>NW_024543208.1:629791-1259583 GCF_018167655.1 Microtus oregoni | reverse complement strand
TTAAAGATTTCTGTTTCTTCCCCTCCACCGCCTCCCCTTTCCCTCCCCCTCCCCCAATCAAGCCCCCTCCCTCGTCAGCTCGAAGAGCAATCAGGGTTCCCTGACCTGTGGGAAGTCCAAGGACCACCCACCTCCATTCAGGTCTAGTAAGGTGAGCATCCAAATTGCCTAGGCTCCCACAAAGCCAGTACGTGCAGTAGGATCAAAAACCCATTGCCATTGTTCTTGGGTTCTCAGTAGTCCTCATTGTCCGTTATGTTCAGCGAGTCTGGTTTTATCCCAGGCTTTTTCTGACCCAGGCCAGCTGGCCTTGGTGAGTTCCCAATAGAACATCCCCATTGTCTCAGTGTGTGGGTGCACCCCTCGCCGTCCTGAGTTCTTTGCTCGTGCTCTCTCTCCTTCTGCTCCTGATTTGGACCTTGAGATTTCTGTCTGGTGCTCCAATGTGGGTCTCTCTCTCTGTCTCCTTTCCTCGTCTGATGAAGGTTAATATTCAGGAGGATGCGTATATGGCTTTCCTAATTACCATTACATGACACAGAAGATCTTTCAGTGTTTCTCCCAATATGGTTTCTTCTCATTCTTTGAATATCAGAAACAGTTTCCACACAGTGTATGCTATTTAAAATATGTGTCTATGCCACTCCATGTCATTCATCTTTGTATTGTCAGTATCCACAAAGTTCCTGGAATAAAAGGGACATGAAATAAGCATGTTTAAAAAAATAAAAATGAATGAGAGATTGAATATATTAACTTGTGTCAGACTACAGCATTATACATGTGAACAATGAATAGCTATAACAATATATTTCCACTTTCAAACTGACAACTCACCACTTCTAAGGAATTGAAATTTTGATAGCATAAGAAATTCTACCATAGAATCCCAAAGTAATGAAAAAAGAAAGTGGATAAATCATGGATAAAAAAAAAACAGTTTTCTTGAGGAAACTATAAGATTCCCTGGTAATTCATTACTTCCTGGCAGAGTTTTAAAAGCTAAGTCTTCTTCTAGCCTAAAAATATTATGTCTTTTATTTTTCTGGTATGTTATTGATGGAATATGTGCAGTCATGTGTTATTTACCAAGGTAACAGAAAAACACATATTAGGGTGGGTTTAAGTTCAATGTTACATCTCTGTGTAGCTCTGCAATACCACATATGTTCATGTCTTAATCTCATATTAGTTCCCCGTAGGGAACATCTACTTTTTATTGTTGTGTATCCATTCCTCTTCAGTTCTTATGAACATTTTGTGCCACTCAGTTTACCCAACTCATCATCATATCCAAACATCATGAGCACTTCTGTGATGATGTAAGTGACTCAGGTTTGGGTTCAGTATTCTTACAGCATATTTCTTTATTGTTGCCCTTCTTACAATTACCTCTGTGTCTTAGCAATCCTTTATAGATTAATTTGCTCATACTTTACTTTTATTACAGTCAAAGTTCTTTGATCTGAAATAGGCTTTTCATTGTCAAAATGCACAAAGTCTTTAACTTGCCTTGATTTATGTCTCTCCTTGTCCTATAAAATTATCAACTTCATAAAACTGCTTCCACATTGAAACATGAAAGGTGGGGAAGGCTTCATCTTTGCTCCCAAATCGTGGTCACTTACAATGGCTCCAGAATTAAGAATTTCTTTTTATATTTAAGATAAGAGATGGAGCAGTTTTTCAATACCCTTAAGGTAAAGTGTGTTGTACTTGTTTTTATGCATGCTTTCAAGAGGGACCCATTTTTACACCAAGTTATTCTTTCTGAAGTTCATTTCAGTGACATAGACACACCATAACTTAGTCGTATTCACTGAAGTCATTGTATGTTCAAAAATTGAACAAGAGACATGAAAAACATATCTGAAAACTAAGTACCCATGGGTCACACATATTCAAATTTTCTAAACATGTACACCAATACTGTTGATCCAATTGTACCTCCTTAATACCTTTTCTTCAGGTGATGGTTCCAAGTTCTTGCTGCATACTCTAGACACATCCAGCCCTAAATTTGGAAGTATAAGACTAATTCCAAAAGAATAAAAACTGGCAGAATATTGTCACTTTTATGTTTAGAGAGTGTCTTAGTTTGGGTTTCTATTGCTGTGAAGAGATACCATGGCAATATAGCATTTATAAAGGAAAACACTTAATTAGAGCTAGTTTACAGTTTTAGAGGTTTAGTCTATTGACATGGTGGGAAGCATAGCAGCATACAGACAGACATGGTGTTAGAGACGACTGAAGAGTTCTACATTTTCATCCACAGGCAAAAGAAGGAGACTGTGTACCATTCTGGGCACAATTTCAGCATATGATACCTCAAAGCCTTCCTCCACAGTGACACCCTCCTCCCAACAAGGCCATACTTTCTCCAACAAGGCCACTCATTTTAATAGTGCCACTCCCTATGAAGGAAGCATTAAAACCCATCAGTCTATGGGACCCATACTTATTCAAACACCACATTCCATTCCCTGCCACCCATAGACTTATAGACACAACATAATACAAAATAAATTTAGTCCAACTTCAAAAGCCTTCATAGTCTCTCACAGTCTCAACAATCTTTAAAGGTCCAAAGTCCCCAAGTCTCTTTTGAGATTCAAACAATCCCTTAGCTATAATCCCCTAGAAAATAAAAAATAATTAAATAAACAAAAATCACCTATTTTCAACATGTAATGGCACAGCTGTATGTTACCATTCCAAAATGGAGGAAATGGAGGACAGTGAGAAAATACTGGAACAAAGTAATCCTGAAAACCAGCTGGGCAAATTCTAAATTCTCTATCTCCATGTCTGAGGGCAACATGCTCTTCGGGTCTCAAACTCCTTTCAGCTCTGATGACTAGAACACACTCCTTTCTCTTAGGCTGTTTCCACTTCCTATTGGCTGCTTCAGGTACCCCACAACTCTGGCATGTCCAATATTTTGAGGTATCCAAGGAAATCTAGGCTTCCCCTTCATAGCTTCATACAATGACCTCATTTGGCCTCCATATAGGAACACACCTTCTACACATCTGGTATCAGAGGCTTTCCTTGGTCACAGAAGTAGATTCTATGACCCCTTTCTTCTATACTTGCCTCTGAAGCCAGGACAATGTGGTAAAACCTGCCAAGTTCTATTTACTGGGACTGGAACATGGTCTACCTGTTAAATTATCTCTTAACTAGTTGTTTTTTGATGGTTTTCTTCACTTCCTAAACTTGGCTTTCCTGAAACTCAATCTATAGACCTGTCTGTCCTTAATATCAGAGATCTGCCAGCCTCTTACGTTTGAGTACTGGGATTAAAGGCATGCATCACCATGGTGAACCTAAACTGTTTAATTCTTTAAGTTTGTAGCTTAGCTCCGTAGGATTTTGGCCTGAGGTCACCACTCCCTTTATTCCATTTAGTCTCAGGCTTTCTATTAATCTGTTTATCTCCTTGAACATACTACTTAGCTCCATCCCATTTCCTGATGCCCTTTTATTCTTCAAATTGTACATTTTGTATTTATCTTTTTCCAACTGGATCCTTTTTCTCTGTAGATCTTCATTAGAGTGACCACTAATAATCACACAACAGAGTCAATACTAGGTTGTTTTCAAATTTAACAATAGAATTAATCCAAAACTCTTCACTGTAGCTTCAGGTAGACATTTCTGACAAGGGCAAAAATTAGCCATATTCTTCGCCAAGATATCAAAAGAATCATCTCTAGGCTACTTATTAATATTTTTCTCCTCTGAAGCCTGATGATCCATGGTCCACAAGTGTGCTCTGATACTCATAGTTTGAATAACTCTCTGTACCATTGTCTTCCATATTCCTATTAGGGTGGCCCATTAAATTCCACTTAGAAAGTTCAACTACTTTTTAAATCCAAACTCCCAAATCTACTTTCCTCCAAACAAAAGCATGGTCAGATATATTACAGTAATACCCCAGTCCTTAATATCAACTTCTGTCTTAGTGTTTCTAATGCTGTAAAGAGAATGCATGACCATTCTCTTTACATTACATTCATTAAAAGGAAAACATTTAATTGGGGCTGACTTACAGTTTGTAAAGTTAACTCCATTATCATCATGGTGGGAAACATGACAATATGCAGGGAGACATGGTGCTAGGGAGGTAGCTGGGAGTTCTTCATCTTGATCTGCAGGCAGCAGAAGAAGACTAGATACTATACTGAGTACTACATGAACATATGAAACCTCAAAGCCCACCTCCATGGTGACAGTACTGCCAACAAGACCACACCTATTACAGCAAGGCCAAACCTCCAAATATTGCCACTTTTGTAGGATAAACATTCAAACACAAGAGTCTATGAGGGTCATACATATTGACTGCAGATAGGATAGATGGATAGAGGCAGATCGCGGTACCAGCCAAAAAGAATTTTTTGCAACTGCTTTATATAGTATATATGATATAGTATTGATTAATTACTATTATTAGTACTAACTATAAGATATTTAAACAAATTTATTCTTAATAATTTTATTAACATACAGGAAAATTATGCAGCAAAGAAAGTCTTCTATTGCCAAAATAAACTTAAAATTTGATACATTGTGATACTTAGTATGTGTGTGTGTCAATGTGGACAGAAATGCAGATGTCTGGATATGTCAGAGGTTTTAGATCCTCTTGAAGGTAGAGTTGCATATGGGTTTCACAGAAAGATGTGGATGCTTTGAATTGAATGTAGGGTTAAGCCAGCCCCTTTAGGGGGCGGGTTTGCCTTGGGCGAATGCATACGGATAAATCGGGAGCACAGGAGGCATCTTGTCCCTTTTCCTGCCTCCTGCGAAATGGCTAGGCAGGAACCTCGGTTCTGTAAGTTTATTTAAACATTAAAGCTGTATATATTCTTTAATATCTGCCTTGCATTTATTTATGCCGATACATTTGGCGCCTGCCCCGTGGGGCTTTGAGGATACCCACCCCAAATCGGAGGCCCCTGGGGGCGAACGCTCCCAGTGGCACCTCCCCCAGGAGGTCTCCCTGGGCGCAAGGACTGTACCCTTTCAGCACTGCGCCTTGCCAGTCCGACTTCGGCTGTGGACACACCTGAGATTCTGAGCGACTATCTTTTCTGGTGCCTGCTAAAAAGTCAAACGGGACGGGAGTATTAGCACTCCCCGGCCCCGCCCTGCATGACAGTGGCACAAGCACCTCTGTAACAGCTTGAACAGACTCTGTTCCCCTCCCACCTCCACAGGCGCTCGGGTCATGTGACCCTGCTCAAACAAGCTGGCATCCCTTTGATTTGTTCACTTTGGCAGCTTTTCTCTCTGTTCCCTTTCTGGCCCAATTGCTATTTATCAGCCTGGTGTCTGCTCCAATTTTGTTTTTGAGTCATTTATTTCAGACTTAGGCCATGTGGACTCAAGTGGACTCTTTCGCCACCACTGGCAGGAACCGGTCATTGCAGGTAAAAGAATTTTTTCTTTTATTAATAAAATGTCTGAGAACATGACAGTTTTAGATTTTAACAGCTTTTTTGAGTGTAACATGTGGGAGATTTTACAAGAGGTATCTATCAACCCACATCTATGGATATTTCTGGGATTTGTAATTTTCCTGAGCACTATATGGTTTGACAATAGAAAAATGATAAAGTCTCTTAAGGCAGAGGTTGAACGTTTAAAAACTATTGAGAATGACAACAATCTTCTCAAGAATCAGTTTGAAGTTCTCCAGGAAGAAAACAGATCTTTGTTTAACATGACTCGGTTAACTGAGCAAAATTTAGAAAAGATACAGGCTGATGTTAAGGAGAAATTCATTACTATGGAAGAAGGAACAGCTGAATTGGATTGTAAGTTCCAGCAGTCCCTTTCTGTAGGAACTGAAACATTAACTGAGAGAATCAAAACTGCTGAATGTGACGATCAAATTTTGTCTAAAGCTTATGACAGATTGGCCTAAAGATTGTCAATACAAGAAGGCACGGTTAATGCCACAAAAATTATGTCCAAAGATGACAAGTTATCTCTAATGGACAAACTTCATACCTTAGAATCCTCAATGAAGGCTTTGGAACATAATTATGGACAGGAGATTCAGACATTGCAAAAAGCAATGGTGAATAGAATTGAAAAAATTGAGGAATTTCTAAATTCTGATGAAGAAGAGCAAAGGGTAGAAAGGCAAATTTTAACTACATCTGTGAATAAATCCCTCCGGGACAATTTCCACAAAGCTCTACTTACAGCTCTACATGACTTTCCAGTAATAACAACAGAAAAGGTGATTGGTTCCAGAAACCCTAGGGTCATCAAGGAAGATACATAGGAGCCTGTCCGTGTGAATGATCTCAAAGAAATTAAACAGGCTGTCATGACTTTTGGGATGCATGCCTCTTTTGTTGAAGAGATGCTAAAATCTTGGGCCACAACAAGAAGAGCAACCCCCACGGACTGGATCCAGCTGAGCTCCACGGTCCTTGAGAGTGGACCACAATTGAAAGGGAAATGTTTATTCAGGAAAGAGGCTAGACTTTTAGAACAGCAGGATAAGGCGAAGGGAATTGACATTTCCCTAGATAAAATTCTAGGTGAAGGGCTCTTTTCGACCCTCAGGAACAAGCTAATTTGGATGAAAACACACTCTCTATGTGTACTACAGCAGCCTTAAGGGCTAGGGACAGGGTACAAGATCCAGGACAGAGAATGGAATCATTTGTCAGAGTTAAACAGGGTCAGAGTGAACCCTTTAGTGACTTTTTGCAAAGACTAACTAAGGTTTTACAAATAGGGATATCTGACCCAGAAGCAAGACATATAATGATTGAGTCTTTGGCTTACAAAAATGCAAATGTGGAATGCAAAAAGATCTTGGGGCCTTTAAAGTTCAGATCAGCGCCCTTGGAAGAATGGTTCTTGCATACACTGAATGTTGGCACATTTGACTATGGCACTGAAGAATGGGTAGAAGAAGCAATTTTCAATGGTAAAAGGAGACACCAGAATACCAAATGTTTTAATTGTGGCAAAATGGGTCATATGAAAAGGAATTGTAGACAATGGATTTTCAGAAATAATAATAATGCATCTTCTAGAAATAACAGAAATTGAAGGACTCAGCCTTCAGGTTTATGTAGAATATGTGGGAAAGGCAAACATTGGAGGAATGAAAGCAGGTCTACAAGAGATAGATAAGGCAACCTGATACAGATGGGAAATGTGAGGGGGGGGCTCACAGGCCCCCATGGCAAACATGGTTCAGTCATTTCCAGTTTCTGCAGAGAACGTGCCTCGTCAGGACAATTAGGAAGCCACATGCCTACTGTTACAAGCAATAGTGATCAGAAAGATGAGTTACATGTGTTTTGGCAAACTTCTATAAATGATCAAAGACCTAGGCTGAGAGTGTGTGTAAATGGCATTTTTATTACTGGCCTGCTGGACATAGGTGGTGATGTAAGTATCATTACCCCAGAATCTTGGCATCCATATTGGCCTCTTCAGAATATAAATGTTCAGCTCCTGGGAACTGGAACCCTATCTCGAGTAAGGCAGAGCACGAGATGTGTTGAATATACAGGGCAGGAAGGGACAAATAGGAAAATTCAGGCCATATGTAGCCAATATTGCAATGAATTTATGGGGTCGTGACCTATTACAACAATGGAATATCCAAATTAACATTCCTGCTACTTCTAGAGCCTATATTTCTGAGAATAATATTAAAAATTATTACAAATGTTTTTCTTTGGGTTCTCCTTATTTAGCTTCTTTAGGATCACTAATTATAGGCTCAATGACCTTGGTTCATGGCTAGAAACCAAATATGAGTGAGTACATCCCACATTCCTCTTTTTGGGTCTGGCTTACCTCACTCAGGATAGTGTTTTCTATTTCCATCCATTTGTATGCAAAATTCTAGAAGTCCTTTTTTCTTACTGCTGAGTAGTACTCTAATGTGTATATATTCCATACTTTCTTCATCCATTCTTCCATTGAAGGGCATCTAGGTTGTTTCTAGGTTCTGGCTATCACAAACAATGCTGCTATGAACATCATAGAGCATATACTTTTTTTGTTATATGTAGACTTTGTGGGAGCCTAGGCAGTTTGGATGCTCAACTTACTAGACCTGGATGGAGGTGGGGGTTCCTTGGACTTCCCACAGGACAGAGAACCCTGATTGCTTTTCGGGCTGAGGGGGGGGGACTTAATTAGGGGAGGGGGAGGGAAATGGGAGGTGGTGGCGGGGAAGAGACAGAAATCTTTAATAAATAAATAAATTAAAAATTAAAAAAAAAGTTGAAAAAAAAAAAGAAAACAAAAAAATTATTACAAATGGAGAAAACTGGCCATTCGGGCTGTATAAGAACAAGGAATTGATGTCCCTTCTGCCTTTCCTCTAAAATGGTTGACTGAGAAACCAATATGGACAAAGCAATGGCCTTTAGTTGAGGAAAAGTTACAGGCTTTAGAACAGCTGGTACAAGAACAACTAGATGCTGGACATATAGAAGAATCTACCAGCCCCAGGAATTCTCCTGTATTTGTGGTTAAGAAAAATCAGGTAAATGGAGAATGGTGACAAATCTCAGGGCCATCAACAAGGTTATTCAACCTATGGGCCCTCTGCAATCTGGAATTCCATTGTCCTCTTTATTACCAAAAGGATGGCCTCTCATAGTTATTGATTTAAAGGATTGTTTTTTCACTATACCTTTGCAAAAAGAAGATAGAGAAAAATTTGCCTTCACAGTGCATACTTATATCAATTCTCAACCTTCGAGGAAATAGCATTGGACCGTCCTTCCCCAGGGTATGTTAAATAGCCCCTCCCTATGCCAATATTTTGTGAACCAACCATTGCAAATAATATGCAAGAAAATTCCCAAATCTAAAGTATTCCATTACATGAACGACATTTTGTTATCCGATTCAAACATTGAAACCTTGAACAGACTGAAGAAATACAGATACTTTTACCCAAATGGGGATTGCAAATTGCTCCTGATAATATTCAGAAGGGAGATTCTGTTAATTATTTAGGTTATAGAATAGGTTTGCAAAATAATTAAGACACAAAAGGCACAAACTTGGAGAGATCGCCTACGGACTCTTAATGACTTTCAAAGACTGTTAGGAGACATTTCCAGTCTACGACCAGCTATTGGGATAACACCTGATCTAATAATTCATTTGAACAAAACCTTGGATGGTGATAAAGATTTAAGCAGTCCCAGAAAATTAACAGCTGAAGCAGAAAAGGAACTGACAATGATTGAGGAGAAATTACAACAGGCACATGTGGACAGAGTGAATCCAGAGCTCAATAGTATTCTAGTCATATTACCATCAAAAATTTCTCCTACAGGAATTTTAATGCAGAGAGATGATATTATCTTGTAATGGATCTTTTTACCACATAAACCAAGTAAGAAACTGAAAATTAAGTGGAAAATGTCTCTGAGTTAATTATAAAAGACAAGCTGAGACTTTGTCAACTAGCAGGCATAGACCCAGGAGATATTATAGTGCCTTTCACTGCTGATGAATTAAAGAAATTATGGGAAGATAATGAACCATGACAAAGAGCTTGTGCTAATTTTTTGGGAGACATTAATAACAACTATCCAAAAAGCTAGTGTCTTAACTTCATAAAGAGAACTTCTTGGATCCTTCCTCAAATCGTCCGTGATGCTCCAATAACTGGAGAGCCTTACATTCTATCCTGATCCCAAAAATCAGGGAAGTCAGGTTACAAATCAGAAGACTTGGGTAAGGTGGAACAAAGTCCTTATGATTCTGTCCAGAAGGCTGAATTATATGCCATTCTTATGGTACTAAGAGATTTTAAAGAACCTATTAATATAGTTACTGATTCACAATATGCAGAAAGAGTTATTTTACATATTGAAACTGCTGAATTTATACCTGATGATACAGAACTAACCTCATTGTTTCTCTAGGTTCAAGATTTGAGCAGGAACAGGCTTTGCCCTATGTACATAACACGCATCCGATCCCATACGGGTCTGCCAGGTCCTCTAGCACAAGGTAATGCAGAAATTGATCAATTATTGATTGGTAGTGTGCTACAAGCCTCTGAATTTTATTAAAAAAACATCATGTTAATAGCAAAGGTTTGAAGAAAGAGTTTTCTATTACATGGCAACAAGCTAAGGAGATTGTAAAGAAATGCCCTACCTGCTCTTTCTATAACCAAACGCCACTGCCAGCAGGGGCTAATCCGAAGGGTACCCATAGGAATGAAATCTGACAGATGGATGTGTTCCACTTTGCAGAATTTGGCAAATTGAACTATGTTCATCACACCATTGACACTTATTCAGGCTTTCAGTGGGCAACTGCTTTAAGTTCAGAAAAAGCAGATTCATTAATCAATCATTTATTAGAAGTCATGTCTATCATGGGTATACCTACACAAATAAAGACGGATAATGGTCCTGCTTATGTCTCTAGGAAAATAATTCGGTTTTTTGATTATTACAATATCAAGCATGTTACAGGTATACCATACAATCCTACAGGTCAAGCAGTCATAGAAAGATCAAATCGAACTATAAAGGATATGTTGAACAAACAGAAAGGGGTGGAAAACACCCCCAGAAATAGGTTACATAATGCTTTGTTAACCTTGAATTTTCTCAGTGCTAATGAGAAGGGAACAAGGGCTTCAGAAAGACATTGGATAATGGAAAAGTCTGCTGAACTAAATCAACCAGTTTATTTCAAGGATGTGCTGACCTCACAATGGAACCCAGGAGATGTGCTGCATTGGGGAAGGGGTTTTTCTCTTATCTCCACAAGTGAGGAAAATTTATGGATACCGTCAAAATTAATGAAGGTTCAGTTTGAAGAAGAGAAGGCACTTGAAAAATATAAATAACAATTCATTCACTAGGATGACGGGCATTCTGATGGTAAGGATTACAGATAGGTTGGGGGCAGGGTTCTTTTCTTATCTCCACAGGAAAATACTCATCTTCAAAGAATTTAAGGGACCCTGAATATTTAATTACTGATGGATGGAAAATAGTAACGACCCACTAAGTATCAACAATAAAATTCTATACATTCTGTAAGTATTGATTTTTTTTATATGTATTTATATGTTTTATTGAACACTTCTTTTTAAATGTGTAGAGCTGGTTTTGGAGTTGGACTATGGCTTAGTCCCTCTTCAATTCCAAGCCTGTTGATAAGAGATATTTCAGAGTTTCTGTCTCAGGTCAGGAGCCATAAAATGGGACAGAATAAGAATAATTTTATACTTGATAAACTTTCTTTGTCTTTCCTCATATCTGTGTCTTTCTTTATATGTAAGTATATATATATATATATATATATATATATATATATATATATATCCTTGTTGTTAATGTTTAAATTTCCCATAACAAGCAGCATATTTTCTTACAGTAATCTTTGAAGTTTCCAGGATGAAGATGGGGCCCCACAACATCAACTCAATCTGGTTTTTATGACGTCATGAATTTTTTTTTAAGAGCTAATATTAGACCTGTTTTTTTGGTACCAACTGCATTAGACAATTTCGAATGCTGCACATTTTTGACAACACTCTGGCCAGACCTTCTCAAAACACTCAGAGACTAGTTATAATTTTCTTAGGTCAAAGGTTAATTTGGAAATTTTACCATCATTTGCTTTCACAGAGGCCCCTAAGAAGAACGTCGCCCCCATGTCAGCTAGAAGCAATCTAAGAGGACGACGTCCCCTCTCCCAACAGAGTTTTCCCACAGGGTTAGGGACATCTTTTAGTGGTTGGTTTAGGGTTGAGGGGATGGGGAGATATTGTATGGAATTAGGGGTATATTCAAAAAAAGGGGAGATTAACTGGTTTGATGGGATGATTGGTATTTGTGATTTACTGTTTTTAGAAAATTATATTGGTACTGTTTCTTGTATATTGATATATTGAATATTGAATGTGAGTGTGCCTACCTCTTTTTTTGTATAAGAGTATACTTATATTGTATGGATACATCTATCATATCACAATGTACATTTCTTCCTCTGATACTATTTATGTAATAACATTGTTTACATTTGATATGTAATGACATTGTTTACACTTGAAGATCATTGTCTTCATACATTGCACAGTTGTTTATTCTCTTAGTTTTCAAATTAGATAGGTATTGAGAATTATATGTTTGTCATATTTATTTTTAGGTTAATCAGGTCTTTTAGATACATAGAGATTATATTTAGTATAGATAGTATAATCTTCAGCCTCTTTGAAGAGCTGTAGAAAATGGCCTTTAATCTAACTTACAATTCTGTGTCAACGAGACACAATTACTCCTGGCAATACCACTCTACTCCCGAGAGAACGTTGAGCACCAGACACTCCACTGGGAGATTGTCTTCTTTGCAGAACTGGCCTTTGGGTTAAGAAAAGCCCATACCTCAACTACTGACTAAGATATGAAACAGGATTGTCTTATCTTGCCAAGACAGGGTAGGATAATTCTAAGAAAGTTCCTTGCATTTGATAATGGTATGTCAGTTATGTTAGGCCTTAGCCAAAGTTGGTTGACTCAACATTGCAAACAAGACTTTGGGTGATTGCCCAGGTAGTCAGTTGTCTCTGTAATTTGTTGCACATTTTGGATATCTCTCATTTGTTTAGTAATATTTATTCCCCTCTCAGATCTTCGATGGAGTTGACGATTATTTAATTGTAGTTACTCTCTACATTATTTAGACTCCTTGAGACAGAATGTCTAGCAACACTTTTGTTCTCAATATTGTTTGTTATATTTATCATTTGTTACTATTGTTTATAGTTATATTTGGTTTAGTTCTGCCTTATTGAGACAAAAGGGGGAGATGCAGGGTTAAACCAGCCCCTTTAGGGAGCGGGTTTGCCTCGGGCGAATGCATATGGATAAATGGGGCGTGTGGGAGGCGGCTCGTCCCTTTTCCTGCCTCCTGTGAAATGGCTATATGGGAATCTTTGTTTTGTATGTTTATTTAAACATTAAAGTTGTATATATTCTTTAATATCTGCCTTGCATTTATTTACGCCAATACAATTGAACATGTGGAATGGTAGAATATATTCTTAGTCATTGAACCATCTTTCCAATCCAAAAATTTGATAGGAGAAATAAACTCCTAAGAGATTTCTTGCCTTTATGCAACAAAATTAACTTACAAATAATAAAACAGATTCCCTTAATTTAATAGATTTTCAATATTCTATATCTTTTAGTGCTAAAATCTTTTGTTTATTTGTTTGTTTGTCTGTTAAATGAAGATAACAAATCACCAAATGCACATACAAATTGATGTTATACTCATTAAGTTGAAATGTGAACATAGCATTGGTAAGGAATTGTTAGGGGTAGTGCCCTATGCTGACAGCTCTAGGATCAGCCTCCCTTTTTTTATAATCCAATTAAAGAAACAAGTTGTAGAATGCTGGAAAAGGAGACTTGTTCAAAGTAGTCTTATTAGGGAGATAAACAAATCATTTTTACATGTGTGTTATGAGATTTAGATTTGAATGGAAGGCAAGGGGTATGAATGACTAAGCATAAGGAACCATCTTGGCCAAGGGTCCTATCCCTATCATTGTCTCAACTTTAGGCGTCTCCTGCAAGGTGATTTACTAAGAACTGTGAAGTCTCATTCCTGGAGACAAGTTCCTATTTTGTCTCTCACCAGACTTCAGGTATTTTCTTCTGCCAACAGCATATTCCTAGGGAAGTTTGTTTTTTAGGTTCCACTTTTTCAGCAGCATGCTAGCCAAAGTTCAAGGAAGGAGCATAAATATCTGTTTAGAATGTCTTCATCCCACCAAGATGGGGTGGCATGTTTTTAAACTAGGAATATAATTGACTCATGGGGAAAACATATATTCCAACTGCAAGTTTTTATAAACAAACAAACAAATAAACAAACAGGATTGGGAATTAGACCAGTTTTCAGTATAATGCAAAAATTATAGCAGAAACTAACAGACTGACATGCAATTTTTTTATTACTGAGTGACAAGCACTGACTTAAAATATCTCATGTCCTCTAAGTCCCTTTCAAGAGAACCTCTTTTTATGTTTATTTCTACTGTAATTAGTCAGTTCCTGAATATGAACAGGAGGGAGAAATTCACAGCAGTTAGCTCTGTGTGAAGAAATAACAATCAAACAAGCAAATTAACCTCCAGAATGTGACTAGATAATAATTTAGTGGTTATCTTCAAACTGGTACCCTCTGAAGAAGATGGCTGAAGACAAAACTACATGTGGCTTTAGGCAACAGAGTAAACAGTTTGAGTCAGCTATAAAGAATATTACCTCAGAGGAGCAATATTTATTAAAAACCGAAGTGAGTTTCCAAAGTCATCGTGAAGCAGAGCAGAAATTATCTTTAAATAAGCCCTTGGAAATATTAAAAATAATTTGACTGAAAAACAGTTTGACATGATGAAAAAATGACAGAGACAGAGACCATGTGTGTGCACTGGCAAACACTCAGCAGCAAAATGCAAGAATGTTCTGAAACCATAACTTCCAATATTCAAGATATGTTCCTTAAAGGAAAAATGAACTATGTAGTAAGCATCCATTGGAATCACTAATACGTTTCAGTGTTTAAACTTTCATTGTCACTTCTAAAACAACGCTTCCTGTTTCATCCATTGTATTTTGAGAGTGTGCTGGATAGTTTTTTGTTTGTCGGTTTTTGTCAACTTGACACAAACTATACTCATCGGAGGAGGGGGAGCCTCAGTTGAGAAAATGCCTTCATAAGATAGGGCTGCAGGCATGTCTACAGGGTATCTTCTTAATTTGTGATTGTTGAGGGAGAGTCTATCCCATGCGGGTGGTGGCAACCCTGAGCTGGAATTCCTAGTTTCAATAAGAGAGCAGGCTGAGCAAGTCCCAAGGAGTAAACCAGTAAGAAGCAGACTCCATGACCTCAGTCTGCATTAGCTACTGCCTCCAGGTTCGGGCCATGCTTTAGTACCTGTCTTGACTTCTTTGATGATGAACAGTGATGCAGAAACATAGGGTGAATAAACTTTCCTCCTCAAGCTGCTTTGGTCATGGTCTTTCATCACAACAATAGCAACCCTAAGAGAAAGTAAATACAGAGAGTCTGGTATTTTCAATTTGCTATCAATTGTAAATAAAATCAATGGGGATATATATATATATATATATATATATATATATATATATATATATATATCGGCATGGTGCCTAGCCCTGTTGCCTTGAAATTTCAGCATTAACACCTCCTCAACATGTGTCACCATGCCTAGATTAGCAATGTCCTTAAAACCAGTCTCTTTTGTTTGTTATCAGATATAAAGGAAACTCTACTTTCTCAAACTCTGAAAGGTAGTCCAAATATGAGAGCAGGTTCAACCTGGTCTACAGGAGGACGTAGAGCAGCTAGTCAAAAGCCAGCCTATTTAGGGGCTTATAAAACTGATTTCCCTGTATCAAAAAGCAGCCATTTCCCTTACCTCTGACAAAAGGGGCATGTGTCTACTGTGGCACTAAGCTCCTTCAGTGCCACAAGTACCTGTTAAACATTTCAAAGTCCTTCCTAGCATTCTAGCCTTTCTCACCCCTATAATACACTAAACTCCCTCCAGCTCATGAACTTCTCTCCCCTCAGCTACTTATTCCTCTTCTAGCTGTGCTGTTCTCACCATGTTTCTTTCTCTCTTTTCTGCTCCTGATTCTTTTTTACGGTGCTTAATGTATTCTCTACCCTCTGCTGTCACCCCCTCTCCCACAGAAAGACCTGGGCAGGTTCAGCCTACTTTTCCTCTCTACTCTGAAATCTTTCAGGTGACTCTGGCTGTTCTTTCTCTCATATCTTCAACTAAACCTTCTCCTTAACCACATCATGGAACAAGCATGTCATCAGTTTATAGTTTAGTCTGTTATCAAACTCAGAAGTAGCAACTTGTGCCCAAAGTCAGGCCCAGTCACTATCCTCAATAAGCTAATTAAAAGGGCCAAATTAAAAGTGGGCAGAATAAAGGTATTTATTTAATGTGTGTACATGGGAAGAAGGGACAAAAGTATGTGGGAAAGCTCTCAAGTTCATCTCAGGTTCCTGGAATGAACATGGTCAAGTATATGAACATTTAAACAGTTTAATAAACACATATGTTCCTTCCCACCATTGACCTGCCATTTGGGGGGAGGTCTCATTTTATAAGGTGATCTGGTAAGTTATTAGCTCTGTCTGAACTTTCTTTTTTTTTTTAATTCATAAAGGGCAGTTTCTCCTCTGACTGGGTACTTTTCCTTTTCTAAGAATTTTCCTGAGAAAAAAATCCATTTTTTTCAGTGTTCCTTGTTTATGTAATCTTATAGTCAAATGGAGAAACCTGGGTATTTTTTTAGGACAGCTTCAAATCTACCAGATTGGTTGCTAATCTACTTTGCTCTGTGAATGGAAGTGCATGGACCAAAGTTATTTGGGAAGAAAGGAGACTCAGAAGGCTGGTGAGGATGGCTTTGGTTAAGTCACATTATGAAAGGGTTGGCAGGATGGCACCATGTGGAAGAGCTCAATGGCACATGTTCCCAAGTAACCCAGAGATCAGAAAGGTCTTGTTATTTTATGAGAAACTCCTCAAGAAATATAAGCGGTTATCTGAAACAAACAACAAACACACAACCTCAATTCTTCCTAGAATAATAACCCCAATAGCCTATTAAGCTTCCATATTCAAAGTTCCACATAGTTTCAGATTGCCACTCTGGTTACCAAATTTGCAAACAGAAAGAACATGAGGGGACAAACTTTAGAGAGCCATTAATTTAAAAGAAGTGGTGTTTACCTCAATCCTTATTTTTAATGTATGCAGATATTTAGGAAGAATGACTTTACTTTTTTTTAATACTAAATGCAACTCACTTTATTTTTTTAAATTTATTTATTTATTAAGGATTTCTGCCTCCTCCCAGCAACCGCTTCCCATTTCCCTCCCCCTTCCCCGATGAAATCCCCCTCCCTCATCTGCTCAAAGAGCAATCAGGGTTCCCTGACCTGTGGGAAGCCCAAGGACAGCCCACCTCTATCCAGGTCTCCTAAGGTGAGCATCCAAACTGCCTAGGCTCCCACAAAGCCAGTACTGTGCAGTAGGATCAAAAACCCACTGCGATTGTTCTTGAGTTCTCAGTATTCCTCATTGTCCGCTATGTTCAGCTAGTCCGGATTTATCCCAGGCTTTTCCAGACCTAGGCCAGCTGGCCTTGGTGAGTTCCCGATAGAACATCCTCATTGTCTCAGTGTGTGGGTGCACCCCTCGTGGTCCTGAGTTCCTTGCTCGTGCTCCGTCTCCTTCTGCTCCTGATTTGGACCTTGAGATTTCTGTCCGGTGCTCCCATTTGGGTCTCTGTCTCTGTCTCCTTTCATCGCCTGATGAAGGTTAATATTCAGGCGATGAAAGGAAGAATGACTTTTCAAACAAATTCAAGTATTTCTTTTGTACAAGATGCATGTTCTGTAAGGTCACATGGGAAAGAATTTGGGAAGCATGTGCTACATGCTCATCACTACCTTTAGCCCACCCTGGGAAACAAGATGTCTTACAGGAAGCACAATCATCTAGTGGAAGGCTTTACAACAATCCTACTGACTGCCTTACTTAGACATGGGCATAACTATGTTTGAAGCATATTGCAGTTAAAATTTTTTTAAAGAACAATTAAATTTTGAGGCAAGCAATAGTTTCTGCATAGAAATGCCATAATGACATTCAGTTTAGAAAGTGCAATAATTCTCCTAAAGTCAGTTTGGCATGAAATGTCAGCAGTGGGGTGGATTTCTAAAAAGACAGCCATGACAATTACTTACAATATATTAACCCACTACAACACTTTCTAAATTTTGAAATACATCAAGATTTAATGATCTGAGCAAGAACTTGCTTCTGGGGAACTCAAGGATCCCGCAGGAAAGCTTACTGCTATTACTTTGTTAAAGGGACATGGTATCTCAATGTCCTTTAAGTTCAAAACTCTATACTAATGGGTCATTGAAGGCTCAGACCACATCAGAGAAACTTCTTTGCACAATGAACAAAAGTTAGCACAAGGCAGCATACCTGATAGATGTACAAAGTCTTTCTGTGTAGAGCTAAGCTAGAAATGGGGCACCTGCCTTACACCTAATACTCCAAGGATCAGGGACCACTGCATATAAGCTGACAGAAAGATTTTCAGAACAGAAGACTAAGGACTACCTTGGCAAAACATTGTCTTTTGTACACAGCCTTTTATATTGGCAAGACCAAGGCACTCATGGCGTTATGTCACCTGTGGTTGTCTGCTCGAGAGTTGCACAACCAAGCCAGTCAACATTCCAACAAGGAAGAGTCAGGGACTAACAAGCTACCACTCCTATCTCTGAAGCTATTAACAGCTGGTGGCTGCCAAGAATGACAGTGCCAGCTTGTGTAAGAAACTGATCACTGGTAGGTGGCCCCACATGTATGAGTGTGTCTTTACTAATTGACCCTGGTGTGTTATACAAGAAATAAAAGTAGGAGAGAACTAGGATCAGGGGTGAAGAATTGGGGTGTGAGGGTTAAATCCAGAGTGAGGTAGTAGGCAGGATGGTGAGTCTGTATAATCAAAATATAAGCTATATATGCATGAAAATATTAAATAATTAATTAAAGATACTTAAAAATGCATCACATTTGCTAAAATTTTACAATGCACTGTGAAGTGAGGCATGACATTGCCCACCACCTCAGCATTCAGGAACATCGAGAGCCAAGGAACAAGCCTGGTTTATGTAGAGCCTGTTTCCAAGACCAAATCTAAACAAAATAAACATCAGAAAAACATGAAATTCTATAATACATGGGTGAAAACTTCTCATTTTTCTTAAATTAGAATAGAGTTTATCAAAACAAAGGATACCAAAATGGTGACTAAGGGAGCCATAGAGATAAAGGACCTACAAGCACTACAGTTGAAGACATGATGACCATGCAGAAGAGTTTGGGAAAGCTCCGGTGTCTTTCATTTGGAGACATGAGTTAGTGCCAGAGACCAAGACAGCCTCTGCAGAGATGGAGCTCACTGGGGCAGCTACAGGACAAGTGAGGCCCTTAAGGGTTTTTATTACAAACTGATAGTTTTTTTTTCAGACATCCATTGGAATTACTGACAATTTAAAATATATTTTTTGGTTTTATTGTCTCAGACTAAGTGCACTATATGTTTTATCATGTGGGGAAACTATGCATGGAAGAGAAGTGAATTTATAATGATTTTTCCCATTGCCTTCTATGAACTTGAGTGAAGAATCAGGATAGAAAAGTAGTATGTTTAAATACAGAGTCTAAATTTAAAAGGGAAGGAAAACTAATGTTTATTTTATGACTCAATGGAGTTTACAGGATCCTTAGAAATAGCCTTTAAAAAGCCAAGCAATACATAATCTTACTAAACAACAGATCTCATTAGGAATTTCACTGTGAATACATTCATTTCGATTCCTTCGTAAAATTCACATTGCCTGATACCTGCTACTCACCTCTCCTCCAAAGTGCATCAAACACACCAAAGGCAGAGCAGCCCACTGCCAGGTGATGTACAATTTGTTTTACGTTGTTATCTTGAGAATAAATAATTAAGTGTAAATCCATACATGTGAGCAAAATTGCCATTCCCATTACTCCACACATTTGAATGATGTATGAATTCAGTCTGAAACATCTTCCCTTCCTTGACGCTTATTGTAAAATCAATAGCATTTACAAGACTTCCCCCGCTCCTTTCTTTGCTGGGGTAACCTTGTTTAGCCATATTCTCTGCATCAAAAGTATTCTTCGTTTAAACCTCCTCTTCGTGGTCTGTCTGTATGTTGATACCTAGCACAGCCTGGACCAGTTCCTCTATTCATTATATCAGCTTCTTCTGAGTGTCTCTGAAGCCTCAGGAAATTTGCCAGAAATGTGGCAGTCTGTAGTTAGAGCTGAGACTCATTTTACTCACAATTGTCTTTCAAA
This sequence comes from Microtus oregoni, assembly GCF_018167655.1. NCBI lineage: Eukaryota > Metazoa > Chordata > Mammalia > Rodentia > Cricetidae > Microtus > Microtus oregoni. Next base: position 1,239,563 of record NW_024543208.1, on the reverse strand, counting down.
GCTTAGGGTCTCCTTGGTGAGACGGATATATGACTAGGAATCCCTGCAACATAGGTTAAAGTACAAACAAAGATGACAAAGGAAGCATTCAGGACAGAAGCTGAAACCACATCATGTCCTGAAAACTAAATTAGGATAATATGAAGAACTGTTCAGAAGAAATAAAATACATTGTGATGGAAGCCTTGGTTCAAGGAAACAGACACTGGTTCTCTAGTTTGATGAGTTTGTGTTAATCAATGGTGGCAAAAATAGGAAGCAGAATTGTTTTGTTTCTTTGTTTGTTTTCTAGTAACCAGCCATAATTCAATAATGAAATAGCTGACCGGAAGGTGCACAAATCAGGTGTGTGCAAGAATGATTCTTGCTATGGGTGTGCTGTGGATCTAGTTAGTAGTAATTAATATGGTATACCAGGGATACAGAGTCCCCAAAACATGTCCCAATGCCCTGCTTCTTTTCAGTCTCTCTCTCTCTCTCTCTCTCTCTCTCTCTCTCTCTCTCTCTCTCTTCCTTTCTCTCCACATATTTGATTCACAGAGTACAAGTATAAAGAAGTGTCTCCCCTACTGGGAATAAATTAACACATACATTTGTGCCTTCAGAAACAGAAAGGTGCCATTTGAAAATGAGGATTTTGAAGGCAGATCATACACGGAAAACATTTCATTTCCTCAACTAAAATCCAGACGCAGATAGCACTTCTGGAAACTCAACTTCTGTCAATTTACCACGCAAGTACACAGCTAATGTGCTTGCCAGGGTTATCCTGTGAAGAATGTTTCTCAGCACTGAGCAGACCCTAAGTGGATTTTTACAGGTAGATAGATTGTTAGTTTCCCAGGCAACTTGTCAGGTTGAGTGATATTTTAAGTGTGACAATCAGCCGTGAAGTTGTTCACATTACCAGCTCTGCTTCTTGGCTATAATTTTCACAGGACAAAGTCAATGAACCAGATAAATGAAAGTGTGGTAAGTGTGTTTACATAGCCCTGCAGTTGCCAGCCTCACCTCCTGGATCCCATTCTCTAGCTGCTTTGTCTTCCCTGAATTAGTGCTAAACACCACCCAGACAGCACTGCTTTCTCATTACACCTTTGCTTGACTACAAATTAGGTTTTGAAGGAGAAAAGGACATTTTCAAGTGCTTTCAGAGAATTTCTGTGTTGGAGATTCAATGGTTTTCTTTTTTCTTTTTTTTTTTTTCAAAGGTGTTCAGAAAATTCTAAGCCGGACAGCTGGTTGAAAATGTCTGCCGTGTGGAACATTGCGTCTATTTCAGGAAATTTAACAGTGGGTTTGCATCGTGTTTAACCAGTGCAGAGATGGCTTGTGTGGGTTACAATAATTTGTAAGGCTTAATTAATTGTTCCAACAACTGATAGCCCTGTCAATTTGGTAAGTAAGTTCATTGATCTTAAAATTCAGCAGAGCTCAAGATAAAGACTGACAAAATAATTTGTAGATGTGACAGAGTAAACAGCTGAAGATAAGTATAAAGTGTGAAGGCAGAGGAGAGGATATGGCAGCAGAAGAGAAAAAAACGGTGATGCTTTCACAGATATAGCAGACCTGCATTTCTCCGAAGACAGGACCCCAGGAATCAAATATCTCTTCTCCCTATGGAATGTACCTAAGGGTTTTTTTAAAAAATATACTTTTAATAACTCCCTACTTTTCAGTTTATGCTGTGGACATGATAAATGGACAGATTCTATGCCAAGCTCATTGAATCACTAGCTTTGACAGCAGAAATAGCCACATATTTGGCCTCAGTACAAGTAATGAATGCTGTATTTTATAAGAACTGCTGATCTGGCCACCGTGCAATCGTACCAAGGAGAAAATAGGCTGCTATTTTCTCTTTTTATGTTAAGGCCAACTACATATGTTTCTACTGTATTCTAGGGACCCTTTCTCAGCCACAGGACTCCATAGCAGGTAAGCAGAAGTACAACCCTCATTAGTGGCTATAAGCCTTTTGTTTATATAACTTAAACAAAGGAGAACAATTTTCTGTCTTCTATGATATAAGTGAGAAAAACTAGACTCAAACTAAGTGACTGAGTTGTGGCACATCAGTTCCCACCTTTGCTATATCCCATCTAACACTATAAACAGCGACCCTAATGCCCAGCTTATAATACACTACCTCCATAGAAAGCAACTGATCTCACCAATCACAGTTTGAAATTTGGCAGTCCATTTGAAAATTGTATAATGTATGGAGTCATGAAAGTAAAATAAGCAAATGAGGGGAAGAGTAACTTTTATGGAGGTAGTTCCAGAAAAAAAATGGATAATAATTGTGTACTTTATATCAGACACATTTTAAGGGTCTGGTCCTCCTAGCCTCACCTTTCTGTCTCCTGGACATCTGATAGTATTCTACATCCCAGATCTAGATAGGGAGCTAGAGAACCCTGCGTGATTTTTTTTTTCTTTCATCAAACCTGTCTGTAGACAAAGATTCATCTGTGCCTTAGGAATAGCATAATGAAATATTGGTCAAGCCCTTGTGACACTAGTAGTTGATCCTTAAATTAACTTGTCTTCTTCTCACTCTGTTTATGGAATTATACTGTTATTTGACAATGGCATTGTAAAATTCTAGTCTTTAAATCTTGCTTTATGAGTCACCATTGCTTTGGATTTTACTCCCACACCAGACTTCCAACAGCTTAATTCACTATGGAGTCACACTAACATGCCACATTATCAAAAATAAACCTCAGAAATGAGGGGATACAGTCAATTTTTTAAAGAAGCAATTTCATAGGAAGATAAAGGGTTTGAACTGAGTCAGCATGATAAGTAATTCTTCCATTGTTTTGACCCTGTCTTGGTTATGGTTTCTATTGCTGTGAAGAGACATTATGACCACAACAATACATATAAAGAAAGATTATTTAATTGGATGACTTACTTGTTCAGAAGTTTAGTCCCTTATCACATGGTGCAACATGGTTGGATACAGGTAGACATGATGCTGGAGGAGTTGAGAGTCCTATATCTTGACCCATAGGTAATAGGAAGTCATCCCTCTCAGTTGGTGTAGCTTGAGCACAGGAGACCTCACAGTCTACCTCACAATAACAAACTTCCTCCAATAAGGCCACACTTACTCCAATATAGCCATAACTCCAAATTATGCCAATCTCTTTTGGGGGCCATTTCCTTTCAAACTACCACAGACCTATACAAAGAAAACAACCTGAAGTAATGAGGAGACTCTCAGGATGTATGAAGTCCTCATCTACCTAATTATACTCAAAATATTTGGAGAAGGAATTTTATTATGCTTTTGGTTTGAAAAGAAATGATATACAAAGGTGTGAATTCCTGAAGTTTGACAGAACTACCGATGTGGATATGAAGGTAGTCACTAAACCAAGTCTTCCTACTCAAAAGCAAAGATACCGTGAATTCCCCCAACTGGGTTAAAATAGATTGAAGCTCCCTAGTCATGTCAAGCTTTGTGAAGAAAACTAGTATACTTACAGATCAGATAAGATATCGAGTCTGAAGTTTCATAGCAGTGGGAGAAAGTTCTTCAGATAAGACCCGAAAGCAGGAGTGTGGAAAATAGATAGAGGATGCAATAGCATTCCCAGGAGCTGCTAGCAGTTGAAGCTTTCCAGTGGTGTATTTGGAATTCTCTGAGGCAGAGACAAAATCTTGAAGGAAATTAATGTGCTGAATACTTCTAAACTTTTGTATGAATATATATATTACTAAAAGCTCTAATTTAAAGAAGATATGATCAGAGAGCTAAGGAAAATTCAAGACATTTCCAAACATATTAATGCATGTTACTTCCTGTTCCTTGGCAATTTTTGAAAATACAGTTAAGCTCCTTAGAGAAAAGTAAATTGGATTATAGTCTTGGATAAATCCATGAACAAAGAAATGTATCATTATAAACCATTCCATATGTTTGCTTTAATTCTATTAAATTATTAGGATAAAAGTCTTGGTGTATAGACCCTTCAATAATAGATTAGGAAAAAATAGTGTTTTATATGACATACTGCGCTTTAATAATTTAGGTTTAATTAACAATTTGATTGTTTTGCCTTACAGTCTTTTATCAAAAAAAACCCTACATTCTAGAATTGAATTTAGTATTACAGCTACATAAATAAAGTTTCATTTCTCAACTGTCTAATGTTTAGAAGTATATTTAAAGACTACAATGTAAATTAGAAATAATGATTTATTATAGTTCAAGTAACGAATGGCTTTTGTGAGGGGCATTGTATCATGAAGTACAGTCACTTATATCAGCTATCATTATATGAGAGCAGAGGGCTGTGGATGGTCATGTCTGTGAGACTATACATTTTGGGATTTCAAGATGAAAGAAACATGATCAAAAGGCAAACTAATTAATAATCCTTGGTCAACAAAAGGAAAGCAGAAGGATATTTACTTACAAAACGTAAACTATGAGTTTATTTTAAGTCTGTGGGATTTGACATATGTTTCAGAAAATATGTGAATATGTTTCAAAATGCAGGCAAAGGCATTGTTTGGGATTTTAGCAGAGAAGATGGGGTCCATGCCGTATATCTAGGTGTCATCTGCATGTTGATGAAAAGTGAAATTCCTAAAATGAGTGATGTTTCCTAGATGGAGATACAACATGTTGAAAAAATATTATGGAGAACAGACTACTACAAGTGTGTGCACTGAATGTTTAGTAGAGGAGAAAACAGCTACACAAGAAGTCTAAGGGAAGACTGGGGAAGACTAAGAAGGAACTAGTCCACTGTTAGTACTGCAGTGCTGGTGTTGATGGTGTCCACAAAGCATTGATTACTTTGCATATCCTGGAGACTGACTTCATCTGCAGTTTTAAAAAGGCATAATTATAATATGTTTTAAAAGATAAGTGAACTGGAATTCAGGATGGTTGTCAATTTACACCGAATAGTCAGGGTGAATAATATTTTTCCCAAAGACGACTACATATTTAGCTGTCCTTGTCTGTCTCTTTTCCATCATTAAAGGACTGTGTCCCATTGTTTTGAATCTGGGTTACTTTTGATAACTTGTTTCCACAGAAAGGGCTCAGTAGATAAGACACTGTGATTTTGAACACTAAGAGAACAATGTATCATGTACTTTCTCCTCTGTGTTTTGGAATGACACATTTATCATCCATCTCTGCACAGTGAGTTTGCGTAAGCAGCATGTCCCTATGTAGAGCAAAATGTAATCAAATCCAAAAAAAAAAAAAAAAAAAACAGATGAAAGGCCCTCAGTAGCACTTAGTATTCATGTAAAAAAAAAGAACCATTGTTATTAGCCACCAAGTTTGGGGTTAGAAAACACAGTTATAGACAAAGATAAATATTTTAATAACTCTAAGTTGGGAGTAGAAATAAAAACTTCTAAAATATGTGAGTTGGCTTTAGAATTGAGCAATAATTAAAAAATGAAAATGTTCTTAAGAAGACTCACAAAAAAAAAGATGAAAAGACACATGGTGGGCTATGAATAAAGAGAGACAAATATGGAAACTGTGACCAAGCCGAAGGAAAGACATAATTGTGTAGCTTGAATTCTGTTTATATCCTGGATACAGATTCTTAAAACTGTGATCAGTCTTTCTATTCAGTCACTCATTGGTGACTTTCAAAGACCAAGGACTCTCTATTTTGATGCATTCAGACATCCTTTGATTTTTTCTCTGTGTGGTTTTGCACTGCACAGATGCCTAAGAAGTTCCCGTCTTATTCTAAGTTATAAAAACTTTCACCTTCATTTTCTTTAGTTTTACATTGGCCTTTATAATTATGAATTTAAAGTTTATTGGAATTATATGTGAATGACATAGTGGACATAGTGGTTTGGTAACATGCTTTATTTATTTGTTTGTTTGTTACTTTAAAAAAAAACCAATCCAAATTCTCACTTCCTCCCCTCCTCCCACTGACTCCACACACCCTCCCCCCTCCAATCTTAAGAGAGCACAATGCACCCTGCCCTGTGGCAAGTCCAAGGCCCTCCCTACTACATCTAGGTTGAGCAAGGTATACATCCAAAGGGAATAGGATCCCAAAAACCAGTACATGCAGTAGAGACAAATCCCAGTTACACTGCCATTGGCCCCTCAGTCTGCTCCAACTGTCAACCACATTCAGAGGGACTAGTTTGTTCCCATGCTCATTCACTCCCACTACAGTTAGAGTTGGTGAGCTCCCATTAGCTGAGGCAAACTGTTTCAGAAGGTGAACCTCACACGGTCTTGACCTCCTTGCTCATATTCTCACTCCTTCAGACTCACCTGGGAATTGGAAACAGACAAGATCACCTGACAAAATTGGGAGCATGGGGGGGGGGAATAGAAGAAATGGGAGAAGGGGAGGGTTGAGGAGAACTTGAGGGAATGGGATAGTTGAGATGGAGGAAGGACAGATATGAGAGCAAGGAAAGAGATATCTTGATTGAGGGAGCCATTATGGGGTTAGCAAGAAACCTGGCTCTAGAAAAATTCCCAGGGATCCACAAGGATGACCCCAGCTAAGACCCTAAGAATATGAGCAAGCTTTATTTTATTTTGTGTTGCATATGCCTATTCAATTGTGTCAGTATTTCTTAAAAAGACTCCATTTCCTTCATTGAATTCCCTTTCTTGTTTTATTGAAATCAACTGATCAGAAATAACCATAATTCTTTGGTTATTACATACTCCTCTTTGGTGTTACAAAAGTCTCCATTTGCTTAGGTCTCATTTAAAACTTTTGGCAGTATTTGCAGTTTTTAGTATTCCAAACTTTTATTTGCAATTTTTAGTCTTCCAAACTTTCTCCTACAAGTATGTGTGTGATAAATAAGGAATCCTGATTTCAATTAATTACTGCAGCCTTTTTTTGTGAGAGTTTGTATAGCACTGTTGTTATTCTTTCTTGTGTCCAATGTTGGAATAATCAATGAGGATATCAGAGCCTGGAATATGTATGAATGTATTTATGAAGGTTTTATACAGTAAATTTAACTTCTTCATTAAGTTCAAAGCTATGTGAGTCATTTCTCTTCAATGAATGCCATTTTACACCATCCATGGAATTTTTCACTCAGACTAAATAATCAAACTGATTAATATAAAGTTTCCAGTGTTTATCCATCACCATATAACACATTGCTCCAATATGTAATACTTAAACCACCAAGCTTTTATTTCCCATTTTCTGGGTTAGGACTCTGGATAGCTAAGCCACGAACTCTGGTGTAAATGTCTCATGTGTTTGCATGGATGATAGTAAAAACTGCGAAGCAGTATTTATTTCAAAATGTCAATTGGAAGAAGCCCACTATCCTTGATGACTAATGGTAGGAGGTATTAGTTTCTACCATGTGAGTCTCTGTATAAACTGATTATGTGTTCAACTATCTTTATCACATGGAAACTTCTTGCAGTGCAAGTATTGTAAAGAAGAAAATAGAATGGAGCAATTTATCTTATTACCTCTCTTCTGGATTTTCATGTTATTTTTTTATTATTTTGTTTTTTTTTTCTAAATGAATTAACCAATAATTCCAGATGCCTTCACAAATGATGCAAATGTTCTTTATCTGATATAAACACACACTCTGTAAATACTAATTTCGGTACTGTGGTTGTTTGAATAAATATAGCCCCCAATGAGCTCATATGTTTGGATGCTTGATCTTCACTTGATGCAACTGCTTGGTTAGGATTAGGGGGTAGAACTTTGTAGGAGGTTTGTCTCTGGGAATTGACTTTGAGGTTTCAAAAACCCAAGTCATTCTAGTTAACTCTCTTTCTGGCTTGGGTTTGTGAACCAGATGTAAGCTCTCTACTATCTCCAGTGCTGTGACTGCCTGCCTACTTCTATAGTATCCATTATGATGGTCATGGACTCAGTAATGATGGTCATTCACAGAGGAGGCACCACTGGCCCAACTATTTTTCATATTTTTCTTCTTTCGTTCTTTTACTTTAATCTTCATATGTATAGACTGATTTTCCCCTCCACTCTTTTTGTTTACAAAGGAATTGTAAAGTTAGATATCAGATCACCAGGATTTTAGGATATATATTTATAACAAATATATTCCTAGAGTATGTACATTACCATTGTAACTATATCCCATGAGCATTGATATTTAGTTTTTTATTATTCCATTTAAACTCTTTCTAACTTTTTTCTCTGATCATGAGTTTCTTAAAAATATATTTTATTTTCTTATATTTGGAAATTTTAAAATACCTTCTCTTATTCATTTTGACTATAAATATCTTGCCAACAGAGAACATACTTTGTATAGTTTGAGCCTTTTTAAATGTACTGAATATAATTTTACCACTCAGAATATAGAGTGTCCTAGTAAAACTTCTCTCTGGCCTTGAAAAGAATGTTAATGTTGCACAGTAGTAGGACTCATTTCATAGATACCAATCAGGTCAATATGTGGTAATCTCACTGGAAAGCTCTGTGCTCTCGGATTTTCTACCAGTGTTATCTGTTTATTATTAGGGGGTCGTGGTTCTGTTTTCAACTCTAGTGCAGATTTGTAACTTTTTCCAGCTCTATTTGCTTTTCTTTGGTATATTGTTACATACACAAATATGTGATACTATAATAACCTTATGATAAATTTTATTTTCATCTTTGTTTTTCAGCAATTGAACATATATTCATTGGGTATTGTGTGTTTTTTCTTATGTGCTTGTTATTATTTTTGGGTTTTACATTTCTAAATGTCTGAAATGTGTCATTAAAGTTTTTCTGTTTAAAAAAAAAATGACATCTTGAATTTTGCAGGCAAAAGGATGGAGCTAGAAAACATCATTTTGAGTGAGGTAACCCAGACACAGAAAGACAATTATCACATGTACTCACTCATAAGTGTTTTTTAAACATAAATCAAAGAAAACCAGCCTACAAATCACAATTCCAGAGAACCTAGACAACAATGAGGACTCTAAATAAGATATACATAGATTTAATATATATGGGAAGAAGAAAGAGGCACAATCTCCTGAGTAAATTCCGAGCATGGGAACCATGGGAGAGGGCTGAAGGGGAAGGGGAGAGGCAGGGAGGGGAGCAGAGAAAAATGTAGAGCTTAATAAAATTCAATAAAAATATAAAAAAAGTTGAGAACACACCCTACTAAGAACTCATTAAATGCATTTAGTACAGTGTAGAGATTTTTATTATTCTCCAGTATTCTAGCAATAAGAAGCTGTGTAAGTATGCACCTACAGAAGGGTTACCTATGGACGAGATGAACGCTAAGGCAATCGTATAGCTTCACTGTTCAGTTACTTGTCCTAATTCACATAGTGGCATGACCTGGTGGATCACGATATAGAGAAGCCAGTTACGTACAGTGTTAGTAATACAGTAACACGAAGGGGACATTAAGGGAAAGCATTTCTTTCAGTGCAAGAGAATGAAATACCTGGCCTGGGTGGATGCCAACCTCTCCAGTCATACATGTCAATCACCTACCTGAGAAACCACCCCTCAGGGAGGCCAACTGTCAATAAAGCAATCTAAATTGATAGAAGAAATAATGTTCCTTCCTTTAAACAGAATAATGAATTTTTCCTTCCCAGAACATTCCCTGTACAACCCCTCCCCTCACACACTCAGTGTAGACTCTCAGGAAGCTGCTATTACACAGCTGCCTATGTCTGCTTACTTTCCTGAACTTCCATTCCCTCCTTTCCCCTTCCTACCTGTCTCCTAAGCTTTCTCCTTTAATAATAAAGCCTTCCTCCCCTTCAGAAGGCTGCTTGGTCTGCCATATGACTAACCTCCATATGCCTGCCTAAATAAAACTACATGCCTTTTTTTTTCTTTCTTTTTTCTATCTCCCTCTTCTGGGTAGCTATTAAGATGTAAAGTTTTCCTGCTTTCAGTTTCTCCCTTTAAACTCTAATAAAATTGTCCTTGAGCTTCCTTTTGAGTTCTGTCTTTAGTTCTTTTATTCACAAGACTAAGAATCTTAGGAATCTAATCTGATTTACTTGGTGACATGTACCCAGTCCACTGGGATTCTGACCCAGATTCCAATAACAAAAGGACACACTCATTCAGCTACCTTGTTGTGATTAGCTTGACTAATAGTCATGCAGCAGATATTTGTAAAGTTCCTTTGGTGTAACTAGAATTCAATAATAAATCTTCATTCACTAACTTGAAAAACCATATTTTTTTTCTCAACCAGGTAAGATACTTTACATTTCTTAAGATATTTTCTTGGCAAACATAAAAATAAAAGCATAACAAATAAATAGTGATGATTCACAAAAATGGTGAAGCACTTTTCAGACCGCTTGTTGAATGTTCAGGCAATTCTATATTCCAGCAATTTATTTTCTAATTGATATCTTTATGGAACCACCCAGTACTGTCTATTGCGTTAACCACAAAGCTTGATCATTATCAATAATTTTATCATTAGTAATGCTAGCTTCTGGGTTTAAATATTTAATAAGTTTATAAAGAAAGCAGTAATTCTTTTATTGTTTCAAAGTTCTTAACTCTGAAGGTGTTTGTTTCTTCTATGTATCTATCTGATTTTCTGGGACAAGCCAGATAGGCAATTCTGGTGCAAGGACATCCTTGGCAAGAGTCCATTTTCATTGGTATAATGCTTATCTATTTGAAATTATCATCATAGCTTCTATTTCTGGTTTGTTCTTTGAAGAATTAAAGGGTTCCACTCTGGATTAGAGAATTAGATATTCCACAAAAGCAATGTTTTATCACAGAAAAGAGAAAAACCTGTTCATTGAGATTCTTTTTATCAAGGAGTGAATGACCATTTTTTGCCAGTGTGCCCTACAGTTATACTAAGACAACAATGCACTCATGTTACTTTTTTCCAGTCCTTGGCTCTTGATCCCTGTTCATCTTTCAAATGCTTGAATCTGACTCAAAACAGGTTAAGCTCTCCAGTTTATGCAAAATAATTTTGTTAGGCAATTTTCTGTATATCAGAAAACTATGATAATAAGCCAAAAAAATAATTGAATATACATATAAAATATACTTTAAATACTTTGATTTCCAGGAAAAACAAACACAAAGAATTATTTTCATAGTTTTATTTTTCACCTAATCATTTTATTAAGACACACACACATATACATATATATATATATATATATATATATTAAACAATTTTAACACTAATGACTTCTCAAGTAATATACTTGATTGTTTTTCTTCCATGTTTAATGCAAAGAAACTTGACTTCTGACAAGAATAACTATAATTAGATGCATGGTTGGCCCCTTTGGGCTGCCAATGATCTCTAGTATCAGGAAATTCTTTGAAATAAAATTTCTTGCTCTTGTTATCATCCTTATATCAGAAGCTGTCATGAGATTGTATACTAAGTTTTATGATAGATTTCTTTTCTTTTACTGCCACTGTATCATGACAAAAACCAAACAAGAAGTGTTGGGCAAACTCAAACATTCTAAAACTGCAACATGACTTATGGAAGAAAGCCATACTAAATTTATGATACTTGAAAAATGATAAACAGACATTTCTAAATCTGATCAATTAAATCATCTATTGATTTCTGTCACTTCATCCCTCACTCCTAAGACCTCCTTTTCTCAAACATAAACATTTAAAAATTATGCCTTCATTGCTCTGTGTAACTGGAGCTCTATTGTTTCATTCAAAAATCTCAACTTCTAAAGCCCACACTGGTACCCAAGGTCTTTCTGTTGCCTCCATGTGCTATCTAGCTACTTACTTTAATTAATTTGCTTATCCACACAATCACCTTCCTGAGAACAATCATGTTGTTATAGGTAGAAAAAGAAATACTGTTACCTGAAGTTATAATAAAATATCAATAGTAATGTTGCCAGAAACTTCTGTTGCCATAGAAGCTCCTCTTTGAGAAGCAAAGCCATAGACTTAGGAGTAAGTCAGATTGATTCACCTGCTTGACAAATGGTTGATTGATCTTTAAAATGTTGGAGACAGCTCTGTGCGTCAGTGTTTTTATCTGTAAAGTAAGTGAATGCTCAGTACTCAGAACAATGGCTAACACGCAGTAGAAAAGTGATACCAGTATCACTGACATGAAAGCAAAGAAACCATAGCCATTACTCAAACACGCATTTATGATAGAAAACATTTAGGTCATCAGACTGGATTTGCTTAATTAGGACTCCAGGTAACAGATTGTCCAACCAAACAACAACAATAAGTGTTGTCAATTTGACAAGTTCTAACATCACCTAGGAAACCAGCCTTCTGGTACAAAAGTGAGGGATTATCTTCATTAAATTAGCCTAGTGTCATGTCTTTGAGGAATTACCCTGATTAAATTAGCTGAGTTTAGATGTACTGCACATAGATGACAGTATTCTGCAGGCCTGATCCTGAGTTGTGTGAAAAGGAGAAAGTAAACTGAGCACAAGGGGTCGTTACTCTGCTTCCTGAGTGTGGATACAATGTGCCTAGTTGTTTCAAGCCCTGCTGTGGTAACTTCTTCGCCACTGCAGACTATACTATTGAATTATGAACTAAATAAACACTTTCTCCTTTAAGTGGCTTTTGTTTGGCTATTTTGTCACAGCAACATGAAAAGTAACTAAGACAATAACTAAATTTAGTGTTAAATACTCTTTTAAAGTTGTAATGGACCTTCATTTTCAAATTATGTTATGAAAGTACCTTCAAGATTCTTAATGGGAAAAGCATTTACCTGAGTTTACCCTTGGGTCCAGGGTAGAATTGGCGAATGACTCCTGAAAGTGCTCAAACCTCCATATTCAGCCAGCATCACATGTGCACAAACACACAGACACACATCACCCTTTCGACTACCCCTCTAACTACAATTTTTACTTGTGTTGCAAGGCTTTGTTTTCCATATAGTTTTTCCATTTATTCTTCACATTGTTTAAGCTTTCCCTCACCATTTCATTTTTCATCCATCACCCCCTTCATAGTTGAACCATTTAGACCTAATATTACCCCTCTCCTTTTATCTGTATTTTACTATATCTGCTTCCTTAATGTAACCTCTTCATATGAACATTTTCTAATGACATGCCTGCCAAATACTCTAAGTAAAATATTTAGAAGAAAAACGTAATTTTAGGATCCACATATGAGCAAGAACATGTGGTATTTGTCTTTCTTTAAGACCATACGCAGTAAATTTTTCTTCTAGTCTATCCATTTACTTGAAAAATTTCATGACTTAATTTTTCATTATAGGTAAGCTTCTTTATAGGTGTTTATATATTTATATGTATAAATACACACACACACACACATATATATATAAAACATTTTCATTATTCATTCCTCCATTAATAGACATCTTCATTTGTACTATTTTCTGACTATTGTGAATAGAGCAACAATAAAGGAAGATATTTTTGAAATAAAGTATTGGTTATTTTTCCTTATATTTCCAGATTTTTATAGAACTGAGTTGTAGGGCAGTTCTTTTGTTAGTCATTTGTTAGAAAACTCCAAAATGATTTCCAAAAGAGCTGAAACATTTTGCAATCCTATCAAATGTATGTAAAGTTACCCTTCTACACACCTCTGAGTTAATGTTTCTTGTCATTTTTTTCTTTATCAAGGCAATTATTTCTGAGGTGATTGGAATCTTAAAATGGTTTTAATTTGTATTTTCCTGATAATCAAGGATGTTTGTATATTAAAGATGTTTGCTAGCTACTTATGTTTATTGTTTTGAGAGTATTTTATTCAATTTTATGTCTCATTTTTAATTAGGCTATTTTATTTGTGTTTAGTTTTGTGAGTTCTTTGCATATGCTACGCAATAATCCTTTGGTTGAACTAAAGATTTTATTTTGTTCTATTTGTGGCCTCATCACTCAATTAACAGTTTCCTTTGCTGTACAAATACTTTTGAATTTCATATGTTCCCATTTGTCAATTGTTACTCTCTGTTTCTGCCCTATGGAAGACATATTAGTAAGAAGATGAATTTCATGAAATTTCTATAAAACTAGGAAAGTTGAAAAGAAACATCTGTAAAAAGAAAAATATAATTCTATTAAAATTCAACATTTTTCAACTTTTTTCTATTAAGAAGAAAAATTAAAAAGAAGTCTATTTAATGTATGATATCCTTTGATTACAACAAAATAAAATATAAGTGAAAGGAAAAGATATAGAGAAAAGAAGGAAGAATGGGGAATGAGGGAAATAAAAGAAAGACAGAAGGTGGAGGATGGTATTTCTTAAGAATATCTAGAAATTAAAAGAGTGAAACTGCAGAAATATAAAAAAGAAAAGCGTGTATTTATTTCTTAACACCACAATCGAGTTTCACACATGCAATGGATCAAATAGTTACACCTTATGGTTTCCTAGGGGGAAAATGGCCTTAATAAACAAGGTTGCAGGCTAAAACAAGAAAAATAGCTAATACAGTATTTCAGGAAGGTCATTATTCTATATAAATCTACATGTTAGGAAAATAATAGTAATTGTACAGTAGATTAAGGTCAATAGAAAGTGCACACAGTATAAGGAGACAGTTCATGTTGATCATGAGGCATTTGGGCAAAGATGCAAAAAATCTGGGACCCATGGTGTGGGGATAGCTCTGGATAAAATTAGGAAAAAAAACACAAACAGAAAACTCAGAGAAATGGAAGCAGATGATGAACTGGGCTGCCAATGAAGTGATGTACCATTTGGTTCTGTCCACATTCGGAACAGGGTTTGAAGTGTAGTGTGAGTTTAATTTTCCACATCTAACTCTGCTGATTTTAAGGTTCAAAGGAGCAAGACATGATATCCTGTTTTGAACCCACGTGGATGGAGAATTGAAGGTAGAAAATGAGACCTAAAAGCAATGAATCTCTGTAGGCTTATTGTACTTGATTTCTTTATAACAATTTTGTTTAGATATTTATGATTACTTTTTGTTTGCAAAATAATAATTTCAATTATCTCTTTAATGTATCTTTTATACTTATATTTGAATCACTTTGGTAATACAGATATAAATATAGACCTGTGTTTGACAAGAGATAATAAAGGACCAAATATATAGAGATTATTCCCTGAGAAATTAATTTCCATTTGATCAAGGTATTTCTTACCCATACCTACCCATCTCAAACTCTGTTAATGAAGAATATATTTAAATACTAAGGTGACTAATTAATATTCTAGATAACTCATTTTCAAAATGTATGGGCATAGTAAGAAAGCTCGATATTTATAGCCATTATATGTACTCTTTTGAACATACACACACATACACACATGCATGGAGGCACTCATGCACACAAATGCACTCATGTGCACACACACACATGCTCACAGAATGGTTAAAAGATTTTAATACCATGTGGCCAGATATATTCTGAGTTTATGAAGATGAAAAAGATAATAAGTCACATGTGTTTATAGGTTTGGAGTTTTAATTTTCACAGTAACAAACAAAGTATCCAATATAATCATCTTAAAATATTAGCACTTTAACAAAGAAAGCTAGCTCTGTAATATAATTAAATATCTATAAGTATCATTGTCTATTTGCTAATTATGTCAAGTGTCCTTTTCTTTTTCTTTTCTCTTTCTATTTCCACCTCTTGGTTGAGGTATTTAATTTTTCCATTAGGAAAGTAAAAATATTTTTAATTAGTCAAGTAAGTATTTATTAAGCAGAAAGACTGTCTGATTTAATGTATTCACCACTATATTAAATTTACCCAGGGACATATGTTAAAAATGGAAGATAGTATCATAACGTGCTTCTGATCCTCTGGGAAACCTTTTCAATTTGACAGGCCATGAAGATCATCATAAATCCTTAGAACAGCAATCCAGAAACTGCTAATCATTGCACTCTTGTATGCTGAAAAATATATGCAGGATCAGCATAGAACAATTAATGACAAGCCAGAAGAAGATGGAAATTATGAGCTGCCTGCACAGGGAATCTTTACATGCAGAGGAAGGTTTGCAGGCTTGAAAGTTGTCAAGAAGCTCCATCACCATGTCTTCCAAATGATGCCCTGATTAAGAAAGGTCAGTGTGTCTTCTGGGAAGTTGACAGTAGTGATATAGTAACTATGCAAAGCTGCGAGTCTCTGGAGTAGTATTTGTGTCTAATCTATATGGTCACAGGAAATATAACTGCCAAGAACGCCATATTCATCATCTTGAGTGGTTTTATCAGCACTGCCTGATGTCGTACTCAAAAGAAAAATCACCAAAAATTTGCTTGGCCATTCAATCATGCATCCTTTGTGAAATGCGCTTGGGGAAAATTGCATGCCTTCTTATAAAGGAAAAGATATTATGTTGTCTTCTTTCTCCTTGTATTCCAAAAGTAAAGGGGGAAGACATATAAAGAAATATTACTGTGCAATGTGCTAATTAATAATTGGAAGTAAAAGAAAAATGTTGGGGAATGTAATAACTGAGTCAAAACTGTACACCTGTAAGGTAAGAATAAAGCATAAGAAAACAGAATCACATTCATGTTCTCAATATTCCTTAGAAAGCAACATCGAAACAAAAATCTGATTTCTAATATACTTGCTTTGCTAAATGCATGACACAACAAAAGTCATTCATCACTAATATGCATATCGTAGAAAGTGTCTATGTGCTTGCTATGTATTCTTTTCTTTTCTTGATTTTGTTAATAACAGTGATAAAAATAGGGGTATTTTTCTGTGATGGAAGTTACATTCTGTAAGAGCAGGAAACTCTCATTCAATTAAGTACAGAAATAAAATTAGAGTTTAATGCCTATCTAGAGCATACAGATAGCACCAACACCCCTGCTAACCCCAGCCATTAGCCACTACTCATCCTGCTTCAAATACAGAATGTTTTAAAGGGTTTTGTACTGCAAAAAAAAAAAATGTAATCAGGGTTTGAAGTGGAATCATCACATAGAAAATGATACCATGTGGACTGAGTTTCCTCTTTGAGTAATTTTAACCTGAGGACAGGTGATGTTGAATACTGTGTTCAGGGCAGCTGAATCATTCAAAAATTGTGCAACCATGATAACTCACAGAATTATAAAAGAAGGCCCTAAAGGTCATATTGCCAAGACAGTGAGGGCACAATACCAGCTAAAAAGTTTCAACATTGAGAAGCCTAGATTCTCTGTGTTAACTTGGACGTAGTAACAGGAGAAGTTTTGAACAACAAAACATTTTAGGTGAAGTGAAATTACATGACAAAAAAACTAGCTTTCATTTTTCTATTTTCTGCCCAATCAAGGTTACTACCTTGATTGAAAAAGACATATTTTTAAATTCTTACTTTTAAAGGATTTTGTGAAAACTCTCTGTTTCCAAAATGTAATTTTCAAAATGTTATTGTGAGAAAGCTGCTAGTGGGATCCCAGTTGTCCAGACTCCCAAAATAATCACACAGAAACTATATATTTTTTTTTAAATCACTGCTTGGCCAATTAGCTCTAGCTACTTATTTGCTAACCCTTACATCTTAATTTAAGCAATCTCCATTAACCTGTGCATCACTATGAGGTCATGGCAGATCAGCAAAGTTTCAGCATGCCTATCATGCATGTCTGGGCTTCTCTCTAACCCCACCCTTCGTTCTCCCAGCATTCAACTTAGTTTTCCCTACTTAGCTCTGTTCTACACTATCAGACTAAGCCAGCTTTATTTATTCATTAATGGTAATTTAAGCTTACAGAGAGGAAACCCACATCACCTCCCCTTTTCTGTTTATATAAAAAAGTAGTTTTGAAATTTAACATAGTAAAATTACGTGTTATAACAAAACAATTATCAAGCAAGAATTAGAGTTACATAATTTATATAGACTTTATCTTCTGTAGTATCTAAGGAAAACTATAACTATCAATTCTTCAACTCCATAAAATACTCCAGAAGGATATAATATTACCTAAGTAAACAGGAGGTACATTGTAAGCAACTTCCAAAACTCTAGAATTGACAGAAACATCTTACTACCTGAACAATCACCCAAAGTTATTTCTACTGTTGGGGCATTGATCTTCAGCCTACAGGGCCATAGTATACAGCAGACTTTTCCATGAAATGGGGAATTTCAAAGACAGTTCTGCCTATATTGGCAGTTTGTCAGTCTCTTTCTTTTTTGTCCTGCAGAATGTCTAGCAGACTCTTTCATGAAGCAGGAAACCCAAAGGATGACTGACCTTTAGGCAAATTCAGCAGTCATTTCTCTGTGGGTCCTGTATGTCCAGTTCATCAAGCAGTTCTGACAAGAGCAATTTCTTGCCCAAATGGCTAACCACTCTATAAGGAGATTCTTTGATGCCCATCTTCCTCTTGAAGTAATTGGTGCTGCCAGGAGCAGATGTGTTTCATTGTCATGCAAAGTCCTAAGTTATCAAATCATTTTAAATGCCATATTCTGAAGGTTTCTGAAAAATCTAAAGAATATCTATCTAACTGAAATATATCTCTATATATCTAGAAAACCTAACTAACATGATTACAAGCTTGACTATTATGACTGGCTTTCTATTAACCTATATTTCTTAATTATATATTACACTTTAAGTGAGCTGGACAAACACAATATCTTAATTTAGATAAAAATACATATACACAGTATAACAAAATTGTCCTTAAATTTGTATCAATAAACAAAGATCCATACCAATGCAAATATCTATAGCATGTCTTTCTTTAAATATAAAGAAACATATATAAACAGTATTTGGGATTCTGGGTATAGTTCTCTAGACTATTTCCTGCTGATTGAAGGTACTTCTCTTAATTAGGTCTTTTATGGTGTATTCTGTGTGCTAGGTTCATCTCAGTCAGCAGTTGGGCAAAATAAGTTTTGGGGAGTGTTTCTGGCAACTTTTCAGGGGATTGGGCCATTAAATCATGTTAGTGTGGAATGAATCCCCAGGTTCTCATCCTCTGTGGAAATAAAAGAAGAACCTCTTTTCCAAAGTAACATGTTCTTAGATACATATTTTGAAGACAAATACCTTTAAAACATTTTTGCTGGTTTAGCTTAGCAACCCATGCAAAGAAATCTTTCTCTGTACTTAGCTCCTTCACAGTCAAAAAAATTTAAAGAAAACGCAATAATATTCATAATCCAGACTCTCTGTATATAGTCCATCTTCATGTGGCTTATTTATTTTTACTTCTTTTAATGTATGACTGTCTATACTCTATTTCTTTAAAGACTTTGTTTTTTCTTCTCTCTCCCAAGCCAAAATGCATTTATCCAATAATGTAACCCGTTTAGATGTCTTATTTTTAATGTCTAAATGTGTCCTATTGTGTACCAGTAATTCTTTACTGTCCAGGAGTGTGTCTTAAAATGCTAAGCCCTTCTTACGAATATAAACTGTGCCATTGCTTGACAAAATATGGCACTGCCTGCTTGCCCGGCCCAGCCAAGCATAGCAGAACTGTTTGCTGCCTCTGAGAGCAATGTACATTACCCAATTTTCAGGCACAGAGTGGGTCTATGTTGCCATTAAGCAACTTGTAGTAGTTGCTCACAAACCCCATTTAAATGCTCTGTAGACAGATCTTTTCAGAGTTTGCACTGGTAACACAGCCCAAGAAGTTGCAGTTTCAGAACAGTGTAGTTTCAAAACAGTGTCACTGAATCAGGAAAACCTCTCTTAAAGGAGCCATGCCTCTGCTTTCTTCTAGCAAGCAGAGCTCACCCAAGAAAGTGCTACTACCAAACTATGCTTAACTCTGTTGTTTTGTGTCTAGGATCTATTTTCAAGCTCTCTCAGGTTTTAAGTGTATTTTAATTAGCCACATTGGTTGCAGTGTGTAGCATGGAAGACTGCTAGTAGCTTCCCAGTTGCTCAGACTCACAAAATAATGACACAGAAACTAAATTATTTAAATGACTGCTTGTCCCATTAGCTCCAGATTCTTATTTGTAAACTCTTACATCTTAATTTAACCCATCTCCACTAATCTTTGCTTCACCACGAGGCCATGGACTACCAGAAAATTTTCAGCACATCTGTTTCTTGTGGCGTCAGCTCCATGGCTTCTCTCTGAGTCCACCCTTATTTCTCCCAGCATTCAGTTTAGTTTTCCCTACCTAGCATTATTCTACCCTATCAGCCCAAGCCAGTTTTCTTTATTCATTAATGGTAACTACAGCATATGGAGGGGAATTCCATTGCCAAATGTCCAGAATAAAATAAAAAAAATATTTGTCATCTACAGTAAAATAAAAATGCTGTACATTTTCAAGAGATTAATAGCAAACAAGTCATTATCCTTTGAGCTAGATTTCAGCATTCTTGGAATCGTTGAGACTAAAATTTCAAATTTTTCCATGTTCCTCCCACAAGCCAGTTCCTTGGGCTCAAGAACAAGATAATAAAGCTAATGAAAGTAAATATCCTCAGTCTTGGTCTTGATTTCATAATTTCCTATATTAGTTAATTTCTCATGTCTGTGGCAAAATACAAGACAAAGGAAAGTGAAAGAAAACAGTGTTATCTTAGTTTTTAGGTAAAAGGAATACTGTCCCTTGTGGTTTGGAAGGATATTAGAAGCAGCCAATCACACTGCAGCTGTAGTATAAGCAGGAAGGAGAGAGTGATGAATCATGATATTGAGTTGAGTTTATGTACAATCCAGGATGCTAGCTGTGCAACTACGGTCTGTTTTGAGAATGGTATAAGGTCATTGGGTGAAAAAACAAATGAAAGGATAAATGATTCAATTACAGCATGGGCTTTATCTAGGAAAATACCTGAGGAAGAATCTATACTATAGGAACCAGGGTAAAATCAGATGACTGTCTCTGGTTCTTACAGTGGATACCAGCCCCAGAAATATTTTTCTAAATACAACAGAAAAGGATAGAGGAAATGGGGACGTGCATAACATTTCTGTTTTAGCTCAAAGTCAGCTGTTGCTAGGGATAGCTAGAGAAATATGCTATATAATGGGTTATAAAATGTCAGAAAATGAATCAACATCTTTCATGGACAACTATACCTAGGAATCAATAGGTCCCAGAGGACAAGACTCTAGAAAAAAAAAAATCTGTTTCTTTAACCGAAATGGGGGAGTTTTGAAAAGTACCATGACCATGGCTAATAAACATGGATTTTCAGCTCAATTAACCCATCTACAAAATCCTTCACAGACATGTCAAAATATTTTTCTCTTGTGTTACTGTAATCCTGTCAGGGTGCCTATCGATATAAACCATCACAACAGGGCTGAGGAAAAAGTCACTATGTCTTTATATATGTATTTATACATATATTTATATGAAATAATTAGAAATCAAAACAAACAATTCCGCCTACAATGTTGTCAAAATTTTAGGATTGATTATGATCAATATGAAAGATTCTAGCTGAAAATTTTAAAACACTCCTGAGAAATTTTTTATAAATATCTCCTCATGATGAATAGGAAGTGTCAGTACTGTTGTCTTATCCATTTGTCCTATAATTAATATCTCAATTTAAGCAAGCTTCAGTTAAAACACCCATTATTTTAGATGTTGACAACCTGATTCTAATATTATTTTAAAAATATTTCACTGCAGTCAGTAGAAAAAAAATAATTTGATGGAGGCAACAACCCTAGACAAAACACTGCAAACAATCAAGGACTTCTGAGAGCAGGAGGAAAAGGTATCTTCTTCTGGTGGGAAGAAAATACCAGCTAGATATCTAATGTCAAATGGTTATCACTGAAAACATAAACATATAGGTAACCTTGTACAGACTGATCAAGTTGTTTTATGTATTTAGGATATTTAATAAAGCACACAAATGTGTACAGTAAAAATTAAGAAAAAAATGCTATAAATTTGAAAAGAACAAGATGGCAATGGTGGTACATTTGATGCTTCAAAGAGAGGAAATGAGAGGGAAATGATATAATTATACTATAATCACAAATAAACAAAAAACAGGCACCCAGCAGGCTGGAGACTGATCTCTGCCCATCGTGGGCAAGCGTCATGGGGTGGAACTGTAGCTGACTTGTTGAGAAGACTTAAACAACAAACAGAACCATGGGAAAGTGAGAGAAAAGCAGCAGCTATACCTAAGCTTCTTCACCAAATGTGTAGTGTATAGTAGGGAGCAGCAGAGTGTGCAGGAGCCTTAATCTCCGACCTTTCTTCCTACTGCTCCTTCCTGACTTGATTGGAGTGCTAAAGCCATGTGTTTACTAGACAGACTATCATGTACTGTGTGGAAAAGTCTAGGTGCCAGTTGTAGCATCTGTGATTTATGTGATGCATATTTTCTAATTGTGCTTAGAATTTTTGGTCTATGATTAGAAAGGTCAAATGCTTACATAGTTCAATTTCTTGCCATGACCCCACATTCTTTAAGACTATAATTAATTAAGCTATGATCTGTGTACATTGAATTCTCGAAGGATTATGAAATGGCCACAGTTCTTAACAAAACCTGTATCTAAAATGATAGATAAAAGAACATGTACTTGCTAACCCAAGGTAGGGACTTAACAACAGTAGCTTGAACATACCCATTTTCAGTCAAACCTTACCAGTAATTCTTGACCTCAAGAGATTCTAAATTATTGGTCTTGAGCTTAGAGATTGAGAGAGCTAATACAGCAATATTAATTTCTAAAAATTAGCAATCTGTGTTCAGGAAAAATGTGACACTGAAAATTCATATTCAGGTAATAAATAAGGAATATATCATGACGATATGGGAATATTGGTGCATTTTTGAGACTGACAGCTCTTTTCTCTTTTTTTGGTATTAAGAGTCTTCACAATCTAGAGGGACAGCATTTCAAAATATTATCAAATAGATGCAAAGAATGAAATAATTTACAGACCACAGAAGTGTGTTTTAGACACAATTTTACTACAGATGAATAGGTAGGAGTGAAAGAGACAGAGGGAATTGGAAAGAGAGGGAAACAAAAGCAGAAGGAGGAGAGAGAGAGGGAGAAAGAGAGAGAGAGAGAGAGACTCACACACACACACAGAGAGAGAGAGAGAGAGAGAGAGAGAGAGAGAGAGAGAGAAAGAGAGAGACAGAGAGACAGAGAGACAGAGAGAGAACTCAGAACTCCACAGTTATAGGAGGGGTCCCAGGAAATAAAAGAACATCAACTATTTATTGGCCTACTTTAAGAACTGGCAGTGAGGCTGAGGAGTTCCATGTGGACAGGTGAGTGTGTGCTATCCAGGGGTTGATTGTCCCAGAAGAAAGCACAAACCCCCTCCCCCAGCTCTGGTTGCAGGGCTGAGTTTCTTACACACGACCCAGCTCTCCAGCGTCCCCCCCAAGCCTGCCCTGCTGTCTGCTATGTCCTTTGCTCAAGAATAGTTTTCCTCTCCTACACTAAGGATACTCACCCAGAGCGGTGAGTTCATGCCTACCAGGCAGGCCTCAAGGACTCCTGCAAGGGAGCGTCAGCACTTACAGCTTGCACTGCAGAGTCTCCTGTGTTCTACTCAGCCCTGCCCTGACCCCCAAGTTCACCCTTTTGTCCGTGGGTCATTGGAATACCAGACTTCCATTGGTGCTGAGGAGTTCCATCTGGATGGGAACGTTCCAGCTTCTACACTGAGGAGATACACCCAGAGAGTCAGTCAGATCAATGACTGGACCAAGACACCAGGCCTCTCCTGGCTCCATTTGAAGTAAGAGATGGGCAGGTGCCAATGCAAGAATTCCTCCAATAACCTGAAAGGCAACATGACATCACCAGAATCCAGGGATCCCAAAATAAGAATTGTACACCGTACTCCAGAAGAATTAGAAGAAATTGACTCAAAAGTGAATTATATGAAAATAATATAGGACCTTAAAAAGGAGGTGAAAAAGTGCCATAAACAATTGATTACAAACAAAATGGTAGAGGAAATGAATAAATCTGTCAAAGATACCCAAGAAAACCAAGAGAAACAAGAAAAAGCAACCAAACAGGTAAGGGGAATGGTTCAAAACTTGAAGAATGAAATGGAAGTAATGAAGAAAACACAAACTGAGGGAAGGATAGAGACAGAATATCTAGGTAAATGAACAGAGACTACAGAGACAAGTACTACCAACAGATTAGAAGAGATAGAAGAAAGAATCTCAGACAATGAAGCTATCATAGAGAAAATAAACAAACTGATCAGAGAAAACAGCAAAACCAACAAATTCTCAACACAAAACATTCAGGAAATCTGGGACACAATAAAAAGACCAAACCTAAGAATAATATGGGTAGAAGAAGGAGAAGAAGTACAACTCAACAGTCCAGAAAATATATTTAATAAAATTATAGAAGAAAACTTTCCCAACCAAAAGGAAGATATTCTTTTGAAGGTTCAAGAAGCATACAGAACACCGAATAGACTGGATCAAAAAAAAAAATCTCGCTATATAATAAACAAAACACAAAACATACACAATAAAGAAAGAATATTAAGAGCTGCAACGGAAAAAGGTCAAGTTACTTATAAAGGTAAACCTATCAGACTTACACCTGACTTCTCTATGGAAACCATGAAAGCCAGAAGGTCCTGGATAGATGTACTGCAGAAACTAAGAGACCATGGATGCAAGCCCAGACTACTATACCCAGCCAAGCTTTCATTCACTGTAAATGAAGAAAACAAAATTTTCCAGGATAAAAACAAATTTAAAAAATACATAGCCACAAATCCAGTTTTACAGAAAGTAATAGAAGGAAAATCACAACCCAAGGAGTCCAGCAATGCCCACAATAACTCAGACATCATATGACCCTTCACCAGCATAACTAAAAGAAGGGAAACACACAAACTCTACCACCAAAAAAAAAAAAGAAAAAGAAAAAGAAAAAAATGACGGGAGTTAACAACCACTGGTCATTAATATCACTTAATATCAATGGACTCAACTCACTTATAAAGAGGCACAGGCTAAGAGATTGGATATGAAAACAGGATTCAACATTCTGATGTTTACAAGAAACACACCTCAACCACAAAGACAGACATCTACTCAGAGTAAAGGGCTGGGAAAAGTTTTATCAAACAAATGGACCTAAGAAACAAGCAGGTGTGCCCATACTAATTTCTAACAAAGTTGACTTCAAACTAAAATCAATCAGAAAAGATGGAGAGGGACATTTTATACTCATAACAGGAACAATTCATCAGGACCAATTCTCAATCCTGAATATCAATGCCCCTAATATAAAAGCACCCACTTATGTAAAAGAAACATTACTAAACCTCAAGGCAGTCATCAAACCACACACACTAATAGTAGGAGACTTCAACACTCCTCTCTCACCAATGGACAGGTCAATCAGACAGAAACCTAACAGAGAAATTAGAAGATTAGTGGAGGTAATGAGTCAAATGGATTTAACAGACATCTATAGAACATTCCACCCAAATAAGAAAGAATATACCTTCTTCTCTGCAGCTCATGGATCCTTCTCGCAAATTGACCACATACTCGGTAACAAAGCAAACTTACACAGTTACAAAAAAAATCAGTAACCACCTGTGTCTTATCGGATCACCATGGATTAAAGTTAGAATTCAACAACAATGCTACCCGCAGAAAGCCTACAAACTCATGGACACTGAACAGTCAACTACTGAACCACACCTGGATCAAGGAAGAAATAAACAAAGAAATTAAAGTCTTTCTTGAGTTCAATGAAAATAAAGACTCAACATACTCAAACCTATGGGACACAATGAAAGCAGTGCTAAGAAGAAAGTTCATATCACTAAGTGCCCACTTAAAGAAAATGTAGAAAGCACACATTGGAGACTTAACACCCCACCTGAAAGCTCTAGAAAAAAGAGAAGCAGACTCACCTAGGAGGAGTAGAAGACTGGAAATAATCAAACTGAGGGCTGAATTCAACAAAATAGAAACACAGAAAACAATCCAAAGAATCAATGAAACAAAAAGCTGGTTCTTGGAGAAAATCAACAAGATTGAAAAACCCCTATCCAAACTAATCAAAGGGCAGAGAGAGAATACGCAAATTAACAAGATCAGAAATGAAAAGGGAGACATAACCACAGACACAGAGGAAATTCAGAGAATCATTAGATCTTACTACAAAAGCCTGTATGCCACAAAATTGGAAAATGTAAAAAAAAAAAATGGACACTTTTTTAGATGAGTACCATATACCAAAGTTAAACCAGGACCAGGTGAACAATATAAATAGACCTGTTAATCGCAAAGAATTAGAAGTTGTTATAAAATCCTTCCTACCAAAAAAACAAAACAAAACAACAACAACAACAAAAAAAAACACCCAGGTCCAGACAGTTTCAATACAGAATTCTACCAGAATTTCCAAGAAGAACTAATACCTATACTCCTTAATGTATTTCACAATATAGAAACAGAAAAATATTGCCAAATTCCTTTTATGAAGCTACAGTTTCCCTGATTCCAAAACCACACAAAGACTCCACCAAGAAAGAGAATTACAGGCCAATCTCACTCATGAACATTGACAAAAAAATCCTCAATAAAATACTGGCAAACCGAATCCAAGAACACATTAGAAAAATTATCCATTATGATCAAGTAGGCTTCATCCCAGAGATGCAGGGCTGGTTCAACATACAAAAATCTATCAACGTAATCCATCATATAAATAAAGTGAAAAAAAACATATGGTAATTTCATTAGATGCTGAGAAAGCATTTGACAAAATTCAACATCCCTTTATGATAAAATTCTTGGAGAGATTAGGGATACAAGGGTCATACCTGACTATAATAAAAGCTATTTATAGCAATCCGACAGCCAATGTCAAATTAAATGGAGAGAAACTCTAAGCCATCCCACTAAAATCAGAAACATGTCAAGGCTGTCCACTCTCTCCATACCTCTTCAATATAGTGCTTGAAGTTCTAGCAATAGCAATAAGACAACATAAGGGAATCAAAGGGATTCTAATTGGAAAGGAAGAAGTTAAATTTTCATTATTTGCAGATGACATGATAGTGTACATGAGTGACTCCAAAAACTCCAGCAAAGAACTCCTACAGCTGATAAAGACCTTTAGTAATGTGGCAGGATACAAGATCAATTCCAAAAAATCAGTTGCCCTCCTATACACAAAGGATAAGTAAGCAGAGAGGGAAATCAGAGAAGCATCACCTTTCACGATAGCAATAAATAGCATGGCCAATTTCTAGCTCTTGCTCTCAACAATGGTGAATTTATTTTCAAATAAGCTGCCATCAAGTACGATGGATTATTTATTTTTATGTATTGTCTCATCTTTCGAAACAAATGCTAGTTATTGCTCTGTTAGTGAGGCTGACAGTTCAAAAACATTTTAAGGCCTATATTTCTCTGCATTCTATCTACTAGTTTAGATATTTTATTCTGTGTGTAGAATATTCTCAGAGACAGGGTTAAAAACATAGCTGTTAGGGCTAACTTTCACAATGCAAAGTGCTAAACTTGAAACATCTCTTTTAAAATAGAAATTTCCAGAGTGAAAGCCATCAGAATATTCATATGTTCAAATATACCCTGAAGCCTGGGAGGCAGTTAAAATATTTGTTGGACAAAGTCATGTTACTGAAAAAATAAGGGCAACACAGCAATATATAATGTCTTATAATACAATTTTAGATTTTGTATTACATATAGTATATTTATTACTAGCATATTAAGTTGAATATTTTTTCCTATTGAATGAATAGCAACATGCAAACCCTGTATCAGGATTACATTTTATCTATAAAATACTGTATAAGGATCTTGAAATGCCAAGACACTAGCAGACTGTTTAATACTTTTGCCAGATTGATTAATTCTTCACTAATTTATGTTTTGAATTCAGGCAACTTTTATCCCGGTGTTTATATTCAGAGACTATGAGCTTGAATCAAAATGTCATGCGTCCAATGAATGAGTACGAGGTGGCACACTGTGTCAGTATTACATTGATAACAAGAAGTAGCAAGCATGCCCTATGCAGGGATCAATGGTATTGGTAGACTTAATAATACAACTATTGGCCCTTTTATATGTCAAATTGAAATACTTACATTTTATTCTAGTAGCAAATCATAAAATATTCATTGAATTTACATTTTCAATTTTAGTTATTATAATTATCATGGTTCACTAAAATAAAAATCAATTAAATAAAGCTTTTTTATAGTTTACAAAAAATGTATCTGAATTTCAAAAATTAACAGTTTATGACGCATGGACACTATTAGTGTATTGTTGTAGAATAATCATTTTGTATTCTTTGAGATTTGTCTCTGTGATTGGATTAATAAAGAAGCTCACTGGCCAATAGCTAAATAAAGTTATGTGGGAAAGCCAAATGGAGAATGTTGAGGTGAAAGGGCTGAAATAGAGATAGAGATGGCTGCTAACTGCCAAGAATAAGCAGTGTGGCAGGGTACCTCAGTCCCTTAGATGGGTCCCAATACAGAGATGCTTCTCCCAGCTGCTGACTGTAGCACATTGGGTGGATGGTTTACAGTTTTTGTTCATGAAGACAGAAAAGGGTATAGATATGCAATAAAGGTATATTATGATGGAAAAACCTCTAAATTGAATATACTGTCTTTAAAAATTGTACATATGCCTGGGGGAGAAAAAAGGGAATAGAGAAAGTCCATAAAAGCTAAAGCAAGAAAGAAATAGAGTAATAAAAATATAATAAGCCATATAAAGATGAGAAATACACAGAGAGTCTGGAACCTGTATGTTATTGTATTGTCTTTGAACTTTTGGCTGCTGAGAGACTAGGTTATACAAAGTATTAGATTCAATGCACCTATATATTTTAAAAATATTATTATTTCAAAATATAAGCAAAAGATATGTTACTTTGGGGAAGAAGTTATGCTTTTATTTCTATAGGAAATGAGAAGCTATAGATTCATTTTGGGTTAAGGAAAGTCAGGTTTAATGAAGGAAGACTCCCTGATGTATATTATACCTGCTCAAACACATAAGAAAAAATTATCTTTGGCTGACCTGTGTACAACACACAGTCTCTACTTGTAATAGTGCAGATATGTATGTTACATTCAAAGTTTATGTGTTTCCAGAGCAAGAAGGCCAGACAAATGGTCCAAGTGAACCAGAATTTCAAAATGTCTCTGTTACTGTCTCCTCATAATCCAGCAAACCAAGAACAACTTCAAGGCTGCTGATTGAGATAATCTACACTCAACGAATATTCTAGTCAATACTGGACCATAGTCCTAAATTTTCTCAAGGTTCCCCAAAAGATGTCAATGCCCCAAATAGGAAGTAATCTAGAGAACTATTCCCACATTTCCCAAAAATTAGTAATGGGTGTTTGTTTTCATTTAAGGAGGTTGGTACAAGTTATTATTGGCAATGGTCAAGAAAAAAGTTGAACAAAGGAATTTAGAGTCAAAGATCTCTTTCAAAAGAACTATAAAGAAATATGATATAGAAATGATAGGATAACAAAATAGATTACTGAATTCATTTATTTTTTATTTTGTTTTTTGAGACGGATTTCTCTGTGTTGTGTTGGGGCCTGTTCTGGAATTAGCTCTTGTAGACCAGGTTGACCTTGAACTCACAGAGATCCTCCTGCCTCTGTCTTCCTAGTGCTGGGATTAACAGCATGCACTACCACCACTTGGCACTGAACTTACTTTTAAACCAGAAAAGCAACTCCTAGTCTTAAATATTTCACAATAGTGTAGATTTTTGTTTATTGGCACACATTGTAGGTTATTTTTGTTATACTGTATACATATATATGTTTCTACTGTTGGGTAATGTATGTTTGCATATTAATACAAATTTAAGGTTATATATAAACAGTACCTGTGTTTCTTCTCTCATTTGGTATTTGTGTTTATGCAGCTCATTTAAAAATGTAATGTATAATTTAAAAATCCAGATTAACAGTCATCTATAATAGTCAAATTTTAGTCATGTTAGGTATGCTTTCAAGGTAATATACAAATGTATTTATATAGATAGATAAATGGCCCTCAAACACTTCAAAGACCTACAGAATATGACATTTAATATGTTTAATAACCTAAGGATTTTTATGAGAGTGAGACATATCTGCTCCTGGCAGCACACGTTTACTTTAGGGAAGATAATGGGCATTGAAGAATCTCAACATGGAGTTTGCTTTCTTTATGGCAATAGTTAGCCCTGTAGCCAAAGAATCTGCCCTTGCCTCAATTGCTGACAGTTGCTGCCCAAACTGGACAAACAGGATGTAAGAAAGTTGACTCCTGATATTTGCCAAGGCAAGGTAAGAGAGTCCTTCAAAATTCCCTACTACATAAGAAAGTTTAAAATTAAGCTAGGCTTGTTGGTCCTATTTGGATGTCCCAACATTAACAAGGAACTTTGGGTGACTGTCCAGGCAGCCTGATGTTTCAGTCATAGGCAACCTTTCATCCTTCTGGGATCATTGATGGAGTTGAAGACTAGATAGTTATAGTTTTTCTTAGTTGTCATAGAAGGTAAATGAGGTACAAAACTTTGGAGTCACAATGACAAGATAAATAACAGAATATTATCTCTAATTTTGTAAAGTACAAATGGACTGGATATTGTAACTGTAATTCTTAACAAGTGTTTTTGTTGTATATAATCTTATTAAGTTCAAGTTAAACTCTTTTTAATTTGACAAAACGGGGGAAAAGCTGTGAAATAATGCTTTTGTACACTGTGAAGATTTGTCACTGTGATTCGTTTAATAAAGAAGCTGACCAGCCAGTAGCTAAGCAGGATAAAGTTAGGTAGGAAAGCCAAATTGAGAATGCTGGGAAGGAAAGGGACAGAGTCAGAGGAGACAACAGCTGGCCACAAAGGGAGCAGGAGATGAATATATCATACTAATAAAGGTACCATGTGGCAGAGTGTAAATAAGGAATACAGGTTAACTTAAAATGTAAGATCTCATTAATAAAAAGGCTGAGCTATTGACTGAATATTTATAATTAATAATGAGCCTCTGATTATCTTTGAGTGGTTTTGGAACAGGAAAACTCCATCCATAATATGATATTATATATTCATGCCACACATCACTTACTATCAGAGAAGAAGTAGGAAAGATCATATTTTTAAAACATGTTTCTATACTCACATTTATGTAATGTGTGCATATATATGTACACATACACATGGGAACTAATACATACAGTGCCACACATACATACAATTAATTTTATTTAAACTTCAAATTGTTTCTAGAGTCAAGAACACTAAAAACTAATGCTAGAAGAAAATATTGTTGAGCATAATAAAATTAAAGACACCATCATCAAGTCCCTGCACATTTAAAATATAAAACTAAACTAAGTTATACTGAGAAAAAAGTAGAATAATAAAACCTCTAAAGAAATTAATCTGATATAATAAGCAAATATATAACGGAGAAAAAAGAAAGGCTAAAAATAAACTAGCATCTAAACCATTTGAAAAACAGATGTATAGTAGAATGCCAAACAGTACCCATTTGATAAATAAACACAAACACAAATCATATTAAACCTGTCTCAGATGAGACAAGGAAATACTTCTTTCATGTTTGGCTCTCATAAATCATGGTCCACACTTAGCTGGAGGAAAGTCACCTGTTAATTTTGCTATTTATTGTTGGGTTCAGTTAGACAATATCCCAGGTGCCTGGAAGTGTGACAGCCATGAATGACCCAGAGAAGCCCAGGTCAGTTAGTCTGCCAAACTTCCAGCATATTGTAATAGACAGAGAATTTACAGTATTATGCAGTGCTTCATAAACAGACCCCTGTAGAGGAATTTGCCTTTGTCTTGCTTCTAATACAATTAATAAAGATCTGCTCAATTGGTCACGAAGCTACCAGTTCCTTTCAGTCCACTGAAATCACACTTTGTGTAATCACTGCTTTGTCTGACAACATACCTGCAGATTGGGTACAGTTCTCTCAGCTGAGGCTGCATATTTTCTCCCAGCAGATATTAATGAGCCTACATCAGGCAGCTTAAGAAATGCTACCATTCTCTAAAGAATGGGAGAAGTGCTTGTGCATGAAGCTGCAAACCCAAGATTAACAGTGGGGTGGGGAGTGGCAAGTGTGAAAACACCAATTTCTCCCAGATTAAAAAAAAAAAGGAATTTTGAGGTGGACAACAAATATGTAAATCCAAATATACATTTCTTGTTGTCTCTTCAGCTCTGACAGATTTGGGTTTCCCCATTTGAACTATTATTTTTTATAGATATTGATACATGACTCAGTTTCTGAACCAATGTAAGAGAATATGAAGAAACAGATGGGTTTGCGCTGCTCTCATTTGTTCTCATGATTTATAGTGTCTAGGCAAGTCTTAATATTTTTGGTTAGTTACAGTAAAAGGTGACATCTTTAAAAACAAGGATTTTCCTAAGAGAGGCTGAGGGACATAAAGGTTATAAATCATAATCACCATGGTGAAAATATAGAAAGAACTAGAATAATAAAGCAAAGCTATGGAGGAAATCATGGTGACGATGCTATTTTGTTCAACTGAGGGTAATTTTCTACCTTAGGAAAATCACTATTTCACATATGACTCTACCAGGAATATATGGAATCCAAGTGTGTGTGTGTGTCTGTGTGTGTGTGTGCGTGTGTGTGTGTGTAAAAATGTGCAATACAGAGCTAATCAAAGAAAAATCTACACACACAGCTGTGTGTTGTCACAAATATGCCAGGTTCTTTTTCTTTTTTTTTTTTTTATAGTGGAGTCTCTGTTGTTCTCTCAGGATTCCAGTAAACAATTTCCTTGGTAAGAATTAAGACACATGCGGAGTCTTAAAAAGGAAATGTACTTACTATATGTCTCCTGATTTCAGTTTTAGTCACAGACACAAAAGCTATAATGAAACTTAGAACTTCATTACACATTATTATTTATAATAACATAAAATAGCTTTCCATAAAGAAAAAACAAACAATAATACTCTGTGTTGAAATATTTGGTTAAGCAGGGGGAAAGAATTTGAGGGCCTGAACACAGGGCTCAGTTGGGCAAGTGTTTCTTGTGTAACCTAAGGATCTGGGTGAAGATTCTGGACAGGCACAGAAAAAGCAGTTATAGTAGTACATGACCATGACCTCAACACCATGTGAATGGTAGACAGAGGCTTACTTCATTTTGCCAGCATGACTAGTGAAAACAGTGAGCCTTCTTCTAGTTCTTTTGACTGATCCTGTGACAGAAAAATAAGGTAGAAATTAACAGAGAATATCACTTCACAACAAACTCTGACCATGGCCTATTTGTATGTGAGCAATTGAGGCAGAACACATGTATGTGCACACATATAAACCACAATAAATACATATACATTTCTAAAATTTAAAAAATATGTAAATGTATAAGAATTTCAAAAATATAAATACAGCATTTCTTCAGCCTATTATTTCAGAGAAAAGACTTGGGACACTTAGGTGTACCGCCTTTCACCCTCCAGCATACTGCTTTGTTTAGTTCTTAGACCCACAGTTCTCCCAGCAAATATCAGAGTCGGATGGATGAGCACTATGGTTTCCCAACGTTTAATGGCCTATACCTGGGTTAAGGACATAGACAGTAATAGGAACAAGGAAAATATATATATCCCTCAAATTCAGGTAATGATGCAAAATACACAGATAATCTGGAAACTATATGCTACTGTATTGTCTTTGAATTGTTTGCTGAGAAAAGAGCAACAGCTGCTAAAAGGCATTTGATTATAAATGCTGCCAGATTAATCCAACCTGTCTATTTTGAAAATGCCTTGACTTCAAAATTTAAGGCAAAGGATATGTTACTTTTGAGATGAGGCTTTACTCTTTTTTGTCATAGAAAATAAGACGCTGTGGATTTATTCTGGGTCTAGAAAAATAAGATTTGAAAAAAAATTTTCAATGGAAATGGATGGTTCAGGTGATTCAACATTTCAAAGCACCTCTGTTGGAATTTCCTCTGAGTTCTACATCCAGAACAGCCTCAAGACTGCTGAATAAGATGATCCAGCCTCACAGAATACTCCAGTCAGGACTTTACCACAATTCTAAATTTTCTTTGGGTCCCCATAAAGTTTTCAGCATTCCTAATCAATAGAAAGTGGCCTAGAAAACTATGCCCACATTTGCATAATTTGGATTATGGATGCTTGTCTTTGTTTAGAGTGCTGGTTAGAAGTTGCTATCAATAATGGTCAGGAAAAAGCTAAACAAAAGAAATTAGTTTCAATGTTCTTGTTTTCAAAAGAAAAAGAAAGGGGGATATAGATATGATTGGACAAAATGGTAGGCTAATTGAATCTACTCTGAAAAAAAACAGAAACGGATATAGATGATAAAATAAAAAGGCAGAGTTGAATCTACTTTAAAAAAAACTCCTTTAGTTTTAAATATTTTACATTAGATTGGACTTTTGTTTATTGCATACAAATTTTGTGTATTGATACAAATTTGAGATTAATCTTGGTAAAACACACTTTATATACACATTTATTCTTTTTCAAGGTATTGTATCTAGCAATGTAATGGGAAGTTTTAGTCCTTGGAAATTATTATTATCAACTTTTAACGGTAGTAAATAAATATAGGTTCATAGTTAATCACCTAGTATAATTGAACTTATATTTATATTAGGTATGTTTTCAAGATCAAACAAAGATATGTATTAGATAGAGATGCCATCTTCAAACACTTCAGAGATCTATATGATATGGCATTTAAGATGTTTTAATCACCTAGGTTCTTGGGTTTTATGACAATAAGCCATGTCTGTCCTGCAACAATATTGTACTTTAGAGAAGATAATGAACATCAAATGTACTCCACATTTAATTTACTTATTTGTTGCAAAAGTAAGCCACTTGGCAAGAAAAATCCATCTGCCTCAACTGCTGACAGTACGCTGTCCTAATTAGACAAACAGGACACAAAAGAAGGCGGCTGCCAAATATTGTCAAGAAAAGGAGGGACAGGCTTTTGTAATACCCCACTTCACAGAAAACCCTGTCAGATATGCTATACCTGTAGGCAAAAGATGAATGCCCCAACATTACAGAGAACTTTGTGTGACTGTCTAGGCAGCCAGGTTTCTTTATCATTTCTCACATTTTTTGGAATTTGTTTGCTTGCACATTTTGCTTATTATTTCCTTCTTGGGTCTCTGAGGGAGTTGAAGACTAGATAGTTATAGTTTTCATTATTTCCTAACAGAAAGCAAGTTATGATAGAAAGTAAATTAGGTACAAGACGTTGGACTCACTAAGCTAGGATAGATGTGGAGTATGTTCTCTGAATTTCTAAAATACAAATAGACTAGACATTATTGATGTATTTATTGCCTATATAAATTGGATATAATTATTGTACTTATTGTAAATGGCTTTTCTTATATTAGTTATAGCTTTCTTTTTTATTTTGTACCAAAGGGGGAAATGTAGTGGAATTTCATTTTCATTTTAATAAATAAAGCCTGCCTGAAGATTGTAAAGTAAAACAGCCACACAAACTGTTGCCAGCCTTACAGACTAGGCAACAATGGCACATACCTTTAATCTTTTTAGTCACACTAGCTTGCCATAGAAACCAGACAGTAGTGGTGCATCCCCTTAATCCCAGAACTGGAGAGGATTATAATATGAGATAGGACAGTTCTCAGACGCAGACTCATTTTGGAGTTTCCAGGAAGCAGGATCCCCATTTTTAGACTGAGGTTGAGGTAAAAGTTAGTGGATGGCTTCTTTGCTTTTCATGTCTTCACGTCAAGCCCCATATCTGTCTTTGAGGTTTTATTAACGTGCTTCAGGAAAGTGACCTCAGCTAGCAGGTCATTATTCAGTGGCAGGAGGGTTTGAAGATGAGAAGATAGGAAAGTTTGGGTACCTTTTTCACAAACTAGGGATCATTGCAACAAGTTTATTAAGCACAGCATCTTATATATGATTTCTATAGGAAAAAGGGGACTTAGTAAAGAGCTACTATAAAATGAGAGAGTGTCAGCAGGAAGCTAAAAAGAACACAGACTATCTCAAGAATATTACAACCAAGCACATTACAGATAAACAAAATTATATTGATAAGTCCAATTTGTTCAGGGGTAAATGTCAAGTTCCCAGGAACTAAAACATTAATTTTTACAATGCCCTGGCCACCAGACCCACTGAACCATGCCAAGTCAACCCCTGGACAACGAAACAAAACTAGATTTGATTTGTCCTTTCATCTGGGCTTCTGAGAAAGCCTTGGATTGGCCTGGATCTCACTAGAAAAGAACCAACAATACAATGACTGAGATAACCCTCAGGAAGCTATCTTACATAGTTTATTATTGGAAAAGACATGACATACAAACTGTGAAAAAGGAATATTGGTTGTATCCTGAGAATTTGATAAAATAACTTTAAGAAACCAATGGTGGTGTATATTAAAATGAAAATAGTATGAGGCTAAAGTAATTGGATAAACATTATACCAACAATATAAAAAGTAATGAAGAAAATAAAATCATAATGTGCAACTTATAGTTGAGTAATGCTTTTCATTGCATCTGAGAAATTAAGAACTCCTTTCATTCCTTGTGTGACAAGATGACATATGTGATCTTGTCTTTAATATTATCATGAGGCTATGGAGATTCAAAAGGTAAAAGTTTAATTCTGGGATATATTTCCTGGATTCTTTTAGAGTGGGTGAGATTGGCCTTTATCCACCTGAGCAGGTGTCAGAAACATCAGAAGATATTAATATCCTTAAAAGTTCACATTTAAACATTGCTTTAACTCTGCAAGTGGTATTTAATGATTGTAAGTGGCATTTACTGTTTCAGAGCAGCTGGAGATTTACAGGTATGTCTCCCAACTTTTAGGAGAGGATTCAAGTGACATGGCTTGTCATCAGGCCACATGTTTGATAATTTCAAAAGACTGAGACTGATAGCAATAATTCCTTTGACTTTGGGGCTTTTCCTGAACATTGCCTTTTAAAGCAGTTCATTTAGTGAGGCATACTAGGTTATCAGTGAAATCAAAGAACTAGCTCCAATATTAGAAAAAATAACCATTTGATATGACATATCAGAAGTTGTATGTAATATATCAATTGTTATCAGCAACTCTTGAGGGGACTTTCATCATGGAAACTTGAGCAGTCATCCTTAATCCAGAGGCTTGTAATTTCTTTAGCAACAAGGGCATTCTCTCTTACTGTAATTTCCATTCTTTGCAGAAGGGAAAAAATACTATATTATTTTCCCAGTGTAACTCATCTAGACTCTCTTGGTTTCCCACAGCTGTGGCAAGCAAAAGCACTTTACAACCCCAATTTTTCTGCTTGAGCTTCTCTGAGGAAACAGGTTATTATTTACATAATGTTCTAAATTGTGTTTGTTCTTTCATCTACAATAATTACTCCCAACGCTTTTTGGACCATACCTCTTTTTGTCTGTGTTTCATTGCTGTGACTTTCCAGCTTGGGTCGGGAGACCTGTATAGAACAATAGGGAATGAGGAAAAGGAGAGACACACACACAGGGAAAAGCTGGGGTCAGGTGGATTGTGTCAACTCTGTTGGATTGACATCAACTACTACAACAGCATGTGCATTAGGTGAAGCTCAGGTGACAGCAGTTAGTTAGTTATAGTAGGAGTTCTCTGTGAGGTGTGGCAGTCTGTAAATATCTGGGAGGAAGGAGCCGAGGTTGTGGTTTTACATACACTGGCAATATTCACAGTTGGATCTGAGGTAGGCTTTACCAGTTCTGAGTCTGGCATACATATGTAGGCTTTGCTGAATTTCCATGGGTCTGAGGCATTTGTCATTGACCATGTCAACAATAAACATTCATATAATTCTTCATCTCATATTCCATATTCACTTGACTTCCTTGTTTTTCCAAGTTGATGACCTAAAAATAAAATTTAGAAATTGACTTGTTTGTAATTCCACATTGCCTCTTTTTGTCTGAAGGAATTTGAGTGATGAAATTTGTTCCCAGCAAAAGCATAATTCTAGGTAAATAAAAAATAATTGCTATAAATATAGTCATATATGTATGCATTATAATCTTTAAATTTCATCTCTAATATTGTTTTCTCATGTTTTGGATCTCTTTAACATTTATACTTTCTGGTATTATCTTCACTTCCTTTTCCTTCAGTCAACATTGAGTAAACTACCAACTGAGTATCTGTGTTCTTCTAAAATCATTTCCATTTCCTCTTTAAGTTTCTTTATGAAAAATATATTTCATATTTATAATTTTGTAAACTTCTATATTTAAATGCTGACTTACTTATAAATATTTCTTTTAAACAGAATAACTCTACTCCAAAGAAAACACAAGACTCTGTGTCTAAACACATGCAAAATATAATAGTCCTCAAAACATTTCAATATTTTCTCCAACCACCAAATGTAAGCTAAATGGTTTGTCAGAAATCCAAGGCTCTTCAAAACTGCTTTTGTCAAAAAGCACTTAGTTTTCATTTGTGTCCATAAGGCAATCAAAACCAAAATCAGATCTCCTTTTCTTAATTTTATGTTTCTTTCACACTTTAGAGTTACCTGCTGCCTGAGTATACAACAGTGTTAAAGGATAGATATGGAGTCAACATCCCATTCCATGGGCTCTAGAAATGGCAAAGCCTATCAGGCACCCCTGCCAAGATGGGCAGTCACTGTATACTTCAGCAAGATCAGGCTCCTCCTGCGAATCAGTCAGTTGTCTTACACACTTAGCACACTTTGCACCAACTTACAGAAGTGGAACCTAAAATGATCAAGGAGTGTACATCTTCATTTTGTTTTTGAGACAGTTTCCAAAGTGTTAAAAGTCTGAGCTGAGAAGAGTTAACAGATTAAAAACAAAACTCGTATATTAATAAAGCACAATATTTGTTTTTAAGTCAATTTTTTGAGTAATGAAAAAAGTTTTGGAGAAAACCATGTTCTATATGGCTGCTTCAGTTATTGACACAGTGAAATTCCTTAGATAAGTGTATATCTTGAAATATTTTATAATAAAAGTTATTATCACTGGCTATATACAAAAAGGTAGCTTTATTTTTTAAAAATTCATCTATATTTTGAGATATTATAGTTGTATTGAATATATGATAACAATAAATCAGATCTAAAACCTTTATTATGAATACTTTTGTTAATTTTTGTTTTATTTTGTCTTTCGAGACAGGGTTTCTCTGTGTTGCTTGGGAGCCTATCATGGAATCAGGCTGGCCTTGAACTCACAGAGATCCGTCTGCCTCTGCCTCCTGAGTGCTGTGATCAAAGACATGCACCACCACCACCCGGCTACTTTTGTTAATTTTCATAAGGTTCATAAATTCATGTATAGAGTCTATTGAAATTATGAAATGCATTTAAAAATAGTCATTGTATATACATTAAAAAGATATCTAAAAGCTATAGAAACATGATCAAAATTTGTAATAGCATTTGATTATGTTGTATCTACCTGAGGCTTTTGCACCATAATAGTACATATATTATTTGGACACTGTGTTACAAAAAACATTGAGTGTGGCCTAATGAATAGAGTCTAAATTGAAGAAATCCTGGCACCCAACGTGATGGACTAAATCCACTTAAAAAAACCTGAGAAGGCATAAAAATAAGGGAGAGAGAGTTTAATACAGATTTTTGCTGTTTGTTGGTGGCGTGCTGTAGAGAGATTTCCTGATTCAGCAACAGCAGCAGAAAAAACGCTGTGTCATTTTAAAGCATAGCTTCTTGGGGCTGTGCTGCCAGCGTGAACTCTGGCTTTAAAGCATTTCAACTGCTTTTATGGGACTGGATGTTTGTGTTCCCACATGAGATTGGAAGGCTGTGTTGATGGCTCAGTGCTCCCCAGCTGCACCTGGGCAGAGAGCCGAATCAGGCTTAGGCAGGCAGGAGAGCATGGCGGATTCCTGCCTCCATAAAGAAACATGTTTTTAGACTGTGCAGTGCTCTGTGTGTCAAATTTGGATGTAACTTGGATGAAAAGAATTTCTGTGCTGCACGCTCAGTCTCAGAATTAATGTGCTGAGTGCTGCTCCTACCTGGCAGCCCCAGAGCTAGTACAAAAATGGTAAGTCCTCCATTTTGAAATTTTCCTGACTCAGCAGCAGGAAAAAAACCTGTGTTGTTTTAAAATGCGGGCTTTCTGGGCCGTCCTGCCAGGGCAAACTCTGACTGTTTGAGGCAGGAGGGCCAACTACAGAGAGGACTTGTGTGTTGTCTGTGGACATAATGCTGCAACTTACTTGCTGGCAGGAACCTTGAAATGCCATAGAGTTGTGGCAGTAAACATGGCTACAGCCAGTACCTCAGCCAAGAGGTTGGAAAGCTAAGGAATGGGCTGGATCTAGCTGCCAAAGCCACAGCTTTAATCCTACCCATATTGCTCAGTAATTTAAAGGCTCATGTGGTCAGAAAAAGAGAGGTATACAGTAAAGAGAGATTCAAAGACAAAGAAAATTTCTAAATGGTTCAAAGTGTGTTAAAAATATATATGCAGACTAAACATTAAAGTTCTTAAAAAAAAGGGAAGAAAGAGAGTAGTTGGGTGTGGTAGTACACACCTTTAATCCCAGCACTTGGGAGGCAGAGGGAGATTGACCTCTGTGACTTCAAGGTGTGGTAGCACATGCCTTTAATCCCAGTGCCTAGAAGGCAGAGACAAACAGATCTCTGTGAGTTCAAGGTGTAGTAGCATACACTTTTAATCCCAATGCCTGGGAGGCAGAGACAGGTCGATCTCTGAGAGTTCAAGGACAGCCTAATCTACAGAGTTATTCCAGGTCAAAGATACAGAGAACCTGTCTCAAAAAGCAAAAAGTAAAAGTAAAAATAAACAAAATAGAGTTAAGTAAAGCCGTACAAAGATGGAAAATACACAGAGAATTTTGACACTGTATGCTATTATGCTCTCTTTGAATTGTTTGAATACTGAGGAAGGAGCAACAGCTGCGAAAAGATATTTGTTTATAAATGCTGCTGAACTAATCCATCATAGATATTTTGAAAATGCCTTGACTTTGAAATTTGGATCTAAGGACATGATGCTTTGGAAAGGAGTTTCTTATTTTGTTTTCACAGAGGATGAGACCCTGTTCATTTCTTCTATTCCGAAATGGTATGATGGGCCACGCTCTCCTGAAGGGTTGCTTTGAACATCTTCAGAAAATTGCTTCGCTCAACTGCCAACTGAGATGAAACTAGCACACAGATTATACCATGAAAGACCTAATTAACAATGCCACCATTCAGCAGGAAGCAGTTTGGAAAGAAAAAAAACTGCACCATGTTCCCAAATATGGTTTATAAACATTCTTTTACATTTAAAGGGGGATATGATATAGATATGAATAATTTGTATTAGTATAGATTTTGCTTTATTGATAGAGATTTAAGGTCAATTTTGTTATATGTATATGTATTTCTGATCTTGATTAAAGTATTGAGATTGTATAGTTCACTTAAAAATGAGTTATAGTTTTCCTTAGTTATGATAAAGATTATTGTAATTTTCACTTGATAACTGTTTTGTTATATGTAATTTTGCTATGTTAAAGTTAAAGCCTTCCTTTTCTTGTTTAAACAGAAAAAGGGGAAGTGATGTGGGAGTGTCATATATCAATCTGTTGATTTCATTGTTTAAGTAATAAACAAACTGCTTGGCCTCATAGCTTAGAACATAGATGGGTGGAGTAAACAGAACAGAATGCTGGGAGGAAGAGGAAGTGAAGTAAGACGCCTCAGAGAGAGACGCCATGCTCTTCTCTCCCGGGTAGAAGTGATAGCTCAGCTCTCTGAGACGCACGCGATGAAGCAAGCCGCCAGGTAAGACATGCTGAATCTTTCCCAGTAAGATCGGTGTTCACAGATTATTAGAGATGAGTTGATCAGGATATCAGAATTAGCCAGTAAGGGCTAGAGCTAAAGGGCCAAGCAGTGTTTAAATGAATACAATTTGTGTGTTGTTATTTCGGGGCATAACCTAGCAGGTGGCTGGGGTGGTGGGGACGCAGCATCGCTGCTCCATATTACTCCAAAATCCTTTTGTGAAGTATACCAGATCTGCCTTAACTGTGTTTGTTTAACTTGTCAGCTTCAGTGAATCGGGAATCACCTATTATGCACACCTCTGGGAATACTTGTTAGGGAGATTCTTAAATAGATTAACTAAAGTAAGAAAACTCACAAAACCATGGTTGACACCTTC
Organism: Microtus oregoni; assembly: GCF_018167655.1. Lineage (NCBI taxonomy): Eukaryota > Metazoa > Chordata > Mammalia > Rodentia > Cricetidae > Microtus > Microtus oregoni. The sequence goes on along the minus strand of NW_024543208.1, from coordinate 1,197,365 downwards.
CTTCCGGTTTCAGCCTAAAAATGAGGAGGTTTGAGGAAACAACTTTCACTTTTTGATTGATTATTTTAACTTTATGCTGTCAAGGTCATCTACTCTGTTGTTGCCATTGTTTACTGGCATTAGAACGATGGTCTTCTGGCTTCCAATTTGGACTGAAGATGGATGGCTATACAAGAATCACCTATGCCTTCAAAATCAGACTGTGACTACTAAAGTGTCCAGTGCCATACATTGACCAGCTTTTGGGTTCCTCTTTCCACTATGGAAATAGCCATTGTTGGACTACCCAGACTGTATCTTATTACGTTGTCTAATAAATCTTTCCTTTAATATGTATTCATTCTCTTAGTTATGCTTTTGTAGGGAAACTTTCCCAAAAGATTTACTTTTTAAATATTCAGATGGAGGAAACTGTGTGATGATTTTCACCAACTTTAAAATCAGTCTACTATAACCGTGACAAAAGACATGTGTATTTTATGAGGCACAAAAGCCAGAAGACTTGGAAAAGTATTTCTACAAATAGATCTATCCCAAAATAAAACTTTTAGGATTATAGTTTAGGTTTGTCGAGCACACAGCAGCTTATAAATTTGGAGAATATTTTACACAGCATGCTGTAGAAAGGTAATGACCTTTCAGAAAGGAGATTCCAGTTATTTCCCTTTTGAGGAAGATCATAATATACCACTCTCCCAACTCCATACAAAGTTAACACACTCACATCTTCACTGTTACAGCTTTTGTGGACTATATGTGTATAATTTATATTATTAAAAGAAAATTTATAATATTTGGCAAAAAAATACACACATTCTTCCACAAACTTATATTTGTCTCATATAATACAAATATCATATTTGCCACCTGTCTATTAAGGGTTTCTTGGAAAATAAATTCATGACAATTAATCAAATAGAAGGATTTATTAAATGTTTATTTTGCAGAGGTATTTTGATAATCAGAAAGTCATTTAATGAGAAAAATATAAGCATATGTATATTTTTGGAAAATATTTTTGAAAAATAAATATGAAATAGTAAGATAGAATAAATGAAATGTTCTACAAATGAAGACATAAAGATAAAACTAGTATGTCTAAGCATGTCATGGGACCAAAAATTATGTGAAATATATGAAAATTGAGAATTAACAATGATGCATGTATTATATTCTTTGTAAACTTAAAGTTCAATGCACACTTTGACTTAATTCCATAGAATACTCTTAATTCATTTATATACTTTTGATAACATTTGCAAAATAGATTTTAAAACAATGATATATATATATACATATACATATATATATATATACAATTTATTAGAGATGTTTAATTCTATTAAACTATTTTATTAAAGATGCTTAGATTTTCTTCCTGATATTTAATTAAATGCTGTATGGAAACTGTCATTTTAAAGTTCATACTTTAAAATTTGCATAGCTGACTTTCCGAATATTCAATAGCTAGAAAGGAGACTATATCAAAATGGACAGAGGCAATGAAAGAAGGCTGATGTCTTTTAACTTGCCCTCTGAGCTCAACTAGGTTCAGGAAAACTACAAGAAATGTCTTATCTCCAAGTATCTTGTACTTCTGGTGAGGCATCAATGTCCTCTTGATCAGAGAGACTTTAAGCTGTAACCAATATGTATTTTTTGCAATGATAAGAGTTCAAAGGGAGACATGTCTTAAATGATTCTGTGTTGAAGAAGGCCTCTTGGCAGCTTTTTCATTTCACGGCTGCCCAGACCCCCAAAACAATCACACAAACTATATTAATTAAATCACTGCTTGGCCCATTAACTCTAGCTTCTTATTGACTAACCCTTGCATATGAATTTAACCCATTTCTATTAATCTGTGTATATCCACATGGCTGTGGCTTACCAGCTAAAGTTGCAGCATCTGTCTCCAGCAGGGCTACATGTTTTCTCTCTGACTCTGCCCTTCTTTTTTCCAGCCTTCAGTTTAGTTTTCCCTGCCTACCTAAGTTCTATTGCATCAGGCCAAGGCAGTTTCTTTATTAACCAATGTTATTCACAGCATACAAAGGAGAATCCCATATCACCTCCCATTTCTCTTTAAAGAAAAAAGGAAGGTTTTAACTTTAACATAATAAAATTACGTATAACCAAACAGGTATCAAGTAAGAATTATAGTTACAATATTTAAGACTATAACTATAAATTCTTCAACACATCAAAGACTCCAGAAGGATTACCTAAGTAAACAGGAAGTGCATTGTAAGCAACTTTCAAAACTCTAAAAATGACAGAGACATCTTACTGCCTGGACAATCACCCAAAGTTCTTCTATAACATTGAGCCAGCCATCTTCAGCCTATAGGCCCATACTATCCAACAGACTTTTCCATGAAGCAGGAAATTTCAAAGACAGTGCTGCCTATATTGGCAGTTTGTCAGTTATTTTCTTCTTTGTCCTGTAGAATATTTAGCAGACACTTTCATGTAGCAGGAACCCCGAAGGACCATCTTACCTTTTGGCAAGTTCAGCAGTCATTTCTCTGTGGGTCCTGCATGCCCAGTTTATCAAGAAGTCCAGGCAAGAGCAGTGTTTGGCTCAAATGTCTAACCAACTCCATAAGGAGACTCTTCAGTGTCCATCTTTCTCTTCAAGTAATTGGTGCTGCCAGGAGCAGATGTGTCTCATTGTGATGGAAAGTCTTGAACTCTTAAAACATTTTAACTACCATATTCAGGCAGGTTTTTGCAAGATTTAAAGAATGTCTATCTAACTGAAATTTATCTCTATATATCTAGAAAACACAACTAACTTGACAACAAGTTTTATGATTATCTCTTAACTTATATTTCTTAATTATACATTACATTTTAAATGAGCTGTACAAACACAATAACTACTCAAGAACAGAAATATACATATAACAAAATTGACCTTAAATTTGTGTCAATAAATCAAGACCCATACCAATGAAAATCTCAATAGTATATCCCCATCTAAATGTAAATAAACATTTATAGACAATATTTGGGAATCTGGGCATACTTCTGCCTAAATCTCTTCCCACTGCTTATTGGGCAAAGTAATTTTTTGAGGGGTGTTCACTACAACTTTTTGGGGGTTTTAGTCCATCAAACCACATCAATCTGGAAGGATTCCACAGGTTCTCATCCTCTGTGGAAACAAAAGAAGAACCTCTTTTCCAAAGCAACATGTCCTTAAACCAAAATTCTGAAGTCAAGATACCTTTATAATATACATGCTTGTTTAGTTTATAAATGTTCTTTTACATTTAAAGGGGGATATGATATAGATATGAATAATTTGCATTGGTATGGATTTTAAGGTCAATTTTGTTATATGTATATACATATTTCTAATCTTGATTAAGGTATTGTGATTGTGTAGTTCATTTAAAAATGTAATGTATAATCAGAAAATATAGGTTGTTAATGGATAATCATTGATAATAGTCAAGCTTGTAGTCATGTTAGTTAGATTTTCTAGATATATATAGAGATATTTCAGTTAGATAGGCATTCTTCATATCTTTCAAAGACTACAGAATATGGCATTTAATGCTTTAATAACTGAGGACTGTTCATGACAGTGAGACACGTCTGCTCCTGGCAGCACCAATCTACTTCAAGAGGAAGATGGGCATCGGAGTTTGATAGCAATTTGGACAAGAAACTGCTCTTGCCTGGACTGTTGCATAAACTGGAAACAGAGAACCCACAGAGAGAGGACTGCTGAACTTGCCTATAGGTGAGATGGTCTTTCGGGGTTCCTGATTCATGAAAGAGTCTGCGAGACATTCTACAGGACAGTGACTACAGATAGTGACTGAACTGTCTTTGAAATTTCCTGCTTCATGGAGAAGTTTGCTGGATATTATGGGCCTATAGGCTGAAGATGGATGCCCCAACGGTACCAAAGAGCTTTGGGTGACTGTCCAGGCAGCGAGATGTCTCTGTCATTTCTAGAGTTTGGAATTTGCTTATTTCTTATTTACTTAGGTAATATTATATCCTTCTGGAGTCTTTGATGGAGTTGAAGAATGAATAGATAGTCATAGTTTTCTTTAGTTATGATAAAAGATAAGGCAGATATAAATATTGTGACTGTAATTCTTGCTTTACAACTGTTTTGCTATATGTAATTTTACTATGTTAAAGTAAAAGCCTTTTTTTTCTTGGTCCTTTAGCTCTAGCTTCTTGTTGGCTAACTCTTACATATTAATTTAACCCATCTCTATTAATCTGTGTATTGCCACATGGCTGTGGCTTACCAGCTAAAGTACTGGTACATGTCTCCAGCATAGCTACTTGGTTTCTCTCTTACTCTGCCCTTCTTTTTCCTAGCATTCAGTTTAGTTTTCCCTGCATACCTAAGTTCTACTGTATCAGGCCAAGGCAGTTTCTTCAGCATATATAGGGGAATCTCACATCAGTTCTAAACAAAGGTACATGGTCAGCAAGATTCTAACTTATTCAAAGAGATGGCATAACTGGTAAAAGGCCAAAGAAGGCAAGACATACTTCAAAGATTCAAGTATAAACCCTAAGGGCTGGCCCTTCAACTGGCCTTGATAGTAGAAGAGAGTTCACTTTTGCCCATCATATATTTTAGAATCCCAATAGGAGAGTATCATCCAATATTAAATTGATCCATTTGTTCTTTTCCATAGTCCACCAGCTCCACTCTCCAAATATTAGGCTTATGTCCCTGTGAATATTATACAGACTGATTAGTTCTCATTAACTTTTTTCTTGATAAGAAAAACTTGTCCAGAAATTGAGAGATAGCCCAATGGTTAAGAGCTCTGATTGTTCCTGCAGAGGACCTGATTTTGATTCTCAGACACCACATGGGATTCTCAAAACTGTCTATAATTCAAGTTCCAGGGGGTCTGACTCCCATTTCTGTCCTCCACAGAGACTGTATGCAAGTGATTCACAGACATGCATGTAGGCAAAGAACAAATACACATAAAACAAAGTATACTTTAAATAAAGAAAGAAAGGGAGGGAAGAAGAAATGAAAGAAGGGAGAAAGGAGGGAAGGAAAGAAGGAAGGAGGAAGGAAGGAAAGAAGAAAGAAAGAAAGAAAGAAAGAAAGAAAGAAAGAACCTGTGGCCTAGATACAGGTTATCTTTATTTGGACTCAATATCAACGCTAGAGTACCTATGTGACACATAAAGCCAAAAAGACTCTCTACTTTTCTAATATGGAGATTAAATGGTGACTGCACCTCTCCCCTTTGGAGCATACTGTGGTTCTAGCCTTTTCATCAGAAGCTAATGTCTAAGAATTCTGGGCTCTGCACTCTTTACTTAAACCTTAGAGGGCAATAAAAAGAAAATACCTATGAAGAACCCAACAAGGTAGGCACAGATAAATGCTTTTGTGAGTCTGCTCACTGCTGGGGGTAGTGCAAAAAATATGAGTCAGACTTTTTAATATGGACTTTGTTCTAGCTTCTCTATTTCTCTACCTTGGGCTTTATCATATTACATTTTTGCTTAAACTCATCCTTACTCCCGAAAGACTGGAATTGTTTTGCTACTGAAAGGGCTTCAATTTCACATCTCTCCGATTCTTCTGTGGCTGTGATTCCTTCTCCCTAGCATCTCTATGTAGGCAGCACTCAGGAGTTTTCTCACTTCACAACTTTTGATGGTCTCAGAAGTGGAACAACAAAGCACTTTGGTGGGGTATCCCTAATAAATACTGGAAGAGTGACAAAAGTTCCACACTGAATGGCCCTGCTTACCAGGGAACAGTAATACTAATGATTGCTCAGATTTCCTATGAACAGTTTGGGTTGCTTCTTCAGAGGAGGGGATTGAAGAGAATAGATGATAATATGATCAGAATTTAGGGAAGAGGCACCTATAAAAACAGTTCTGAGGTTTTTTTTTTTTTTTTTTTTTTCTTGGCCAGATACCAGTAATGTTTTTGAATTTTATTTTGGCTACAAAAGTGAGACAGAATTTTTGGTCCCTTCTCTAATTTCTAGTTATTTTTTTTCCTTTGTTGGAAATTACCAGACTGATACAACCCTCATTTCCTGAGTAATTTTAGGGTGGCAATCTTTCAAGGGTGATGGTAGGTAGGTAGTCGGGGATTAATAACTTTGGAGACCATTGAAGGTATACTATACTTCTTTTTTTTCTCTGTTAACACTGGAAAGAGAAATGATAAAAATGTACTTACTTAGAATATAAATCATTGTATGAAAAAGTGGGTGTTTCGGGGATTTGTTGAAGTTTATTAAGGAAAAGTTACCTTCTCCTGGTAAAGTAATGGAACTATGAAGTGATATTTTATTCATATTTTAATAAAAAAGCTTGCCTGAATTTCAGAGAGTAAACCAGCTGCAGTGATCAACCTTACAGATGAAGCAGAGGTGACTCACACCTATATCTGTGGTAGTCATACTAGTTGGCTATAGAAACTGGATGGTAGTGATGCATGTCTCTAATACTAGTACCAGAGAGAAATGTAAGAAAGGAGGAGAAATTTCTCTCACACAACCTCATTTTGAGATTCCTGGAGGCAGGATCACATTTTCTGACTGAAATACAGGTAAGATCCAGAGGCTGACTGTTTTGCTTTTCTGATCATCAGGTTGAATCCCATTTCTGTTTCTGGATTTGTATTAATCAGTTAAAGGATTGCAGTTTTACCATTGGCCCTGGTTCAAACATGGCATATACTCCAAAGATAAGAATGCCACATATTTCTCTACTTGGTTAATATTTAATGAAGCTGGGTCTGTCAATTCCCTAGACAGAAGTGTGTCCATAGGAAAGTTGATTCTCTTAATGGCACAGAATGTATTTATTCTTCCCATTACTCCTTACTCTGAAGCAGTTGCTTACAATACTCCCAGCACTGTTAAGCCTGCCCACTGATATGGGATGACCCTCTCTTTGCTGTGAATATTTTTATCAGCATTGGTAAATAAGGAAGCTGATTTGCCCAATAGCCAGGCATGAAATCCAACCAAAGATACAGGGAAAAGAAAGTTGAATCAGAGAGATGCCAGAATCCCCCAGAGGAGAAAGATGCCAGAGAATTACCTATAAGCTATGGGGCACGTGGTGAGACACAGATTAATAGAAATGAGTTGATTTAGCATGTATAAGATAGTTAGTAGTAAGTCTGAGCCATTGGCCAAACAGTTTGTGATGAATATTAAGTCTCAGAACGGTTATTTGGGAACAGGTAGGTGGGAGAGAAACCTCCAGTTACAGCTCACTTTGAGTCCTAACTTAAAAAGCATAATTCTTCTTTCTTTCTGTCTCTTCTTCCGCCTTTTGCATGCTTACCTTGACACTGTAGATTTCGCCACTCTGTATCAGAAGCTCCCCTGCCCCTTTATACCAATATCTGTTGGCTGCCCTCCATTGGGAATCTTCTAAAACTCTTACTTTCCATCAACGGATGAAATGTATGATGTGTTTGCTTTGTTGTTTTTCTCTCAAACCTAATAAAATGGTTCTTGAGCATCCTTCTCGGTTTTGTTCTTAAATTCTTTGATTAACAACACTAAGAACCCATAAAAGAGAGCCCTGAATTTCCTGGTGATGGATATTCTGATAGTATGTCAATTGAAAATTATTTCAAACTGAAATGTTGAACACTCTATCAAAGATCACGGATGTTAATCCTTTTCAGGATCTGAATTATTAGGAAAATTTTATTATTCTTCTCAGCCTAATCATTTCAAGCACTGTCATGTAATTACCCTTACATTTTGCCCCCTGAAAGCTTTACTTTGTAAAACCACAATGACAGTATCTGTTTCTGAATCTTATTTATACTTAAAACAATTCTGAATATAATCACGCAAGTTAAGCACTAAGAACTTCTCGCCAACTCTAGACAACTGAAAACACATCAGACAACTATAAGTGAACATATTTTAAGACTGAAAAGCTTATTAATAAGAAAGGTATGTGCATACTGTGAAGTTTATAACAGTAAAAATAATATATGTAAATTTTATAATGTAAAATTAGGTAAACACACTATCTGCCTAAAAAAGTAAAATTATAACTTAGTTATGTATTAGAGTTCCTGAACTTTTAAAGCTATTGCAACTTATAAGCAACAATACAATTTAAAAATTAAATAATGATGTGAGTACCCTATTCAATACTTTTAATGATTTTTCCAGGTGTTGTAATCTGTTATTTGGATTGTTGAACTAAACCATGCTTCGTGGACGAAAAATGACTTCTAACCAAAGGTCATGGCTAAAAATCAAATTCTAATATTTTTGAATCAGGGAAACTTTGGAAACACAGGTGATAGTTCTTGTTTCTTTGGTTTCCATCAGAAACATCATACCCATTAACATACACCCAAGCACAGAAATACATATCACATATCCACATAGACACTCAAGTACGTTCTTAAATACACACTGTTAGATTGGGAGCCTAGGCCCCAGTCACTGGCATCTATCTCAGCCCACAGGCCTGGTCTGGACTTCAAATCCCAGCAGGCCAGGTCCTGACCAACTCCCTGGGGGTGGGGTCAGGACCACTCCCCAGGGTACTTAAGCGATCCTCCAAAAGAAAAACACTTGGTCCCCCTTTCTTCCTCCCGGGGGTCACGTTTCTGCGGCTTCCTGCTTTCCCCCTCGGGGCCACCAGACAGCACAGATCTCCCATTAAACCTGGATATTTCTTAATTCAGCTTGTTTTGATTTGGCTTGATTGGGAATTTTTTGCGTCATCAGAGAACTCGCTTAGGAAATATTCCTAACATTTGGAGGTTCCCACTGAGCTAGGGCAGGTCCTTTCCACCACAGGGCAGGCCACATGTTGAAAGGCCCCTAAACTGCAGTTCGAGCTCTCTATGCCACGCTTAAAACCGGCTTCTGGGCTACAGCGGCTGCGTTTGGTGAGTTCCTTTTCTTGTCTATTCTATAGGGTTTGGGGCGACCCATTCATACTTATTTTTGTCGTTTTCGGTTTTCCATTTGAAGTCCTGAGCTCATGCTGGGAATTCGAGTCAGGTTGTGGTCAATCCTGCAGGTTAGGGGTTGGCTGAGGCGGAGATCTGTTTGTATCAGGATGCCAGGCATTCAATCTCCGCGACCACTTTTGGACCTAAGAGCCCCTTATTATTACACATGACTTAGGTAACTTGTGGAAGAAAGGGTTTATTTGGGTTTAAGATTCTAAAGAACTAAGAATCTATCACCATCCCAGCTAAGAGAGAGTGGCTGGAGCATCATGGTGGTGGAGCAACGTAGTGGCTGGAGCATCATGGTACCTCGGGCATAATGGTGGCTGGAGCAAAAAGTTTGAGCTCACATCTTATACTACAAGCAGGATTCAGAGAGAGCTACTGGATACTGCTTGCAATTACCCTCTCCAAGCTTTCTTCCATGACATTAATGCTGGTTGTCACTATGTTCTCTCTTCTATGCCACTCTCTGTGTGTCTTGTGCTTTTACCCATTTTCCTTTCCCTGCCTTCAAATCCCAAGGCCACATGGCACTTATAAATTAATCTAACACTTCAAGATGACAGTAAGAACTTGAAATTGACATGGGCAAAGTGAAACACCATGCCCTCTGGACTGAAATCCATAGAGGCAGAAATGTTGAAACATGATATTTGTACATAAATCCATCTGGCCGAAACCTGCCTCATATGCTAAATTGTTTAAAATTTTTTCGAAGTCCCAAGTTTACACAGCCATAGTTCCTGTATATTTTGAATGGCTTCTGTTTTACAATTTTATTTTGTTAAGGAATTTAAATGTTGGGCAAATACACTTCCTTAATTGGGTTTGTGGGGGAGTTGTTAAGGAAAAGAATGACACACTGAAAGAAGAATAGCTACTGTGCCCTAAAGGAGTCAGGTATTGAAAGCAAGCTTCTATTTCAAACCATCTGTTGTGTGCATCTTCAGTTCCCTAAGAAGGATGTATTTGACCTAGCTTTTACAGATGAATGACCACTATTTGAAGACTTTTTATGGGCTTGGGCCAAGATCGCAAACACAGCAAGTAGCAAAGTTTATTTTGATTTCTTTTTTAAGGGAGATTCCCTATCCTAGTATTACACTATGGTATAACAGGACTTTTCAGGGGAGGAGAGTTCACTTTGTTTTTTATACATACTAAGTGAAAAATTAAAGAAACAGTACTTGGGTAAAGCATTACATTGTAAAGACTAACATAAAAATTTAAAATCATGTATTTGTATTATAAAATAATTACAAATGGAAATAGCAATGGAATACTATACCTAATTCATCTGAATTGATCTATAATTTTCATATTTTCTCTGCATTTAGATAAAGATTAAAACTCATTTCCTTTTATATTCTGTAAATGGACAGTTTGAATCAATACGACATGATTAAAAGAAAAATTCTCTAAAAATGTTCTATAAAAATGAAAAGAATGTTCTTTTGAAATAATCTGCTAAAACAAAATATATACAGAGAAATTGTGACTAAATTCAATACCTGAAAAGAAGATAGTAACTTACAATAAATATTACAAACACAGAGGAATACTGAATTCTGGTTCTAAATTCAACTGTCTCCTAAAGATCTCAGGAAACACTGTAGACTTCCAGTTAAAGAAGGGACTTATGGATGCCAGGTGATTCATGGAGTTTATCTGAAACCCAACTCACAGTGGGCCCAGTGAGTTGTTGAACTAATCCTCTGGTTATCTCGCCAGTTCCAGAATGTATTTAGCCATATTTAGAAATTGTCATAATTCCTATATTAGTTTGCTGATCTAGGAATAGGGGATGTTATGGTTAGATAGGCTAAGTGAGAGCCATTGCATTTGCATCTGCCAGGGAAAATAGTGAACAAAACTAGTATCATATTAAATACTAGAGTAATTTCAGCTGTGATCTAGAACTTAAAAGATGCCAGGGTGGTGGCTTCCATGATATCATATTCTAACTCTTCTTTTGGGCCTCTGGCTCCAGGATGTGGGCTATTGCTATGAAGGCCTGACCACATGCTTTTTTTGTTTGTTTGTTTTTGAGAAAAGTTAATGATTTGGAGGCTTTGAAATAGGAAAGCTGTAAGTTGTCCTAGATGGGCCATCCTTAGGAACTTGGAAAGCAATAGGGAACACTGGATGTCTACATCAAGAGGTTTCAGAGAACAATATTAGCAGTTTGCGATAGAGACACTTCATGTGATATTTTGACAAAGAATATGCCTGTTTTTTGTCCTTCTCCTAAGAATCTGTTTGAACCAAATTTGGAGCGTTTTGATCCAATTTCTTGGGCAGAAGAGATTTCCTGACAGCCTACAATTGATTCCGTCATGTGTGTTTGTGGTCATTATTATGCAGGTCTACAGTAGAAAAGAGCAAGTGAGGCAGAAAGCAATACAACATTTACAGTATGAGGAGGAACAGAGTCCCAGGGAGTTTAATATTGGAGCCATGGTTTGTAAAAAGAGACAAGTAGGTGTGGAAAAAAGGGTGTGGGGCCTACAGGGCATGATCCATCTCATCAAACAAAACAAAACAAAGCCCTAAGGAATTCTCTGTACCTAAAGAGCAATATTTCAAAGTTTATGCAAATGTAATTCAAGGAAGGGCCAGGAGTCATCCTCAGGTGGCAGCAGAACTGGCACCACTGGTCAAGTGCCTTTGGCTTTGAGTCCTGAAGAACACAGGAGTACAGGAATCTTCCTTATTTGTTAAAGAGCATGGTTAAAGACAGGACTGTATCAACAGCATCCCTGCATAAAGGCCCTAAGAAGCCAGAGCATGAAACTGTAAATGAAGCCTGAACTGTGTTGAAAAACCCAGGATATTTGAGCTAACAGAGCCAAGTGGTGTCTGCCAGGAGGACTGCGTACAAGGAGTGGAAACAGTCCAAGAGAGAGAAGTGTGCTGCGCTGAGCAATGCTTGAAAGGAGAAAGCATCTAAGTCCTTGCTGAGCTTTGGAATTGCTGTGTTCCAGGATTTCCTCACTATACCCAGACTCCTCAGACATTTTTACTTTATGGAGGTGAGAACTGCAATTAAGAGATGGCCTTGATTCTTCAGTCTCTCAGAAAAGACTTTGAACTTTTAAACTGTGGTGAGATTCTGAAAGATTATAGGGACTTTTGAAGTCAGACTAAACATATTACATGATTTCAAGCCCATGAGGGCCAGGGAGTCAGATGCTGTGGTTTGACTGAGAATGACTACTACAGGCTCATATATTTGAATGCTTTGTTCCCAGTTGGTGGAACTGTTCGGGAAGGGTTAGGAGGCTTAACCTTCTCGGACAAGGTGTGTCACTGGGAGCCCTAACTGAGGTCCAAAAGCCCACACTGTTCTCAGGTAATAGTTCTCTCTGCCCTGAGCTCCTTCTCCAGAAGCAGGCCTGCTTGACTGCTGTCATGTGGTAATAGACTTTAATACTCTGGAATCATGAGCTTCCAAATCAAATATTTTTCTTTATAAATTGCCTCGGTCACAGTGTTTTGTTTTCACAATAGTTTATATCCACTGTATCAAATGCCAAGTACACTCATGAGTAAATTTGTTTTCATCTTTTAATTAATTGTCAACTTATATGCATACCAAAGAATTAATTAAAATGAAATTAGTTTATTGTTCATCATCACTATGTTTGAATTGAATACTTAGTTTATATACCTATATACTCATGGTTTCTAACTAATTTCTTTAGCAGAAAGAGGTTTTGTAGGAAAGCTGAAGAAATCTTGGTCTAAATTACTTGGTTTTAGGTCTTTGATGAAAGAAATGAGAGATATCTGGTGGGATTTAGAGAATGTGCATTTCCATCCGGCTTTTACCTACCTTACACTGTGAAATAACACAACATTTATTTTGTGACATTTAACTAAGCAAGATTCAAGTACATGACTTATTTGTATTTTTCATTCCCTGTACACTGGATTGTTTATTTTTCCTTTTCAAAGATATGGTAATCCATCAAATAAATAGAAATTATGGTTCTATGATTTTTCTTTTATAGTTATTGGATATTTCATGAATTCTTTTTAACTTTTTGATGCTGCTTTCTTACACAATGATTCCATTGACAACTCCTATTAATGTTGTTCACTATCATGACCTTGGATATACTCTTTGAACAAAATAGTACTTATTGTCCTTTGTGTCTAGATACTGTAAGAGTATATTTGAATACTATAGTTAAGGAATATTTCAGATTCTTCAAAGGCAATGCTCTCTTTCAATCCTCACAAAGGCACATGGCTCCTAGGCCTATTAGTGTATTGATTTTCATGCATTCAATAAAGAAAATCAAGGGTGACCTAAGCAGCAAAAGTGCAGCCCACTTCGGTTCAGGTTTCCTTCCTGCATGACTCATGCCCCATGGATTGGGAAGGGAAAGAGCAAGGGAGATGTGCCAATTGATTATTCTCTGTGGAGTCTCAGGAAAAAGGATAGATGGGTGTTGCTAGCTGATAAAGGGCATTCTCATTTGTCTTTAACTTTACAGTGTAGAACAGTAGACAAGAGCTTAAGTGCCATCTATTATGGGTATGCATACTTATCGTGTCTTTAATAGGTGTGGCAGTAACTACTTTCTCTGTCATTCATGTAAACTGCTGGTTGATGCATAGGAGTGACAGTTGCGGGAGCCAAGTTACATGTGGAAGTTTGAACACTGGTTCTTGTTAGGTTGAATGCATAATAAATGTACCCATACTTTAACAATCATCTTCAGATATTTCATACCAGTATAACCCACCTTTACTCTTATTATGAAAAAGTTCTTTTTAGCCTATATTGGACACTATCTCCAACCTGGCAGCAACAACCTCCTCACTGGCAATCAGGTGTGAACAGAGGTTTTCTCGCTGCTTTCTGCAGTATTCTCCTTAGGGCAGTATTAGTGCCTGAACCATCTTGTGCTGTCTGTGTTTGTTGAAAAAAATGAGTTATTGGTCAATTTTCAGCTTCTCCAAACCAGCAATACCATCCACAATACGTTATAATACACAAGATGTTTCTTTTCAGCATCTGTCATAGAAATAATCTACTATGTGCTAGCACTAAATCAAAGCTTTCATTTTCTTCCTTTAGTCTAGTTCCTCCTGCTTACAATGATCAACTGGGTTTCTAGAAATCTCTAAAAAAATCTCTTTTATATACCATTCACTATTTTGCAGTTTGAACCATCTCATATGAAACCACAGAACCCATTTTGCTAAGCTCTAAGTGTTGCCATATAAGGAGAATGTGAAAGTAATAACAGCATTCAATATCTATGCAGTGTTCCTGTGCACTGCATCCTGGGATTTTTATTTCTGAAACCTCAATCTGCTTCTGAAACTTTGGCAGCAGTAGAAATAATCTAAATTTAAAAAATAAAAAGTTGTGCCTCTTCCATTTGTTATCAATGTCATTGCCTTTTCTCACTTTTATAATTACTGTGCTTCCTAGGCTTGTGGTGACCTGATCTTGAACCTGACCTACAAAGAAAGCATATGAAATGGTCACATATTAAACATATCAAAAGTAAATCCAGATGGCAACCTGTGAGTGAAAACTTCCACAATTAGCAGCATGCATTTCACTTTTGCGCATTTCATTTTTAGTTCATCTATATACTTACCCTTTCAGCCCATAATATAACACAATAGCTTTTACATACTTAATTATTCTATCATATAAATACTCTATGAAAACAACAGCAAAATGGGAAGAAAAGCTATAAACATTTACTTTGGGAAAGATATTTAGGAAACCTTTACTGAAGCAATCAACTGTGATTTTGAAGATGAAAGAGGGAGTGGCGAAGGTGGAAATAAATGCATAGCTAGAATGAGTCACATGAGGAGTTCAGAAAGTTAAACAAGACAACAAAAGGATCACAGGTCTGAAATAACACAACATGGGAGAAATAAAGATTCCTTGGCTGTGAGAACAATCTTTGTTGATGTCTGCAGGCATTGCTCATGGCCTTGCGATTCTCATTGTGTTACGTATTGGACCTACCCAACAGACAGCCTTTTTACCGCTTTCAATGTTAGGTACTCTTACTTTATCTTGCTTACTCCAGAGCTCTGATTAACACTTCCAGATATTAACTGGCTTTCTGGGAGCATCCACTGCATTGTCAATTAGATGAACCAGCTTCATCTAATAACAGTTAATTGAGAAACATTAAAACCAGGTAAATGGGAACAGAGCTTTCTGAACCAGGGAAGCAATAAAAATAGGGAGGTGAAAGAAATTAGCAGAAATTAGCTATTTTAATTTTAAGCTGGGGTATTAGTTACTTATGGCAGAACTTGTATATATATATATATATATATATATATATATATATATATATATATATACATATACATATAAGCAGGAGGTGATACAATGCCATGCAGTTCTTTGTTCATAGATTGAGAGAGACTAAGAGAAATGACCTCTCTTCCCTGCACATTTATACCTATGATTCATATCAAGGTTATGAATAATATCTCTTAGAATAAAGAGCCAGGACTCCTTGGAGCAATGGCTGACTCTAAGAAAGAGGAAGAACATATTTATTTTATGACAGAAAAAGGAAGACCCAAAGCAAAATAAGATTGAAATACATAATTAAGTGTCGTCCAAGAGCTCAGGAGTCTATGAGAAGAGGCCCTCATGCCACAGCAAGAACACTGAGGCAGTAAAACAAAATATTCTTAGATTATGAAGGAAAGTAAAATATACATGGAGGTGAACACATGACAAACACATTCATAAGTGCTGGGGGGATAAATCTTCCATTCTGAACTTCATAGAACTTATTTGGATTTCTGCCTGAAGGAAGGAAAACAACTCTTTGCTCCTAAAAGGAGACATATTCACAATACCCTTCTTCAAGAGAATAAAATACAGGAAGAAATGAGGAGAAATAACAGGATTAGAGTGGAGAAATTTAGATCCCTACTTCCAGGTGTGATCAGTGTCAACAGTAGAAGACAAGGGTCTCCTGAACCATGCTTATGGTGTGTACATATCAAATGTGATGAAAATAACAAGCTACTTTTGTGGTCTCCATATTAACCATTTAACACCAACGTTTTTATGAAGATCATAAGATTAGCATCAATAAATGGTCCTTCTACAACATACCAGGCAAATACTCTTGAGAATTCTCAGGAACATAAAAAAAAAAAACAATGCTTGAGATTTATTATAGTCAAATAAAGCTTGCAGAGACATAACAACTAAATGAAAATGCTTTCCTTGATGGAATCCTAGAAGTGGTAATGGGAATTATGGAAGAACTGAGGGTCAATTCTTTTTTTGTTTCATTTTACGAGACAGGGTTTCTCTGAAGCTTTGGAGCCTGTCCTGGAACTAGCTCTTGTAGACCAGGCTGACGTCAAACTCACAGAGATCCACCTGCTTCTGTCTCCCTAATTGTTGGGACTAAAGGTCTGCATCACCACTGCCTGGCTAGGGTGAATTTTTTGAAAAACATATGTGACTCAATCCACTTTCAAAGTCATTTCATACAACTTCTTGCCAAATACATTTTATTGTTTGGTTATTGAGAAAGCGTCTTGCTATGTAGCCCAGATTGGAAATTAAAATCTGTATCCAAATATCCCACCTCCACAACTGGTTTAGGGAAACTATTTAGAAGATAATCTCAAGTCTATCTGAGAAGTTGAACCCTTATAAATGGGTTAGGATTCAGTAGACTATGGCTTTCTCCTCCTGCCACTGGGTCTGGGGCGTGCAATGGGCCAGGCTTTCTTGTCTGAATCTTAATTCCTCGTCATTTTTAGTAGCAGTTTTATTTACCCAAATTAATTCAAATACATCCACTGAAGATGGAGTACCAGCTCCTTCTGGAAACAGTTTATCAAAAAAAAAAAATTGCAGACTCAAGACACATGCATGAGCTACCTAAAACACACATTAAGATCTGTCACTAAGACAGAAGGCAACCCACTTATTGGGAGAAGATTTTCACCAACCCCGCAACTGACAAAGGTCTGATCTTCAAAATATATAAAGAAATCAAGAAACTAGACCGTAAAAGGCTAATCAACCCAATTATAAAATGGGGCATTGAGCTGAAGAGAGAATTCTCAACAGAAGAACTTCAAATGGCCAAAAGACACTTAAGGTCATGCTCAACTTCCTTAGCGATCAGGGAAATGCAAATCAAGACAACTTTAAGATACCATCTTACACCTGTCAGAATGGCTAAAATAAAAAACACCAAGGATAGCCTTTGCTGGAGAGGTTGTGGAGAAAGGGGTACACTCACCCATTGCTGCTGGGAATGCAAACTTCTGCAACCACTCTGGAAAGCAGTGTGGCGGTTTCTCAGGAAATTCGGGATCAACCTACCCCTGGATCCAGCAATACCACTCTTGGGAATATACCCAAGAGAGGCCCTATCATACAACAAAAGTATAGGCTCAACTATGTTCATGGCAGCATTATTTGTAATAGCCAGAACCTGGAACAACCTAGATGCCCTTCAACGGATGAATGGATGAAGACAGTATGGAATATATATAAATATATATATATATATATATATATATATATATATATATATATATTGAGTATTACTCAGCAGTAGAAAACAAGGACTTGAATTTTGCATGCAAATGGATGGAAATAGAAAACACTATCCTGAGTGAGGTAAGTCAGACCCAAAAGGAGGAACATGGGATGTACTCACTCATATTTGGTTTCTAGCCATAAATAAAGGACATTGAGCTTATAATTCATGTTCCTAGAGAAGCTAAGTAAGAAGGTGAATCCAAAGACAAACACATAGGCATCCTCATGAATATTAACCCTCAGCAGGCGATGAAAGGAGACAGAGACAGAGACCCACATTGGAGCACCGGACAGAAATTTCAAGGTCCAAATCAGGAGCAGAAGGAGACTGAGCACGAGCAAGGAACTCAGGACCACGAGGGGTGCACCCACACACTGAGACAATGGGGATGTTCTATTGGGAACTCACCAAGGCCAGCTGGCCTAGGTCTGAAAAAGCATGGGATAAATCCGGACTAGCTGAACATAGCGGACAATGAAGAATACTGAGAACTCACGAAAAATCGCAGTGGGTTTTTGATCCTACTGCACTTACTGGCTTTGGGGAGTCTAGGCAGTTTGGATGCTCACCTTACAAGACCTGGATAGAGGTGGGCGGTCCTTGGGCTTCCCACAGGTCAGGGAACCCTGATGCCTGATGGCTCTTTGAGCACACGAGGGAGGGGGACTTGATCGGGGGAGGGGGAGGGAAATGGGAAGCGGTTGCGGGGAGGAGGCAGAAATCCTTAATAAACAAATAAATTTAAAAAAAAAAGATCTGAAAGGAGAGACAGGTCAGTGGAGCAGTTAACCATGCAATGTCAATTGTCTCTAAACTTCTAGGCAACTGCTTATGAATATGTTCTATTATTGAGTAGAAGGGCTTAGGTGTTTGTAAGGTGCTGCTTTCAATACACTTTAAAGGTCAGAATATTGCCTAGAATGCAAGGATAAGCCCACTCATGGCCATGGGAAGCTAGAGCCAGTGCATCCTCTAACAGGTCTATGGATTGTTGCTTAAGAGTAGTTTTCAAGCACTAAAATCCTATGGCAGGACTCACTGTGATTTCAGCATTTTCTAGGACTGACTCTTTAAGGAGAACAGGGGCATGGATGTTTTAGTGTTTAGATCTGCATGTCTTCTTTTCCACAGGCAGATTTGGATAAGAGTAGGTACTTATCTGTTAAGTTTGAGACAAGCATGGAATGAACATACTCCACCCTTATTCCTGTGAATACAGCAGTGATAGAATCAAGGACATTCTTTTGATTATTTTGCTTAAGTAACTGGATCTGAGAAACAAAAAAATGACTTTCAAATAACCAGGTAACTTTGTTGATACCCCATTATATCTTTAATAACAAATGAAATAGAGTTATTCTTTCGCCCCTCTTTTTCAAATTATGTGTTCGTGTGTGAGAGGGAGCACCTATGTAGATGGTGTATATGAAAGAAAATATGCTTTCAGGTTATTACCGTGAATCATCCTTGATCACTGTTCTACCTTTCATACTGAGGCAGGGTTGCTCATTTCAGGCTGATATCATAGATGGCAGTCACACCCATTCATCATTTACATTTGCCCTACTTTGCTTTTTAATTGCTATGAAAAATACAATCATAAAAAGCAATTTGGGAGAGGAAATGGTTTATTTCATGTTAAACTTCCAGGTTGCAATCCATTGAGAGAAGTCAGAGCAGAAGATCAAGAAAGAAACCTAAAGGCAGGAACTAGAAGCCAGAACCATAGAAGTGGTCTTCTCATTGATCTGCTCACTTACTCATGCTAAGCTAGCATTCTTATACAGCTCAGGTCCACCTGTTTAGGGTCTGTGTCTCTTACAGTGAGCTTGGTTATCCTTCATCAATCTCCAATCAAGACATTCTTACACATTTAGCCAAAGGTCAATTTTATTAAGGCATTTTTTAAATTAGAGTTCCTTTATTCCAGGTGGTTATAGGTTATGTCAGGCAAATGTTAAAGTGAATTAGAACTTGTGGACTCGGGACATCTGAACCATCTCTCGATCCCTAACTCTTCCCTGCTCCCCTGAGAACATTTGAGTATAATGTCAATGAATCATGTTGATTGTAAACCTCTCAATGAACTATGACTTAAGTTTGCCTTATCTGTACGCATTCCTTGTGAGAGGGCTTACAGAGAAATGCTATTGCTGATTTTCTAAGTTATATTAAAAAAAAAAAAAGAAAACACAGAGAGGCAGCTAAATTTAACATCACCTTACTTTCCCATTACTAAATTCATGGAGGAATAATAATATTCTGAATTTTGTGCCCATTTCAAGATTATATCTCAAATTTCCTATGTTTTCTATTTATGCTTAGGTCGCACACTCAACAAATGCTAATGGGAAAATCTTCTATCTTATGAAAAATACAGAAAGTAATTTAAGTGAAATATTCTTGTATTGGATGGAATCTATTCCATGTGTTTGTTTTTCACAACTCACTGTTGGTTAAAAGGTCATGGGAGACTAAACTAATGTAGCTCTGGCTTGGAATGAGAGGTTAGTGGGCCAAATGGTGGGATGAAATGAGTATGCTGTAACTAAAGGAAAGACAGACCAAAGGAAGAGGAGGTAAAAGCCTTGGAATGCAAACTACAACATAAAAATACACCTAGAAACAGAGAAACAACTGAGCATCTTCTCCTCTTCCTCTCCATCTTTTCTCTCCCTTCTTTTCTTTTGGGTAAACCTTTGGTATTTATTACTTGTTAATCAATAGGTCATGAAATAATAACATCAAAAATAGTCCATTATGAAAGACTAAGTCTACTCCTTAATCCTGGTGAAAGAAATACATCCTAATTTTAAGAGGTTTGCAGAAAAATAATTCAAAGCAAATAAAATATATGCGAATAATTGAAAACAATACATGTCATTGAAAAATTTAAAAGTCCTTTAAAAAGACCTATACCTTTTTCAATAGAACAATTTGTTCTTTTGTTCCTACTAAGAGTTGGTAGTCTCATCTCCATTATGATGTTCAGATTCTGGTTTCTCAGTTAGAAGAAGAGGTGCTTTTCAGTTGCACTTCTAAAAGATTCAGTTTAGTGAGATAGTCTTCTTAAAGGCAATTAGATAACCAAGATAATTGCTTCATCTGACACATAGAGAGTTATTGATTTGTCTAGTCTATAGTTTAAATTGTGCTCTATTTAAAAAATGAGCCTTTATTCAGTACTTCTACAAAGTCATAGGAGGCAAACTATCTCTCTCTTCTCATTTTATACTGCTTATTTATACACAGGACACTTTTAAAATTTGGGATATTGTCCTATTCACCTAAAGCAAATAAAATAAGAAAAATATCATGTTAATAATTTCTATAGTTGAATATTAATAAGTAAATAATATAATTTTAAGCTATATGTTAATATCACTAATTTGTGACTGTTGTCATAATCACTTTTGGTGTGCTCAAAAAATGCTTGATATACAACTCCATTCCTAATTAATTTTATTCTAAACAGAAAACATTTGGATTTTAAAAGTTCCTCTCATTAAAGCTGAAAGAATATTATAAACTCATTTTGAGTCATATCATATGGCAGTCACTGTAGAAATATATTAAGTGAAAGATTTATATTCTTTTCAAATTATATATTTATTTTATTTAATTGATAATGAGGTTAATGATGAAATACATTTATATGAACCATTCATTTTTCTAATAAAAATGTGAGTATTAAAGATTGTGCTGAGGTTATTGAGAAATGCTCAGAACAGGATGGGTGGAGGATGACTGAAGAAATTGGAGGCACATTTAAGGAGTCTAGTGTTTCAAGAAAGTGCTTCCGTGGCTCAGTTGGCTGGAGAGTCTGGATTTGCCTCCATTTGATTCCCTTGGCTTCTGCTCAGAGTTTCAGAGGACGTCTATATTCTAATATAGATGAAAGGGAAATAGGCACAGAGCCAGGCAGGGCCATATCATTATAATAAATCAGATGCAGACTGAGAAACTGACTTCTTTTATCCATATTAGCTTATTAACCTAACCAATGTGCCACGGGCACAGCAGAATCGTAGGATGCCTTAATCAAGCTGATATTCACCATTCTGTGTCATAGTTGAATAGCTGCTGTTTAAAAATAGTGGTCATATAGTATAATTTGCAAATATGAAGCCACCTCTCTGCTTTGCATTAGCAACACTTGCCACTTGCCAAGCACTGTTCTAAATACCCGTTGGCCCTGCTGGACTGTTAATCCTACAATGACAGTTGGCATGCATGATTTTATCATTAGATTTAAATGGAAGACTTTGTTTAGCATGCACTTAAAAATAATAAACATTCCTTTATAGGATGGATTCTGAAATCATTAAACAATATTAATGTAGGCCCACAGGGAAATTCTGAAATATATTCAGTGTCTCAGGAGAGAGGCTGAAGGATTGATCTAAAAAAAAAAATCTGTGGAGCAGTAGAGTAAGAACGAATAAATGATGGTAAGGGAAAGCTGCATTGTTAGGTGTAGGAAAAATAGGTAAACATTAGGGGAACTATCAAAAATAAGGAAAAGACCTAAGAAATTCAATGGAATACCACCAGAACTGGATCCAAACAAAAAGAGTAGGAGGAAGAAATTATCCTAGAAAAAGTTAGAGCCATGCTAGCTCTGATAAGAAAGCTTGGGTCTAGTATCTTTGTTGATATTAGCAACCACCCTCTTCCCCCATATGAAGTATAATATTAAAGAACATCTTCTAAGGCTCCTGATATTTCTTATTTTGTGTGAAATAATTCCGCATCTGAGCCTTCCCTTTTCTTCAATCACATTAATTATTCTATTTTTATTCTAATCTTTAATTATATCTGTGTGGGATGGCCTCCTTAACAGTGTTTTGTGATACTTAATTGGTTTTCAATGGTATCTAGAATAATTTAAATGAGAAACTCTGGTGTGCCTGGGAGAGAATTTTGAGATTGGGACCACTGATATAAGAGGGCCCACTCGAAATGTGCTTGATAGTACCCCATGGGCTGGAGTCCTACGCTATTTGAAAAGAAACAAGCAAGACAAGCACCAGCATTCCTCATTTCTTGCTCACTGACTGAGGATGTAATGTGACATGCTGCGTACAACACCTGCTGCTGTGCTATGTCCACCACGATGGACTATATCCTTAAATTGTGAGCCAAAATAAGCATCCTTCCTTGATTTGCTTTTGTCCGTCATCTTGTCTGACATAGAAAAGTAACTCACACAGCCCTGGAGATACGTTTTGAAAAGGCCTAAAAGTTAGTGGGACCAATCCTTAAGCCTCGCTATTAGTCACTTTCTCTCACTGAGTCAGGTCAAGATTGACTCTCCTGTTACAACTACCCTTCTCACAGAAAGCATCCTACGCATTGCCTAGAGGACATATCAGTCACCATGGGCCCATCGGCCACCGGGGGTCTTCTCTGCTCTCATTCACAAGTGCGAGGAAATGTGGATCTTCCTAGGGATGTGTTTTGCTCTTCTCACAGTCTTTGTTACTTGACTAACTGCACATATTCATACATTGATTTGTTTGATATCTATCTATGTAGCTGTTCCGGTTTTACACAATCACTTCAAAAACATCTAAATTTATGCTGCCCATTTGTTCTATTTTAATGCCATTAATACAGTTTTTAAGTTTACTGTTAGTTATTATCTAGAAAATAGAATGCTTAAATTTGGATAAGTAAATGAAAAGTATGGATTGATTCTGCTTATACTATGAGAGATGTTATTAATCACCCAATGGAATACTCATATTAAAGAAAGCAAGAAAGATTTGTTTTTGTTTTATTTGAAACAAATCCCTTAAGAGTCAGACCAGATCCTCACATTTTATCAAGGAAAAAGAATGGAAAAAAATTTTCATTGTCTTGTCATGAATTGATACTTTTCTCTATAGTAATACATTATTTGAATTCTTATTAACTAAAAAGATAATATTTTATTATCATTGACTACTTAGTAGCTACTATTGAGAAGAAATATCATGTCCTCAGTGTTCATATAACATCACTCATCTCTATTTTATTAAGAACCTGGAAGGTATTTGTAGATAATTGTATCACATATAACAAGAGCTTTGATAGGAAAAGTAATATTTTGTTTCTGGAAAGATTTTTTTCATATTTTATATTGTTGTACATGTACCTCTTTCTTAATCTAGTGTTTCTTTCTTTTAATAATTTTGAGGTAGAGAACTCCAGATCTACATTTTTTTTAAGAAATTAAATTCATCACACAACACTGGAATTGGTATTATGTTCTGGGAAAATAATCAACTCAATATTTTCATAGATTGGATTTCTGTTGTTGTATAGCTACACCTAATTAATCAATACCACAACATTGACTTTCATGGAGCCTTGATGCACCGACAATGAAGTGATATGTTTACTTCTGTAGAGTGAATTATAAAAATTCTTGAAAGTAATAATTATCAATTAACATTTAATCTAACTGCTCTTGTATAGTACTAATGAAAGTTAAAGTCTAGGTGCTACTGACAATTTGACAGTCTTATGAGTGATTTAATACTGAGTTCTCTGTTTAAAATAGATAAGTTCAAATATTTTCTGTTATATGTAAGGCACTACAATTTTTTAAAATGTGGAAAATCTTGACAGTTAAAGGGTAAGATCATTTGTTTAATAGGGCCTGATAAAGTTTCCTCTACATTGCAACTCTAACACTCTTTAAAAAGAGAGAAAATTGAATGATATGTTCATGGTTCCTAGAACACTTTTATCATAGAATGAGATGTCACATGAAATTTTTCTACAATGCAAGCAGATTTGGGGACAGACGGAGAAACACCCGCTGGCATTTTTTAAAATATTTTATGTTGTGAAAAAAGAATTCTGTTCTAGAGGGAGGTGACAGGAAGCCCCAACATCCTCCTGCAGTTTCTACCATCTGGAGTAGAGCATAAAATTTTCTTCTTTTCAATGAAAACAGCTGCTTTGTGTTTGCAGAGTTCCAATACTGATTTAAGGAGATATATGTGCATGAAGAGTCATGCACACAGATCCTGTCCATCTGTGAGTCACGTTCCATAGGATATGTGTTAGCATGACTTCTGTTTCCCAGGACAATTGCCAAGAATGCAGTGTATATGACAAGCTTCACATTTAACCTGTTGCTAAAGGTCAAGAGTTTAGCACTCCCATTAGTCCATGAATATTTTCATATGGTAGACATTTAGAAAGCATTAATGGCGATCAGTTAATTAAGAATTAGGGTAATGACTCAAGCATAAGTTTATGATCTTCTCAATTAGTACTGCAATACTTATTGGAAGATATCAATGCTGATACTCTGTAAGTCACTGACTTCTTTGACAATTGACTTAGAGAAATGATCATTGATTCACATCAAAAATTTGCAAAATAATGTTTAGAGATATGGCTCCGTGGTTAATAGAACTGTTTCCTTTCAAGGGAAACCTAGATTTAAATCCCAGCACCCACATCAGGTCTCACAACCATTTCTAACAAGAGTTCAAGGAATTTGATGAACCCTTCTGACCTTGGGCACAAGGCACTCACATGGTGCATGGACAGACCTGCAGACAAAAATATCTATCCACATGAAATAAAACAAATTAAAAAAAAAATAAAATTTCTCCTGATGCCATTCTAAAAAATGAAGAAACTCAGCAAGAATATCTATTTTAATGTGACATTTTACAATAGAAAAATTTAAAATTATGATTTCAAAGTTTGAAAAATCATAGATTTTTCTACATAATATTGAGTTTACCTCTTTCTATATGTTCTAAAGTTAGAAATGAGAAGAACTGTATTTCAGTGTCAGAAGAATGTAGATAGTATATATACAGATAGTAGTGTCTAAATCATTAGCAAAATAATCTGACAAATGTTATTTGGCTCATTTCACATCATAGCATAAATTACTGCTTGAAATCAGAGTCCAGAGTGCCAACCATTACACCATGGAACCAAAAGATAGCAAAGAACAATATATTTGTTATATTTTTGTAAAAATAAATACTGACATTATCATATTGAATATAGTGCTAGAGTGATGGCCTTATAGGTAAATCCTTGTTCTGTATGCTCAGGAACCTGAGTTTAATCTCCAGAATTCAAGTAAAACTCTTAGGCAGGTGACACAAGGTTATAATCCATCATGAGAAAGCTGAGACAGGAGGATCCCTGGCACTTTTCCTAGCAAGTCAGGCTTGACCAATTGGGAAGTCTCCAAGCAGTGACAAACCGTGTCTCAAAGGCAGTTGGCAGAGGTTCTTCTCTAATCTCTACATGCATGTATTTATACACATGCACATGCATACACAAACACAATCAAATATACCTTCATGGGTATCATACATACATGTAGACCATCACATAACACATAACCAAACATATACACAGAAGAATAAGATTATAATATATTTATATGTATGTGTATATTTTTTATGTTCATATTTCTTGATTTTATTTCTGTTAAGCTTTCCATAATTAACTGGCTCAAGCTTCCTCCTGTGGTAGATTCTTTTTCTTTCTTTCTTTCTTTCTTTCTTTCTTTCTTTCTTTTTTTCTTTCTTTCTTTTTTATTGAAAAAATTTTCCACCTCCTCCCTGCCTCCCATTTCCCTCCCCCTCCTCCCACTTCTCTCCCCCTACCCCCACTCCTCTTCCCCTCCCCCACTCCATTCCCCCTCCCTCTTGAGTCTGAATATTTTTAAGATAGGATTTCGCTATGCAGTCTATGCTGTCCCTAAACTTGTACTGCTTCTCCATTTTTCTACTAATTGTTTTAGGTTACAAATATATGGACACATGTCTGTCACACATATATAAATGTAATTTATCCAAATATTTAAATAATATTATTAGAAACTTTTTATTTTCCATTCACCCACATTTTTTCTAATCAAACACATTTACAATAACTTTGGTAAATTTTGGTACTATTGAGAGAATATTAACAAATTACCTAAACTAGTTAATAAAAACAGTGTTGCCAATTCTCTAAAACTTACACAAAGAATCAGTCTCTTTGGGGTTTATATTTATTATTGAGTTCCATCTAAATTTTAAAATTGCAAATGTATTAAATTCATTAAAGTTGATTCTCATTAGGTAACAGGAGATCCAAATAAAGTCATTTTTTTTCTCATTTAATCACAAATTTAAAAATTGTAAATTTTAAATACTGAGATTTTTATTTTCAAAATTTCGTGGTAAGCAATGAATTAAAGATTGTTTTTTTTTCTTTTTATGAATAAACACTCTAAAAAGAATGACTTCAACTAATGCTTAATTCATTTCCACGTAGAAGAAATTTCACTTTATTAATCATTTTCTTTTGAAGTGTCCATCTTGGAAAAAAAAAACAAAAAATAAAGAAACATACATCTTGTTAGCATATTGGGGAAACTCAGAAAAATCCCTCAAAAACTCTTTTTTTTTTTGCATTGAAAACGTAAAAATGTGATGAGCAGTTCAATAAAAAGACAACTTCCTCTAAATGAGTGAGTAAAGGCATGAATCAGATGAATATTGAATTGTTGCTGATATTTTATTGCAGCACATTTAATATTTGGTTTTAAACCATTCTCACACATAAAACGGTAACATTTAAAAGTCTTCCTTGTAAAAGCCATATTCCTAATAATGCCTCCAATCTTATTTCTATAGCCATTGCTCTCACTATTAAGTATTTTCAATAAGAGGCATGAGTCTTGGGAATTTTGCTAGATTCAAAGAACAACCAGGACATGTACTCATCCTGGTTATATTTGGTCAGTCAGAAGCTATATACTGCATCATCTGTTCCTTGTTTTCTCGATCAGTATTTATTTCCTGTGAGATTTACTAGGAAGAAATGTATTAATTGGCTAAATATGTAAATATATTTCCTATAATTTTGTCCGACCATTGTGGAAGAAACCAAATGAGCTCGTATTTTTGTGTTCTTCCCAACTTCTCAATTTTCTGCCAAGATTTTTTTAATTTTCCAAAGCTTTCATAATCTATACCTTTTTGAGGATAAATGGATAGGCTGTTTCATGGAATAATTCTAACTTTGCTGCCGTGTATTCATTGGAGCTTCTACTGGTTTTCAAAAGGACACATTCGTGTTTTGAATCTGGTGTCCTCAAATCTCTTCTTCCTATTTTCACACTTCTTAGTCCTCTTCAATTTCCTAGATATATTCTCATCTGCTTTTATATCATATTCTTTTGTGTGATGATTAATCTTGATTGTGAATTTGATGGGATTTAGAATCAAAATGTAAACAAATCTTCATGCACATCTGTGCTGTACTTTCTAAATTAGGTTAATTGAATTCAAAGGAGAAACACTAAATATTTATTACTAGTAGTACTGGAATGAGGAACGGTGATTTTGTACTGAATTAAAAGGAAAATTCAAGCTGATCATCATCATTCATTTCTTTGTTTTCTGATATTGTTTAAAACATGACCACCTAGACTGAGAAATCAGGGCAACAACAATAGCCACAAATAATATGAAATACCTTGGATTAACTCTAACCAACCAAGAGAAATATTTGTATGACATTACCAACAATTCTTTAAAGAAAGAAATTGAGAAAGATATCAGAAGACAGAAAGAACTCTAATGCTTATAGATCTGTAGGATTAACGTTGTAAAAATGGCCAACATACCAAAAACAATCTACTGATTCAATATAATCTCCATAAAATTTTAACACAGTTCCTTACATACCAAGAAACAACAGTATTCAAGTTGGAAAAACAAAAACCCAGAATAGGTAAAACATTCCTGTACATTAAAAGAACGTCCAGAGGTATAACCATTTCTGATTTCTGGCTCTACAGAGTTATAGTACTACAAACCACATAATATTCACATAAAGTCAGGTATATTAATTTAATAAATGCAAAGACCCCAGTTTAAATCTGAGAATTCATCAACACCTGATTCTTGACAAAGACACCACAATTGTGATACAGTTTGCACTCCCACTAGCAATGGAGGAATGTTTCCTTTACCACAATGCTATACATCATAAGCGGTCATCAGTGTCTTTGATCTTGGCCATTCTGACAGGTGGAATCTCAGTGTTGTTTTGATTTGCATTTCTCTGATGGTTATGGTTTTGGATCATTTCTGTAAGTGTCTTTCATTCATTTTATGTTCATATCCTAATAATTAATTCTATGTTTATGTCTGTATCCCATTTTTATTGGATTATTTGTTCTTTTGATGACCAATTTCTTGAGTTCTTTTATATTTTGGAGATCAGCACTCTGTCCAATGTGGGGCTGGTGAAGATCTTTTTTCCACTCTGTAGGCTGCCTTTTGTCTTTTTGACCATGTCTTTAGCTTTACAGAATCTTCTCAGTTTCAGGAGGTCCCATTTATTTATTGTTACTCTCAGTATCTGTGCTACTGGGGTTATATTTCAAAAGCGGTCTCCTGTGCCAATGCATTCAAGTGTACTTTCCATTTTCTCTTCAGTGAAGTTCAGTGTGGTGGTTTTATATTGAGGATTTTTTTTATTCATTTGGACTTGAGTTTTGTGCATGTTGATAAATATGGTTCTATTTTCATTCTTCTACATGTTGATATCCAGGTATGTCAGCATAATTTGTTGAATCTGCTTTCTTTTCTTCATTTTATATTGTTTTCTTTCTTGTCAAAAATCAGGTGTTCACAGATGTGTGGATTAACATCTGGCTCTTCAATTTTAATCCATTGGTCCTCCTACCTTTTTTATGCCAGTATCAGACTGCTCTCAGTTCTGTAGCTCTGAAGATGAGTTTAAACCCCCCCCACAAAATAAGTTAAGTAAAATAATTTAAATAAAAGGAAAGGATGATTCTTTGAATTAGAGCTCAGGAAAATGGATAGGCACCATGCCTAAAGCTCTGTTAGAAGCTGTGGTGAGAGAATGTTTACTGAGAAAGATAAGTATATCATCTCAATATGAGAATCATCACTCTTTCCATTCTGTTAGCACATATTCAGAGAAATCAGGATTCATCAGGTGATCAACAGGTCCACTAAATTTATTCATAAGGGAAGAGACGATAGTATGTAATTTGAAAATATTGGAGCAGACTAGAGTATCATTTCTCCAGTCAGAGTCAGAGATAGATTTACCCTCCATTTTTCTATGAAGAAGTAGCTATCTCTTAATGGACAGCAAAAACGTTGTGAGATCTTTAATATTTTAAAAGATATTTTAAATCCCAAGGAGTCAGGGGAGAATCTTCTTCCCTTTCTAGTGTAACCAGGGAAATAGGACTTATGAATCACAATGTTCAGATTTTGGCAAATGTTGCTTATTGGGGCTCATACATCTATGCCTCTGAAGTTTTTCTGCTCCTTGTTCTCATTGGAACTGTGAATCTATTTTTAGTCTGTCAGTAAATTCTATACTGAACCCAAAAATGGCTAGATTAGTTTACGCTTTCCTTTGCAATGTGTCAATTTTCACAGTTTTCAGCATCCTTTCCAACATTTGTTGTTTGTTTTAGTAATAACTGTTCTCACTAGGAGGAGCTGGAAATCTCATAATTTAATCAATGTGTCTCTGGTCACTTTGTATATTTATTTTTTCATAAGTTTATTTAGCACTTGTACTTTATCACTGATTATCTGATAATTTCATTATGTAACACTTATTTTATTGATTTTTTTGTTTCTTGCAATTATATCTTTTTGATGTGTTGTTAGGAAAGATTTCTCTTCCATTCTGAAGATTGTACCTGAATTCAAGTGACTGTTGATTTTACTGTGCAGAATTTATTAATTTCATGAGATCCTATCAGTTGTTGATTTTATATCCCATGAGTAAATACAAGTCTTGTTTAAATAATCCTTCTCTATGCATTTCCACAAAAACCAGAAACAACATGAATTATACCAATTTTCTCTACTCTTAATTTGTGTGATAACTGAAATCTTAGCCAGAGCAATAAGACAAAACAAGGAAAAATATAGCAAAAGTGCTATATTAAAGTATTCTTATTTGTAGATGACACGATGCTTTATGTAAGAGATCCAAAATCCGCATGAAGATTCATAGAAGTAATAAACACTTTGGTGACGTGCTGGGGAATCTCTTTCAGCCAATGGGCTTTGAGATGCTGGATTAGTTTGGGCGTAGCCTTAGGTATCAAAAACGTGTCTTAGCGTCTTGTTTCAATTCTTGCTGTGGCTGAGTACTTGGTCTGCTCTCTTAGGTCCCCTTATGCTATGTCTCAGGGTTCCACAGACTTCACAGGCAAAACAGGCAGGTTTGGGGGTGGGGTGGGTTGGGGGATAGCCCAGCCACAGGAAAACTCTCTGCAGGCTGTCTAGAAAAGCCGAGGTAGTTGGGGAGGGACCCTAGGGTTTTATCCCACTGAGGAGGTCCCAGAGAGTGGGCCATCTGGCTGTTGGACCCTGTTACCACTGACTCACCTCTTAGGTTCCCTCAGTATTGGAGCAAGCTGAGTTTCAGCTATTCAAACATTTAAAATGCCATATTCTGAAGGTCTCTGAAAGATTTGAAGAATATCTATCTAATTGAAATATATCACTATATATTTAGAAAACCTAATATGAGTAGAAGTTTTATTATTATAGATGACTGTCTATTAACCTATTTTCTTAATTATGCATAATATTTTAAAATGAGCGGTAGAAACAAAATATCTTAATAAAGAGCAGAAATATACATATCATATAATTGTCCAAAATCTTGTATCTATAGAGCAAGATCCATACCAATGCAAAGCTCTATAACATATCTCACATTAAATGCAAAGAAACATTTATAAACAATATTTTGGAATTTGATCGTGTGTCTCTCCAAAGTTCTTCCTACTTTTTGTTGGACAAAATACTTTTTGGGTGTATTTACCATGATCTTTCAGGGGAATCTTGGTACATCAAACTACATTAGTCTTGAAAGAAATAAAAGATTAACCTCTTTTCCAAAGCAATAAATCCTTAGAACCAAATTCTGAAATCAAGATACCTTTATGTTGGTTTAACTTAGTGTTCAATACCATGAAATGTCTCTCGATATGTAACTCTTTAGTAGTCAAGAAATTTTAAAAAAACACAATAGTATACATAATCTAGACTCTCTGTGTATATTCCATCTTTATATGGTTTAATTTTCTTTACTCTTATTACTTCTATAAGTTTATTCTGCACTTTAAAGACTTTGCTTTATTTTTTAAAACCATTTACTTCCTTTTATAGCTATCTATATTCTTTTTCCTCTCTCTTAAGACTACATATATTTTTTAATACACTGTGTCTCGTTTAAAGGTCTTTTAAGTCTGAAACCGTCCTATTGTGCATCTGTAATCCTTTTCTGACTAGGACCACTTTTTAAAATGCTAAAGCAGTTTGGCTAGGATAAAAGCTGCTTTGCCTTTTGGATCCACCCAGTCCATAATGGTGGAGGTCCCTTCAATTACTCTGAGACTGCTGACAACCAGTTAGCCCAGGCTGCCACCAAGTAACTTGCAGCACACACAGCCCACAAACTCCATTTTAATGCTCAGCCTCCGAAAGAACTAGAGATTGCACTGGCAGCAGGACCCAGAAGCAACTTCTTTGATGCTCCGTGTGTGTGTGTGTGTGTGTGTGTGTGTGTGTTCGTTTGTTTTTGTTTTTTTTTCTACTGCTACCAAATCAAGAAGACCTCTTTGAAAGGTACTGCAGCATGCTGCTGGCGAGCAAAGCCCATCCAATAAAAAAATGCAGCTTAACTTTGTTTTTTAGTGCTAGAATTCCTTTCCAAACCCCTTCAGGTTTTATGTGGATTTAGCTAGCATATGTTGGAGCACCACTTTGTTGTAGGAGGCTTGTTCCCAGCTGCTTGGTATCTCAGACCAGAAATAACCACACAGAAACTACATTATTTAAAAGATTGTTTGACTACTGACTCTACTGTATTTCTAGCAAGCTTTTACATATTAAATTAACCCATTTCTGTTATTTTGTATTTTACCATGAGGCTTGGGACCTGCCAGCAAGTTTCCGGCTGACAGCTTGTGTCTTTTCTCTCTGGTGGCTACATGGCATCTCTCTGACTCTGCCTTCTTTCTCCCAGCATTCAGCTTAATTTTCTCTGCCTACCTCTATTCTGCCATGCACAGGCCCACTATAGCTTTTTATTTATTAACCTATAAAACAAGACATATACAGAAGGACTTCCCACACCAATATTGTTTAAAAAAACAATCTGTAGATTTACTGCAATGAAATCAGAGCCTTAACGCCATCCTTCAGAGAAAACCAATCTGAAATTCTTTGGGAGCCAAAAACAATTCTGAACAAAAAGAGTGATTGACATATCATACCTGACTTCTATAGAGCCATAGTAACCAAGTTCCATGTTGTGCCTTTATCTTGTTTGGTCACCATGAGAATAATAAGACTTTGTAAATTGTTCTCTCTGTAGCCTTTTCATTTTCATTATATTAAAGTATTTGAGAACCAACAACCAACAATTTTAATTCTCTTTTAAAGGTCTTAATAAAGGCAAAACTGAATCCATGGAAGTCTAGAATTTTTTTTTCAAACAATTTCAGTCACATCTATTGTTATAAAACTATAGAAATTGGTACTGTGTAGTTTTATAAGTTTTAAGTCACATATGTCTACAAATCCATTCAGTTCTTCTAGATTTTCACATTCATTGGAATATAAATTTTAAGGTATATCCTACTGGCTTTCTACATTTACTTAAGCACTGTAATATTTCTCCCTCAATCTATCATTTTATTAATTTACTCATTCTATAATTATCATTTGGTAATTTGGGTAAAAGTCTGTTAAGATTATTTATCTTTTCTAAGTACCACGTTTTGATTCAGAGTTCTTTTCCAGATTTTTTTATTTTTTTCTGATATTTATGCCTTGATCTTTGCTTTTCCTATTTATTGTTTTGTGGTTTGGTTTGTTCTTGTTTGTTCAGTTTCTAAGGTTCATTGGTAAGCTACTAATTTGAAATCTAATCAACCTTTTTCTCATGTGTGTTTCTTATATATTAGTGTGTATATGTATGCACATAAAAAATATGTGTTTTGTGTGTAAAGGTCAATAGTTAATGTGAGTTGTTGTCCTCAATTGTGCTTCACAGTTTTAGACAGTATCTTTCACTGAACCCAGAATTCATCAATTTGGTCAACCTACCTGAATAGCAAACCTCTGAAATCCTTGTCTTTGCTCACTCTGCACTAGGATTAATGGGCACATGCCTCTGTGCCTGACTTTTTAAATGAGTCCTGGGATTATGATCTCAGTTCATTACTGTTGTGTGACAAACTCTTTAACAATGAATTTATTTCCCTAATTCTCAATCATCATTCATACTTTTGTTTGTGTATCTGTTTACACTTGTGTGTGTTTTTGTGTTCTTAGGGTATATATCTATGTGCTGATGTGCATGCATGTGTATATACGCATATATGTATATATACATATATGCATATGTGTATATATCAGAAGTCCTCAGGTGTCATTCATCAAGTGCTACCCACATTGCATGTGTGTGTGTGTGTGTGTGTGTGTGAGAGAGAGAGAGAGAGAGAGAGAGAGAGAGAAGAGATAGGTGGAGGGAGAGAGAGAGTGATAAGAGATAGGTGGAGAGAGAGAGAGAGAGAGAGAGAGAGAGTGTCTCACTGTTGTAGGAGCTCCTGATAGACTAATAGTCTAGATTGGCTTGCAGATGGCCCTGGATTATCTTCCTGTATGTCTCCTAGCATTGAGATTATAAACTTGTGCTACTGTGCCTTTTGTTCAGTTTCACATGATTTTAGGAATCAAACCTGGGTTCCCCTGCTTTCAAAACAATCACTTTACTACCTAATCTTTCTTCCTATCTTTTTTATGAGGTTTTAATGTCGGCATCTGTGACAGTCAACATCCCTCTTGGGAGTGTAATGCATGTGTGTGTGTGTGTGTGTGTGTGTGTGTGTGTGTGTGTGAGAGAGAGAGAGAGAGAGAGAGAGAGAGAGAGAGAGAGAGAGAGAGGGAACTTCTGGAGGTAACACCCTTAGATCTTAAGTTGTACTACATAAAATTGGTAATATGAACAGTGTGTTAGTGGCATAAAAACAGATATGTTGATTGATGATCCAGACATAAATCCACATACCTACAGATATCTCATTTTTTGATGAAGAAGCCAGAAACAGACACTGGAATAAAAGAAATTATCTGTAACAAAAGGTGTTGGTTAAACTGGATAGATGTATAGAGAATAATGCACAGTGTAGGGCCCAATATCTTGCATCTGATAGGAGAGAAAATGGAGAATGGTTTTGACCCTATTAGCACAGGAAACAACTTCATAAATAGGATAATAACAGCTTAGGCTCTAAGAAAAATAATTTACAAATGGGATTTCATGAAATTGGAAACCTTCTGTGTGACAAAGACACCGTCATTTGGACAAACCTTCAGGCTACAGAATCGGCAAAGACTTTTAACAACTACACATAAGATAGAAGAATAAAATACAAAATATTTTTTAAAAACTAAAGAAACACTGATCATCATAAAATCAAAAGAGGAAACACTATGAATGAGATTACTGAACATGTCCAATATTATTAGTCATCAAGGAAATGCAAACCAAGACTACTCTGACTTTCATCTTAAACCAAGTAGGCTGTCCAAGTTTAATAGATATTTGGATATATATTATGATTTCATGTTTTGTGTTTTATTGGAATTTATGTGAATAATAATATGTATGTCCTTGCATCTATATGTTCTTCTTTAGCTATTTCTTGGATTCATTTTCTTTTGTTTTTTTTTTCTTTTGGTTGTTTTGTCATATTTGGATTTGTTTGTTTTTACTTTAGCTAAATAATAATAATAACAATAATAATAAACAATAATAATAATATCTCAATACCAAAGTACTGAGATAATGAACCCTTATCCTAGAAAAGGGAAAAAAAAAACACAAAAAGTACAAAAATTGACTTAATGATGCAATTCAAATTTAGGAAAAACAAGAACAAACTAGATCCAAAACCAGGGTATTACTGGACATACAACAAATCAGAGCACTATTCAATGAAAGAGAATGAACAATAATAAACAATGCAAAGAATAACGATATTTAGGAGTTAGTTCTTTGAGAAGATAAATAAGATGGACAAACACTTGACTCAACTAAATAAGAGGAAAAAAGAGAGTATTGGGAGAGACTATTGGAATTGTGGGGCATAGGCAGATAAAATGTGGAAATATAGTACAGTAAAACTCCCTCAAATATATAAGGGTGACCTTAGTGAAGAGTCATAGTAATGAGGGATACAGAGCATGAACTGGCAATATAATGTTATATAGTTTGGTGTTCTTTTGGACTCCTAGCAGTGAGAATGGAGGGAATGGGGAGCTCTGACATTTGCCTGCTCTTGGGACCCTTTTTCATTCCTCCTAAGTTACCTCGTGGGCCAATTTTTCATACAAGATACTTGCAACCAGGCTCTCTGGCCATGATTAATTTCCAAGGCAGCTGCAATCCTGCCAGACAAGCTAGCCTCAGGATGCTCCTTCTCTTTTGTTAATATGTAGATTGTCTGGGGAGAAGTATTGATTCCAGGCTGGTGACTTAAGTTGCAGGTGTTTTGGTAGTTCCATGTCCCCCAGAAAGAGAATATTAATGAATTTCCACCTTGGTCTATGTGGGGAATAAAAGGTGTTTGAATAATAAACGCGGGGAGATCTTCAGGAATGAATGAATCCTGAGATGTCCTTCCTATATTGCTGTGTGAACTGTGTTTCACTATTTCCCGCACCTCCTTACCGGTCCAATTAGGGAAAAGTAGTTTTTATGTTGTGGCCATGGACCCCGACAACCTCTTCCAGCCTTGATATGAGGATCTGTGCCTAGTCTTATTATAATTTGTCATACCCTGTTGGGTTGATAACCCAGGGACGATATCTTTTATGAAGGGAACTGGAGCAGGAATAGATTTGTAGGAAAGGAGAGGTATATGGAGGAGTGGTGAACTGTGAGGAGTGGAGGGAGAGGAAATTGTGGTGGAGATGTAATATATGATCAAAGAATAAATTAAAACAAAAAGACAGGAGAATTGAAATGAATAGACTCAGAAATGAATAGGGAAATGTTGCAACAGACAACAAAGAAATTACAATTATTACAAGGGGATATTTTAAAAAGTTTTACTTCATTAGGGTTTGCAAAATCTAAAGGAAATGGATGATAAAAGAACTTTATAGATATGTGAATGGCTGAAGAAGGCCAAAAAGTCATACTATTTACCAAAACAAACAATCCTATGACACATGTATTTCAGCTTGCAAATATACATGCATACATAGTTTTAATGAATTTTCTCATTTGGGTTGTCCTGATAGTGTTTGTTCCAAGACTCGAAGACCACCTAACAAAAGTCTAATACAAAACAAGGGAAATCCTCTTTTAAGTTGTTTGCCAGTACTATATATTAGACTCTCAAAATATACAGTTTATTGCTCTGACCCTAGATTAACACCCAGAAATAGATTGCAATTTCCCGGTATTTCAGAAACATAGATCAGAGGTTGCTGAGGTGTAACTGTGCTGAATGCCTCCTCTCTGAAAACTATATTTTATGGAAGCAGAGGATGACACATGGCTTTCAAATAAGAGCTATAACTATCAGTTCCATACAGCTCTGATGTTGACGAACCACGTATTAACCACCATGGCATGATAGTACTAGTGTTGCAATAGTGGTACATGTTTCTTGGCTGTAGTCAAAGGCTTTATGTTCGAATGTCAGATCCTTTTAACACACAATAAGACATGTCTGGTACTGAAATTTTTGCTAACTATTCAGTGATAGTGATATACTAAAGCAACATCATCTGTAAGAAAAGGCTGTAAACGTTTTTCCTTAAAATTTTCACCCTTCCTTGAGGAAAATTCTCTTTACAATCAATAGAGAACATGACAGAAACTATAACCAATCAGTATATAGAGTTGTCATGCTCAGTCGCATGGGTACATCGGCAAAACACTCTCAAACCTAAGACTTAGTGAACATATCAGAAAAGGGGGCAGAGACTATGTAAAAGATACAGGATCAGGGACTTTGCTGTGAAATTCTATCCCTTTAATAACATCAGAATCTATAGCAAAATGGCTACAGAGTTGCTATGATCTTAGCAAAAATAATGTTAAAAAACATGTCAAACTGCATGGGGAAAAGCCCATAAGATGCTAGCCCTCCCCAAAGAACCACAGTTGACTGAGGAAAGTTTGGGGCAGGAGAGCTGGTTGTTTTCCCCATACTAATGGGTCATTACTGAAAACATACAGACAAGTAACATTATTTGAACTCAGTAGGTTTTATTTAGGAATATGTACGTATATACAAATATACATGGCCCCAATAACAACTGATGAAAAGAGAGGCCATAAATTTAAAGGAGAGCATGGAAGGTTATGTGGGTGGTTTTAGAGAGAGGAAAGTATTGTAGCTTGAGAGACCAGCTCCCATGGCTATCCCCAGAGTTCAAGGAGAAAATCTACAGCATAGCAAAACAATGAACTTTGAGTCTTCTATCTGAGGGGGGCACAATAAATTCAGACATCCGCTGCTCTGGTCACGTTCTTTATTATTCTGCAGTTCTAATCTTCTTGCTCTAATTGTCTCTAATTATCCTTAGGTCAAATTCTCTTTCAATCCTCCTTTGTTTCTTTTTTCACCTAGATTAAATACACTTTTTACCAAAGGCTTGAGGCAGCAAGGAAAAAGGCTATAAGAGTTACAACTCATGGTCAAGGTGCACTCCTTGTGTAAGTGATAAGGAGCAGAGCCATTTACCATGGCAACACAGAGGCGGGGACATGGTGCTTTGCACCTTCCCGGGCAGTGACATTGAAAATGTCCCAACCTAAAAATAAATTCTCTTATCCTGTTTGTAACCCCAGAACACAAAAAAGAAGAGAACCTTTTAACTTTGGTGCAAGACCAGATAATCCTTTGCGGACCCGGTAAATTGTAAAACTATACCTGCAGTAGCTAGATATAAAACTAATTTTCTTTGGACATGGTAAATTGATTAATTGTTATTTGGAACCTAAACAATAATCAGCTAGGTGAACCTTGAATTTTATATCATAAAGTGAGATTAGAAGTTTGTGTAGAGTGTTAATTGCTAGGGAACTTAGTAGGTGTTGACCCCTGGCCTGTGTTATCAGCCAAGTTTAGTTACAGAAATTGGCATAGTATTTCAGGATGCCTTGTGTTAATAATCTTCGTTAGAAAATATGTGACTTTGTCTTCATGAATATCTGTAATGTTTTAACTTAATGATCCATTTAAAGAAACATTCAGTCTAGTTTGAACATGCTCCGAGGTAAAAATGAGCTAATTGTGTGTAGTTTGTCTGAAACCAGGTAAGAATGCTGTTTTCTTGTGTTAGTCTGAGGAAAAGGACAAAGCAGGCTTTTAAGCATCTCACAGTCCTTGTGGGAAAATAGGTATAGTTATGAAGCATATCCTAGTATGTTTTCTATATATCAGAATTACACAGCTTAATAAGAAGTCTTCTTCCTGACTATCCATGGATAATATGCTCATAATATTGAGAGGCAATCATGAGATTACATATACACATCACATGATATTACACACTACAATGCAGGTATTTGGGTGATACCATAGCTACTTTTGCACAGGTAAAATTACAGAGAGAATAAAACAGTTTTCAGAGTTGGAGGTCCCACAAGTATTGACTTAATGGTATCCTTCTCCTTCAGAGAAGCTTCCCTCTGGTGGGTTGTCATCTCAATAGTAGCTATCACTGGCTCTACATTACCAAGGCCTCTGACAAGTGAGCAAGGGAGAGATGTAATTAAAATACAATCTCAAAAATAATCAACAACAGCACATTTCGCATGGAACCACAAAAGTCCAAGATTGCCAAAACCATCTTGGGCAAACAGAACAATGGTGGTAGAAAATAATTCTTGAAAATTCATCCTACCCTAGTTAAAAAAATAAAATCAACAAAACAACTGCCAGCAAATACTGGAAGGAACTGAGGAAAAGTGGACACTCATGCACTGTTAGTGTGAAAACTAACTGGTACGGCCATAATGTAAATACATATGGAGAATTCTCATAAAGTAAAAAATAAATCCACCATATGACCTAGTTATATGATTCATTTGGATATACCAAAAATGTCTTGACAATCTGCCCTTTTGACCACATTCAGCTGTATTCATTGCTACTCTATTTGCAATAGCTAGAAAATAGAAAGTACCATATTGTGTTTCTATATAATAGACTAGTATATTCTAAAATACTATTCAGTTGTTACAAAAAAACGGAAATAGTGAACTTTGCAGGTAGATGAATGGAGCTAAAAAGACCATATTGAGTGAGGTAACCCAAACAGAGAAAGAAAAATATTCCATGTTCTCTCCATAATAGGCTCCTAGCTTTGAATCGTTAGACAACAGTATATATCCTGGAGTAATTGCAGAAACAGGGAAAGTAAAAGAAAATACATCTTCTTGCTGTGTGTGTGGGGTGAGGGTTAAACAGAGAGGGGAAGAGCAAGCACAAGTGTCATGATGAGGGAAATGGTGACAAAAAATGTAGTGACACCAATTAATGAGGATGATGGGGATAAATAGAGAAGGAGGAAGTAAAATAATAGTAAGGATGTCAATAAAACTCATAAGGGACGATGTTAGTGTCTACTAACCTAACATCTATAATACACATAAATATACATATAGAGTTTAAAAATTTTTCTCATCTGGATTGACAATGTTTTTTTCCAAGAGTCAAAGACCACCTAACAATAAACCCAAACACCAGGAATGAAAAGACCTCCTTTCAGTTGTCAGTCATGGTTGTCTAACCTAATCTATTGTGTATGTTTATACAAGTTATTGTTATTGCACTTGGTTGTTCCCAGAGGTGGAAGAGGTCCATACTGCTGAAGACACCCAGCAGTTTAGGCACATAGCTTAGACACACTGGAGCTGTACCTGTCCTGAATGTTTCCTCTTTAAGGACAAACTTTCATGTTATCAGAAGGCTTCATTCAAGCTTCCAGAGGAGAGAAACAAGGAACAGTCCTTCTCACCCAGAAATGATGCCTAGTAACTATAACAATTACCAGCATGGCTCAATAACCCTGTAGGTACAGTATTGTCATGCATAACTTGGAAGTAACCAACTGCTCTTTATTTAGGCTTATGTTCCATTTTACAAAGTCAATCATGCCTGGTACTGGAAACTTGAAAAACTACCCATGACTAATTAAGTCATGGATATTAGAGGAGAATCAAAAACAAACAATTTGTTAAACTAGAATAATTTCTAACTATACTCAATATTTATTTTTAAAACCAGAGATATATGTATTCCTCATTCTTCATCAATGAAACCCACCTTTGTAACAGACAGAGACCATCACAGAAAACTATAAACAATAAAAATGTAGGATTTAGGATATCACTCCTAATAGATACATCTCCACTATAACTCACATACCTAAGGTTTGGGAAACTTTAGGAAGGAGGGGTCAGAATGATCATAAGGGTCAGAGTACTAGACAGTTTTCTGCAAGCCTATGTCTGTTACTATCATCAGAACCTTCTCTGGTACAGTCTCACCAACATGTCTGAAAAAAAAAAGAATTGAACAAGGATGAAGGACAACAACAGACATTTCAAAGTCGATGGAGAAAACACTAGTAGGTTTGAATCCTACACTAAAAAATTACAAAACACTAAAAGTACTGAGAATAGGAGAGATAGTCTTCCTGAGGAAAGAGCACACTAATTGGTGATTCAATATTAGAAGGTCTTCTCTGAAAACATCCATAAAAGTGACATATACACAGTGTTCTGTAAGTTTTTTCCCCTCAAATAGATAACCCTTTGAATCAAAAAAAAAGAGAGACATATATAGACTGAGCAGTTGTTTAGAAATACACACACACACACACACACAGACACACATCTATATATACACATATGTATATATGCATTTAATAACAATCAATTGCAAAGGGACATATTTTGAAAGAGAAACAAGGAGGGCATACAAGAATTGGATAGGAAAAAAGAATTGGGAATTATATAATTTTATTATAGTCAAAAAATAAAAGAAAAAAACTATGAGGTAAACAACAGCAATGACAGTATGTCACACGATATTAAGCCTCGTGGTTAGGGATGAAAGAGAAATAGAGATAACAATAATAAGTAGTGGTGTTTCAACAGGGAATAATATCCAGAAAAAAAATAATTAAATGCAAAATTTACATTGGATAGTATCCTACATACATACATATATAGAATGAGACATACATATATGAAATGAGATAGTCAAATAGTAAAAAACAGAAGATCTGGAGAAAGAAAGGAACAGAGATTGAAAATAAGATAAGAATGAAGAAAAAAATACATGTATTGGTTATAAAAAGATACGAAGTTTATGCGCAGCAGAGTGGTTACAGAAACATATAGTAATAAAATGCTTTGTACAGCCTAGATATGAGGGATTATGACTTGTCTTATTATATCTTGTTTTGTACTGTTTGGCATTCATTTCTTGGAGACCTGCTCTTCTCTGAAGAAGAAAAGTAGGGGAAGTAGATTTGGAAAAGAGAGGAGGTTGGGGTTACAGGAAGTAGAGAGAAGAGAGACTGTATTTGGGATATCTTGTAAAAGAGAATATTCTATTTTCAATAAAACATAAAAACAAAAAACAATGGAATATAGTAACAGAAAACTATTCAGAACTATGAAAAAGTAAATAATTTTTGTAAATATCAAAATGAAACAAAAGTAAAGTCAATTTAAAAATACACATAGTCTGGTAGTATTCCACTCACAGCGGAATGGGTTTTAAATTCTCAACCTGTGTCATATATAGCTAACTGCAATGATGAGACAGATAATGATTATTACTATAGTTCAAACTTGTAAAAGCTGATTTGTGACCCAATGACCTGTAAGATAATATCTTTAGAATGCAGTCTCCAGCATAGCTATGTGGAGTCCTTCAGTGTAATTCTTAGTTTTTCACCCACAATAGGGAAGGACACTCAGTTGCAGGCTCAGATCCATACTTCAGCTTACTTTTCACAGCTGCCTGTGATCCCTTATCTCTGAACTCCCACCGGATCCAGCCCTTGGTCCTTTGCCATACCCTTCAGTCTGTATCCCTCCAGCTAGTTGTTCCCACAGGGCCAGTGTGCGATTTGATGTATGGTGTCAGTTCCTTTGTAGTCCCCAGGAGCTGCAGATTGCAACTGCCACTAGCTGACTGTTGCTCTTATCTGCTTCTCTGTGGATAACTTACCTAGTTTATTTAATTTTAGGACAAAACTTCTCATAGGAAATGAGATTATTGTTCTTATAGTAGCTATTTTCATGTGTTAATGATACTGGTGGGGATTCAAAGGCCCATCTTCGGGGAATACCCGAACTGATTTCTGGAAATGATCCAATTTAGTAATAGATTCTGCAAGAAGTATATTTTACCAACCTGGATTTCTGCTGTAGGTTTTCTGCTAACTCCTAATTTTCCAGATGAGGGAAGTCAGATTGCATGTGCATTGTAGACATGAACATTGCTTTGGATTTAGTGTGAAGTTTATTTCTTATCATAGTTTCTGAAGCACACTACCAGGCACAAACCAGGCAGCCAATATATATTCATGAGTTTAACTTGCCAGTTTCCCAGTTTAACTTGCCAGTTTCAGCATTAAACAATTAGTTTCTGTTGAAGGAAGTCGCAGTGTGAGAGAGGTTACTTAATTTTTATAATACAGCATAACAGGGACTCAGTAGGTGTTCACTAGCTCTATTATAATGATGGGTGGTATCTATTTTTTTTGCAAGACTTGACTTTATATAGCTATTTTTCAATTTCTTGATATACCTCTTTTGCATATAATCTCCTAGAGTTTTGAGACAAAGTTCTTATTTTTGTTAGATTATCCCCTTTAATACTATTGAGAAATTTAGAATGTTTACAACTCCATTGTATTTTCATAATCTGCTCATCTTCGTAAGAATACCATGAATAATTGATGTGAAAGCTAAAATGTAGTATAAAACAGATACCAATAATTTTTCTTTGAAAACTCACGAGTCCTCTTTTTAGTTTAACTCAGGTTGAAATTTTAGATATTGTACTCCCAGAATAAAACTGGAAAGAGGTTATAAATAAAGACATAATTAATGACATGTAGGTGGTACATAGAATGAAGTGGAGGGCTGCTTATTCGTTCCCATCCACTTAGCCCCGGAATAACCATATAGATACTGTATTAATACTGCTTGGCCTATTATCTCTAGCTTCTTATTGGCTAACTCTTACATCTGCATTTAACCCATTTCTATTAATCTGTGTATCACCAAGTGGCTGTGTCTTACCAGAATCTGTCTTCAGCTCAAGTGACTCCATGGCTTCTCTTTGATATCACCCTTCTTTCTCCCAGCATACAACCTAGCTTTCCCCACCTAGTTCTTTTTTCCCTGCTATAGGCTCAAAGCAGTTTTTTATTCATGAACCAATGAAAGCAACACATAGACAGAAGGACCTCCCACACCAAAACAATATATTTTAAAAATATGATGACTTAGATGCCAATTCAAAAGTAATTGCTCTTATTTTCTTCTCTACTGAACCTACCACTGTTTCCTTTCAAAAACTTTGGAGTTTGTAACTTTCATTCTGCATTCTCAAACATTGGATCCTCTTCTTATTACTGATTGCTCTAAATTTTTATGGGCAGTTCTTTTCTCAGGACATTGAATCTGAAGCAAACAACAATGAGGAGAATCATTTACTAGATCTATTTAGTTTAAACCCTATAGTAATGGTCTATTCGCTTATTACTGATAACATTGATTTTTGTACCTACAAGTCATAGTAATCTGATGGACTTCAGTAGAATGTTCAGAATAACTTAGCAGAACTATAGGACACTAACAGTTCGGTTTCTATTCTGTATTTAATTCTTTTAAATGATTCTGATCTTTTATTGATATCTCTAATATACTAGAAATA
Organism: Microtus oregoni; assembly: GCF_018167655.1. Lineage (NCBI taxonomy): Eukaryota > Metazoa > Chordata > Mammalia > Rodentia > Cricetidae > Microtus > Microtus oregoni. Next base: position 1,152,781 of record NW_024543208.1, on the reverse strand, counting down.
TGTTTCTAAACCAAGATAGGCATAACTCTCAAGGAGATATATTTTTACTTATTTTCCTTAGCATTCCTAAATATTTTAGGGTCAAATATTACATTCCCTGTCAATTGATTTAGGAATAAGAGATTTTGATTAACTAGAATGTGTTACCTGCCCTCATATTTTACATTACTGAATTAAATGATAGTCACTGAGTTGTAACAACATAATTACATACCATAGAGTTTCAATTATTTTTCCTTACACACTTGTCATACCTTCTCTACATGAGTCATGTTGTTGACAGAGGTTGCTCATTCATTTCCCTGATTACCAGATTCAAAATAATTACACAAAAACCATATTATTGTAATACTGCTTGGCCTATTAGCTCACACTTCTTATTGGCTAGCTCTTATATCTTAAATTAATCCATTTCTATTAAACTGTTTATCACCACATGGTTGTGGCCTACTGGTAAGTTTCCATCCAGTGTCCAGTGTCTATCTCCCACAGTGGCTACATGGCTTCTATTTGACTCTGCTTGCTCTCACCCCCCCCCCCCCATCTGCTTAGAATTCCTGACTTGCCCTATTCTATGCTGCAGGCCCAAAAAAGACTCATTATTAGCCATTGGTATTCACAGTATACAGAGGGAAATACCACATCATCATGTTATTCTCATTTTAATCTGTATTTATCTACTTACCATAGAGCAGACACTACACAGGTATGCTGTACCTGTCTGGGAACAAAAGATGACATCTGATTCTCTTGGTGCCTATTTGGTCCAGTAGAAATAGTTATAAACTAGTGATTCCAAATCTGATTATTATTGGTGATTATTATTGGTATTATTCTAGACAAAAAAGAATAGAGTTCAGCTCATATTATTAACAGCAGCATTTTCTCAGGTGGGCTCTGCTTGCTGGAGGCAAGTGATATCATTTAAGAGAGGCTTCCTGACTCTGTAAAACATTGCAGCTCTTTTAAGAGGTCCTGCCACAAAACACTTAAATTGTGTTGATGAAAACCTGACCACATGCTTTTTGGTTTTCAGCTATAGCAGGAAAAAAGCCATACTGTTTTAAAATGCCAGCTTTCTGAACCATCTTGACAGGGCAAACTCTTTGTCTTTCAGGCAGTCGGTCTGACTATGGAGCATTTGAGTGTGGTTTATGAGCATATTGCTGCAGCTTGCTTGCTGGCAGGAACCTTGAACCGCCATAGTGTTGTGGCAATAAAACATGGCTACAGCAGGTACCTCTGCCATGAAGATGTAATCTCAGAAAGCTAAACAATGGGCTGGTCCAGCTGTCAAAGCCATGACTTTAATCCTACCCATACTGCTTAATAAACAAAAGATTCATGTGGTCAGAAAAGGAGATATTCAGTAAAGAAAGATTCAGATAAAGAAAACCTCTAAATAGTTTACAGTGTTATTCCTTCTCTTGGTTCATATATGAGAGTGTATCTTTTGGTTAAGATAGTCTTTCATTCCTCCTTTCCTTACTCTACACAACATCACAAGTTTAATAAGTGTAGATATTTATCAGATATGAATTTGAAGTTCAAATGGGGGAAGGCAAAAAGGTGTAAAATAATTTTTAATTTTCTTTTTTTTCAATTTAAGATTTTATTTATTGCTATTATGTGCATATACAATGTGTGGGTTTTATACTCACAATTGGAGGTCAAAGTATAGCATTTTAAAGTAGGTTCTCTCTCCTCCTTTGTATAGTGATGAGTATCCCCGCCTGTCACGCGGGAGACAGTAGGTTCTCTCTTTCCACACTAGTATTAAGGATTTAATTTGGGTATAAGGATTGTGCAGCCTCTTTCAGTAATCTCACTGGTTTGATTCTTAAATTTTCTTTTATATGAGTAAGTGGTACTTTCTATGGTCTCGGCTTCAGTTCCTGATTCCAGGTCTCTGCTTTAAATTTCTGCCTTGGATTCTTTCAATGGATAAAGACCCAGGACATATAAACAGAAACACTTTCGTCCCTAAGTTGATTTTGGTCAGTTGATGTGAGAAGTCCTTCTTGCATATGTATTACTTTTATTGGTTAATGAATAAAGAAACTGCTTTGAGCCTATAGCAGGGCAGAACAGATCTAGGTGGAGAAAACTAAACTAAATGCTGGGAGAAAGAAGTCAGAGTCAGAGAAATGCCATGTAACCCCATCAGAGACAGACTCTAGATAGAACCTTGTTGGTAAGCAATAGCTACGTGGTGATACACAGATTAAGAGAAATGGGTTAAATTAAGATGTAAGAGCTAGCCAATAAGAAGCTAGAGCTAATAGGCTAAGCAGTGATTTCTTTAATAAAGTTTCTGTGTTATTTCATGTTGGGCAGCTGGGAATAAGTAAGAAGCTTCCTACTACAAATTGGCATCCAACACATGGCTCCCTCCCAGCAGAGATTATAGTGCCTTTTATTACTGATGAAATTAAAAAAGAATATGAGAAGACAATGAACCTTCACAAAGAGATTGTGCAAATTTTTAAGAAGAAATTAACAGCAATTATCCCAAAAGAGAGAGAATTAACATTATAAAGAGAATTACTTGTATCCTTCCCCACATTGTACATGACATATCAATAACTGGAGTCTGTAATTCTATACTGATGCAAATATCTATATTATATCCCCCATTAAATGTAAATAGACATATATAAATAATATTTGTGAATATGGGTGCAGTTCTCTATAAACTGCTTCCTGCTTTATCTTGGGCAAAGTATTTTCCAGATTTCACATTGATCTTTCAGAGTGTCTTGGTCTATGAAACCACATTAGTCTGTAAGAATTTCACAACTTCTCATCCTCTGTGAAAAAAAAAAAACAGTCTTCCAAAGCAACAGTCAGTGTTTTGTCATAGAAGGCAAACTACTTTTAGCTAAAGAAAGAACATTTCTTGGGCAACAACAGATCATGCTACTAAAAATTGAAATGTGTATGTTCTACCTATGATTGTTTTATTCATCCATGAGTACATTTAGGAAGAAAATTAGACTTACATCTTACAAAATATAGAGCTTTAAAAGTAGTTTTAAACAGAAGACTGGAAGGATGACTCAGTGTTGAGAGAGTTTACTACACAAACATGAAGATCATAGCTAAGTTCTCATAGGAAGTTGTTATAGTTCTGTGTACTTCTGAACTCCAGAACTAAGGGAAGCAGAGCCAGACAGGAGGATTTCTAGGGTCTCCTGGCATCCTGCAAAGTTGAAAATTAATGTGAAAGTCCAGGTTCAGGGATAGACCTTCCCTTAAAGACATAAAGTGATAATACTCTTTGCCTATTCTGGCATCATGTAGATTGTACACACACGAGCATAGACATGCCACTTTTACTTATCTGAAAAAAGTAGCTGCTACATTTAATGTATTGGGCTGATATATGTTCAGGCTCACTATATTTAAAATATTTCTTGTTTTATAATTTGTGTCTTCTTCAGATTTTTGATGAAATTCTACACAAGACCAAGGATAGCAGGAAACTAGGATGAAATTCATTACAGTCATGGTGCCTTAATTGAGGAAAAGTGCTTGTGTTTTGAGACAATTTTATAAACTATATTACTGTGTAAGAACAGAAATGGGTAAAAATGACATTTTAAATTACAGTCCTATAACCAATTTTGAAGATAAAACAGGCAGCATTACAGCTGACTGGGGTATAATAGGAAAAATATTAGTTTAGATGCATTAATTTAAAATGGAATTAGATTGTTATAAACTGGGAAAGAAAAATAACATGTGAAATAGAAATCTTTCTTTTGCTCCACTCAACTGCGGATTACAGGGCAATTTCAGATAAGAGGATTTCCAATTTTATTCAACTGGAGGTCATTGCGGAGGTGCTTTTCTTCTATTTTCTTTCCCCCACCCACTCTGTATTCACTGAGACATGCCCAGCAATCTGAATGACTGTTTATTATGAAGAGATGTCTTGTACCATTTGTAAAAGTTGTGGTACTGCTCTTCTTCAGCTGTCTGCACATCCAAATAGCAGATTCTCTATCTCCTCCTCCTTTTCTTGAGTCAGCTTGCTGTGATTTTCAAAATATATGGTTCATCGTTCTATAATTAACTGGCGATTCTACTAAGAAAGTATTTCTTGGCTTGAATTTATTCTTCAGGTAAATTTCAACTTCATATTTGCTGCTGCTTGTTCACTAGAGATTGAGCCATTGCAGAAATAAATCTGCTAAAATGAGCACCTTTAAAATACTTAGTGAAAGAATATCCATGGCATGATAGTCAAAAAGACTAAAATTCTTCTATAGATTTGTGCAATTTAAATTTGAAGTTTAAAAATGGAAGTGAAATTCACGTTTCCTTAAAGGAAAAAATTACAAAGAAAAATATATTGAATTCAAGAGACAGCTCCGTTGTTCCTTTCTTTTCAAAATATACTTGCTTGCAAATCTTCATTCATCTTTTCAGATTAATTTCATTCATAAATGCTTGCTGTGATTTTCTTGAGTATTTCTTTCAAATTACTCTTTTTCAAATGGCAGAATTTTCACTTTTTTCCTCTAAAATGTATTCTTCGAAAATTTCTCAGTATGTGCAATGCCAATTGCCTTTCTCCAAACCTGAGGTCATTTACAATGTATCTTTCTCCCAAATTTTTTCTTTTTGTTTGTTTGTTTTGTTTCTTGTCAGAGTGTATCTTTATGTATGGTCATTCACTGGGGACTTATGAGTGCGCAATTCTGACAATAAAACTGATTTTCCCTCTTGCAGCAGCATCGACTCCTAATACCTCCTCAGCTAGGGGTGAGACATTGGGAGACCTATATTCATTCTGGGAGTTTTAACTGGCTTCTGTTTCTGCAGATTTGTTTAAGTAACCACAACTGCATTGACTTCATGTGCACAAGAGCTGTGTAATGTATAGAGAGCAACATTTTACAGTTCCCCTTCACATTCATTGGCTTACAATCTTTCTGTCCCTTTTCCTTGAGCCTTTGGTGGGAATTTTGATATATATTAGACATCAATGGCTCTTGATTCACAATTCCTTACTTTAAAAATTTTGAACATTTATGTGTCTGTATTGTTGATGGGAGTGAGGCCCCTTTGTTTGTCCCAGCCACCTGACTAGCTTACGCGAGAAATAATCATATATACAGAAACTGTATTAATTAAAACACTGCTTGGCCATTAGCTCGAGCCTTCTATTGGCTAACTCTCACATCTTGATTTAAGCCATTTCTATTAAATCTGTGTTCACCATAAGGTCGTGACTTACTGGGAAAGATTAAGCATGTCTAAACTGGCGTCTCCATGGCGGCTCTCTCTCTCTGCTTTCTTCCTCCCAGAATTCAGTTCTGTCTTCTCCACCTATCTAGGTTCTGCCCTATCAGGCTAAGCAGGTTTTTTTTTTTAATTAATTAACCAATGAAAGCAACACATGAAAGTAGTGGGCCTCCTACACCACTATGTTATTTAATACTCTCTGCAATATGAAAACTCACAAAGTTGAAAGAACCACAAATCTATTGATATAAATATTTAGCAAGGGATTTGATAATATAGCCATCAAGCAAGACAACATAAATTTTACACTTGGTTCTGTGCCTTTCCTAGCCATAGAATTTGATCCAATTTACAGGAATAAATTTCCTCTTGTGGATCACACTTCATCAAATGACAGAATTTTCTGATCCTCAGTTCTCACACACCAGAGTTCTTCAAGCAGTATATTTAATTTGTTTCTTCAGTCGTATATATTGAATATACTTATATATTCAGGACAAGGACTGTGCTGCATTTATAGTGTGGCATGGAATATATTTTCTTTTCTTTTCTTTTCTTTTCTTTTCTTTTCTTTGCTTTGCTTTGCTTTGCTTTTTGAGACAGGGTTTCTCTGTAGCTTTGAAGCTTTTCCTGGAACTAACTCTTGTAAACCAGACTGGCCTCGAAGTCATAGAGGTTTGCCTGCTTCTGCCTCCCTAGTGTTTGGATTAAGATTGTGTGATATGACTGCTCAGTTTACATTTAATATTTTCAACTCTGTTGAAGGCATTTCTACAACTAAACACTGTATTAAAATGTTTAAATGATGAACTTTGGGTTGAAGACAACTGGAATGGCTAATATTGGTTGTCAAAGTGACTACATCTGGAATAAACTAAAATCCAAGCAGATGGCACAACTCTAAAGGATTTTCTTGACTGGATTTTTTGAAGTGAAAAGACCTACCATTAATCTGGGCTATACCTTCTGGTGGCAGATCATATTTAAAAAAGAAAAAAGTAAAAAAAGGAAGTTTTTCTATTTTGCTTGTTTGTTAGCCCTTTGGTAAATTCAACTATCCTGCTGCTGAGACATACCTTTACTAGTGTTAAGAACTATTTCTTTGGATTCAAAAGTAGGCTGAAAGCTGGAAGCTCTCTAGTGCTTTCTGGGATGACAGCATCAAATTTGGACTTCTGAGATATACAGTAACATGGATTGAGCAACTGCCAGATTTCTGCCCTCTCTTTTATGATACAGGCATTATTGTGCTCCCTGGATAGGATCCTGTAAGTCACTCTAGTGTGTGTGTGTGTGTGTGTGTGTGTGTGTGTGTGTGTGTTGTATATATGTTTATGTTTATGCTGATTCATTCTATCATTTCTGTTCCTTTATAGAATGATGACCAACACAACTTGTCATGCAAGAAGTGGCTATTGAGAAACAGTTATAAAATGAATTTTTAAAGTATCTGGGAGGAGTCTTTGCAATTCTCAGACACCTGAAGTCATTGAAGTTTCTCCTAGTACATGAAGAGCACTAGATGTCTGTTGTGTAAAGGATTTTTTAAAAATTATCCTAAATTAAATGTTGAGAAAACAAGTAATATACTGATTCCATATGTAATATTTAGAAATTTATGAGAAAATAACAATGTTATCTGGTTTCTTCTAGCATCTGTGAATGAAGACAAAAAAAAACCCAATGTAATCCATGACAAACTAACCAACTTCTAACATCTCAGAATACAGTGATGAAGGAAGAGAATTAACTCAGTAATACAATTGAATAGCTGTAAATTTGTATAAAACTCTAGAGGTTTCTTATTGAGTCATGAAGTAGAAACCTTTTTCTAGCAACCATGGAATTCAATTTGCAGAAAATCAAACTGAGGGAAGCCCTCATGGTTAGATTGGCTGAATGACAAGAAAATTCAAGTCACAACCTCAGAAGGTATCAATAAAACAAGAGGAATGAATGGTAAGGAGTGGGATCCTTTACTTTGTCAAAGAAAAGGTGGGCAAACCCTGCAGTAGCTGAGGACTTTAAACTCTTAGATTCTGAAAAGATTATCTCAATTGAGAAGGTAGACACTTCCTCAGTAGAAGAGGAAGTACCCCTTTTCGCAATAGCCCCACCATCCTTGCTTTAGATAAATAACACTTAGCTCTGACAAACTGAGAGTAAATTGCCCTGAAGGAGATGCTAGGCAATTCAACACTGATGTCCCTGGGAACCCAGAAATAGTTACATCTAGACCTGTAACCATTCTCAAGGTTAAACAGCCTCCTAGATGGGAGATGAAAAGTATTCCATGAGGCCATATGCAATATCACTAAAAGAATTTAATAAGTTTGCTACTGCACTTGTGAAGCACAAGTTCATGAAAATATATGGAAATGGAATTTTAGACATTCAGATAATTGTGGCAGGAAAATAACATTGGATTAGGTTGTTTTTGCCAATATAATCCCACAGAATGATGAGTTTAAGTTTAATATTGAGGTTAGGACATCTTAAAAGGCATAAAACATTTGTTTAATTGGTTGGTTGAAGCATTTGTTCAAAAATAGGCCCTCTGAAAAGGAGCAGATGTCTGATAGCTCTTGGTTTAGTGTTGATGAAGGGACTTTAAGGCTCAGGGAAACTGCAATGTATAAAAACTTAATCTTTCTCAATGGGAAGGTCCACAAGACATGGCCTTCAGTAATCCGATAAGATGGAAAATGGTGAGAGGGACATCAGTACATGTGAAGAGCTTCATTGTTGCCCTTTTTTTTGATGCCAGAATTTGGAGTTAAAGATGCTGCTTCTCAGCTAGATGGATTAAATGCCGTGGGTCTAATTGTTCCTAGAAGTAGCAGAGGCCAGGTGGCCGCACTGAATCATCAAGAGATAGTTGAGTATATTTACATTAATGAGCAGCACAGGCAAACCTACATTCACCCACAGTGGCCTAAAGCTCAGTGTGCAACACAGGTAAGGCGATGTCTCTTATAGTCTGACCCATAACAGACAGCATAAGGAAAATTATTTTTATGATGGCATAACTCAGATAGACCTTTGGTACTGGCTATCATGATGTTTCCAGAAATAAAATAGACAGACAATAAGACTTCTATGTTTTTGTTCAAACTATATACAGAGAAACATCCTGGAACACGTAATAGAAAAGCTGCATTGGACTGCAACTAGGGAATGTGAATCTGTGAACAAATTTTGAGACCAGAGCCAGTTTGAGGAACTACAGACTTTCATAAGGGGGATGGTATACACCCTGAGGAAAATGAAACAACCAGACTTCTTGGGAACATTAAATACTTATAAATTTATATTAATTCTAAGAAACCTTAAAAGCATTGCGATCTTCCAGTTAAAGTAGGAATCTACAGAAGTATTGTGAAAAATAAAATTTTGGCTCCCTAAATCCCAATTCGTAGCAGGTCCACTAAACCCCTGAATACACCCTGTGGTTATTTCCTCAGTTCCAGAATTAGAATACATAAATTTTGAAATTTACAGATTCTCACAGTAGTTCCCTGACCTGTACTGTGAGGGCTATTGTGGTTGAAAAGTTCAAATAGAAGCTATTGAAGCTGCTGTTAACAGGGAAAATAATCACCTAAACTGATATTATATCCCTGGAAGGGCAGAAATTATTCCCATCATCAAGGACTTCAAGAGTCAGGGGAGGACTCCAGCACCAGATTGGAAGTGCTGAAACATCTAGTTTCCTGAACTTCTGGACTTAGCAACTATATAATCTTGGTCTCTCCCATGTGAGACAGCCATTGTTGAACTACCTGTGCTACAGCCTGTAAATCATTTGAAAGAGACAATAGTTATATATGCACGTTTATATTAAATACCCATACATTTGTCCTTTCAGTTCTGTTCTTTGTGATAACTCTAATAAAATGGTCTTGAAAAACGAACAGTTTTATTTAGTTTTGTTTGAGAGATTTTGTAAGAGATCATTAGAATTGGGTTTAAGTCAAATTGTTCTCATAATACTAGCACTTGGTCCACATGCAAAGTTTATATGAAAATTATTATTTATAAAATAATTATATATATATATATATATTTAATCTGGTAGCTTAAAATTTGTATAAGACTTTCTAAAATACATTGGTCATCTGGCTGTTTGCTAGTGGTCACTGTCAGCAAAACCCTAGAAGCTATGCTTTTATTCTAGTGCTTATTTGTATCATAAAGAAATCACTGTAGTTAAAATTGTTTCACATATTTCATACTGGTGGAGTACACATAAGAATATAGATTATAAATAAAGAGCCCCATTAAATTTGACACATAATTATTAAACAAAACTCAGCAAGTATTAGATACAGTTAAACCAGCAACACTACATAGCTATTCAACAATTGCTTATTTTTCAAAGGTTTTTCATGGGGAGTGATTATTTTCATTTGTTTGTTTTGTTTTGTTCTCTTTTATTGGATTTATTGACTGAACCTGGACCTGTAGTCAGTATTAAGGCTCACTATGTGTGCTGGGATCTAAACTCTGGTCTTGAGGTAGAGCAATGAATGCAGAGCCAGTCCAGAATGTGAGCTCTTTGAGCCTCTCTGCAAATAGTAAATTCAGCTCATTCTCAAGCATGATGATGACTCACATGGTAAGATTTTCTTCTGTGAGCAGATGGCTTCAAGTAGGTCAGAAAATGACTTGAGAAAGCAAGATAAGCTGACTAGCTGGAACATTTGTTATTTGATTAGAAACTGGTCATTTTTCACATGGTTTGAACTACCTTCAGGTGTCAAATGAGAGTACTTGAAATTTTTTAAATATTTTCTAGCCATGAAAAAGAAAAGATATTTATTAATATTATTATCTGTCTTTGAAAAATTTAAACTCAATAGTTTGAACTGTTCTATATAAATTATATTTAAAAAATCATATTTTATATATGTATTATCTATATATGTACTCAATATAATTGAGTTAAATTCCTATTGTGTATTTAATTCAGATTAAACATACCTATCTTCTTAACTCTTATCAATCTGTACAGATGTGAGGCAAGAAAGAAGAGAGGTTAAAAGATTTGAGGAAACATCAAACCAGATTTGGATTCTAATTCATGAGTGCCTCCCATGTTATACTCAAATGATTATCACAAATTTAGGGTAACTGGCTTTGCCTTAAGTAATCTGAAGACTTGGAAAGCTTATATGTTAGATCAACAACCCACAATTAGTCTTAGAACAACCAAGTGAAAAAGTCAGTGAGAAAACTTAGGTAAGAGGCAAGTCAATCTAGTTTTATGTAAAACGGAATAGAGAGCAAATTATAAGAGAAAGTTGAAGGACTTAGGCAGTCACTGATTGGTCAGAGAGCAGTGAGCACTACCAATGCTAAGGTACAATCTTTCTCTTCCTGGCCTTGAATTATATTAACATTTAAGCATTTATACTTATTAGAATTTTTCTATCACATTTTATATTACAGAATAATTATACTAAATTGCTGCATTGCTGTATGTGATTATAAATTTCATCTGAGTTCTAATGTATAACCAGCACAAAGAGTATAAAAACTGAGGGAACTCAGAAGGTCTAAAATTAGATTTTTCCCTTTGCAGTTTGTCACTGAAAGTGTGATTACAGAAAAGGAATAAAATCCAACTGTAAATTCTCTACTGGCATTATTTAGGTATATGTGACTCCTGTTTTTGTAAGAATTGTCATTCTTTTTAGTTCTCAGGGGGAAAACCATCTTAAGGGATATCATTTCACTGAAAATCATTTCAACTCATAGTCATAGTTTGATAATTAATTAGCTACCAAATTGATGGATTCAGACTGATATGTGAACTTTATTTTTCTTGGTAATACATTAGCTGCCTTTTAAATTCATCCTCAACACAAGAAACAAATGTAATTCTTTCATTTTCATTCTAATGTAAAGGGTTTATTGTTCCATGATAAATGCTATGGATTTATAGGACCCATAAATTTCATAATTTTTAAGTAATTTGGGAAAATTTACATAATTATATATATATATAAATATACACATGTAAGCATAAATGTTTGTGAATGCAACTAATTTTTATTATAATTTTGGAAATTTTTTTCCATTCCTGTTATTCTCAATTTGCAAAAGCCTATCAATATAAGAGTTACTTTTTATATTTTGGAATCAGATATGAATTTGAATGAGATAAGTGAGAAGATGTGCTAATTTAGAAAATAGATATTTTGCCAGGGAATTTGCATTGAGTTAAAGTCATTTAAGCCAATTAACTGCCTTTATACCTCCGAAGAGGAAAATAAAGCTTCTAGTCATGATGACTAAATTTCTAGTGAATTAGTTAATTGTTTCCTCATATTGTATTTTAAAGATGTTGAGAAACAAACTATTTTTTTCACTTTCAGAATAACTATTACATGTTTTATAAATAGTCTATCATTTGTTAGAATTGATCCATGTAATGAATGAGTTCATGAGAGTTGAGTTTCTTGATATACAACAATGATGTTATTAATGCAAATTTTAAACATTTTATTATTATAGAGTAAACTTGTATTCATAGAAAAGGACAAATGCAACCTTTTTCAAAAATAATACTTATATAATGAGCCTATTTGAAACACTAATAATTTGTGAGTATTGAAATTTGTTTTTCTGATTCAAATAGATGTTTTCCAAAGACTTTATTTTGGATTTGAAAAGACAACTCTACCTTCCTTCTGTGATGAGTGGTGTGACTTCTGTGAGATTATATATAAATTATTCGTACTGTATTTGCTTCATGTTCTATAATTAATTAAATCAGTTTGTGTTGACATGTTTTAATTCCAAGAGAGAAGAGAAACAAGGATATTAAGATAAGAGAATGCCAGAAATCTAATATATTCAATAATAATTTGCTTCAAAGAGTATTTTCTCATTGAAATAGAATTTCCATTGTAATGTTAAGATGACTTTCATATTCATTATGCTATTTGACTTTCAGTAAATCTCAGTGGAGTGGATATTGCCACGATGATACCAATTTTGTAAATGAGAAGCCAAGCTTTAGAGGACTTAACTATCATTTTGAACATACGGATTTAAATATTCATCCTTGCAACAGGTTTTTTTTTTTTAAACCCCCATATGCCAGACATGCTGTAAGCACTAATTATGCTGATACAAACAAACACAAAGTCCCTGACACAAAAGAGTTTCCATCTTAGGAAGTCAGGCCGGCAGAAACCAAAGACTGACATAAGGAGCCAGTGTGAAGTGTGGATTTGCAAACAGTGAAGGTAGGGAAGGCAAGAGGTGAACCTAGTAGTTGAGAATAGAGTTGTATATGAGCAAACTATTGTTTCTGACAGGACGGATACAGAAGCCTTCTGATGAGTGTGGGAACAAAGACACCTATTAATATGACATACATTTTGCAAAGTGAAGCATCTGTAGAATGAATAACCTTGGTGCAGTAGTTTGGATCTGGAATGCCCCACAGTTTTACCACAGCTTGTTTTACCAGCTGAAGAATTAAAGCCGTGTAAATCTTAAAAGTTTGGACTTGATTGGAAGCACTGTGAGCATATCCCTGTACATCTTAACTTTACCCTGAAATGAGCACCTGACTCTCACATGCACTTCTTTTCATGTTGCATTGTTTTTCTATCAATCACAAACCATGAAACCAAGACATGAACAGGCTTCTGAGAATGTGAGCCAAGTTAGCCTATATCTATTTAAGAGATGGTTACACATCACTTTTGTCACAGTAATGAGAATATGACTAACATCTGAAAAAAATAAAATAAAGGCAAAGAGTCAGACCTTGGGAGAATACTCAGCGTGCTGCACTTGCCCTAGGAAGGTCTTGGCTGTAGCAATGATTCTAGTGCTTATTACAAAAGACATGGGATGCCTGTAGGTTTGGTGGTTGCTTGAAAATTCTCTATAGTTAATTGCAAGGAAATAAAAATGTTATGCCTACTTCCTGACTGATTCAGAATAGTCATGAAAAGGTGGGATTTCTATACTGATGAATAAACAGTTGAGTAGTTCTCTGAAACTACTTCTTCTAAATGAAAGAAGTAATAAATCACTCGGAATGTTGACTGGGAGCTGATAGGATCAGGCATATGTCTGCCTAAATACCAATTCTAGCAATCACCTTTATCCTATAAAGACTTATAAATGTAGACAAAATAGTCTATTAACTACACGTCTGGGCTTTAAACTTATTTTCCATTTAGTAAAATATAACTAATAAAAAATGTTTAAGAAACAGATCAGAAAATGAGAAAAAGCTGTCATTACATGCCTTACGAGAATTTGCAGAGAAAATAGTATTTATTTTTAAGACAACTATCAGATGGTCATCAGAGTTTCCTAATACTTAAAACAATAGAATTTAATTTTAACTTTTTTCTTAAGAGAATTTTTTTCCAAAATGTACTACAATCCTTAAAAATTTCTCCTAACTTTTAACAAATATTTTGTATTGTAATGTAGTAAAAATAACCTAGATACACCATAAATATCATCATATTGATCACAACTTTACTTGTTTAAATTGCTAAAAATACAAACTAAAGAAAGCTTAAAAGATGAGTAATGAGCTACTATATAGTCAGTCACAAATAGATATAGATAGATATTTATTTAACATGACAATAAAATTTTTACACTGTATTTAAATTTTCCCCAAAAGAGTACAACTGAGAACCACATACAGGTTATATTATCTATTTCTAAATATGTTCAACATTATAAAATTCTCAAAAATAAACATTACCTATCAAAAGTATTTTAAAGAAACTTATAAATTACTTGATAAATATCTTCTATTCAACATTTTTCTATAATGAGTATGTATCAAGCTTTTATTATCAGAGTTAGAACAGTGGTAGGAATCATTAATTATATATCATGGCCCATTTGTTCGCTACAGTATTTCCCTATAAGAAGGTTATTGATTGCTAACTCTCAATAAGTATATATAGAAAGTTGAAGAAATCTATTAAGATAGGTTCATTTTCTGTTCAAATACATCATATACCTTCTCCAGAACTCTTTGCTATATTTATCCATATTATTTCATAACCCATTAGATTATAGTAGCTCCCACAAGGAAGTGAAAGCAGAGGCTACATGATTATCTAATATCTGAAGCTTCCAGCATAAATCAAACATTCATGACATGTTTTCTACTAATATAATTTTTCTATGTTTGTAAGTGAAATTAAGAAATAGCACATATAGATTTAACATGTCACATAGTTGGAAGTGTAAAATGCATATATGAAATAAAATGTTTAAAGATTTCAGAATTCATGTTTTTATTTAAGACTAAAATTTGTCAGCACATGCAAATTATAATTTTGGCATAATTTAGTGAATGAAAATGCATTTCACTTAATAAGTGCTTTTGAATCTACCCAGAATTATTTCCATTTTCATGCTTTTCATTTCTGAGACCATAAAATTGTTCACCACAAACTTCTCAAATATCATTATGTATTCTTATTCTATAATACTACCTCATAAAGCTACTAAGCAATGACACATATACAGTCAGCATTATTTTGAAAAGGAAGTTAGTGACAAATGAATTATATGTATGAGAGTTAATATAATTTATCTATTAAAATTTTTATAAATTATAAATAATTTGATAATTTCTAAATTTCATATCATGCATTTAAATTGCAAAAGCATTTAATATTTACTCATGTTCCTTCCTGAAACATTTTGCCTTAATAGATTCTAAAGATATAAAAGCTCTACTATGCATATGAGATTAGGTAATTTCAGTGTTACTGTAATTTCACCAAAAATTTTTATATAAATAATTTGTGACCTTTGTTTAATACTTTATACACTAAAGCCATGCTGGGAGTTACAATCTTCCATGTACTTACATTTATGTGAAATTGGTTTATGGAATGAATATGTCATAAGGAAAGGTTGAATAAAGTAAGACAACCACAAGGTAAAAAATACAGCAGAAAGTACTCTATGGAAAGTACTGGATAAAATTAGAACTTAGAAAGTCAGAAATCCCACTAAAACAGATTAACTTTTTGGTGCCTGAACTCTTACATGAAGAATAAGGAAGGGTTTGCATTGGAGTTGTCTTTTATTTCATGGTTGTCAGGCTAGAGTAGAAAATACCTTGTCCAAGTAGCCATGGCAAATATTTCAGCCAGAGAACAGTGAACACTCAACCTATGGTATTGAAGTCACCAGAAAATGGGAAACAAATGTTCACAGGACCTTCCTGTCAGACCCCAACCATTATTTTTTGATCTTTACTTATGCAAGTAATCTTGGGAGATTCTAGAATGTATAGGAAATAAAATGTTAACTGAAGATGGACCTCCATGCTTTCAAACAAACTGCAGTTTCTTTGAAGTCATCAGCTATGATTACAGCCTGACTTTGTGATCATTCAGCTCTTTGGGGGTCACCCAAGGTCCTGTAATAACATCTCGCCTGTGTTTTGTAAGCAATCCCAAAAGGCTCATTGGTTATTAAGATTGAACTTTGATGGAATCATTCTTATGTCTGTTATTGATGTGCTATCTGGGATGAAGAGATGTGTGTTTATATCTCCCCAGGAGAAATTGGTCCAGAAGTTTGTAGTTGCAGATATCCACAAGGTTATAGGAAGCCTTGAGCCTGTTTGACATACAAAGACTGTGAAGGCAAAGGATTCTCCAAAACTAGAAGACAAGAACGTCATTAAACAGACATTGAAAAACTGCATTCCCTGTCTGCTTTACCTTAATGTCTCGATTTATGACTCAGATACCAGTAACTCAGTATAAACAATGAGGGTTTGAGAGAGTGAAGGTCACAGTGATTGTTACTTGACATCCTAAACTCTTTCTTTAGGGGGTTAATTGGAAACATTGTCAATCCTTTCATCAAGCAGTTCTGGGACAACCAACATGATAACTATGGCTCTTTTTCCTAAGGGATGACCATGAAGAATGATACTAAGTAAAAAGTGAAGGATGCTGTGATCAAGAGGAAAGAAGAGGGGTCGTGTTATTATTTAACATAGTTTTATTCTCATGTTCTAAAAACACACGGGATAGACTCTTAATTTTATCAAGATTTAACTGTACTTGGCCTTGGACTAGAGAAAGTAATTACAAAGAAGGTTAAGAGGATAGAAGGTTTTAATATTAAACAACTTATTAAGTAAAAATAAATGAGCATAAGAAAAAAGACACGTAATGTGTTCATTGTCTCTCAGGTTTTGTGGTGTTATGCTCAACATCTGAATAATTCATTTTAAAGCCAGTACAAGTAAACCTCTTTTTAATATTCTATTTGTAGCCCAACATGCTTATGTTTACAATACAATCCTTAAATAAAATATATTCTGCACCAGTTGTGTTTCTGCTTAGAATTCTCCTTTTAAACCCATGATAAAGGGAGCCTTTGTCTATTGCCACATGTGAAGTCCAAGAACACTTCTCCACATTCTGATTAGAATAAACAGAGCATGAGAAGTAAAAATTACTTCTAAGAATCACTGAAATGGTTTCAGCAAAGAAAGTGGTATACCCTGTAGGATGACCAATGACTGAACACCCACCCAACACTTGTAGGATCTAAGCAAATCAAGCTCAGTGATATATTCCCCATTAAAATGATCATTGTATGTGCTGCAGAAACAGCAGTGAAGATGATAAATTTGGATTAATATCTCCTTTTTCAGAATATTTGTAAAGTGATCTATTTTACTCTTATACTATCTAGTCTGTCTCAGTTTAAATAAACAACATCCTTATTAATGAAAAAAAGGAAAAATCAAAATCATCATTTGCCAAAAATTAGAGAAGTTACTAAAGAAAGTTTTAAAATGTAACAAAATCACAAAGGAAGGATGGCATCATTACAGCAGAACATGCCTGACATTGTGTCTATTATTTCCCCTTTAAAGGACAGTCTGTTTTTGTTTAGCTGTGGCATGTATACCATTTTACCCTATATATTTGTCCAATTATATATATATATATGCATATATAATTGAATTTTAGTAGGACAGTAGCTCCTTTTTTGTAGTAGCCTAGCAAGAGAGTAATTTATTGCTGATCACTTTGGGAGATCTTTCATTCATTCTAATAAATAAGAATTGGAAATGTGTTTGAAAAACATTGTCTTGGGTGACGTTCTTGTTCTGAAAGCAAATCCCTATAAATCAAAGTCAGTAATTGTTTTTCTTATGTTCTGAGTGAGTTAAGAACAGCATTACGGTGTTTAATTGTCCTGCCCATGAAAAATGTTGTTTAAGAAGTGCTGTTGAAAACTTTCTTCAAATTAATTAGATACTGCATGAACAATTTTAATGATAGCATTATAACAACAGGTACATCTCCTGCTGGAGGAAGCAGAAATCATTAACATTGTACATCTATTAAACTGGGAACTGATTGCCAGGCCAAAAGTTGTAATACTTGTCAGGACAAACAGTATTGTCATGTTTAAAATGTAGCCATATGGGAATCCATCCAACCTATTTTCACAGGGAATCTTTTTTTCTTTTCTTTCTCCATGTTCTGGAATACTTTTAGATATTATTGTATTTTAAATGAAAATAGATACTTCTCTTATCCTAATACATCCTAGATCCCTCCATATCTTCCAGCTCCTCTTCTTTAGATCCACTAAACTTCCAAATTCCATTTACCTTCATAACAGAATGGATCTCCAAGAGATAAAAAAGAATCAGGACCAAATAATGAGTTATTCTTAGACAAGGAAAAAGCCCTCATACTGAGGCTGGTCAAAGTAACACAATAGGTGAAAAAGAGTCTCAAGAGTAGGCAAAAGAGTCAGAGACAAATTCATTCCCACTGCAAGGAGTCCCACAAAACAGTACCCTGATAACCATAACATACATACAGACGACCTGGTGCAGACTCTTAAGCCCCATGCTTGCTGTTTCATTCTCTTTTAGTCCAAGATATACCTGCTTAGTTGATTCAGTGGGCCATGTTCTCCTGGTGTCTGTCCTCCATCCCCTCTGATTCCTACAGGCTTTTCTGATTTTAGCAAAAGTATATGAGAATCGTTTAACCATTAGCTGCTACACTATAATTGGTGAATCTGAAACAGCACATTGCCAAATCATACATGGATTTCATAAATGATTGGTACTAATTTAGGCAATAATGTTATGAAAAGTGTAGGTGTTAATCATGACATTATCAACTGATGTATAGAGAATTCAGAGTGATGGAAGCTGACCACACTTAAGGTACACTCTGAGTTGATTACATGAACTTTTCGAACTTCAGTGGAAGCATATGAGCTTCAAACACATGTGTTTTCATGAACATTTTAAAGTTCAAGCTAATCCACACAAAGTGTAAAACTATTTTAAAATGTCTTATTAATTCTTATTCAACAGCCTTCTGTGTCTAGTTTTACAGAAGAAGTACACAATGGCAGATTTAGTCATCAAAACACAATTTCTTTTATGAATACAGGTGCAGGCAAATGAAGAAAAACACACAGCCTCCCTGTATGAAAAAAATACATTAACAAGATAATTAGGACTATATGTTCTGGAACTGCAGAAAATTAAGCACTCATACATACCTTTCCAGTTAGATTTCTTTTGTCTTTCTGAATTTTATTGTTTAGATAGGAATGTACTATATGTTTTTCCCCACTCTCCTCCCTTCTCCCTTTCTACCCTCCCCTCTTCTCTCCAAGCAAAACATGGCAATGTATTTTTCAGTAGGAATGCTTCTTGTCTCATTATTACTCTTGGAAATTTGTTGTTGTATTGAAGCTATCAAAGCACACTCTGACATTCATCTTTGCTCACAGTGTTTACGTCTAGGGCAAGACAAAATATAATTTCTTGTAGCTAGGATAAATAAATAGCTATATGATAAAACATAAAAGGTAACAAAGGACCCCTGGACTTAATAAAGGCAGAAACATCTTTCAGACAAAGAATATATACATAAAACATAACACTACACAGTACATAATAAAACATCTGAGTTTTGGTCTGCTTTTAAGCCAGTTGGGAAATTGATTTCTTTAGCCGAATAGTTTTCTCTTTATTACCAAAGACTTTCAGGTGTTTACGAATTCCATAACTCCCACTACCTCTTCCCATCTGTGCACCAGTCCTTCAGAATTCACATGTTCTTCAAGTGTGTGGGGGTCATGATGATCAACATTAGCATGGGCTTTCAGAGAGAAGCATGGGAATTCTGATCGGCCTCCTAGTTTAAAGGTTGGGAGATTTTTGAATACATTTTTCAATCTAAGATTTCCTATTTACATCCACAGAATGTGATATATTGTAATAATACCTACCTCAGTGTTATCTTAAACACAAAGAAGAATAGCATACTGTCCTGCTCATTGTAAGTAACCAGGTGCTGCTTAGCTGATAGAGGTACTCAAAGTCAAGGTGTCTATACTTTTTCTTTAAATTAAATCTACACGATAACCTTGACTCACTGGGGGAAATACTGCCATTGCTTAATTATTGATTGCATATTGTAGATAGAACAGACAATAAGAAAAAATGACAACAGTGTATTCTGGATGGTTTATGATAAACATTAATGTGAAGGTTAAAAGAACACATGTATTTATTTAGGGTTTTGACTGACATTAATATCTTGTATACAATGAATCTTACAATTCACTAATAATATATAGAGTACTTTCATTAATTATTGATGAGGAACCATTGCTTTTATGTCTTTTATTATTATTTTACATTTTAATGTATAAATTTGTATGGAAAATCTGCAAGATTTAACATAATTCCCAAGTGAAATTACTAATTTTTGCAATGGCTTCTTGGATATAATCCTAACATAGACAACAGAACAAAAATAGGCAGGTGCAACTATATAAAACCAAAAGAATTTAATAGCCAAGGACGCAAAAGAATGCAAGGTGATAGAATAAGATAAATATTTAAAATTTTACATGAAAGTGTTTAATCTCTCAAAACTAAAAAGAACTCCTACAAATTAATAACAAAATGTAAAACAAAATGGAATAAAATAATTTAGCCTCTTATTTATTTATTTTTTTTTTAAATTTATATCTTGTGCAACCACTCTGGAAAGCAGTGTGGCGGTTTCTCAGGAAATTTAGCCTCTTTTAAAAATGTACCTAATCCCCATATAGGCATTTCTCTAAAGAAAATTTTCAAATGTCCACAGATTTCTGTATGTGTTCACCATCCCTGGTCATCAGAGAAGTGAGAATCTCAACTGCTTTGCAGCATCATCCAACATGTGCTAGAAAGACTGCAAACTCCAAAGTAAGCAAACAGCTGGAGTCCAAATAAACAGATGCAGAGAGCATGGAAGTTTCCTTACCTCGGGAAAATCACGAGGAGAGTCCTCAACTAGGATAGGACTGCCATCAGACATAGCAGGCCCACTTTGGAGTATAAAGTGAAAATATTTGAAATCATTATTTGAGAAGCTTTACTGTCATTTTGATTGCAGCATTATTAATAATAGTCCTGACAGGAAAACAGCACACATTCTCACAAATGCCTTGGAGGGGGAAAGGGTGACATTTACATAAAGTGACTAACAGTCTTTAAAAAGAAAGGAAGCATGCCATGTGTGTGACAGCATGGATACATATGAACAACAGTGAAAGAAGTCAGCTAGAAAATAGAAAACAGTACACGATCCTTATGTGTCTGAAAATCCGACCCTGAGAAACAGGGAGGGATGCATTTTGCAGGTTCTGTATGAGTAGGTAAAGGATTCCTCCTCAGGAGAAATGAGGCTCGAGTCACATGACTAAAATGTTGAGAGATGCATGCAGCATGGTGACTACAGTTTATAGTAGTGTGTGGGGAAGTTAAAAAGTGCTAAGAAGATGGGTGCACGCTGTTCTTATGAAACTCAAAACCAAGAATGAAAGCACAATCACACAGGGTCAGAAAAGAATTCTGAAGGTGAATGGAAGCCTTAGTATTTTTACTGTGGTGATAATTTCAAAAGTGTATGTTTATGCCCAAACTCATAGAACTATGCCGAGTAAATATTTCCAGTTTTTATCTCTAACAGTTATTTTAAAAATAAATAGATCAAAAGGCATATTTAAATGCTTGAATTTAGTAATTGTAAGAGTATGATGTCAAGTCAAATACTTGAAATTTAAAGTATAGCTTCACATTTCCTTTCCAAATATTCATGGATATGGTGTGTAACCTCTTTGTACTTTACTAAATTGAGAACAGTGACAATACTCCCTTTAAGGCACTGTTTTATAGTATACAAGTGATCTCTTGCAAACCGCTTGGTATTGTGCTTAGAGTATTCTAATTATTCACAATTAAGACAGATTTGTTGGGTGGTCATTGTGGAGAATACAAAACAATGTAAAGGCCAAGCTGAAAATGTGAGTACTTTAGTCTTTTGTAGGCTGACTGGAAAAAATAGAGAGAGACATTGTATCAAGACTGAAGGGCTGTGAAACATGGCAGAAAAACCAGATGTGGCCGGATGTGAGAATGGAGAATTTGGGAAAAGCAGATTCACCTGATGTTTTAGACCATACTTAAGAGTTTATCTTTCAGTATAATTTGAGGGGACTGTAGCTAACATGTTTAAGCACAGACATTACAAGGCCAGACATTCACTAATGGAGAAAGTAAAAATAGAAAAGGGAAGAAACACTAGTGTGCACTTAAGAGAAATTAAAGAAGTCAAAAGAGGTGTTCTTAACAGGCAGTGGCTGGAGCAGAGTCTGCAAGGATTTTCCTTTCAGATAGCATGTGAAGTAGAGAGAAATAATCGCAAACCATGTTTTTCAGTAATGCTGTCTGCATATCCAGACTTCCTGGGGCTTTAAGCTTATGACTGTTACTTTAATGACTGAGACCTGACATCTTTTCAGAATCTCTGGAGAAAGGGTTCAGGTGACTCTTATGAATGAGTTCCCCTACCATTTAATATTCAAGACATTTTGAATTTGAGAAGTCCATTGTCCGCCCACCTGCTGAAATAGGATAAAAAGGAATGGTGTGATTTAGATTCTGAAAAAGCCTCTATATGGAGAAGAGAAAACTAAAAATATTGTATATAATAGATTGTGTCTGATATTATGTGAGTGGAGACTGCTTATAAATCTTTACAGCCTGAGTATCCTGAGTGTCCTGACAAATTCACATATTGAAGTTTTCATATCAGAGGAAATTGGAAGAAAAACTAAGAATCAATATTACTGTTTATTAAAATATAAGGTGGATTTCAGAGGATTAATTCATAGTAAAATATGGTAACCTTTGGTAAGAGATAGAGTAATACAAATAGCAAGTGTGTCCATGATTTTATTGGAAAACTCGAGGTGGTGATTATTTCAATCATTGCCTGTACTGAAAGAGAAGAAAGCATTAGAGAACAATTTATATTACATATACATATGTGCTCACATATGCATGCACATATAGGATGTACAACATGCTACACATATTTGGAAATAAAAAGTCTATTTAAGAGTGAAGAATTTTTCCATGCTACAAAGAGGAAAGGATCAACTTTAGAGTATTGCTACAAAAAAGGTACTAGAGAAAAAATAGTGAGGATTAAACCCTTTTACTTGTTCTGTTTTCTTAATAAAAATGAATTGATCTAGCAATACAGGATAATCAGTAATGAATGAGCTCTGGATGACTGGGGTGAATATTAAATGACATTGAGCATTTGCACTTCTGTAATATAATTAGAGAATCTTGTAATTGGAGCAGCAGGGTTGCGTCCCCAGCACCCCGGGCCACCTGCTAGCTTATGCCCCGAACTAACAACACACAAACTGTATTCTTTTTAACACTGCCTGGCCCATTAGTTTCAGCCTCTTAACCCATTTCTAATAATCTATGTAGCACCACGAGGTGCGCTTACCAGGAAAGATTCAGCATGTCTGACCTGGTGGCTGGCTGCATCGCCGTCTGCCTCAGAGAGCAGAGCTATCGCGTCTGCCTGGGAGAGGGGAGCATGGCGTCTCTGAGCTCACTTCCTCTTCCTCCCAGCATTCTGTTCTGTTTATTCCTCACACCTATGTTTTAACCTATCAGGGCCAAGCAGTTTCTTTATTGCTTAACCAATGAAATCAACAGATTGATATATGACACTCCCACATCAGAATCTAGGTAAAATTACAGAAACATAATGGCTCAAGTGTATCTTTTAACAATTCTCAATATCCTGGATTATTTATAAGAATGCTGAAAGAAATGTATTTAGACATTAGTATGTGGAATTCAGGACCAAGTTTACCTGTACCTTGCCAATTA
Source organism: Microtus oregoni (assembly GCF_018167655.1). NCBI lineage: Eukaryota > Metazoa > Chordata > Mammalia > Rodentia > Cricetidae > Microtus > Microtus oregoni. The sequence goes on along the minus strand of NW_024543208.1, from coordinate 1,129,260 downwards.
TTCTAGCTGATCCACCAATCTCTATTATTGCTCAAGATTTAAATAACTGACACTGATGATGTCATGGTTCCCTCTGAAGGGGACAGTACAATTGTTATTTCTCCTGCTCTTTATTATCACTGCTTCAGCCTCAAACATTCTTTATGGGTGTGTTTGCTCCAAATGACAATGCCACTGTAAAAGGGTTCACTGTGTAAACAATAGTACCAGAAAATATTTGGACGTATTATATTAAAGGATTTTTGAGGGCTTTAGTTGCACATGCCTCATTGATTTGAGGACTCTTCAGTAGTCAGAGCAGATGCTGTTTGGAAATGTATCTTCATGTCATGCAAGAATGATCACTGTTTGTTCAAGTGCTTTCATGTCAAGAGTGCATGCACTTAATAGATAATATTGGATTTGCTTTTGAGTGTGCTTGCTCTCTTACTTAAACTCCTTTTATCATGGATTCTAAAAAAGTACAAAAACCTTATGCAAGGCATATTTGATATGCAGATAGAGTTAGCAACATTAATTCCAAGGCAATACAAATGACTTTGTATTTATTTTGGGTAATAAACGAGCTAATTTAAAATGTTCATTACACTGTTAAATGCTAATTTACTAATTTGAAAATGATAAATCGCATCTCGGGAAGTTTCACATGGGCTTGTGACTGAGTCGAAAGGGCAAATGAAATGGACACTCTTGAGCTTTCCACCCAAGTGGTTAAACATCTAGATGACTTAAAGATTGAGTACCTGGTTTTGACTCTAAATAAAAGGTTTGGTTGCTAATAAATGTGTTAATTGCCCGAAGTTATTCAAACCACTTAAATCTCAAACTGTCTGATGTTTATAATAAATATAAAGATAATTATTATAGTAAGATATCTAATATGTAGGTGAATAAAAATATGGAGCCTATATTTAAAATACATACATATGTACAATGAGTAGTTAACACTTGATAATTGTCTAATTAGTTCTTAAAGACTGCTAGATTAATAATAACTCAACCTTTTGCCTTTGTAAGTTGTGCCCAGAATTAAACACATTTAACTTGTCAGGTGTACACAGTTCCCCCTCTGCCAATGCTCTTAGCAAGTTGCTTTTCATTATGGTCATGAAGCTGTCTCCTTAATGGAGTTTATGTTTCTTAAGGTATGTGAATTCATTCCTGCTGGTTTGTCAGTGCTTAACAGACTGTTGGCATAAAGTCCTCTTAACACATGAGCTGAGTAAACTGAATGTCTCACTTTCATATAACTGAATAGATCCTGCACAGACTTGCTTTCAAATAAAACAAGAAATGAAAGAAAAAAGAACCCTGAAACTTAAGGCAGAAATTAGACCTCCTTTGTTTGTATGTCCCTTGAATTCTTTTTTTTTTTTTTTTTTTTTTTTTTTTTTATTCTGTAGTCTCTAAAACTTCAACTAGCATGACTCTGTAATTTTCTCTGTTCAGGAAAACAATCCAAAAACAATAGTTTAAATACTTTGGTATGTTTGGATGACCCTGCTGTGTTAATGCTGCCTGTCAGAGTTAGACATCCCACACTTGATCCTAACCAAAAGTCCAAAAAAATGTATAGGACTGGACATCCTGATAGGAAGTGAAGGGCACTTGAATGGTCTGTAAATATCAATATTATACAACAGGGAGTTTGGAGGCCTTTGTTTCCATCTCTTCAAATACTGCTATTTGAAAGCTTGAATTTTATTCTTACACAATTGTCAGATTTTCCATCAAAGTGTTCTGTTATAGTTGGATATTGCACAGTGTGCATTGTTTCATCACTCCTAAACTTGGGTGTGCTTTCTACAGTCATGGAACCCATATGATTCTTCGTACAGTTTATCCTGGTGTTTCTTGTAATACAGCAGAGACTATTTCACCTCCCCCACTTGTTGGCCTTTTGGTAAACCATAGGTATGAAGTGACTTCTTGAGAAAACAGCATATAAACATAGACTAATATAGACTGAGCAGGATGGTATACAGTTTCTTTAAAAAATGCTAGGTTACACATTGGAGCAATGGACTGAGCTCCCAAGGTCCAAATGAGGAACAGAAAGGGAGAACATGAGCAAGGAAGTCAACACCACGAGGGGGGCACCCACCCACTGAGACGGTGGGGCTGATATATTGGCTCACCAAGGCCAGCTGGACTGGGACTGAAAAAGCATGGGCTAAAACCGGACTCTCTGAATATGGTGGACAATGAGGGCTGCTGAGAAGCCAAGGACAATGGCACTGAGTTTTGATCCTACTGCATGTACTGGCTTTGTGGGACCCTAGCCGGTTTGGATGCTCACCTTCCTAGACCTGAATGGAGGTGGGAGGACCTTGGATTGCCCACAGGGCAGGGAACCCTGACTACTCTTTGGAGAGGGATGGGGAGGCAAGTGGGGGGAGGAGGAAGGAAAAGGAAGGCAGGGAGGAGGTGGAAAATTTTAATAAAAAAATAAACAAAATTAAAAAAAATAAATAAATAATCCTAGGCTATTTATAATGAATTTCTTAATGTTTCTTAATGTTAATAGTATTGAATAAAGGAAGCTAAAATGTCTGATTTGGTGCCTACATGCATTAACAAAGGTTAAGTTTTCTGCTCTACTGGAGTATTATCTCAGAAAACAAAACTCTGCATATTCTTTAGTTTCATATTAAATTCATCATTTTATATGCACTGTATGAAGTAAAAACAGGTAATATGCCTGTCGATGGTTAGTATACTAATCAGTTCTTTCATAGTTTCATGACAACTTCTGTAAATCTGAGATATAATAGAACACTTGTATATCTCAGACAGAGCTCAATTTTCTAGAACTAGCTGTGCACAGGAGAAAGGCAGGAATTTCAGCCTGTGGAAGCTCAAACAAGTAGCCTTCTCTTCTTTTATTTCTTTCCCCAGATAAAGAAACTTGAATCTATGTGTACTTGTTTGTTTTTTTTCCAGCTGAACTGCTGTTTTTCTCATGTAATACTGTATATGGTTGTGTATAGAAGAAGCTGACAGGTGTGTTCTCTTAAATAAAAATGCAATTGTTGTGTTCTTCAGGCAAAATTTAAAAATTTAAATTGTCCTGAATCTATTTTGTAAATGGAAAAATAATCAATTTTTACAAGCAGTTTGGAAGACTCATGCTTTGTGCATATGTGGTATACTTTAGTTCATCTTTCCACAATGTCATTCATTTGACACAACTCGGTTTCTCATAAGTGTCCTAGTTCATGTACCTGTGAATGCTATACTGTGATCAACTTTTGTGTTGAAAGAATTAATGAAGTAAGTGGAAGAAACTAGGATTGGGTTATAGAATGAAACAAAACAAAACAAAACAAAATTTTACTGATTATAATAATCTATGTTTTCATAAAAATTCTCTGTTTTATGTTATTGCATGGCTTATTCCAATGCAGAACACATATAATATTATATAATTTATATAATGTACAGATTGAGATGGATCTGTCTGTAGGAAAGTAAAAGACTTGAAGAACAAGTTTTACAGCCTATGGGAAACTCGATGTAATGAGCAGATGATCCAGAAACTCGGTAACTGACTCATATTTCCTAAAGATTACTTTATCTTCTTCTACAGCAAAGGCATCTCATCCTATTATTTTGAGGTTTTTTTTTTTTTCCGTGACATGATGCATGGTTAATTCCAATTTCAAAACTGATTAAACCTCCTGATTGATTGCAGTGATTACTTTTCTTGTCTCTAGCTTGGAGATAGCATTTGTAATTCTTATTAAAAGTTGATTGATACTCAATACTGTTAATCTTGTTGAATGTTGCATAATAAATTCAAAACTGAAGCCTACATGACCAATTACTAAATATGAATATAGAGTAAATCACACCATGAACTGGTAGAAAAAAAGTTAAATTCACAATATTAGTGCTAACACAGACTGAAAACTAATCTTAGTAAAGTTGGTAACTTGTTAGTCTTAACGAAAGCTGCACCTTTTCTTTGAGCATCTACGTCTTTAAGTTGGAGATGGATTTAGCCTTTCTTTTTTTTCTTTTTCTTTTATTGATTTTATTGAGCTATGTATTTTTCTCTGCTCCTCTCCCTGCCTCTCCCCTCCACTTCAACCCTCTTCCATGGTACCCATGCTCCCAATTTACTCAGGAGATCTTGTCTTTTTCTACTTCCCATGTAGATTAGATCTATGTATGTCTCTCTTAGGATCCTCATTGTTGTCTAGCTTCTCTGGGATTGTGATTTGTAGGCTGGTTTTCTTTGCTTTATATTTTAAAACCATTTTTGAGTGAGTACATATTTGTCTTTCTGTGTCTGGGTTACCTCACTCAATATGACATTTTCTAGCTCCATCCATTTGCCTACAAATTTCAAGATGTCATTCTGTTTCTCCACTGTGTAGAACTCTGTTGTGTAACTGTAGCACATTTTCCTTATCCATTCTTTGGTGGAGGGGCATTTAGGTTGTTTCCAGGTTCTGGCTATGACAAACAATGCTTCTATGAACAATTTGAACACATGTCCTTATTGTAGCCTTTCTACTGTTAATGTGGTTAGAGTTTACAAACATACATTTGTATAGCTATATAATTATGACTGCATCTACAGTTAATGAAAAAGCTTGAATTAAGTTGTATCTTCCATATACAGACTATTACTTTCTTGTAATGTCTTGGTGTTTTGATGGAAATACTGGTCTGCTTTTTAGATGATTTTTGAGTACAAGGAATTCAAATTGCTGCAACTGATTATAAAAAAAAATGCTGTCATCCTTTAGAGAATGCTTTTTTCTTTCCTCTATCTGTTGAATAGTTCCCAGTGAAAACAAAACTTCAAAACTTCACGTGGCTGATAAATGAAAGAGCTATATGAGAAGGCAGGAGGAGAGAGACTCATAACTTTACGGTGGCTGTTGTCTTGTGACTAAGTGCTCCAATATCACCTGTGTTCAGATCATAACAGTGTTCCTTCCAGTCATCTTGAAGGAGGATTATGAATTTGAAGCTGAAGCTTTATGTCACTGGCAACAATGCACAGAAAGAATATGCAGAATAAAAAAACAAAAAACACCCCCAATGAGTACAGGCTAGAGCGGGACCTGTAAGAATATTGTACGTAAGCTCTATGCAGTGACTACCAGAACCACCCATTCTGAATGTCACAGATTGTACATATCAAACATGTCATTTTATTGACAGCAGACAGTTGTGATTAGTGATAGTGACATACAATATGGAAGAGGGCTGAGTAGGCAGAAAAAAATGATCAAAAGGAAAAGGGAATAACCTCTCAAACTGCAGATGAACATGACACAATCAGGATAGAAACCAATGAGCTGAAGGGAGATACCCAGGAAAATTGTTAGGGAATAATGCTCCACCCAAAGGATTGTGTAACCTTTTCTGTTCTTGTCTTGTACTAAGCGTGATTCTTCCAGATGATACTAGCCTTTTCATGCCAATTAATAGCCACAGTAACATCTGACTCCAGTGTTAAAGGACACCGGACCCACTGTGAACTAAAGCACCGAAATATACTTCCCTGTAGCATCCACCCGCTCATGGGAAAACAGCGAGGTATAAACTCCCATCTGTGTAACTGACTCAAAAAGAGAAGAGTAAATTAGTCTGTTTCTTGAGGGCCTACATTAAGTTTCAGTGTTGCTATTAAGTTGTGCCTCTATATCAGTCAGGCATTAAATCTCAATTACTGTGGACATTACATGGATGGTTAACCAGAGGTTGTCAAACACTATGTTAGAAATTGTCTCACATGCACTTCAACTTCAGAGTTACAGGTTTTCAGCAGCAAATTAAGCAAATGTTATTAAGAGAATAGAAATCCTTCTGTAACAAGGGCAAATAAAGGTTGCAAAATTAACTGTGAATTAAATACCAATATTTGAAGGTTTATGACTTTATAGCTGGTCAATGGCGGACAACTGTGGGAGGGGCAAGGTGACAAATTCTTCTAATGAGCTGAATTGCAGTTCTGGAGGCTTGAAACTATTCAGCCTTGGACTATGTGGCCTTTTTCAATGACGATACAGCTGTGCTACAGCTGCTATTCTTGCCCATAGCTTTGATAAGTGTCCAAAGGAAAGATTCATGACAAGTCTTTAGAATATATTAATTTTAAATAAATTGTTGTTTGCTCTGATAAAAATAGCACCAGAAAGGGAATATAAGGAAAGCCACTGTTTCCTTCTCCCTAGGTAAGTCCAAACACGACTGTAGGTCAAACTTCCCTAGACCTCACCACTGTGGGAGACACTGCCCTAGACCTCACCACTGTAGGTCAAACTGCCCTAGACCTCACCACTGTGGGAGACACTGCCCTAGACCTCACCACTGTGGGAGACACTGCCCTAGACCTCACCACTGTGGGAAACACTGCCCTAGACCTCACCACTGTGGGAAACACTGCCCTAGACCTCACCACTGTGGGAAACACTGCCCTAGTCACCAGCAGCGTGGGAAACACTGGTCTAGACAGAGCCAGTATGGGAGACACTGACCTGGGCCCCACCACTGTGGGAAACACTGCCCTGGGCCCAACCACTGTGGGAAACACTGCCCTGGGCACCACCACTGTGGGAAACACTGCCCTGGGCCCCACCACTGGGGGAAACACTGTCCTGGGCCCCACCACTGGGGGAAACACTGCCCTGGGCACCACCATTATGGGAAATGCTGCCCTGGGCACAACAAGTGTGGGAAACACTGCCCTGGGCAACACCACTGTGGGAAACACTGCCATGGGCACCTCCACTGTGGGAGACACTGCTCTGGGTACCGAAATTGTGGGAAATACTGCCCTGGGCCCCACCACTGTGGGAAACACTGCCCTGGGCACCACCATTGTGGGAAACACTGCCCTGGGCCCCACCACTGTGGGAAACACTGCCCTGGGCACCACCACTGTGGGAAACACTGCCCTGTACACAACCATTGTGGGAAACGCTGCCCTGGGCCCCACATTCTGCTTCTTTCCCTCTTAATGCAGGATTGATGTCTATATCCTGATAATGTGCTGGTCCTAGTTAACTCTTTAATGCTGGGAACATTTCTATTTACCCTTTAAAGACGTTCTTCTGATTTCTCTCAGTAGGTAATAAACATTTGGAAAATTTGGATATGCCTCAATCTTCTTTTCCCCATTTGTCTGAGACAGTAGCTCATTTGAAATTAAATGTTTGAAACAGTGTAAATAACTTAATTTGCTATTTTTTGCAAATTATACAATCAAAAATGTAATATATGTACATATACATGTATACAAAGCAGTTTTGTATACATTAAGTTTTTTTAGGTATTTACTAATCTATGAGTTACCTTTTCAGTTTTATTTTTAAGAAACTCAAATTGCCCCATATTGCAAAGCTTCTAATAGAAAGGACCAGATCTTCTCTCGGCAGCTTCTTTCTCCTTGTGCCAAGGAATCTTAAATATAGAGCTCCATTGCAATAAAGGTTCCTTTGATGAGGCTTTTCTTGGAGTCGCTTTTCCTTCAGCCTGGGACTGTCTGTTCTGTTTGAATTTCCTTCTTTAGAGAAGACCCTCATTTCACATATTGCTGAAAGAGTTTATTTTTTACTTGATTTTTAGCTCTAGATATATTACTTCAGAAGAAATTCTTTTAAAAATGTATTTTAATTCAAAAATAATTACATCACTTCCTCCCTTATGTTCCACTCTCCAAGTTCTCCCAAATAGCCTACTTCCAACTACTTCTACACACTCCCAATTCTTAAGTTGTTAGTTGCTTTTTCTTTAGTTTTGGTTTTACATATATGTATGTAGATATATATGCAAATGTATATATATATACATATATATACATATATATACATATATATGTATATATATGTACAACTTTCTGACTGTATTTTTGTTGGTGGTGTGTATATATATGGTTTCTGAATTTAAAGCCTGGTTTCTTATTTTGTTGTTTTGTATCATGTTTTATGTTTCAAACTTTTGTAAATTTGCCTAGTGGATGGTCAAATGTGAATCCTTTATCCAAGTAAGTAAATCCTAGGTAACAAAACAGTAAGTTTCTCAGTTTAAAACAGTGTAAAGAAGAATCCCAAGCCTTTTTCCTGCACAGTGTAGAGCCACTTGATCATTGATCCCAACATTATGCAAAATGCTGGTCTCTGGAAATTCAAAGTTGATTTTTTTTCTTCTGTGAAATTTCATTTTAAAAATAAGATCAAATATTTAAGTGGCTCTATGTTCTCCTACAAGATAATTTACTTCATTAGGTCTGGGTCGTAGGTTTCTAGTACTAGGCATGGTTTCCTTCATATATGTGTGTGTGTGTGTGTGTGTGTGTGTGTGTGTGTATATCAAGTAATACAAATAGACATACAAATACACATGTAATAGCAATCAATAAAAAGAGACTATGAATTTGAAAGGGAACAAGGAGAGTTTGTGGGAAAAGAAAATGATGTAATTACATTATAATCTCAAAAATAGAAAAAAAATAGGTTTTCACTGTACTTCCTTTTTTAAAAATTGAAATATGGAGCTAGGCAGTGCTGGCGTATACCTTTAATCCTAGTACTTGGGAATCTGAGGCAGGGGGATCTCTATGAGATTGAGGCCTGGCCTACAAGATCTAGTTCCAGAACAGGTAAACAAACAAACAAAAGGAGCAAAAGGGTTCACATGTAAATTGTTGAGTCCAACCAGTGTCCACAAATGGTAACTATACAGAGTGGTTAATTTGCTGTTTTATTAATAAAAAGTCCAAGAGAAGGTAATACTTTGTTGAAAATATTAAGTATAATTATAAATAAATATAGCAAAATTGCTGTCACTTACATTCCTTGTGCAGTATGTGTATCCACTTACCTCTAATTCAATCTCCTTTTATAACACAGATGGTATACCATGTAGCAGAGAAACAATGTAAGCTATAACAGAAAGAGCTGTACTCTCCTGAGAAGACCAGTCAAGTAAAAGAAAGACATGATTCAAATATCTTCCAATAAGTGAAATTACACTGATCAAAATTTTGTATGAGTCAAAGTGTTGTATGGGTAGAACAAAACAAATAAGATGGTTTTCCTTTGCGCTACGGCTTGAACCCAGAGTCTTACACATAGAATGTATTATACTGCTGAACTGTGTCTTCAGATAATTAAATCACATTAAAAAGGGGAGTGGGGAGCCGGGCAATGAGGATGTACACCCTCCAGGCAAAGGAGCCAAAGAAACTGCATTCCTTTCCAGGGTAAAATAAGCAACAAGATAAACAAGATAACTTAGTGTCTGGGATATCAGAAAAGCAAACCAACAGGAGTCTTTAAATTGAATAAAGGCTGTGGACTAAGGGCAACATATAGCCAATAGTTAGGAATGCAAAAGTTCTTGAAAGGGGCTGGAGAGATGGCTCAGAGATTAAGAGCACTGGCTGTTCTTCCACAGGTCCTGAGTTCAATTCATAGCAACCATATTGTGGTTCACAACCATCTATAATGAGATCTGGTACACTCTTCTGGCCTGCAGGGATATATGTAGACAGAACACTGTACATCTAATAAATAAATTAAATCTTTAAAAGGAAGTACTTGAAATATGTTCTTATATGGCTTAGTATTAATGGGAAGAGGCATATAAATAAGATATGGTATTATTAGGCACAACTGGAATAGATAGTGAAGAATTAGTCTCTGAGGGTAGTTATGGGACTACTGACTCAGGGCTCTTGACCAGTCAGACAAGGCAATTAATATGCTTCTAAAAGTAGGATAAGGAACCATTATCAATAGTTGTTTTTGAGTGAGAAATTATATACATGCTACATATATGCATACAGAAAGCTCTATGTAATTATATTTTAAAACTTTTCTGCGAGTTACAGACTACATTTTTCTAACATAAAAAAAGGAAACAATAAGAGAAAGAGATTAAGTCTTAAGAATACTAGCACCAGGGAGATGACTCAGTAGTTCAGATCACTAGTTGGTCTTCCAGAGGATCTGGGTTCAATTGTGAGCACCCAAATGGTGGATCACAGTCATCAGTAACTGCATCAGTGGATGTGGTGTCTTACTCTCACCTCTCCTCTCTAAGCACTGCATGTATAGGGTATAGAGATATACATATAAGTAAAATATCTAAACATATGAAATAAAAGAAAGAGAAAATTTAAAAATGTTAAAAAAACCTTAAAATATATAAAGTTGATCCCAGTATAAAGCCTACAGGATGACGGGAGATCTACAGCTTTCAGAGTCTACAATAAAACTGTGGATTCAGGCACTCTGAGAATTTCATTACTCATGATAGAAGCTATTGACCCAGAGACAAAAATCTAGCTTCCCTAAAATATATGCCATAGGTTTAGAGAACTCCTGAACTTCCACAGAAGCTACAGGGACAGGAATAAGGCTCTTGATGACTCAGGATAGTATCTAATCATCAAAAAACAGCGAATAGAGACTCTGGCTAAAAGTACCAATCTCACAGTAGAAAAAATGACACCTTAGTGCTAAGACTTAATATTCGAATGAACAATATATACACCTCCATTAAATGAAAATTAGACCTTAGTTTTAAAATGAAAATTAATAAAGAAAGACTGTCTAAGTAGTGAAGAGTAAGCAGTACTTTTGCAGACTGTCTAAGTAGTGAAGAGTAAGCAGTACTTTTGCAGAAGACCAGAATACATTTCATAGCACCTAGGTTATGTGCCTCATACTGACTGTAACTCACTGTGAGATAATCTGATTCTCTAGCCACTGTGAGCTCATGCACTCATAGATGTACATCTTCATAAAAATAAAAATAATCTGGAAAGAAAGAGAAAAAAATAAAGAAAATGCAATCAATAAACTGACTCCAGATGAAGAAATATCAATGCAGAATCAGAAGTAATTTATTTCTTTAGAATTACTAATCTGACTTTAATGGTTCACAGTAAAAATGGTCCGAAATAATTTAGATACTTGAAAAAAATAACCATGAGTATGTTTAAACAACAGAATGTTCATATGTATAAACTCCATGAGAACACAAAACAGAAATCCATATGACCTTGAGAGTCAGTCCAAGACATGAAAATAAAAATCAGTAATAGGAAAGAACTGCTGAAGACTAACTGAACTGATATGACTCTGGAAATTAAAAACTCAGTAAGCCGGGCCAGGATTGGTGAAACATACTTTCAATTTCAGGAGTCTGTAGGCAAAGGCAGGTACATTTCTATGACTTTGAGGCAAGCCTGGTTTACACAGATAGTTTTAGGCAAGCCTTTGCATAGCTATCACAATGAAAATAGCATGATATTGCCAAAATTCCTGTACTGGTCAATGAGATATTATTAAAGACCCCACCACAATTCCTCACTTCTAAAGACATCTGAGGGTTTACAAAGAAGCCAAAAGTACAATCTGGAAAAACACTGGTGTCTTCAACAAATGATGTTGGTAAAACTATAGTTAAATATAGAACAACAACAACAAAAAATAGATCCATTGTCTATCACCCCACACAAAACTCAGCTCAGGATAGATTCAGGACCTCATTATAAGACCTGTTGCCATGAATCTGATAAAAGAAAAAGTAGGTAGTGAGCTTGAACTTATTAGCACAGGAAAAAGATTTGTTTTAAACAAGACTCCAATAGTGTAGATATTAAGACAAGAGTTAACAAAAGGTACCTCATGGAACTAAACATCTTATGCACAGCAATGACACCATCATTTAAGCAAAGAATCAGCCTACAGAATGGGACAAAAAAAGGTCCTTACCAATTTTAGATCTGACGGAGGACTAGTATCTACAATTTAGAAAGGACTAAAATACCTGAACATGGAGAAAATAAATCACCCAATTTAAAAGGTGGTGTAAAACTAAACAGTGAGCTTTCAATAGACTCGGAGTGAGAATCAAAATGACCGAGAAACACTTAGAAATGGTCAACATCCTTAGCCTTCATGGAAATGAAAATTAAAAATACTTTTATATTTCTACTTATCCAAGTCAGTAGGGTCAAGAAACCAAATGACAACAGGTGCTGATTAGGATGTAGAGAAATGAGAACACTTCTTCATCGTTGGTGTGAGTACAAACTGGTGAGGCTCCTACAGAAATCAGTTTGAAGTTTCCTCAAAAACTTTAGATCTTTCATAAGATACAACTATGCTTTATACCGAAAGGATTCTACACCTTTCTGTGGAGATACCTATTCTTCCAGGTTCATATATATTCTATTCATATAGCTAAAAATTGGAAACAGCCTATCAACTGATTAATAGATAATGAAAACCTGATACTTTTGCAAGATATTAATCAGCTATTAAGAAAAGTGCAATTATGAAAATTTTAGGTAAATAGAGATGAAAACAATCATCGAGAGTGAGGTGATAAGAACCCAGAAGAAAAACTTTATTTTCTTTAATACATGGATATTAGCTTTTAACATTTAGAGATATGTGTTTTGTTCAGAATACTCATAGAGATTCTGTAGTTAATAAGGGACTATGAGAGAGGAATGGATCTTCCAATGAAGTGGAAAGAGGATATAATGTTCTAAACAGCTATTGGGAAGCTAAAACAAGAGGAAGGAGAGAGTGATGGGGTAGAGTAAAAAGTTAATATAGGGAGGGATAACTAACACAAAAGATCTTTGAAAACCTACAAATTTAGAAGATTTTTTTGTGATTTTTCAAGACATGGCTTCTCTGTAGCTATGAAGACTGTCCTGGAACTAGCTCTTGTAGACCAGGCTGACCTTGAACTCGTAGAGGTCCTACTGTATCTGCCTCCTGAGTGCTTGGATTAAAGTGTGCCACCACATACTGGCTTGAAGCTTCTTTAAATATATACATATAAAAAAAACCTTTTATTTGTTTATTTGTTTGTTTGTTCATTTGTTTATATATATTTAAATTTCTTTTTAACAAATGAATTTAAATGGAATTCTCAAATAATGTGGTAGACAGTACTCCAAACAGCCATCATATGATATCAAGTAAAACCCTCAGTACAAGGATGTGGCTACACTGTTTGAAGTGTACATGGGGTCATAGAAATTCAAAGCAAATATTACAGACTATTGCCAATGCTATTGGTTCCTCTTCAAAATTGTACAGTAAGATACAGTTGCTGAAAACATATGTCATATATCCCACACAAATTAAGTTGGCCCTCAGCAGGAAGCTCATCACTACTAGCTAGCATTCATAGTGATGAAAGGTTCTATAATTGTTTCAGTAGGAGAAACCTTAGCATCAGTTTTACAGTTTTAATCACTAGGAGATATAATAATGGACCTGTCTGCAATATATGCTCACTGGTGCAATAATGGCATGAATGTTATGGGAGTCACCAAGTCACCTTGTTAAGACTGGTTTTAAGGTTTACTCCATGAGATGGAACATGGATTCCTCACACTAAAAAGTGACCTAGAAGCTGAGACTAGATAGGTCAACATACTATACTTAGAGGAAAATGTACTATACTAAAGGAACATAGCTATAAAATGAATACTAATGATATATTGGATAGCAAGGAAAGAATGCAATGAAGACATAATGTACAGAATTGATGAAAAATATCTGTACCACTTTATCAGAAAGAGATTTAATGCTAAGAATAAATAAAAATTAAATAATATTAACAACAAAGGAATCAAATCTTAAATTTTAAGTATTTTTTGAACATTGATTCACATATTAGTATAAAAAAATTTTTCACGATGCACAAAACTCAAGTCCAAATGGATCAAAGACCTCAACATAAAGCCAGCCATACTGAATCTTATAGAAGGGAAAGTGGGAAGTACAATTGAACACATTGGCACAGGAGATAACTTCCTAAATATAACCCCAGCAGCAAAGACACTGAAAGAAACAATTAATAATTGGGACTTCCTGAAACTAAAAAGCTTCTATAAAGCAAAGGACACAGTCAACAAGACAAAACAGAGAACTCTCAACAGGGGAATCTAAAATGGCTGAAAGACCCTTAAGAATATATTCAGCATCCTTAGCCATTAAAGAAATGCAAATCAAAACTACTCTGAGATTCCATCTTACACTTGTAATAATGGCCAAGATCAAAAACAGTGATGACAACTTACGCTGGAGAGGCTGTGGGGTAAAGGGAACACTTCTGCATTGGTGGTGGAAATGGAAGCTGATAGGACCCCTTTGGATGTCAGTGTGGCAATTTCTCAGAAAATTAGGAAACGACCTTCCTCAAGACCCAGTAATACAACTTTTGGGTATATATCCAAAAAAAAAAAAAAAAAAAAAAAAAAAAGGTCAATCATGCAACAAGGATATGTGCTCAACTATGTCCATAGCAGCATTGTTTGTCATAGCCAGAACCTGGAAACAACCTAGATGACCCTCGACAGAAGAATAGATAAGGAAAATGTGGTACATTTACACAATGGAATACTACATAGCAGAAAAAATAATGACATCTTGAATTTTGAAGGAAAATGGATGGAGCTACAAAACATCATTTTCAGTGAAGTAACCCAGACCCATGCACCAATATCAAGTCCAAATGGATTAAAGACCTCAATGTCAGGCTGAACACAATGAATCTGATAGAAGAGAAAGTGGGAAGTACTCTACAACATATGGGCACAGGAGATCACTTCCTACACATATCCCCAGCAGCACAGATATTAAGGACAACATTGAATAAATGGGACCTCCTGAAACTGAGACGCTTCTGTAAAGAAAAGGACACTGTCTTTAAGACAAAAAGGCAACCCACTGACTGGGAGAAAATCTTCACTAACCCCACAACAGACAAAGGTCTGATCTCCAAAATATATAAAGAACTCAAGAAACTAAACTTTAAAATGCTAATTAACCCAATTAAAAAATGGGGCACTGAGCTGAACAGAGAATTCTCAACAGAAGAAATTCAAATGGCCAAAAGACACTTAAGGTCATGCTCATCCTCCTTGGTGAACAGGGAAATGCAAATTAAAACAACTTTGAGATACCATCTTACACCTGTCAGAATGGCTAAAGTCAAAAACACCATTGATAGCCTTTGCTGGAGAGGTTGTGGAGGAAGGGGCACACTCATCCATTGCTGGTGGGAACGCAAACTTGTGCAACCACTTTGGAAATCAGTGTGTCAATTTCTCAGGAAATTCGGGATCAACCTACCCCAAGATCCAGTAATACCACTCTTGGGAATATACCCAAGAGATGCCCTATCATATGACAAAAGCATTTGTTCAACTATGTTCATAGCAATATTATTTGTAATAGCCAGAACCTGGAAACAACCTAGATGCCCTTCAATGGAAGAATGGATGAAGAAAGTGTGGAATATACACACATTAGAGTACTACTCAGCAATAAAAAACAATGACTTCGCGAATTTTGCATGCAAATGGATGGAAATAGAAAACACTATCCTGAGTGAGATATCCCAGACCCAAAAATATGAACATTGGATGTGTTCACTCATAATTGGTTTCTAGCCATAAATAAAGGACATTGAGCATATAATTTCTGATCCTAGAGGAGCTAAATAAGAAGGTGAACCCAATTAAAACATACAGGCATCTGCCTGGATATGGGAAGTAGACAAGTTTGCCGGGCAAAACCTGGAAACTTGGGGGTGAGGTGGCATGGAGCTAAGGGGAAATGGGGTGAGAAATATGAGAAGGGGAAAATGGGAGGAGCTTGGGGGAATGGGATGGTTGGGATAAAGGAAGGGTGGACACGGGAGCAGAGAAATATATATCCTAATTAAGGGAGCCATCTTAGGGTTGGCAAGAGACTTGAACCTAGAGTGGCTCCCAGGAGCTCAAGGCGATGTCGCCAGTTAATTCCTTGGGCAGCTGATGAGAGGGAACCTGAAATGACCCTATCCTATAGCCATACTGATGAATATCTTGCATAACACCTTAGAACCTTCATCTGGCAATGGATTGAGACAGAGACAGAGACCCAAATTGGAGCACCGGACTGAGCTCCTAAGATCCAAATGAGGAGCAGCAGGAGGGAGAACATGAGCAAGGAAGTCAGGACCACGAGGGGTGCACCCACCCACTGTGACAGTGGAACTGATCTATTGGGAGCTCACCATGGCCAGCGGTACTGGAACTGAAAAAGCAAGGGATAAAACTGGACTCTCTGAACATGGTGAACAATGAGGGCTGATGAGAAGCCAAGGACAATGGCACGGGGTTTTGATCCTACTTCATGTCCTGACTTTGTGGGAGCCTAGCCTGTTTGGATGCTCACTTTCCTGGTCCTGGATAGAAGTGGGAGGACCTCGGACTTCGGGCAGGGCAGGGAATCTGGACTGCTCTTCTTTCTTGAGAGGGAGGAAGAATGGAGTGGGGGGGGGAGGGGTAGGGGAGTATGGAGGGGCGATGTGTGCGAGGAGGGGGAGGGAAATGGGAAACAGGGAGGAGGCGGAAAAAATTATTAAAATTTGTTCTAAAAAAACAAGAAATCCATTTATATTTTGATGTATATTAGGTTGAATCTACACATTATACTGAGTGCACAGTCTTTTTGACACTCTTTATTAGACTAGAAACATTGGACATATTTCCCACTTTGGTATCTTAATTTCTTTCTGTGATGTTTTGAAATTTTTGGTGTAGAGATCTTACATAGAAGCTATATAAAAATCTTCTAGCACTAGTAAGACTAACCAGCAGAAAGTGAGCTTTCCTATCCATTTCAGATTTATCTCTATATGTCCTATTGCCAAAGCGTGTGATGGATTCGACAATAGAAATCTACCATTTAGATCTCATAGGCAGCCAACTTTAGTGATAATTTCCTATGTTAATTTGAGGACCCCAAAAGACTTCTATATTCACTGTTTTAACACCTAAGTGACATCTGTATCACAAAGAAAAATTTTAAAAAAATGAAGAATTTTTACCATGGAGAAAATGATAGAAGCACACTAGACTTATTCATTATTTTTTTTTAAATTTATTTATTTATTAAGGATTTCTTCCTCGTCCCCGCAACTGCTTCCCATTTCCCTCCCCCTCCCCTGATCAAGTCCCCCTCCCTCATCTGCTCGAAGAGCAATCAGGGTTCCCTGACCTGTGGGAAGCCCAAGGACTGCACACTCTATCCAGGTCTCGTAAGGTGAGCATCCAAACTGCCTAGGCTCCCACAAAGCCAGTACGTTCAGTAGGATCAAAAACCCACTGCAATTGTTCTTGAATTCTCAGTATTCCTCATTGTCCGCTATGTTCAGCAAGTCCGGATTTATCCCATGCTTTTTCAGACCTAGGCCATCTGGCCTTGGTGAGTTCCCAATAGAACATCCCCATTGTCTTAGTGTGTGGGTGCACCCCTCGTGGTCCTGAGTTCCTTGCTCGTGCTCCCTCTCCTTCTGCTCCTGATTTGGACCTTGAGATTTCTGTCCGGTGCTCCCATGTGGGTCTCTCTCTCTGTCTCCTTTCATCGCCTGATGAAGGTTAATATTCATGAGGATGCCTATGTGTTTGTCTTTGGATTCACCTTCTTATTTAGCTTCTTTAGGAACATGAATTATAAGCTCAATGTCGTTTATTTATGGCTAGAAACCAAATAGAGTTAGTACATCCCATGTTCCTCTTTTTGTGTCTGGCTTACCTCACTCAGGATAGTGTTTTCTATTTCCATCCATTTGTATGCAAAATTCAAGAAGTCCTTGTTTTTTACTGCTGAGTAATACTCTAATATGTATATATTCCATACTTTCTTCATCCATTCTTCCCTGACTTCAAACTCTATTACAGACCTACAGTATTGAAAACAGCTTGGTATTGGCACAAAAACAGAGAAGTCGACTAATGGAATCGAATAGAAGACCCTGACATTAACCCACAAACCTATGAACACCTGATTTTCGATAAAGGAGCTAAAAGTATACAATGGAAAAAAGAGAGCATCTTCAACAAATTGTGCTGGAAAAACTGGATGTCCATCTGTAGAAGAATGAAAATAGATCCATTTCTATCACCATGCACAAAACTCAAGTCCAAATGGATTAAAGGCCTCAATATCAGTCCGAACACTCTGAACCTGATAGAAGAGAAAGTGGGAAGTACTATACAGCACATGGGCACAGGAGACCACTTCCTACGTATAACCTCAACAGCACAGACTTATTCATTATTAACAAAGAAAAATATTAGAAAAGCCTTATTACAGTCATGAATTGGGCATATTATTTATTTATATATTTCTGGGGGTTTGACTTGTACTTGTTTTTTTTTTTTATTGAGAAAAGGAGAAAAAAAAACAAGTTTCCACCTCCTCCCAGCCTCCCATTTCCCTCCCCCTCCTCCACCCCTACTCCCCCTCCTCCCACCCTTCTCCCCCTCCCCCCACTACTTTCCCCCTCCCTCTCCAGTCCAAAGAGCAGTCAGGGTTTTCTGCCCTGTGGAAAGACCTAGGACCTCCCACCTCCGTCCATATCTAGGAAGGTGAATATCCAAACTGGCTGGGCTCCCACAAAGCCATCACATTACATAGGATCAAACCCCCGTGCCATTGTCCTTTGCATCTCATCAGCCCTCATAGTTCGCCATGTTCAGAGAGTCCAGTTTTATCCCATGCTTTTTCAGTCACAGTCCAGCTGGTCTTGGTGAGCTCTCAATAGATCAGCTTCACTGTCTCAGTGGGTGGGTGCATCCCTCGTGGTCCCGACTTCTTTGCTCATGTTCTCCCTCCTTATGCTCCTCATTGGGACTTTGGGAGCTCAGTCCAGTGCTCCAGTGTGGGTCTCTGTCTCTATCTCCATCCATCACCAGATGAAGGTTCTATGATGATATGCAAGATATTCGTCAGTATTGCTCAAGGATAGGGTCATTTCAGGTTCCCTATTCTCACCTGCCCAAGGAACTAACTGGGGACCTCAGCTTGGGCACCTGGGAGCCCCTCTAGGGTCAGGTCTCTTGCCAACCCTAAAGTGCTTCCCTTAACTAAGAATTGTGGTTCCGTGCTCCCCTGTCCATCCTTCCTTTAACCCAATCCTCCTGCTTTCCCAAGGCCCGACCTCCTTCCCTTCTAACTTTTCTCTCCCCATCTCCCCTTACCCCCAACCCACCCCACCCCAAGATCCCAATTTTCTCCCGGGCAAATTTTGTCTACTTCCCTTAGCCCAGAGGATAACTATATGCTTTTTCTTGGGTTCCCCTTCTTACTTAGCTTCTTTAGATTCACCTATTGTAGACTCCGTGACCCTTATTTATGGCTAGAAACCAATTATGAGTGGGTACATCCAATGTTCATCTTTTTGGGTCTGGGATATCTCACTCAGGATAGTGTTTTCTATTTCCATCCATTTGCATGCAAAATTCGAGAAGTCATTGTTTTTTACTGCTGAGTAGTACTCTAATGTGTAGATATTCCATACTTTCTTCATCCATTCTTCCATTGAAGGGCATCTAGGTTGTTTCCATGTTCTGGCTATTACAAATAATACTGCTATAAACATAGTTGAATAAATGCTTTTGTCATATGATAGGGCATTTCTTGGGTATATTCCCAAGAGTGGTATTGCTGGGTCCAGGGATAGGTTGATCCCGAATTTCCTAAGAAACCGAAACACTGACTTCCATAGTGGTTGCACAATATTGCATTCCCACCAGGAATGGATGAGGGTACCCCTTCCTCCACAACCTCTCCAGCAAAGGTTATCGTCGGTGTTTTTGACTTTAGCCATTCTGACAGGTGTAAGAT
Organism: Microtus oregoni; assembly: GCF_018167655.1. NCBI lineage: Eukaryota > Metazoa > Chordata > Mammalia > Rodentia > Cricetidae > Microtus > Microtus oregoni. The sequence continues at coordinate 1,109,584 of NW_024543208.1, read as the reverse complement.
GATATCTCAAAGTTGTTTTGATTCGCATTTCCCTGATTGCTAAGGAAGTTGAGCATGACCTTAAGTGTCTTTTGGCCATTTGAACTTCTTCTGTTGAGAATTCTCTGTTCAGATCAGTGCCCCATTTTTTAATTGGATTAATTAGCATTTTAAAGTCTAGTTTCTTGAGTTCTCTATATATTTTGGAGATCAGACCTTTGTCTGTTGCAGAGTTGGTGAAGATCTTCTCCCAGTCAGTAGGTTGCCTTTGTGTCTTAGTGACAGTGTCCTTTGCTTTGCCGAAGCTTCTCAGTTTTATTAGGTCCCATTTATTCAATGTTGCTCTTAATGTCTGTGCTTCTGGGGTTATAAATAGGAAGCGATCTCCTGTGCCCATCTGTTGTAGGGTATTTCCCACATTCTCTTCTATCATTTTCAGTGTGTTCGGGCTGATATTGAGGTCTTTAATCCATTTGGACTTGAGTTTTGTGCACGGTGAAAGATGTGGGTCTATTTTCATTCTTCTACAGGTTGACATCCAGTTGTGCAAGCACCATTTGTTGAAGGTGCTTTCTTTCTTCCATTGTATACTTTTAGCTCCTTTATCAAAAATGAGGTGTTCATAGGTTTTTGGGTTAAAATCCAGGTCTTCTGTACGATTCCATTGGTCGACTTCTCTGTTTTTATGCCAGTACCACACTGTTTTCATTACTGTAGCTCTGTAATAGAGTTTGAAGTAAGGGATGGTAATGCTTCCAGAAGATCCTTTATTGCATAGGATTGTTTTGGCTATCCTGGGTTTTTTGTTTTTCCATATAAAGTTGATTATTGTCCTCTCCAGATCTGTGAAGAATTTTGATGGGATCTTGATGGGGATTGCATTGAATCTATAAATTGCCTTTGGTAGAATTGCCATTTTTACTATGTTGATCCTCCCAATCCAAGAGCAAGGCAGATCCATCCATTTTTTGGTATCCTCTTCATTTTCTTTCTTCAATGCCTTAAAGTTCTTGTCAAATAGATCTTTCATTTCCTTGGTTAGATTTACCCCAAGATATTTAATGCTGTTTGTGGCTATCGTGAATGGTGAAGCTTCTCTGATTTCCCTCTCTGCTTCCCTATCCTTTGTGTATAAGAGGGCGACTGATTTTTTGGAGTTGATCTTGTATCCTGCCACATTACTAAAGCTTTTTATCAGCTGTAAGAGTTCTTTGGTGGAGTTTTGGGGGTCGCTTAAGTACACTATCATATCATCTGCGAATAACGAAAGTTTAACTTCTTCCTTTCCAATTCGAATCCCCTTGATCCCATTATGTTGTCTTATTGCTATTGCTAGAACTTCAGGTACTATATTGAAGAGGTATGGCGAGAGTGGACAGCCTTGTCGTGTTCCTGAGTTTAGTGGGATGGCTTTGAGTTTCTCTCCGTTTAATTTGATGTTAGCTGTCGGCTTGCTGTATATAGCTTTTATTATATTTAGGTATGACCCTTGTATTTCTAATCTCTCCTAGACTTTTAACATAAATGGATGTTGAATTTTGTCGAATGCTTTTTCAGCATCTAATGAGATGATCATATGGTTATTTTCCTTCAGTTTATTTATATGCTGGATTACATTGATAGATTTTCGTATGTTGAACCAGCCCTGCATTTCAGGAATGAAGCCTACTTGATCATATTGGATAATTTTCCTAATGTGTTCTTGGATTCGGTTTGCCAGTATTTTGTTGAGGATTTTTGCGTCGATGTTCATGAGTGAGATTGGCCTGTAAGACTCTTTCCTGGTTGAGTCTTTGTGTGGTTTTGGTATCAGAGTAACTGTAGCTTCATAAAAGGAATTAGGTAATGACCCTTCTGTTTCTATATTGTGGAATACATTAAGGAGTATGGGTATTAGCTCTTCTTGGAAGTTCTGGTAGAATTCCGCATTGAAACCATCTGGTCCTGGGCTTTTTTTGGTAGGGAGGTTTTTGATAACAGCTTCTAATTCTTCGCGACCAACAGGTCTGTTTAGATTGTTCACCTGGTCCTGGTGTAACTTTGGTATATGGTATTTATCTAAAAAAGTGTCCATTTCTTTTACATTTTCCAATTTTGTGTTATACAGGCTTTTGTCGTATGATCTGATGATTCTCTGAATTTCCTCTGTGTCTGTGGTTATGTCCCCCTTTTCATTTCTGATCTTATTAATTTGCGTATTTTCTCTCTCTGCCGTTTGATTAGTTTGGATAGGGGTTTATCAATCTTGTTGATTTTCTCCAGGAACCAGCTTTTTGTTTCATTGATTCTTTGGATTAATTTCTGTGTTTCTATTTTGTTGATTTCAGCCCTCAGTTTGATTATTTCCAATCTTCTACTCCTCCTAGGTGAGTCTGCTTCTTTTTTTTCTAGAGCTTTCTGGTGGGCTGTTAAGTCTTCAATATGTGCTTTCTCTGTTTTCTTTAAGTGGGCACTTAGTGCGATGAACTTTCCTCTTAGCACTGCTTTCATAGTTTCCCATAAGTTCGAGTATGTTGTTTCTTTATTTTCATTGAATTCAAGGAAGACTTTAATTTCTTTCTTTATTTCTTCCTTAATCCAGGTATGGTTCAGAAGTTGAGTGTTCAGTTTCCATGAGTTTGTAGGCTTTCTGGGGGTAGCATTGTTGTTGAATTCTAACTTTAATCCATGGTGATCTGATAAGACAAAGGTGGTTACTAATATTTTTTTGTAACTGTGTAAGTTAGCTTTGTTACCGAGTATGTGGTCAATTTTCGAGAAGGTTCCATGAGCTGGAGAGAAGAAGGTATATTCTTTCCTCTTTGGGTGGAATAATCTATAGATGTCTGTAGCGGCGTAAACGAATGCAGACAGAGTGTAAAAATATATATATATATATAGCTTTAATGTAGAAATAGACTTACAGAACCACCGTTCCCGCGGAGACCAGGAAAGCAGAAGCGAGAGCTCGGAGCTTGCTTGCCAAATTTATAGGCAGACATTAGCCCGAGGCGAACACGCCCCTTAAGGGGCGGGATTTATCCCTACATCTCCCCTTTTTGTCTAAATAAGACAGAACTAAACCAAATACAACTACATACAATAACAACAAATAATAAATACAACAAACAATATTGAGAACAAAAGCTTTGCTAAACATTCTATCTCAAGAAGTCCAAATAATGTAAAGAGTAACTACAATTATATAATCTTCAACTCAGTCAAAGATCTGAGAAGTGAATAAACACTACTCAACAAACGAGATATATCCAAAATGTGCAACAATTGACAGAGACAACTGACTACCTGGGCAATCACCCAAAGTCTCGTTTGCAACGTTGAGTCAACCAATTTTGGCTAAGGCCTAACATAACTGACATACCATTATTAAAGGCAAGGAACTTTTCAAAACTATCTTACCCTGTCTTGGCAGGATATGACAGTCCTGTTTTATCCATTGATGCACGCTCTGTATCTGTGTCAGTGGTTGAGGTATGGGCATTTCTTTGCCCAAAGGCCAGTTCTGCCAAATAGAAAGGCTCCAGATGGAGTGTTTTTGGTGCTCAACATTCTCTCGGGAATAGAGCGGTGTTGCCAGGAGCAATTGTGTCTCACTATCACGAAACTCTGAGTTAGATTAAAGGCCATTTTCTACAGATCTTTGAAGAGGTTGAAGATTATCTATCTATACTGAGTATAATCTCTATATATCTAAAGAACCTGATTAGTCTAAGTATAAATGACAAACTTAGATGACAATTAGTCTATATAATTCTCAATATCTATCTAACTTAAAGACTAAGACAATAAACGACTGTGAAACAAATGAGGACAATGACCTCCAAATATAAACAATGTACAAATATACATTGCAGTAGTTAAATATATATATCAATACACAGATATTATATAAGTATCTTAATCAGAGGTAGAAATGTACACTGCAATATGGTAAATATATATATATATATATATATATATATATATCAATACAATATATGTCAATACATAAAAATGTTTTAAACAGAGGTAGAAACATGCATGCGTACAATAGTCAATATAATTTAACTTTGTATCAATATACAAGAATCTATACCAATATATTTGTCTATTATCCCATCATCCCTCTTTTTTTTTGTTTTTTTTCAAAATGATGCCTGAGCTTATAAAATTCCTCCCCCAACCCTCAATCATATACTAATTATAATCAACCCCTAAATGATGTCCCTAAACCCAAGGGCAAACTTTACTGGGAGAGGGGACGTCGTTCTCTAGAATTACTTCCAGCTGTCATAGGGGCGACGTTCTTTCTGGGGGATCCTGTGAAAGTAAAATGATGGTTAAATTTCAAGATAATGTCTTTTAAAATTGCAAATAGTCTCTGAGTATTTTCGTGCAGGACTGGCCAAAATGTATAAGATGTGCACCATTTCAGCTAACCAAGTTGGAACTGTCTTGTGCAGCTGGTACCCAAAGCAGGTCTTGTAGTAGCGCTGTCAGTATCATGACGTCATATCAACCAGGTGGAGTTGTTGTTATGGGGCCCCATCTTCTTCCTGGAAACTTCAAATGTCACTTCAGGAAAAACTCATTGTTCATTATGAAAAACTTAAACATTAATCATATAGACATATATATATATATATATTCAATGAAAGACATAATAGATATATTCAATGAAAAGTATGATAGATATGAAGAAAAGCAAAGATGTTTTCTAAACTCATATTTCTTTCTGTCCCATATCATGGCTCTTGACATGAGACAGAAACTCCAGAAACTCTGGGTTTTTCTCTTACTAACAGGCTTGGAATTGGAGAGGGACTGAGCCAGAGTCCAACTTCAAAACCAGCTTTATAAATTTATAAATATGGTTTAATATTACTTACACAACCCATTCAGTTGTCTTGATATTTACTATTGGGCAGGTATTTTTCCATCTGTCAGTATCCAAACATCCAGGGTCCCTTGAATTTCTCAAAGATGAGTGTTTTCCTGTGGAGATAAGAACAGAACCCTGCCCCCATTCTATATGTTTTTCTTACCACCTGTATGAATATCATCGTTGTGGATGAGTTGTCATTTCTCCTTTCCAAGAGGTTTCTCCTCTTCAAATCGAAACTTTATTAATTTTGATGGTATCCACAATTTTTCTTTTCCTGTGGAAACAAGAGCAAAACCCCTTCCCCAACGTAGCACATCTCCTGGCTTCCACTGAGAGGTCAGCACATCTTTGAAATAAATCGGTTGATTTAGTTCAGCAGACTTTTCCATTATCCAATGTCTTTCTGCTGCTGTCGTTCCTTTCTCATTAGCGTTAAGAAAATTCAAGGTTAATAAAGCATTATGTAATCTATTTCTGGGGGTATTTTCAGTCCCTTTCTGTTTGTTCAGCATATCCTTTATAGTACGATTTGATCTTTCTATAACTGCCTGACATGTAGGATTATTTGGTATACCTGTAATGTGTTTTATATTATAATAATCAAAAAAGCGTTTCATTTTCTTAGATACATATGCTGGACCATTATCTGTCTTTATTTGCGCAGGTATACCCATGATGGCCATAACTTCCAATAAATGTGTGATTACTGAATCAGCCTTTTCTGAGCTCAGGGCAGTAGCCCATTGAAAACCTGAATATGTGTCTATGGTGTGGTGTACATATTTTAATTTTCCAAATTCTGCAAAGTGGAACACATCCATCTGCCAGATTTCATTCCTTTGGGTGCCCTTTGGATTAGCCCCTGCAGGCAGTGGCGTTTGGTTATAGAAAGAGCAAGTAGGGCATTTCTTTACAATCTCCTTAGCTTGTTGCCATGTAATAGAAAACTCTTTCTTCAAACCTTTGCTATTAACATGATGTTTTTTATGAAATTCAGAGGCTTGTAGCACACTACCAATCAATAATTGATCAATTTCTGCATTACCTTGTGCTAGAGGAACTGGCAGACCCGTATGGGATCGGATGTGTGTTATGTACATAGGGCAAAGCCTGTTCCTGATCAAATCTTGAACCTGGAGGAACAATGAGGTTAGTTCAGTATCATCAGGTATAAATTCAGCAGTTTCAATATGTAAAATAACTCATTCTGCGTATTGTGAATCTGTAACTATATTAATAGGTTCTTTAAAATCCCTTAGCACCATAAGAATGGCATATAATTCCGCCTTCTGGACAGAATTATACGGACTTTGTTCCACCTTACCCAAGTCTTCTGATTTGTAACCTGCCTTCCCTGATTTATTGGCATCAGTATAGAATGTACGGGCTCCAGTTATTGGAGCATCACGGACGATTTGAGGAAGAATCCAAGAGGTTCTCTTTATGAAGTTAAGCCTCTTGCTTTTTGGATAGTTGTTATTAATGTCTGCCAAAAAATTAGCACAAGCTCTTTGCCATGGTTCATTATCTTCCCATAATTTCTTTAGTTCATCAGCAGTGAAAGGCACAGTAATTTCTGCTGGGTCTATGCCTGCTAGTTGACGAAGTCTCAGCTTGCCTTTTATAATTAACTCAGAGACTTTTTCCACATAAGTTTTCAGTTTCTTACTTGGTTTATGTGGTAAAAAGATCCATTCCAAAATAATATCATCTCTCTGCATTAAAATTCCTGTAGGAGAAATTTTTGATGGTAGTATGACGAGAATACAATCGAGCTCTGGATTCACCCTGTCCACATGTGCCTGTTGTAATTTTTCCTCAATCATTGTCAGTTCCTTTTCTGCTTCAGCTGTTAATTCTCTGGGACTGTTTAAATCTTTATCACCATCCAAGGTTTTGTTCAAATGAATTATTAAATCAGGTGTTATTCCAATAGCTGGTCGTAGACTGGAAATATCTCCTAACAGCCTTTGAAAGTCATTAAGAGTCCGTAGGCGATCTCTCCTAATTTGTGCTTTTTGTGTCTTAATTTTTTGCAAACCTATTTTATAACCTAAATAATTAACAGAATCTCCCTTCTGAATCTTTTCAGGAGCTAATTGCAAACCCCATTTAGGTAAAAGTATCTTTATTTCTTCAAACAGTCTATTCAAGGTATCCATGTTTGAATCGGATAACAAGATGTCGTCCATGTAATGGTATACTATAGATTTGGGAAATTTCTAGCGTATTATTTGCAATGGTTGGTTCACAAAATATTGGCACAGGGAGGGGCTATTTAACATACCCTGGGGGAGAACGGTCCAGTGGTACCTCCTCGAAGGTTGAGAATTGTTATAAGTAGGCACTGTGAAGGCAAATTTTTCTCTATCTTCTTTTTGCAAAGGTATAGTGAAAAAACAATCCTTTAAATCAATAACTATGAGAGGCCATCCTTTTGGTAATAAAGAGGGCAAAGGAATTCCAGATTGCAGAGGGCCCATAGGTTGAATAACCTTGTTGATGGCCCTGAGATCTGTCACCATTCTCCATTTACCTGATTTTTTCTTAACCACAAATACAGGAGAATTCCAAGGGCTGGTAGATTCTTCTATATGTCCAGCATCTAATTGTTCTTGTACCAGCTGTTCTAAAGCCTGTAACTTTTCCTCAGCTAAAGGCCATTGCTTTGTCCATATTGGTTTCTCAGTCAACCATTTTAGAGGCAAGGCTGTTGGTATCTCTGAAGGGACATCAATTGCTTGTTCTTGTACAGCCCGAATGGCTGGTTTTCTCCGTTTGTAATATCTTTTAATATTATTCTCAGAAATATAGGCTCTAGATTTAGCAGGAATGTTAATTTGGGTATTCCATTGTTGTAATAGGTCACGACCCCATAAATTCATTGCGATATTGGCTACATATGGCTTTAATTTTCCTATTTGTCCCTCTGGCCCTATACATTCAACCCATCTCGTGCTCTGCCTTACTCGAGATAGGGTTCCAATTCCCAGGAACTGAACATTTACATTCTGAAGAGGCCAATACGGATACCAAGATTCTGGGGTAATGATACTTACATCAGCACCTGTGTCCAGCAGGCCAGTAATAAAAATGCCATTTACACACACTCTCAGTTTAGGTCTTTGATCATTTATAGAAGTTTGCCAAAACACACGTAACTTATCTTTCTGATCATTATTGCTTGTAACAGTAGGCATGGGGCTTCCTAATTGTCCTGATGAGGCACGTTCTCTGCAGAAACTGGATATGACTGAACCATGTTTGCCATGGGGGCCTGTGAGGCCCCCCCTCTCACGTTTCCCATCTGTATCAGGTTGCCTTGTCTATCTCTTGTAGACCTGCATTCATTCGTCCAATGTCTGCCCTTTCCACATCTTCTACATAAACCTGAAGGCTGAGTCCTCCTATTTCTGTTATTTCTAGAAGATGCATTATTATTATTATTTCTGAAAGATGCATTATTATTATTATTTCTGAAAATCCGTTGTCTACAATTCCTTTTCATATGACCCATTTTTCCACAATTAAAACATTTGGTATTCTGGTGTCTCCTTTTACCATTGGAAATTGCTTCTTCTACCCATGCTTCAGTGCCATAATCAAATGTATCAACATTGAGTGTATGCAAGACCCATTCTTCCAACGGCGCTGATCTGAGCTTTAAAGGACCCCAAATCCTTTTGCATTCCACATTTGCATTTTCATAAGCCAAAGACTCAATCATTATACGTCTTGCTTCTGGGTCAGATATTCCTATTTGTACAGCCTTAGTTAATCTTTGTAAAAAGTCACTAAAGGCTTCTCTCTGACCCTGTTTAACTCTGACAAATGATTCTATTCTCTGTCCTGGGTCTTGTACCCTGTCCCAAGCCCTTAAGGCTGCTGTAGTACACATGGACAGTGTGTTTTCATCCAAATTAGCTTGTTCCTGAGGATCGGAAAAGAGCCCTTCACCTAGAATTTGATCTAGGGAAATGTCAATTCCCTTCGCTTTTTCCTGCTGTTCTAAGAGTCTAGCCTCTTGCCTGAATAAGCATTTCCATTTCAATTGCGGTCCACTCTCGAGTACCGCAGAGCTCAGCTGGAGCCAGTCTGAGGGGGTTGCTCTGCTTGTCGTGGCCCAAGATCTTAGCATCTCTTTAACAAAAGAGGCTTGCATCCCAAAAGTCATGACAGCCTGTTTTATTTCCTTGAGATCATTCATACGCACAGGCTCCCATGTATCCTCCTTGAGGACCCTAGGGTTTTTGGAACCAATCACCTTCTCTGTTGTTATTACTGGAAAGGCAGGTAGAGCTGTAGGTAGAGCTTTGTGGAAATTGTCCCGGAGAGACTTACCCACAGATGTAGTTAAAATTTGCCTTTCTACCCTTTGCTCTTCCTCATCAGAATTTAGAAATTCCTCAATCTTTTCAATTCTATTCACCATTGCCTTCTGCAATGTCTGAATCTCCTGTCCAGAATTATGTTCCAAAGCCTTCATTGAGGCTTCTAATGTATGAAGTTTGTCCGTTAGAGATAACATCTCATCTTTGGACATAATTTTTATGGCATAAACCGTGCCTTCTTGTATTGACAATCTTTCCGTCAATCTGTCATAAGCTTTAGACAAAATCCGATTGTCACATTCAGCAGTTTTGATTCTCTCAGTTAATGTTTCATTTCCTACAGAAAGGGACTGAATCTTATGGTCCAGATCAGCTGTTCCCTCTTCCATAATAATGAATTTCTCCTTAACATCAGCCTGAAGAACTTCAACCTGATTCTTGAGAAGATTGTTATCAGCCTGGAGAACTTCAAACTGATTCTCGAAAAGATTGTTATCAGTCTGGAGAACTTCAACCTGATTCTTGAGAAGATTGTTATCAGCCTGGAGAACTTCAAACTGATTCTTGAGAAGATTGTTATCAGCCTGGAGAACTTCAAACTGATTCATGAGAAGATTGTTGTCATTCTCAATTGTTTTTAAGCATTCAATCTCTACCTTAAGAATCCTGGATTCGTCTTGTAAAGACTTTATCATAGTTCTATTATCAAACCATTTGGTGCCAATGAAAACTACGAATCCCAGAAGGATCCATATATGTGGGGTGATAGACACCTCTTGTAAAATCTCCCACATGGTACAATTAAAAAAATCATTAAATTCTTGAACAGTAATGTGTTCAGACATTTTATTTATAAAAGAAAATTTTTTTACCTGCAATGATAGGTTCCTGCCAGTGGTGGTCTCTGTGTTTTTGGAGCCTGTCCTAGAACTAGCTCTTGTAGACCAGGCTGGCCTCGAACTCACAGAGATCCACCTGTCTCTGCCTCCCAAGTGCTGGGATTGAAGGCGTGCACTACCAAGGCCTGGCAGGCCTCAAACTCACAGAGATCTGCCTGCCTCTGCTTCCCAAGTGCTGGGATTAAAGGCGTGCTCTACCACTGCCTGGCCGGCCTCAAACTTGTGATCCTCCTGCCTCTGCCTCCTTCAGCAAATCCTACCGGCATGGGCCACCACAACCGGCCAAGTCACTTTGTAACAGACCAAATCTGACGCTGTGGCAGCTTTTGTTGCAAAACCGCAAGTACTTGAGCTTCTGCTAATTCAGGCAGTGGGGTTCCACTGCAAAACTTAGCCAAGGCAGGCAGAATGGGCCTGTGTCGCCGAGTGTGTCTCCGACTCGGCACTTTGGCCGGAGTCACGAACTGAAAAACAGCACCCGGGAGAGTGCTGTGTTAGCTAGAGGGCTACCCGCTTGAGTCGGGGGCAAAATAGCCCCACATTGGGCGCCAAAATGTAGCGGCGTAAACGAATGCAGACAGAGTGTAAAAATATATATATATATATATATATATATAGCTTTAATGTAGAAATAGACTTACAGAACCACCGTTCCCGCGGAGACCAGGAAAGCAGAAGGGAGAGCTCGGAGCTTACTCGCCAAATTTATAGGCAGACATTAGCCCGAGGCGAACACGCCCCTTAAGGGGCGGGACTTATCCCTACAGATGTCTGTTAAGTCCATTTGCTTCATTACTTCCATTAATTCTCTAATTTCTCTGTTAGGTTTCTGTTTGATTGACCTGTCCATTGATGAGAGAGGAGTGTTGAAGTCTCCTACTATTAGTGTGTGTGGTTTGATGGCTGCCTTGAGTTTTAGTAATGTTTCTTTTACATACGTGGGCGCTTTTATATTCGGGGCATAGATATTCAGGATTGAGACTTCATCCTGATGAATTGTTCCTGTTATGAGTATATAATGTCCCTCTCCATCTCTTCTGATTGATTTAAGTTTGAAGTCAACTTTGTTAGAGATTAGTATGGCCACACTTGCTTGTTTCTTAGGACCATTTGCTTGATAAGCCTTTTCCCAGCCCTTTACTCTGAGTAGGTGCCTGTCTTTGTGGTTGAGGTGTGTTTCTTGTAGACAGCAGAACGTTGGATCCTGTTTTCGTATCCAATCCCTTAGCTTGTGCCTTTTTATAGGTGAGTTGAGCCCATTGACATTAAGTGATATTAATGACCAGTGTTTGTTAACTACGGTCACTTTTTTAGTAGTAGGATTTGTGTGTTTCCCTTCTATGAGTTGCGCTGGTGAAAGGTCTCTAGATGACTGAGTTATGGTGGGCATTGTTGGACTCCTTGGTTAGTGATTTTCCTTCTATAATTTTCTGTAAGGCTGGATTTGTGGCTACGTATTGTTTGAATTTGTTTTTATCCTGGAAAATTTTGTTTTCTCCATTTATAGTGAACGAATGCTTGGCTGGATATAGTAGTTTGGGCTTGCATCCATGATCTCTTAGTTTTTGCAGTACATCTATCCAGGACCTTCTGGCTTTCATGGTTTCCATAGAGAAGTCAGGTGTAAGTCTGATAGGTTTACCTTTATAAGTAACTTGCCCTTTTTCCTTTGCGGCTCTTAATATTCTTTCTTTATTCTGTATATTTTGTGTTTTGATTATTATATGGCGAGGGGATGTTTTTTTTTTTTTTTGATCCAGCCTATTTGGTGTTCTGTATGCTTCTTGAACCTTCATAGGTACCCCTTTCTTCAGGTTGGGAAAGTTTTCTTCTATAATTTTATTAAGTATATTTTCTGTACCGTTGAGTATGCACTTCTTCTCCTTCTTCTACTCCAATTATTCTTAGGTTTGGTCTTTTTATTGTGTCCCAAATTTCCTGAATGTTTTGTGATGAGAACTTGTTGGTTTTGCTGTTTTCTTTGATCAGTGTGTTTATTTTTTCTATGGTATCTTCAGTATCTGATATTCTCTCTTCTATCTCTTGTAATCTGTTGTTAGTACTTGTTTCTGTCATTCCTGTTCGTTTACCCAGATTTTCCATCTCCATTCTTCCCTCGGTTTCTGCTTTCTTCATTGCTCCATTTCATTCTTCATGTCTTGAACCGCTTCCCTAACCTGTTTGATTGCTTTTTCTTGTTTCTCTTGGTTTTCTTGCGTGTCTTTGAGCGATTTATTCTTTTCCTCTACCTTTTTGTTTGTAATCTCTAATTGTTTATGGCAGTTTTTCACCTCCTGTTTAAGGTCCTCTATTATTTTCATATAGTTCACTTTTGAGTCGATTTCTTCTATTTCTTCAGGAGTAGGGTGTACAATTCTTCTTATTTCAGGATCCCTGGTTTCTGGTGGTGTCATGTTGCCTTTCAGATTGTTGGAGGAATTCTTGGATTGGCGCCTTCCCATCTCTTCCTTCAAATGGAGCCAGGAGAGGCCTGGTCTCTTGGTCCAGTCCTTGCTGTGATTGACTCCCAGGGTATATCTCCTCAGTGTAGAAGCAGGAACTGCTCCCGTCCAGATGGGATTCCTCAGCAACTAAACAGGGCTGCCGGTAGCCCAATGCTCCAGGGCCAACAGGGTGAATGGAGCAAGTGGGGGGGTGGTGGTATCCAGGAGCGCGCAGGAAGCCTGGCGCCGGAGCTGAAGGTGCCCGGCTCCCCTACAGGGGACCCCGAGGCCTGCCCGGCTGGCAGGTACCCACCGCTCTGGGTGGGTCGCCCTAGTCTAGGAGCTTAAGACTGTAGTTGAGCACCGGTCCCAGCATACAGCAGGGCAGGGCTGGGGAGGGGTGCTGGGTCATGCAAAAGAAAGACAGCCCTGCAGAAGGAGCTGGGGGAGGGGGTTTGTGCTCTCTTCCGGGACAGTCCGCCCTGGGTAGCACACACTCACCCGTCCTGATGTGATTCCTCAGCAACTAAACAGGGCCGCCGGTAGCCCAATGATCCAGGGCCAACAGGATGAATGAAGCGGGGGGGGGGGGGGGGTATCCAGGAGCGCACAGGAAGCCTGGCGCCAGAGCTGAAGGTGCCCGGCTCCCTTACATGGGACCCTGAGGTCCGCCCGGCTGGCAGGCACTCACTGCTCTGGTGCTCTGGGTGGGTCGCCTTAGTTTAGGAGCTTAAGACTGTAGTTGAGCACTGGTCCAAGCATACAGCAGGGCAGGGTTGGGGAGGGGTGCTGGGGGTGCTGGGTCGTGCCTTGTGCTTGTTTTTTTTAACATCTTTCAGTTACATCATTTCTTGAGCTATATCAAACAAAATATGCATCTTTCAAATTATTAATTTCATGCTTTGACAAGGTCATAAATATATATAATTCATTCTAGCTACTTTTTCTCTGCAAATTCTCTTATTTCTTCTCCATCTTAACTGAACTCCTTTTCATACCTTTTCTTTTCTTATATTTTAACTTTTGGTTTGGTGTTTCTCACACATTTGATCTGATTGATGCTCCATCTGTGTGGCCACTGGAATTCATGTGGTCATTCCATTCAATGTAGGCTGGTGTTGTCGCCAGTGTGTAAACAGTTGAACATAAGGACTTCCCCTTCCCCAGAGTCTATCAATAGTGAGCAGTTTTACAGTGAGCTGCTAGACTTCCTGAGCATATTCTCCATTTATGTCTGGCTACTGATGAGCCAATCCCTCTCTAGATCTAGTGCAGTCATCTAGAGTTGTTGAGTGTTTATGGGTGCAATAGGTATGTATTACCTAAAAAATAGGTGTTCAGGAACCCTCCTCTGTCACTTTTTTCTCTTCTATTCTTTATGAACCATATTATGCAATGTTCCCTGATCCCTGAAAGATGTGGAGTAAATATCTCATTTAGTGAATAGCACACATCCTTCCTTTATTCTCAACAACTTCTGTCTTTCCAGGATTCCGTATTTACCATCATTTGATAGAGGCTAAGAGTGGTAACTGTCTACAGGTAGAAACAAACATATTTAATAGATGCTTTGATGCTATGTAAATTTAGCTGAACATCAGAATTAGTTTCCTCCTAGGGGCCAGTTCCATCTTCTACCGCATATATTTATGCAGGTATGAATTGACTCCTGTGGACTGAACATCAAATCTAATCAAAGAGTGATTGATTAATCTCTTAATACTTGTGGCACTTGGCAGAAATGAGAACCTATTTTCTGTAAATTCGGTGTCAAACCTTACAGGATCACACCGAGAAAAGACAATTTATTCATTTTCTGCACCTTGACGATATAGCTCAGGGCTAGAGCCTTTAGCTGCCTTTTCTGCACCAGTAGTTGACATAACATGTTCCTGTTCTGCGAGTCTAGCCAGCAGAAAGCATGCTTTTGGTTGCAAGACCACCTTTCTCTATATATTATGTAATCAAAATGCAAGGTATTTTCAACATTAGAATATAGTTATCTAGTTCTGGTATGTAGCCAAGAGGAATGGCAAGAGCCTGTATTGTGGGGGAAGGGCTGAGTAATGCATACTTAGCATTGAGGTTTTTGAAAAAAAAAAAAAGAAAGAAAAAGAAAACCCAGAAGACCAATTTCCAGCCATTCAGGATATTTCCCTTCCAATTGATCCTGTAAAAATTATATATTTTCAATTTGTTTACAAGACAGTAGCTCTTCCTAATTTTTTTCATAGTTCTCTGGATTACCTTACTAACCCATTGTTTCTGTTACTCCCTACTTGTCTTCTCTTTTCCATCACTAGTATAAACTCCATCTATTTTTTATATTACTTGTCTTTATAAACTCTCACCTCTTAAGTCATCACCATTCTGATAGCTTTCCTATATATAAGTTTATTTATCCATTTTTATATATAGGAACTATAAGTAGAATAAACAAATAAAAAGATTACAAGATGCTAGAATCCATATATAATAAAGAAAATATGGTGATCGTTTTGCTGCACTTGAGAAGCCTGAGTATAATTATTTCCAGCTTTATTTACTTAATGTAAAATCTCATCTTTTTACACATTTATATATGAAACACATTTTTATCATCCAATCATCACTTGATGAACATCTGCACTGATTCAGTATTCTATATATAGTGAATGGAATCACAATGATCATGAATGAGCAAGTATATTTGAAAAATAATACATAATCTTTTGGAAAATGACCAGATATAGTATAGCTGAGAGGTGTGGTTGTTTAATTTATGGTTTTTAAGAAATAGTCACTTTTATTTCCGTAATGTTGACACTAGTTTGCAATCCTATCAATACTGAATAAGTGCACATCTTCACATCCTCACCAACATTTTAGATTTGATTTCTTGAGAAAAGCTATTCTGATCATCATTCGATGGACCCTTGAATAGTTTTAAGTTGAATTTCTTTGATTATTAATGATGCTCAATCCCCGTTAAATCATTTACTCACATTTATTAGTTTTTCTTTTAAGAATTCTGCACTTGTTTTGATTGAATTGCTTACTTTATTTATGCTCATTTTCCCAAGTTTCTTCTGTATTTCAGGCTTTAGGCTGCCTCTTTATTGTTTTCTTTGTTGTTCAGAAGCTTCTTCATTTCACGAGAAACATGTAAATTGTTTGCCTTATTTCCTGAGGGACTCAAGCTCTATTTAAAATGCTCTTTCCTGTGCCTACATGTTGTAGTGTACTCATTATCTTCTCCACTAGCCCATCCAGAATTTCAGATTGTATGTTTGAATATAGAACCATTTGAAGTTTAATTTTATGCAGGATAAGAGTGAAGGATCAAGTTTTGCTCATCTGTAAACAGGTAGTCATTTTTCTGAATACAATTTATTAACTATACCATTTTTCTCAAGTGTATACAACAGTGTCTCTGCCAGAATCAAGATAGCCATAATTGTGTGGACTTAAATATGTATCTTCAGTGTCTTTCCACAAACTAAAATGTCCATTCATGTGCTAGCACCTTGTTGTTTATATTACTATGATGTGGGAGTGTCATATATCAATCTGTTGATTTCATTGGTTAAGCAATAAAGAAAACTGCTTGGCCCTGTGGGTGGAGTAAACAGAACAAAATGCGGGGAGGAAGAGGAAGTGAGCTCACTCTCGACAGCTCTCCTCTCGGGAGCAGACGCCTGAGAGAGATGCCATGCCCCGCTCCCGGGATGAAGCTCCGACCCAGGATGGACATAGGCTAGAATCTTCCTGGTAAGCACACCTTGGGGTGCCATACACAGATGATTAGAAATGGGCTTAATTAATATGTGAGAATTAGCCTAGAAGAGAATGGGCCAAGCAGTGTTTAAATGAATACAGTTTGTGTGTTGTTATTTCGGGGCATAAGCTAAGCTAGCCGTGCGGGCGGCTGGGGTGCTGGGGATGCAGCCCCGCCATCCTTATTACTACATTACTACATATGCATGCCACAACATGTGAGGTAATCAAAAGGCAGTTTAGAGGAAACTAATTTTGTCTAGCCACATGGTTCCTGAGAATTGAAGTTGGATTTCACCTAACAAGAACCTTTCACTCTAAGCCATGTTGCAGAGTCATGTTGACTTTTGCTTCAAAAACATTGATATAGGTCATAAGATGGCATTAGATACCTTAGAAACAAAATTTGTGTACAACAGATTCACACATATAAATATAAAAAAACTAAATCTTAACAAGTATTTACATCACGTTCTTGGTGGAAACAAAGAGCATGTGTTTTCTAGAGAACTGTAACCTTATTTAGTTTGCTTGCTGCCAACCTCAATTTACAACTTTCAAGTCACTGACCTTTGAAGTGCATTGTTGCATTTCATCCTCAGAGAGACCTTGAAACAATAACCAACCTGCCATGTGGCAGTTAAGAAAATTAAGCCATGTTTAGGTATTTTATTAGTGTTCAGATCAAATCAAGGAAGTGGTCCACATTGGATTGGGATTCAGCCTTGATCTCTAGATCACAGAAGTATCTATTCTCTTAAAGATAGCTCTTTCTTTCCTTTTGGTCTAAATACTGCTGATAAATTTCCAAGGCCCAAGTGATCAGTCCTAAGCCCATGCACATGTGAGCAACACTAACTGGACTCATCAGATTATTTCATACATATAGTAATAATAATAATAATAATAATAATAATAATAATAATAAACAAGGATATGTATGTATTTGGGAGACAATGCGGTTGGCCTAGAAGGGATTGGAAGGGCAAAGAAACAGTGAACACTATGCAAACACAGAATACAACATTCATGTATAAAGAATATTAAAAACTAAATAAAAAGAAAAACAGACAAATAAGCAAGGAGTTAAGACAAGGTAACCCTTTGTAGTCCAGGTTGGTCCCGATGTTGTAATTCCTCCTCATCCTTATAGGTTACATGGTTCTGAGAATATAGTACTTTGTTCAACTCAGACAAAGGATCTTAAAAATAAATGTCATACTTACCTTTCTGTTTTGTTTCCCTGAACATTCCACTGTGCTGATTATTCTCTTCTGGCTTCACTTTAGATTTCTTAGAACTATTTTGAATGCTTCTCTTATCAAACTCTATTTCTCTTCTTTTGAATATCTGTGAAGTAATTATAATAATGTTTCTAATAATCTTTTCCACTAATTTGGATCATTTCTTAAACAGTTTGAATTGGGTGATATTTTAAATTGTGGTTCACATTTCCATAATACATGGCATGCCTAGTCTTCTCTTCAACTGGACTTTGTATATTTTAAGTGATTTTTTTTCCTGGATGCTGCTTCTTTTTTTTTTTATTTGCATATATGTTCTTAGTTTAGACCCTTAGAAATACGTTTACATTTCTTAATCTCAATATTAAGCAAAATGAAGAGACACCTGATCAAGACTAATTCTCCAGCTTTTAGTTGCTTCTTTTGTGGAGAAATCTTTATCACTCACTTGGAAGTTTTTGAATTTGAGATTCTTCCACTATGGCAAATGAAATCAGTGATGCTATCAACTCTACCACTGGAGTATGAATTCAAGATGGCAGTTTTCTAATGCTAGAGACTTTCTCAATTGTCTCAATTTTTTTTCAACTTAAATCATTGATTTTGTGTACTTGACAGGGACTTGACATGACAGCTTCTAGATTTTTTTTTCTTTTCTCTGCATGGTATTTTACATGTGCAACCATGGTATTTTGGGTATCTTAGGCCTTGACTTTATCTCTGTAACTCAAGGAAACTGAGTGGTCCGTTTTGGTTAACCTTGTTATAAAAACTCTATTCTAAAATGCCTTCCCAGGTTCTAATTTGGAACAGTTATGAGATTTTCATTATTTGCTAATTAGGGAATATTTTTCTATTTGGCAATATTTTCAAATACATTGTTTAATATGTTTTGCCTTTAACTGATTCTTCACGAACACAATTGAATCTTGTCATAAATACAAAAATATTAAGATAATTAAATTTCAGTAACCATATTTTTATATTGTATTATTCTTGATGCTACATGATATATGTTGCCGACACATTTTCCTCATATACCTTGAAAAAATATTCTTATAATAATATTGTAGTAATAGGAGCGGCGGGGCTGTGTCCCCAGCACCCCGGCCGCCTGATAGCTTATGCCCGAAATAACAACATACAAACTATTCATTTAAACACTGTTTGGCCCATTTCTATCTAGCCTCTTCTAGGCTAATTCTCACATATTAATTTAGCCCATTTCTAATCATCTACATAGCACTGCTAGGTGTGCTTACGGGAAAGATTCTAGCCTACCTCCATCCAGAGTCGGAGCTTCATCGCGTCTGCCCCGGAGAGCAGAGCTATCATATCTACCTGGGAGCAGGGAACATGGCATCTCTCTGAGGCATCTGCCCCAGAGAGGAGAGCTATCCAGTCTGAGCTCACTTCCTCTTCCTCCCAGCATTCTGTTCTGTTTACTCCTCCCACCTATGTTTTAACCTATGAGACCAAGCAGTTTCTTTATTACTTAACCAATGAAATCAACAGATTGATATATGACACTCCCACATCATAATATATTTAAGATTCAAATCAAGTACATATAAGAATGCCCTAAATTTTTAGGCAGTCATTTATTATTTTCTTTCTATCTCTTCCTTACTCTGTTTCCCTCTTCCTCTTTTCCCAAATATATGATTTGAGAATCCTTCTAGACCATGCGTATGGATAACACTTTTATATTGTTTTTTTTAAAGATCTTAAAGATTCAGTATTTAAACATATATAAGGTTCATATTAATTGTAAAACTGGTCATTTATACACACTGTATTGAACATAAGTCTAGGGAGGCATTACTGGCAGACTCCTCACTTTGCTGTCAATTTGCACTCAATGCAGAAGTAGACTTTATTGTTTATGTGTCAATTATCAAAGAACATAATTAGCTACACAGGTGGTAATTTTACACTGTATTTTGCAATAAGTTATTTCAGTTTATAGTCAATTGAATGAGTTCAGTTTTACATATAAACACACAAGCACACAACATTGCTATTGGATTTCAGTTATACATTTCCTGCATTGACTAAATAAGATCTGTAATTTTCATGCAATTTTATGGTGGTAGATTAGGAGTATAAAAAATGTATAGTGTACAAGGGTGAACATTGCGTTTACCTATCCATTTATATATTTTTAAATCATATATATATTTTTTATTTTGTTTTACATTCCAACCACAGTTCTCTCTCCACCTCTCCACCTGCCCCTCTCACCTCACCCCCCACCTGCATCCACTCCTTCCAATGGGGAGTCAAAAATGTCTGGCACATTAAGTTGTGACAAGAACAAGCCCCTCCAACCTGCATTAAGGTTGAGCTTGGCATCCCACCATAGAGAATGGTCTCCAACAAGCTAGTTCATACACCAAGGATAGATCTTAGTCCTTCAGCCAGTGACCTCACAGATAGTTCAAGCTTCACTGCAGTCTCCCACATATGGGGAGCCTAGTTTGGTCTCAAGGAAGCTCCACAGCTCTCTAGAGTTCATGACAATTTTTATACTATTATGAGAACTTAAGGAAAAGGTTTTTCATAATAATCTTTTATTTTCTATAAAATAAGATGATTTTGAAGCTGAATTATATATTTATTGATTCTCAAAAGTTTTATTATGACTAGGATCCATTGTTTATCTAGTTTTTTTTTTTGGTGGTTAGCATTTAAAAAACAAAGTAAAACAAACAAAAAGATATACATTTTACAACCCAGGTATGTTTTGGTTTTGAAAAGTAAATGATGCATATGCCTGTGGTAATGCATATGCCTGCCTGTGATAATGCATATACCTGTGATAACACATATTTTTGGTGTTGGTGAATGTGACAGACAGAGCCAAAAAGAGAACATATATGTGTTCATTTGCTAATTGTACAATGTATTTAACAATGTTTTACCCTGGTAATGATTATTGTATAAATTTCATATTTAAGTACACATTTGGTAAGAACAACATTTAAGAAATAGTTCTCTCAATTGGGACTTGCATTAAAATTTCATGTATTATCTTATGCAAATGGTAATCTCATATTTTCAACATGTAAAAGTCTTCTACATTTTGAATTCAGCTTGAATTTCTGAATAAGCATTTTTGGTATCATTTTTGGCAAATTACTTACCAATAAATTCTATGTTCACATGTGATTACCGCTGATTCTGACATGGGTTCCATTATGGCCATTACATAGCCATAATACACATCATTATAGAAACCTTTTGTCCCTTTGGGCCAAAGAAACATCAGCTATCATTTTTAAAGAAATCACTTTTCAGAGCTGGGCGATGGTGGCGCACACCTTTAATCCCAGCACTCGGGAGGCAGAGGTAGGCGGATTTCTGTGAGTTCAAGACCAGCCTGGTCTACAGAGCTAGTTCAGTCATATTGGAAGATTTGCAAATAAAACCTAAACATTAAGAATCAGATCACTAAAACGAGATGACTTTAGGAGTTATACAGTAAACTATGATAGCCAGATTTCTGTTGGTTCTGAAGTTACGGAAATAGTGGCAATCAAGTGAAATATGACTAAAAGCAAGATGTTTTAAAGTATCTTTCATACTAGGAAAAAAAACCTCCATGGAACTACAATGTTGACATTACTTTGTCTTCTTTTCCATCAATAGGAAAGAAAGTTTTACTCTATGTTATTGGAACAAGTGACTCTCTGGTCACCCTGCCTCAGCAGTAAAATGCATGGTATTGTGCCTTTTCTTTTTTCTATCTTTTGACAAAGTTCACAAACAAGCACACCTTACAATAAATCACAAAGCAGGGATGACTTCTTATTTTCCATTATTGTTTCCCTAGAAAACAACAGCATGAATGAACTGACTAAACTCTGAGCAGGAACTGGTATGCTTGATTCACTCTTTAGTGTAAAAAAAAAAAAAAATTTGTTTCAGCATTAGAAAATAAAGTTTTCTAAGTACTGATCTTGAATTAGTGTAAACAGTCTTTTGGCAAAGGACTATTAACATAACAATTTTTAGTATTTATTTATTTTTCAACTGTTAAAGTGATTTATTTTGTTTTTCTAAGATAGTTTCTGCTCTTTTATTTGTTAAGGAGTATAAACATTAAAAAGTATCCTATAGTGTGAATGACATAAAATTTAGGTGTAAACATATGAGAACATATAAATGCAAAATAAAATTAATGAATATATATGTGCATATATGAACATCTTAAAGTAAATGAGTAAATATAATTAATTTAAAAAAAGATTTAGAATTATTGCAATTCTAATGTATTTTAATTATATATGTGAGTGTATATGTAACTAGAACATATTAGAATTAGAATATACTCACACACATATGAATAGAGCTAGATAATGGTAATATGGTAATAGCATTTCAACTTTTGTTATATCAACTTGCCATTGAAAACAACTACAAAATTCATAAGTAACTCTTTGAAGACACGGAGACTTCTAGGACATGAATAGCAACACTCACAAGGAGAAAAGACTATTTGATATAAAGTTAAATTATTCGAGGTTATCCCTTTAAAGTGCTTTCCATTTTGATGAGAAAAGCTAGCAGGAAGTTGTGATTACTTCTGATAAGCAGAGGTAAAGTTTTCCAGAATTCCTTAGAACAGCAAACAAAAGTTTTGTTTTTCTTTGCTACCTGAAGACAGGTAAGTTAGACTGAAAGTAATGAAGTGATCCAAACTTGACTTTTTTTCCCTAAGGCAATTTACTGCTTTCTAAGTGGATTTCCATGATAGAATTCAAGGCAGGAGAAAATGATGACTAATACGGCAGTGTACTTCCAGCTTTTACGGAACCGGAGTGGTTAACAGGAACATATGAATGTACAGAGAGCTCATTATGCAGTGAAAATGTTGGTAGAAATGAGCACACATATGTATTTACACACACACATGCACACACACACAGAGAACAGCTCATGCAGCATTAAACACAAAAGAAAACTAGAGATAAGTTAATTTTTATAAGATGTAACATTCAGCTATGAAGAAACTCAATTCAAAGTGAAATTATTTTTCAAAAGTACAATAACTATGTTTAGAGTATCAATTTACTTCTGTGTTTTCATTTAAAATAAGTAGTTATTGATTCTTTTTCAAATTACTTGGATTCCACAAGACCAAACCAAAACAAGTAGCAGAGGAGTGAAACAAAGCTGCACATTGCCAGGGAAATGAAATGAAGGACTCAGAGAATGTTCACACTGCTGGAATCCCAAACAGAAAGCGGACTACAGCAAACCATGGACTCTCATCAGACAGGGATGCGGGAATCTGAAACTCAGGAACTATTTGTGTCTTCAATTCCATTACAACTACCATTTCAATAAAATCAAATAACTGGACAGACTATGGGGAAATTCCAACAGAGGCTGGGTCCACCAATCATTTTTAACTCCAGTCACTGAGAATAATAACACAGTCACAGCCCCAGATAAGTGGAGGGACACTAAATTTGAGAAATCCCAAGCTTATTTTCTTCCACCCACATTACTGCCTTTCATCCATGAAACAAAGGATTAGACATGCTCACAGGAAGAGTAATGCAGAGTATAGAAGATAATACAGCAACTTGATGAAGGTATGGATCTCAAGCTGGACATACTCTTAGGGGAGACTTCAATACCCCACTCTAAACAAAAGACAGGCCATCAAAAATCTAAACAGAGAAAAGTGGGCTCTCAGAGAGATTATAAACCAAACAATACAAATATTCAAACAGATAAGGACATACAATCTTCTCAGCACCTCATGAAACTTTCTCTAAAACCGACCTCATACTTAGACACAAAGAATGTACTAATATAAACAAGAAAATCAAAATAACCCTCTGCAACATATCCAACCACCATGAATTAAAGCTGGAAATCAGCAACACCTGAAACAACAAAAATCCTACAAACTTACGGAATATAAAAAATTCCCTACTGAAAAACAACTGGGTCAAGATAGAAATAAAGAAATTGAAGACTTCCTAGAATGTAATTAAAATAAATACACAACATATCCAAACTTATGGGACACAATGAAAGCAGTGAGAAGAGGTAAGCTTTTAACACTAAGTGAAGAGCTCCAGCAAGCTCAAGCATGACAAACCCAATGAAGGCACCCCCTGCCCTCCCAGTTCCTTCTCTTTTGCTAAACCACTAGATTATATATACCCGAGGCTACCCACCATGGTCTAGTCCTTTATTTGGCCACATTTTTTAGGCTTGACTTATTTCTGGGGCTGATCACCAAAGCCTAACTATCAAAACATCAAGAGCCAACCATCAAAAATTCCCATTTGGCAATTCTAATTAATCTACTCATTCAGAACTTACCAACCCATCCTATATCATTCAAACACGAATCTCTCCTTTTTCTCTTTTAAAATTACACCTTCAGAATCATTGCTATTGTTTGTACCAATTCTGATTGAGCCCCCCTGTCTCTTTGTCTTGCTTAACAAAGGATCTAAGTCAAGTAGAGACTGTAGAAAGTGCTTCAGTGCTAAGGAGTCACTTGAGAATATAGGAATCATGAGGACACACTTTAAAAATCTATACTCCATGAAACTGAAAAATCTAAAAGAAAAGGAAGTTTTTCTCAATAGCTACCACTTACCAAACTTAAATCAAGATAGCGTATATAATTTAAACAGACCTACAACCCCTAGTGAAATAGAATAATTCATCAAAAAACTTCCAAGGGGAAAAATGCCAATCGTAGACAATATTATTCCAGAAAATAGAAACAACAGGAACATAACCCAATACATTTGATGAGGCCACAGTCACCCTGACATTGAAACCACATACTCATAAAAGAAAGAAAATTACAGATCAATTTTCACCATGAACATTGATGCAAAAATGCTCAATAAAAATTTACAAATTGAATATCTAAGAACACATAAAAACGTTTATCCACCACGATCAAGTAGAATTCATCTTAGAGATGCTAGAATGGTTCAACATACAAATATCTGTTAATGGAATCCACCACAGAAATAATATAAAAGATTAAATGTCGCATCTCTTTAGATGCTAAAAATCCTCTGATGAATATCCAACACCCCTTCGTGATAAAGGTTTTGGAGAGACCAGGGATACAAAGAGCATACTTAAACAATATAAAAGCAATATTCAATAAGCAAACAGTCAACATCAAATTAAATGTAGAGAAACTCAAAGCATTTCACCAAAATCAGAAATAACAAAAGGCAGATTACCCTCTCCATAACTATTCAATATAATACTCGAAGTTCTAGCTAGAATAATAAGACAACAAAATGAGTTGAAGGAAATACAAATTGGAAAAGAAGAAGTCAAACTTTCTCTATTCACAGATGACACAATAGTATTCATAAGCGACCCTAAAAATTCTACCAAGGAACTCTTACAACTGATAAACACCTTTAGTGATGTGTGATATAAAAGATAAAACAACAACAAACAGCTGCCCTCCTATGTAAAAATGGTAAGCAAACTGAGAAAGAAATCTGGGAAACAACAACTTTATAATAGTCACAAACAATAGAAAATATCTTGGGTAACTAAGCAAATGAAAGACCTGTAAGACAAGAACTTTAAGTCTTTGAAGAAATTAATTGGAGAAGATATCAGAATATGGAAAGATATCCCATGTTCATGGACACATATGATTAACGGAGTAAAAATGGCAGTCTGACTAAAAGCAATCTATATATTCAATGCAATCCCACAAAATTCAAATACAATTTTTCACAGATCTCAATAGAACAATTTTCAACTTCACATGAAAAAACAAAAAACCCAGGATAGCCAAAACAGTTCTATACAATAAAGGAACTTTTCAAGTTGCCACCATCCCTGATTCCAAGCTCTACTATAGAGCTATAGTAATAAAAACAGCAGGATATTGTCATAAAAACATACAGGTGGAACACAGAATCTGATTGAATACCCTGATGCAAATATACATTTTTCCACTTAATTTGATGTTGGGTATGGACTTGATGTAAATTGTCTTTACTGTGTTTAGTTATGTCCCTTGTATTGCTAAACTCTCTGGTACTTTTATTATGAAGGGTTGTTAGATTTTGTGAAAATATTTTTGGATATCTAATGAGATAATCATGTTTTTCTTTTTTGTTTCTGGTTATTGTATGGTACATTGTATTGATTCAATTTCATATGTTTCAAATTCATATCCATGAATTTCTGGGATGAAGCTGACTTGATCATGGTGGATTTTATTTTTGATGTGTTCTTGGATTTAGTTTGTATTTTTTAATTAATGTTTTTAATTTATTTTTATTTTTACATCTTAACCACAGTTTCCTTTCCTTCTGCTCCTCCCATTCCCTCTTACAGTTCAAATTCTAATAGGTCATAATAATAAAAAAACAGAATCAGATATCGGAATAAATGCTGAAAGACCATAGAAATAATGGATCCAGCCATAGAAAGACTTTTACCTCCAGGTAATCCTCGGACCAAAGGGAGCATGATCCTATCTCCATGAATCCTCAGACTGAATTCGCTAAGCTCCCATCTCTTTCTGCCTTATAGTCCTCTATCTGCTCAGTCATATCCCTTCTTGTCTCCACCTCCTTAGTGCTAGGTTAAAGGCCTAGGCCTGTGACTTCCAAGTAATGGGATTAAAGGTGTGAGACACCCCCTCCTGCTGTTTCTCCTTTATACTGAATCAGTCTTAGGTAGCCCAGGGTGACCTTGAATTTACAGAGATAGATCCACGTCTCTCTCCACAGTGCTGTGATTAAAGGTATGTACCCTCACTGCCTGGCCTCTATGGCTAACTAATGGATAGCTCCATGCTCTGTTCTTCAGGCAAGCTTAACTTATTACAGCCCAAACAAAATATCACCCACCTCACCGTACATCCTCTCTGTCTCTCTCATCCACTCCTACTCTACTCTCTTTCTTTTCAGAAAGGGACCAGCTTTCCATGGGTATCAGCAAAGAATGGCATATTAAATTGAAATAGGAAAAAGTATTCCCTTTGCATTAAAGGCTGGGTGAGGCAATCCAGTATGAGGAATAGGTTTCCAAAAGCTAGCCAAAGCATTAGGGACAGTCCCTGATCCTACAGATAGAAGTGGCAAAATAAACCTAGTTAAACAACTCTCACACATATGTAGAGGGCCTAGGTCAGTCCCATGCAGACTCCCTAGTGTTATGTCAGTGCAGAGTCTGTGAGCTCTTATGAATCCAGGTTAGTTGTTTTTGTGGGTTTTCTTATGATGACTGTGACTCCCTCGAATTATGGGAGCCAAGGGAGTCACAGTCATTACAAGAAAACCCACAAAAACCCTTCCTCCCTTCATCAGTAAAATAATTAAAAATCTAAATAAAATGAAATAGCATGGTAATGACAACAAAGTGACTATAGGACCTTCTGGAATCTAACAAACATGAAGAAAACCATCATTAGTAAGAAAACACTGCTCAAATGCTGAAAGTTTACTTTCCTAAAGGGAAAAGGTAATATTTTATGTATTACTTTGTCAGATAGTATTAAACTAAAGTATAAGAACGACACAAAGGCTGAAGGATCCATGTATAATAGAAGGGAAATTTGTGTGAAGTGTACAAAATGGCAAAGGAACTTCTGAGAACTTTAGAACTCTGGCCAGAACTACTTATGGGTCTTCCCTCAGATAGGATCTGGAAAAAAATAAAGCTTCTACTCAGATCGGATTAAGAAGGAGAGAGGATAAGTTTGGAGGTCAGTTATGAAAAAGATCAAATATTTGAAATCCAGGAAAGGGGGAGGGTACATTAATCAACAAAATGCTGTGCTCTTGATTTTTCCTATAAAATGAAAACATTGCACAGCTCTTATTTGGTGCAGCAGACAGACCTTTCCAAAGGAAGTTGGTATAAGAAAGCAAGAAATGAGCATGTCAGACAAAGCAGAGAGATTTTCTGTGTCTGACACACAAATGAGCTTTTGGAGAAGATGAAGAATCTTCAGAGAAGCCCTGGATTCAGGCACATATAGCCAGCATTGTGGCCTCTTGAGTTTGAGCTCTCCTCAAACCTTTAAGGGTTTTCACTTCATGGCTAGAATCTTTTGAAAAGCCTGTAACTTATTCCATACCTACATCCATGTATGTACATCCCATGTATGCCCAGTTTCCAAGGTTGACACTAGGCTTTAGACCTGTGGAACTGGAGTTTTATATATTTGGAAGTTTCAAAATTAAGAAGGCTTGGAACAGAACTTAGGTCCTCTGAAAGAGTAGTCAGGACTCTTGCCACTTGAGCCACCTCTTCAGGCCCAATGTCGGATGCTATTACTAAGATCCTGTAATTTTGAGATTGCTGTAATGACTTACTTTTGTGTTAAAAGCTCATTTTGAAACAGGCAACAAAGACTCCTGTTTTACCCAAAAAACTATTTAATACTATAATAATCACCCAAATAACTCATTTTTAAAATACTGTAGAATCTTAGAGTATCAAAAGCTTTCAATATTAGATATTGTAAATAATTGTTGATATATTTTTACTCAACGTTATTGATGGATGGAATTTTAAGAAATCAACCATGATTATATCCCATGAGCTTTTGCTCTTAACAGTTCTCTCTCTCTCTCTCTCTCTCTCTCTCTCTCTCTCTCTCACACACACACACACACACACACACACACACACTCACCTATAAACCCTTTGGCTCCAACACCATAAAATATTCATTTTCTCCATAATACAACTATTCATAAAACTTTTCAGAATTAATTTGTACATCTTACATGAAGTAAAGGTTAATCCTGGATCTTTACTCAAAAGAAATAACCCAGCAGAGAGACACTTTTTAAGAAGTTTAATAAGTGAAGCAAAGCACAGTCATAGTCTAGGGAGAGATTAAAGGTAGTTGCCTGGAGGAAGGGAGGTATGAAGCTTCCAGTGACCCACTGGCTTCTATAATTTTGGTTTTAAAAGAAGCTTTTATTATTCCTTGAGAAGTTGATGACATTCATGACATTAGAGTGACTGTAGTGACTACTTTTTAAACATGTTGAACTATTGTCTCCTTTTGAAGCTATTTCTTACCATGATCCAGTTAAAGTTTTAAATGTAGGTTGTCAAAATCACAAAGAAAATAATATTCTAATAATGTGTAGTCTTCACTATTGATCATCTCTGGCAATTAAAAAAGTTCCCTGGTTCCTTAGGTTCTGATCTAGTAGAAGGAATTTAAATGTATCTTTTAAGATGTTAAACCACAATGGCAGATTTGGGGTATCATGAATACACCTACTCAAACACAGATACAGGTTTCTTTTGGTACCTCATTTCTGATTCCATCATCACCAATAATTCCAATCACAAAAGAAAACTTACTTACATAATCAGTTAAAACTAAAATCAGCAATTCTCAAGAATTTTTTTTTTTTATTTCATGGTAACAATGAAAAAGGGGTAGACAAATTAAAAACATTTAACCCATAAAAAATCACATAAGGTAATGAAATAATTTAAAATTTAAAGCAGGTTAAGTACAAAAAGATTTTGATTATAATAGTACTACACTTATACAGTACTCCAGCCGTTATCCAATTGTCTAATAACAAGTTGAGTTTCAGTAAAGACCAAAATACCTTTATGATAAAACATGTCGTTTAGAACAACTTGAGAACACATTTAAATGAGTTTGAGACCTCTTCACAATTTTTTCTATACCACTACCAGGTATTTACAATGAGACAAAAATATAGAAAGGCAGGTGGTTAGGCAAAATGTAGACAGTCTAACAAAGAAAGAGCCTATGTTAGTAATAGTGACTGTATCAGTATCTGAAAAACCCCAGCAGGTACCCATTAAATGCTCTGTACATGTCTCTTGTAGGTCACAGAAACTTGCCACAACATATCTATGAATAATTCAGCCACCCCTAAAATGAAAAGAAGTGAAAGAGTAGAAAAAAAAAATTAATGGCCTCTAGTCTCAAGTCCTGAAAACCACATAAGGCTCAAGATACCATACTCCTAAGCTTGGAAATTCTTCCACTGAAAAAGGAAAGGAAGTAAAATAAATCCAAACACCACACATAACAATTATGCTATTTGGTCCCACAATAAAGAACAAAAATGCCAAGGAAATTCCTATAATTTTGTTGCCATTGCAAATGTTGTCCTTAAAACTAGTTAGAAAAACACAATGAAAAACAATTCTGCCCCAACTTCATAAGACTAATGGGCCAAAGCATGGAGAGACCTGGTCCAGACCAGCAGGACATGTTGGGATCATGCTGTGACTCTGAAGACAAGTACTTGGAATGAGAAAAGATAGACACTGGATAGCCGGGTTTTGGTCAGAAGAATTGTGAGCACTAATGACCCAATCCGGCAACTTTGTTAGTATCACCTCATGTGGGGAAATAGAAAACAAGTCAGTAATGATTCTCAGCAGAATTATGAACTCAGCATTTTCTAGTTTGCCTTTACAAGTCACATCCTCATAGTGAATAACACTCTTCACAGCTCAATGTCAAAAATATTTGACCATTGCTATTCAGGGAAACTCTTAAGCTCCAGACCCCAAACTCACCTCCACCCCAGTCCTAGAATCAACCCATTGATATGCTTTACAAAGCATGTTAGGGAACAAAAGTTCAGTGCTCCATGTTTAATGCACAGGACCTCTAAGGGCCTTTTGTCTTATCTAGACAAAACTAGAACTCAAAACTAAGCCATTTCTGAAGTACTTATAGATGCAAGGACAGATGATACCTAAAAGTCTATTGATGGTGAAGATTGGCATGGAAACAAAGTTCCCAGCATACATGAAAAATGGAGAGCATCATTGGATAGAAAAGAATACAGGTCACTGCTGTCAAACACAGTACTTGCAAAGCAGAATACTAGTGCTCAGAGAAGAGAGATGCATTTCTATTGACCTTAGAATTTACTGTTACAGGTGTGATGTCAAGAGTTTGACAAAATTGGTAACACTCATTTTCAAAAGACAGGAAACACCATAAAGGGGATCTTGGCATTATGGTAGAAAATAAAACATTGAGATCAAATTCATTGTCATCTGAAGGCTTGCCATTCATTGTATCTTAAAGAATCCCAAGAAAGGGTTGATATTCATAATAGATGACACTTTTAACACAGGTTCATGCAAATTTCATACAAACAATGTGTGCATTGAAGGGGGATCTAATATTAGAGAGATTAAAAAAAAAGAAACCTAATGGGCTCATTGATAGCTTGAAGAGAGTCTCACGGCTGCACTTTCATTCACATGAGCTCAAAGGGAGTTTGAACACACTTTGAGTTTTAGTATAGTATTCATCTTAAATGAATGTTTTGCTGTTATGTGGTATAGGAGGTCCTTCTGCATTTGTGTTGATTTTACTGGTTGAATAAAGAAGCTGCCTTGGCCTTTTGATAGGGCAGCCCTTAGGTGGTGGAGTAGACAGAACAGAATTCTGGGAGGAAGAAGGCAGGCAAAGAACCGCCTGCCATGAAGCTGCCAGGTCAGACATGCTGAATATTTCCCGGTAAGCCATGGCCTCGTGGTGTCATACAGATTATTAGAAATGGGTTAAATCAAGATGTGAGAGTTAGCCAATAAGTGGCTAGAGCTAATGGGCCAGGCAGCAATTTAATTAATACAGATCTCCTTGTGATTATTTTGGGCATAAGCTAGCCAGGCTGCTGGGACAACAAACAGCCAGCCCACCAGCCAGGGTATAAGCCAGTCAGGTGGCAGGATGCAACCTGCCGCTGTTTTTACAACAGTTATGTACAAAAGATTTTATCTGAAATCTAATATTTAATTTCCATTATGCTAAAAAAAAAGGTTTAAAAAATCACAAGTGAATTTCTGATACTTAAAGTTTTTTTCATATTAAAAGTAGACTTTTCTAACTTCTTTTGTGGCAAATGTAATAAAATTCTATTATCATTTAGCTTTAATTAATTGTCTGAACAGATTGGTGGCATATGATGGACTTGTTGGAATGAAACATTAAGAGAATTACTTCCGGGGTCTAAGATGGATGAACACCTACAAGGAGTTTGCTCTTGCAGGGACTCAAATGAGGTCTATTATCAGCACCTATATGTCGTGGCTCAAAATTACCTGTAATATCTAGCTCCAGAGGAATTCACTGTCTCTGGCTTCTGGTGGTAGTTGCATAAATGCACATTTTCTACACACGCAAGACACATTACAGATAATTAAAAATAATAAAAAAAAACATTTAGAAAAAGAAAAATATAGTCACTTAAATTTTAGGCCATTAAAACCAATACATTAGGACCTTCCTTTATGGTAGATTATGCATGTTATGTACTTTATGCCTTTAAATTTAAACTTTCTTTTTTCATTGCCAATAAATACAGAAATTTGGGGAAGAGATAGTGCAGGCCTATGAGTCAAATGTTGACAAGAATAACATTTCCACTCTGATTCTAATTTTTATTTAAGATTTTTTCCCCTCTGTCACCACAGGGCAGAAAACCCTGACTGCTCTTTGGACTGGAGAGGGAGGGGGAAAGGAGTGGGGGGAGGGGGAGAAGGGTGGGAGGAAGGGGAGAAGGATGGGAGGAGGGGGAGGGAAATGGGAGGCAGGGAGGAGGTGGAAACTTGTTTCTTTTTCTCCTTTTCTCAATAAAAAAAAATTTCCCAAAGTTATGAAAATTATTGTGATTCATATTTTCTGACTGGTGCTTAATCTGTAAAAATAAAATAATTTTGCCAGACTTAGAAATGAAAATTAGGAACAACTTTGAATAGTTTGACATCGAATACATTTTCTAGAAAATTATTATCAATGATTTGAATATTTAAATCAGAAATTATGCAATTTTCATTGACATCTGAAGCAGTTAATTAGTAATTTAGTTACTTATTAAATTTAGGATCTTACACATTTTAATTTGCTTTTTTCATTGAGAGAGAGACTAAATTGGCTTTGTAAGGGGTAAATGAAACCTTCAAATTCAATTGTGTTCCTTTGCTTATTACAGATTTTTGGGTAGTTAGGAAGGTAAATATTTTTATTCATTTAACATAAATAACTTTTCAAACAATATCGCTACATACAAAATTGTTTTGATGCAGTGTTCTGAACAATAATTCATTTTCAGCAATATTGTGAAACTCTAAGATCACACCTGGTGAAACTTTACTCTTGCTAATAAAAGCACGTGGAGCTGGTCTCCACATGTGGTAGTTTTACTACTTAACTGAGTGTATGCACATTAATCAATATTACTTATGCTAAAAAGGATACAATGTACAGGTCATTGGTGTTTTGAACTTGTTCAAATATACTTACTTATGACCATTATTTGTAATTTTGACCTTTAGTTTACTTTATGTTTTACACACCAGATATTTAATGTATTCCATGGGTGCTATTTTCAAGTTTCCAATCAATTTTAGAAACTCACAATGAAGCAGGGTCAAAATACTTAGGCGAAAATTAAATACTAACAAATGAATCGGCATATCTTCTGACTTCAGTTTAAATTACAAAATACAGTCTTCATTAATTTTCTTTTATATTTTAAACCAGAGCATTTATTTCAAATACAAAATTAGAAATGTTAATTACTAACACATTTAAGAAAAATAAAATGTAATTATTTCTTGCCCTACTGCACAAAGATTTGTTAAATGAAAGACCTTGTTAATTTAAAAGCTATTACAAGTTATGGTTAATCTTAATAGTTACAATTTTTATTGAGAATAAGTTGCTTAAACCTTTAATTAAAAGTTGAATAATCATTAAAAATATGCAATTTGGAAAGGAAAGGGTCCTGAGTTCAAATACTTTCTGATCTAACAGAAATCTCATTTAAATTTAAGCTCCACTATCTTCCAGTTGTTTTAAAGTATCAGTTGCAATACAGTTCTGATTTTCTCACTTATAAACTGAAGCAAAGCAAGCCAAGAATTGTCTACTGGTAGTCGATGCCTGTAAACTGCATGATGAGCATTAACTGTGCTCAACACAAAGACATTTCCTATTCCATGGTGGGTTCTTAGAGACTTTTAAATGGAGTAGAAGCAAAGAAGGGATACCCATTCTTATGGAAATAACCCATAAGAAATACCAGCCATTAAAATGCCAGGGTCTTGGTGAGCTCCCAATAGATCAGCTTCAGTGTCTCAGTGGGTGGGTGCACCCCTCGTGGCCCTGACTTCCTTGCTCATGTTCTCCCTCCTTCTGATCCTCATTGGGACCTTGGGAGCTCAGTCCGGTGCTCCAGTGTGGGTCTCTGTCTCTACCTCCATCCATCATCAGATGAAGGTTCTATGGTGATATGCAAGATATTCTTCAGTATTGCTATAGGATAGGGTCATCAAGGCCAGCTGGACTATGACTGAAAAAGCACGGGATAAAACCGGACTCTCTGAACATGGCGAACAATGAGGGCTGATGAGAAGCCAAGGACAATGGCACAGGGTTTTGATCCTACTTCATATTCTGGCTTTGTGGGGGCCTAGCCAGTTTGGATGTTCACCTTCCTAGACATGGATGAAGGATGGAGGACCTTGGACTTTCTACAGGGCAGGGAAGCCTGACTGCTCTTTGGACTGGAGAGGGAGGGGGAGAGGAGTGGGGGGAGGGGGGAAGGGCGGGAGGAGGGGGAGGGAAATGGAAGGCTGGGAGGAGGCGGAAACTTTTTTTTTCTTTTTCTCAATAAAAAATTTAAAAAAAAAAAAGCCACAGTCTTCAAAACCAGTGCAGTTTTAGCCAGAACTCAAGCAAGTGCTGCTGTAAACTAAAGCCTGGTTTCCAGGTCCTCCTCCTCTGTTATCCTGAATTGGTGCATCTTTCCAGCTGTCTATGCTATATCCCACTTTATTGGGTAACTTTGAGCTTGAAGAGTAGCAGATTAAAGGAAATATATGTATTGGTATAAATAAATGCAATGCAGATATTAAAGAATATTTACCACTTTAATGATAAACTTACAGAACCGAAGTTCCCACGTTGCACAGGAGGTAGGAAGGAGAGGGTGGAGCCACCTCCTGCTTGCCCATTTATTTGTAGGCATTCGCCCAAGGCAAACCCCACCCCCTAAAGGGGCTGTCTTAACCCTACAAATATACAATGTAAGTTAGGAACTGAGTTCTTCCTTACATCCCCTCTTTTCATGGATTTATTGCATATCAGAGAAAATTTAATCATGGAGAATATTATCAGCACTTGCCAAGCTCTACAGTAACCATGAAAGAATTTAATTTTTCGTAGTCACACAAGCATAACCTATTTCAAGTCACTGCCCTCTTTACATTATGGTTATGATTTCATCTTTCTCAGTATGCCAACACGCTGTAACAAGATTTTCCATTTTTAATTCAAGGAACTTGCTAAGTATTAATTTTTTAAATTAACTTTCATTATAATTCAGACAAATTGTCAGGTGAACACTTGTAAACAAATTAAAATAATCTTTTATAGGTTTTGCTTTGAAGACCTTGACATAAGACTAATTTATCCCTTATTCCGAAAATAATAAAATAAATTGTAATCTGTCCTTTAAAATTAGAGGATACATACAAACTGGTAATGTTCCAGTAGGGTTTGAACCTGTAGTATGATCTTAAATTTCAAGTTAATTAGTCAAAAAATGAAATACTTATTTCTGAATATGACTAACATTCTGATGAATGTCCATAATACTGACTTCTTCTCAAAAGCATTTATCAAGAATTTTAGGGGTAAAATCCAAAAATGGGTATATTAAAGATCTCAGAACAAATCCTGCAGATATAACCTGTGAAATTCAGAGTTAAATGTCATTCATAGAGATGGGCAGACATGGTAAATGGGGAATGCCCTTAGTAGACGTCATACTTTTATTCAGTAACTCTGAGTAGAGAAGCATACACACAACATACATACACACTTGTGTCTGTATAAAAGAGCCTGTACATGTATATATGAACACATATACATAAAGGTTGAAATATATGTGCATGCATAACTCAGAAAACATAAAACTGCTTTTAGAAAATATGTTGTCCCTTGACTTTAAATTCTATAGATACTCGTTTAAGCCAGGAAGAAGTCTCTGTTAATAATTATGGAGATATTCAGACGTATTTATTTAACCTTATTATTTACTTAGTTCTAAACAATTATACTTCAGGAACCCTACAGATTATATTGCATATTTTAGTTACCCAGTTACATCACAGTGGCTCATATGCTATCTACTTCTTAAGCCTTCCATAGTCATACCACCTAGGAGAGTTGACAGGGCATTTCCCTGGGCAGAACGGGGAGGTTGTAAAGATTCATCATGCTGTTGGGTAATCAGTTCTACTAAAAGCAACTGGCAGTAGGATCAGATCCTACTGCACGTACTGGCTTTGTGGGAGCCTAGGCAGTTTGGATGCTCACCTTACTAGACCTGGATGGAGGTGGGGGTTCCTTGGACTTCCCACAGGGCAGGGAACCCTGATTGCTCTTTGGTCTGACGAGGGATGGGGACTTGATTGGGGGAGGAAGAGGGAATTGGGTGGTGGGGAAGAGACAGAAATCTTTAATAAATAAATAAATTTATCAAAAAAAAAGATTCCAGAAGGATATAATATTACCTAAAGAAACAAGACGTCCAAAACTCTAGAAATGACAGAAAAATCTCATACCAAAAGTTCCTCTATACCATTGGGGCATCCATCCATCTTTGGCCTACAATCCCATAGTTTCTAGCAGACATTTTTATGAAGCAGGATTTTCAAAAGACAGTTCAGTCTTTTTCTGCTGTGTCCTGTAGAATGTCTCGCAGACTCTTTCATGAGTCAGGAAACCTGAAAGATCATCTCATATTTAGGCAAGTTCAGCAGTCCTCTCTCTGCGGGTTCTTTGTTTCCAGTTTATGCATCAGTCCAGGCAAGAGCAGTTTCTTGCCCAAATGGCTAACCAACTCCATAAGGAGCCTCTTCAATGCCCATCTCCTTCTTGAAGTAGACTGGTGCTGCCAGGAGCAGACGTGTCTCATTGTCATGAAAAGCCCTAAGTTATTAAAATATTTTAAATGCCAAAAAAAAGCAACTGGCTGGCTAAATCTTAGATGCTCAGTTAGAGTAAGTAATATATACAATATAAATAACACTTTTCTTTTTGAAATTTACCAGCATACTAATAGACAACTCGAGCTATGGGGAGAACATGTAAGGGCTACAGCATCTCTGGATGTGAATAGTTGAGGGATCTGTACAGTGGGTGAGGTATGTTGGGGCCCTCTGCTTTTTTTTGTTCTTAATGATGAATTGTATTATGGTTCAGTATTGATTCTAAGAGCAAGGACTAATAGATTCCCAGTATTTTGTTTCTTCTCTATACAGTAGTCATGTAGCTTTACATACTATGTCTTCTCTGCTAAATCTCCATTACACTTCAGTTATCAGATTAAAACATTCTAGAGAAACGTCTTTTGCTTTTTGTCTTTTGTGGGGGGGGGGTGGGGCTTGTCTGGGAAGAGAAGGTAGACACATACCTCTAGCTTTCATCCTACTTTTCACATAGATTTCAGGCACCCAACGTGGAGTGGTGTCCATTCCTTGCGTCTTCAGTGGGAGGGCATAGTAAGATGCAGCAACAGAAGAACAAAAGGAAATCAAGCAGAGACTGTAGACAGTGCTTCAGTGACAAGGCGTCACTTGAGAATACGGGATTTTTCCATAGTAAATTATCTTTGCATTTGCTGTACTCTTGCTTTAAATGTCTTCAAAAATTAGGATCATGTCTTGTGCCTGTGGTTCTTGCACTTAGGACACTTAGGCTGCGTGATCATGGTGATGCCCAGGTAAGCTTAGGTTAGAGAGGGCACAATATGAGAAAACAACATGAACAACAAAATACCTTTTAAATGAATTTCTTCCAAACTTCCGGCAGTTAAGAGAAAAGATATTGCTTTACACAAGAAGGTCAGAAACAGGAGTTTGAAAACCATTCCTATACAGGAACAGTTCTGCCCAACAGGACTTAGAAAGTACCATCGATAGTAAGCCATCCATGGCTAATGTTTGTGACTTTGGCAAGCGTTCATGGTGCTGACATTCTATATACTCTGTGGAATAATTGTTCTGTATAGTTCTATAGATAGACTCATATAATATATATACATATTATATATTATATATGCATGTGTGTGCGTATAAAGTGATATAAAATTTCTCACAGATATTTAGTCCAGTTTCTTGACTATCTACTGCATGCATTTATGTTTAGTCTCCTTTTATTTTTAAAGATTTATTTATTTATTATGCATACAATGTTCTGTTAACATATATACACCAGAAGAGGCACCAAATCTCGTTATAGATGGTTGTGAGCCACCATGTGGTTGCCGGGAATTGAACTCAGGACCTCTGGAAGAGCAGCTAGTGCTCTTAATCTCTGAGCCATCTCTCCAGGCCCCTATGTTTAGTCTTCTTAACCTCTTCCACCCTTTTGGAAACAGAGTTCCTTACTTCCTCTTCAGTAACTTTGCCAAGCTCTCCTCTCCCCAGGGCACTCATTTCCTTTCTGTGTAGACAGCATCATTCAATAGTGAAGAACCTCTTCCCTGAAGACCACCTTTTGTCATACTTGCAAAAGTTACATATGAATTCACTTAGTTGCCATGACTGTGTGCTATTACCCTTTAATTTCAAGGAATTAAAGACGACCTTCATTCTGTACTCACGACACTGAACCAAGTTGTTTATTTGTTTGAGATTCATGAACTACCTACATTCTGAGCAAAATACACCATCAGTAAATGTTAAAACATTGCTACATTTAATTGTAGGAGAGTATTTTCTTTCAGGAAATTTCCTAGATAAATATCAAATTGATCTCTTGCAAACCTTCTGAGTGAATGAGTTCCTTCTCACAGTCTGCTCATCTTTGCTGCCAAGAACTTGGAGAGATTCAACAGGAATAAATTAATAGCAATTTACCTCAGTGATGCCTTCTGAATCTATGTGTAATTAATAAGAACACAGCATCTGTAAAGGACAGAATCTATAAATGTACTGGGGAAAGTCATGATACAACCAAGAGAGCTTTCTTGAGCTGGAGTCGATGTTTTAAAAGATTAGCTAAGCCTGTAGAATGTAAATAAGCAACAATCGCAAAGCTAAAAATAAAAACAAAACAAAATATACTGTCCTGATAACTGAAGCCTGAAAAGCCTTTGTCTTCTCAAAATGCTTCCCCCACCCCCAGAGGGGAAAGAACGAGAGGACAGGAGGAAGGTAAAACTGTGGTTGGTATGTAAAACAAATAAAAATTTGACAAATAATAAAGATTGTATCCCCCTTCTTGCATAGAAATGACTATTTTTTTTCTAATGCCTATATTCTTCCTTTTATTTTATCTTAATTTACATACAGCCTCATCTATTTTTACATTTTCACTTATAAACTGTTTTTTCTAAGCTGTGTAAAGTCTTCTACAATTTTGATAGGAACAATAATGACTATTTCCTAAGAAATCTCAACCCTCATTTTGGAGACAGCCCTTTAATGTGCACTGGAAAACTGTAGCCTTTTGTCTTCAATTTCTGATCACTGAGCATTCTAGTCACAAGCTTTAACATGCTAAAATATTTAAGTTAAATAAATACTACCTTTCTAAACTAGAATCATTATGATAAATGATAAATATTTTAAAATGAAACATACATATTTGTAATGTTAAATAGCAAATACTCATTTTTACTATCAACTTCTTCATTCTGATATCTTTGCCATTCTCATACATGCTACCAAAACTGATTTGGAAGAAAAGAAAATCTGAAAAGGACAATAAGGTGTAACAAGCTATAAATAAGCTTTTATATAAAAAACTTAGGATTTGATGAATTTATATCTTAATTTATTATAAGTAGGGTTTTCTAGAGGAATAGAACTAATAAAATGAGTATATGCATACATACATACATAAATACATACATATATTGGAGGGGTTATTAGAGTGACATCCAGGCTCTTGGGCAGCTAGTTCAAGAAGGGTTGTTTACCAACAGAATCTCAAAAATACAATTCTCGGGGCCGTATGTCTTAGGAATCATAAAGCAGCTTCTATTATCAGTGAAGAAATTAACTTGCCCGGAAGAGAAAGGGTTAGGAAGAAAAGAGCAAACCATTTTTATTTTCATTATACAGCCTACTAGAAGAAATGGTGGACCAGATTAAACTCTGGCATTCCTACATCAACAGATATGGTTAAAAGGGGATCTTTCTGACAAAAAAAAAAAAAAAAAAAAAAAAAAAAAGAAGAAGAAGAAGAAGAAGAAGAAGAAGAAGATTTAATTAAGAAAATCTTACATGTGTAATTAGCTTCTTGGGTTTTAATTAATTCTAGATGTAATAAAGTTGAAAATAACAGTAGCTATCACAAAACCTCCAAACATGTAAAGAATAAAACGTCACTATTTATTCAAAATTTTCAAACATTTTATAAAAAGAAGGAACTATGCCAA
Source organism: Microtus oregoni (assembly GCF_018167655.1). Classification (NCBI taxonomy): domain Eukaryota; kingdom Metazoa; phylum Chordata; class Mammalia; order Rodentia; family Cricetidae; genus Microtus; species Microtus oregoni. Next base: position 1,069,610 of record NW_024543208.1, on the reverse strand, counting down.
ATTCTTTTTATGTGTTTGGTCTAATGTGATACACATAACAAAATATGTTATACAAAGCATATGTGAATATGATACACATAACAAAATAAAAACTGCAGACCACTTTCTAGACATTTTAAAACATCAGTAAAATACTAAAAAACAAGAAAACATGCCATCATAGAAATCAGACAACCTAGCCAGTAGTATAACACCAATGATGTATAAATTGATCCAAATATAAAAATTAATAAGCACAACAGATTGTGAAAAGTAAAGCCACATAATAATAGCAATTATTATAGAACAGGGATCCAGTAAGATTCAACCTCTCTGTCAACAAAACTGTAAATATATAAAATATAAAACAAAATACTGCCTATAACATTGGCTATACATAATAAATAGATTCTAGCCTAATGATCACAAAATATGGAAGTGGTTTCTTGAATAATGGAAAAGAAAGATGTCTACTTTTCCATTCATATTTAGTGCAGAGTAATAAGTCTTTGTAAGAGCAATTGGTCAAAAGAATAGAAGATAAAAGGTATCCAAGGTGGAAAAAAGAGAGTGTAATTATTCATGTTTGTCCATCCTGTAGTTTTATATATGATATAACGTGAATCTTCTATCAAAATGCTGTTAACAATTTCTAAAATTGAAAAAAAGAAGTTTTAGGATGCTAAATAATCCCCAAAAATAAAAACCATTAACACCAATAAAAAGTTTCTTTTATAAAAAGAAAAGAAGGCCGGGCGGTGGTGGCTCACGCCTTTAATCCCAGCACTTGGGAGGCAGAGGCAGGCGGATCTCCGTGAGTTTGAGACCAGCCTGGTCTACAAGAGCTAGTTCCAGGACAGGCTCCAAAACCACAGAGAAACCTTGTCTCAAAAAACCAAAAAAAAAAAAAAAAAAAAAAAAAAAAAAAAAGGAAAGAAGAAGAAAACAAAACAGGGCCAGGTAGTGGTGGTGTGGTGGTGTATGCCTTTAAACCCATCATTCTTGTGGCAGAGACAGGCAGATCTCTGTGAGTTCAAGGCCATCCTGGTACAAAGAGCTAGTTACAAGACAGGCTCCAAGAAGATACAGAGAAATCCGGTTCAAAAAACAACAACAACAAAATACAAATATAAAAACAAAGGTGCAGAACCAATGAGAATAAATGAAAATAAGCAGAAAACTTGGAAGAAATTTAGCCAAAGTAGTAAAAGCCCTTTAAAATAAAATGAACTGTAAAATACTAATGAAAGAAACTCAAAGAGATACACAGAAATATAATGATCTCTTAAGAACCTAGATTCAACATGATAATAATATAAATTGGTACTGTTAAAACCACCACACAACAGAAAATTAACTCATGATTACAAAATTCTTCACAAGTAATTATGAAACTAGTAGAAGAATGTGCAAGAAATCCATTCAGTACACTAAAGTAGACAATTTCTTAAAAGATCCCCAAATCACAGACATCTAAAATGAAAAGATAGTATAATAAATATATTTGTGAACTACAAAGTGAAGGGGAAAAGTAAAAGGATGCGGATTATATAAGAGATTTAAATAATGTAACCATAAATAGCCCTAAATAATCTGAATTTTAAATTGTCCAATGGCTTGAATAGACACTGCATAGTAAAGCATAAAAAGAGAAAGTAACAAGTACAAAAAAATGTTCAGTGTGCAGTGTTAATGAAGGAAAAGAAGCCTGGCCCACTGTGCTATGCCACCACATTGTGTAGTTGCTGCAATCTGAGGTAGGGACAAAAGATAGGAAAATGAGCCAACTTTCCCACTGTCATATCATAACCTCTCAACAAGTGAGAGTCAAAGGCAATCAACAGTTCCTATAAGCTGTAAAGTTTGTTGACATAAAGTTAAAATTCATATATATATATATATATATGTGTGTGTGTGTGTGTGTGTGTGTGTGTGTTAAAATAGCAATGACCCATTTTTAAGTTTTTTAAGTACTAAAGGCATATAACCCTGGGCAGACCCTCATTTCTTTTCCAAAATATTCCCTAAGAATGTCCCAAAACCTGTTAATAGTAAAAGTTCCCCCAACTTCCTGTATCCTGTGCACTAGACTTTTAAATTATGAAATGTTGTCCTATCTGAATTTTGCTGTAGAATAATACTTTTGTACACTATGAAGATTTGTCACTTGGATTGGTTTAATAAAAAGCTGACTGGTCAGTAGCTTAACAGGAAGTATAAGCAAAACAGCCAGACCAGAAGAGTTTAGAAAAAAGAAGGGCAGAGTCAGAAAATGTAACCAGCTAGATAGAGAGTAACTAAGACATGCTGGAGAGGTACATTCCATGAGCCCCGGTGAAGCACATAGATAAATAGAAATGGGTTTATTTAAGTTGTAAGAGCTAGTTAGCAATAAGCCGGAGCTACCGACTGAGCATTTGTAACTAATATTAAGTCTCTGACTGTTTATTTGGGAGTGGACAATTGTCAAAGAAACTTCCACTTACTGGTGCTCTTCAGGTTCCAGTCATTAATAAGTGAATGTGCTCCCAGATCCCCTATGTTGTATATACTATTGTAGAAACTGTGATGTTTGCTTCCCTCATACCACATGCACTGATTGCACTTCTTTGCTTTACTCAAAGCCTATTTTTCCCCTCCTTTGGTGTAGGAATTCCTACAGCCCATAGCCTTTAAATTACCTGCCCATTTGGATGTGGCCTCTTATACTATATATGCTGATGTAAAGCACACATCTGGCCTCTTTTCTAGCTGAAGGATTCAGTTGTTGCTCACAGTTCAAACAGAGGACTGTGATCTGTGAGTCTACCCCGAAATAAATAACCTTTTATTATACTCAATTCTGAGCTAGTGTGGGATTTCTTTTTAGCGTCCCTCTTCATTTCTTGATACTTAAGCCTGTGTTAATATATCTTTAAGAAAAATTTCTAACCCAGTTTTACAAGCAGATAATGATGATATTAATTTTAGTCTCAAAGCTCTTAGGACTGGTTTGTTCTAAGTTCTGCTTTAAAATTCATGGGTAACTCTGCAGTCTGCTTAGTGCAATACTTAGGAGCTGTTCTTCCTCACCTATCCACCACATTAATGACATAAACTAGCAGGAGTGTGGATGTAGAAAAAGGGAATTCTTACATACTTTTGTTTAGAATTTATATTATTGTGATCATTATGGTAAATGGCCCTGACAGTTCTTCAAAAACTGCAACTGTACAATGAGCCCCAACTCCACCACTCATTTGCAGAAACTAAAAACAATCTTCTTATAAAAGAATGATATCCTAAAATTGAGACTGAGGACAGCAGGGGATACGGTTGACAAGATGTCCAATAATGGAAAACAAGATAAATTTATATGGAACAATTAGTCCTGCTGCTCTCTAGTATATTAAAATAGCTATGTATTGTAAGGATCTAAAATGTACTTAAAAATAATTAGAAAAGACTGCTAAACTTCCAAACATATACAAATGATCAATGTACAGGAGATGAATTTACTAATATTCTGATTTGATCAATATGTATAACACATATTAGTAAATTTTTATCGTGTACTCTAAAATACATGCAAAGAATACATATCAAAGATCTATAAATTTAAATTTTTATTAAAAATCAATTGACTAAACAAAAGATTTTTATTTATTGTATGAGAGTATCAATATAATTGAAGCAATTTTTGGAAACATTTCAAGAGAGGTTTGAATAACTTAAAGCTAGTTCCTATTCTATTTATTTTCTCTGTTCAAATATAAATGTGGATCATATTGCTTGCCCAGCTGTTGGTAAGGGATGACTCTCCTCAAATATTATCTTCTACTATGTTTGACAATGTGATTTCAGCTTGATCTTTATGTATTCAGTAATATCCCCTTGGTCTTCTCATCCTCTAAAATATTGTTAAGTTTTTGAACTTCTGTTTGGTTGTCACTAAAAAGAAAGGAATAGGTTAATGTGCCCTACATGCTTATTATGCCTTACAACATTCATCTATTTATCTTTTTTCCAAACATTTTAGTGTGTGTGTGTGTGTGTGTGTGTGTGTGTGTGTGTAAATGAGTGTGAGTTGGGGGAGTGGTAGTTAGGTAGAAAGAAATCTGGTAAGCGTATGGAATTTGGAGAGAACTTGCATGGTTGGTTTGTTCCTTCTACCATATGAAGTCTAGGAATTTAACTCAGGTAATCAGACTTGACAGCAAGCACTTCCATTTGCTGATATATCTACCTTGCCCTTCCTTCATTTACTTCTTATCATTAATTTAAAATGTAGAATATCTTCAAATCTGTGCCACTGGTCATTGTCATGCTTTCCTGGGTCACACAATCATTTAGAAGGCAATTTTGGCTTAGGCAGGATAGAGAGGCCTTTATTAACCCCTTTATCCAAGTTGACTAGAACTTTGAATGGGGTTGTCATAAACTGAATTACTTTGAAATGAAAAAAACAATTTAAGTCTTACTTTCCTATTTTTTCCTCCTGTACCTTATCCATTTATCTGATGAGATTAATAGGAAGAAGGAACTAGAACCAATACATTCTATTATACTGGGAAGCCAGGGATCACTGTGTTATACAACCAGCTGTTAACACTATTATCCACAAATGTTTCAAATGAGGTTTGCTAAAAACTCCTGTCATTCAAGATAGATATTAGATATCTTTTATATCTAGCCATTTTATAATTAAATGTTTTTCAAATTCAGATATATGTGTTGTTGTGAGAAAATACATTAACAGGAGAAACAAATCAATTTTTCATTAACTCTATTGGTTTTCTATACTTTCAATTTGCAGAGGGTCTTAAATATTTTGGTTCCAACTTCCTTGTGGTTATATATGAATTATGACTAATATTACACTGAAATATTTTTATATTAACTTTATATCATATTTATTTTAACTTTAATAACGTTTATTATAAACTTTTCATGGTTACTAGTCCTTTTTTACTGGATGAACAGCTCACCTTACTTAAATTCACTGAGATTTTATGTTCTCTTAGCAATTGTTTATAACTATGATCTTTCTTCAGTTAAATTTATGCCTGAATTAGACTAATTTTTTGTATCATATATTCCTATACCAATACCTAGTTTCTCAGATTTAACATCTTAAAAAACCCAATTTCTTTAATTTCATGTTAAGACAATTTGTGCATAAATATTTTTGTATTCTTTGCAAAATTTTACTTGTCAAATACCTAACCTTATTCTAAGATCATCTTATGTTTATTGTTTTATCCCAAGAAATACCTTCTTCCATCTTTGTCATAAGGCTATTTTAGTTTTTCCATTCTCAGGCCAATTTTTAATAAAACTGTTAATATCTACATACAATTTCTTGGAAAATTGAGGTTTTACCACATTAAATTTATATGTAACTTTGAAAATAGTTAACATCTTAAAAGTGCCTATTCTTCTTACCCATAACCATAATCTACCTGATTAATCATTTTAGGGTTTTTTCAAGTTTAGTTTTTAATTTTCTCTTTGTGTACACAGAGAAAAAGTTTGAGTATGTATTATTTTAAATGTATCCTAAATCATTTAGTAATCTTTATTCTAATAATAATATAAATATTTTAAAATATACTCATTCTTTGCTGTTATAAATTGATTTTGTATAAATTTCGTATCTTGCCAGTTTACTAAATTCACTTAGAAATTCTCATTGGAGTTATTTGAATTTATTAAAGACTGTGTTTGAACATAATCATGCCATCAACAAAAAATAAGAACAGCTATCATTTTTGCCAAGTAAACATCAAGTATTGTCCCTGCCCTGTTGGAGTATCAATTGCCTTAGAAAAATATTGAGAGAAAAGTGTTTACCTGTTTTTGATCTTCTATATTTCTAATTAAAGTGGTGTTAAGAATGGTCCTTTTTCGAAGTACTTAGTCAAATTAGTTTCTGATTCTTAATTTCAGGATATCTTTTCATTTCTTATCATGTCAAGTCAGCTAGACACAGTTGCCATGACCATCTAGGAGAAAGCATAACAACAGAATGAGGCAGCTCTTATGGAGTCATAGAGACATTAGATACATGATCTGGCTGATCTGAGCTGACTGTTCCTTGTGCTTTCTTTATTTTCCTTATGAATTTCTTTTTAATGCAAACTATCATTACTGAAGGTTCCTCACAAGATACAGAAAAACTCTGGAATCTTTTTGAATCAATGGTAGTTTTCCATGGCTTATAGTTTACACTCCAATTATAAACCTCAATTTGCATGCATTTCATAAGGTAGTTACTAATGTAATTCATAAGGATATGACTGAAGAAGAGGAATTATCCATTAAAATCATTGATTCTACAAAAGAAATTGTTCACAGATGTGACAAACTACCTTTTAGCATATAGTTTAATCACTGTTTAGCCTTGTTTTGTCAAACATACCCAAGGACAATAACTGCCAAGACTTAACTTGGAGACAGACAGACTGTCATTCTGTGTTCTTAAGGACATTTGATTGTCTCCTACGTTTCTAATTTTTACAAGTTATAAGCATTATGTTTTGCTGCATGAGATATCAAACACTGCCTACTTTATGGTATTCTGAGTGCCTGGGATTGAATGACTATATTGCTGTAAACAGAGCCTGCTTGCTTATTTCCTGACTGCTCAGATCCAAATAATCACACAGATACTATATTACTTACAATACTACTTAGCCTATTAGTTCAGTCTTCTTATTAACTAACACTTACACCTTAAATTAACCCATTACTACTAATCTGTGTATCAGCACGAAGCTCTGATTTACTGGTAAGGATCTGGGTCCTGTCTCCTTTATCAGCTACATGGCATCTCCTGACTCTGCCTATTCTTTCTCTATATCTCCTCCAGCCTGGCTATTTCTACCCTGCTATGGAATGAACAACCTCTTTATTAACCACTGGTAATAAAACATATTCATAGCATACAGAAGGGAAATCCAACACCATCTCCTCTTTTCTTTCTAAATAAAAAGGAAGGTTTTTAACATAGTAAAATTACATATAAAAATTTGTATCAAGCAAGAATTACAGTTACAATATTTCTTTATGAGTTTAAAGTTTTCTATCTAATGCATCTTTTTTTCATAACTAAGGAAAACTGTAACTATCTGTTCTCAAATTCACCAAAGACCCCAGAAGAATATAATATTACTTAACTAAATTGACAGTGCACTGTAAGCAACTTCCAAAACTCTAGAATTGATAGAGCCATCTCGCTATTTGAACAGTCACTAAAAGATCTTTTGTAATGTTGGAGCATCTATCTTCATCCTACTAGTATATAGTATCCAGTAGACTTTTCCAGGAAACAGAAAATTTGAAGATCTGCTGTGCCTTATAATGGCAGATATCATCAGCAGCTTTATTCAGTGTCCTGCAGAATGTCTGGCAAACTCTTTCATGTAACAGGAATTGTAAAGGACTGTCTCACTTTCTTTTGGTAAGTTTAGCAGTCTTTTTGTGCATCCTACATGTCTAGTTCATACAGCATACCATCAAGCAGTCCAGGCAAGAACAGATTCTTGGCCAAATGGCTAGCAAACTCCATAATGGGCTTCTTTAATGCCCATCACACTCTTGAAATAATTGGTACTGCCAGAAGTAGATGTGTCTCATTGTCATGAAAGTCCTAAATTAACAAACTATTTTAAATGCCATATTCTATGGGTCTTTGGAAGGTTTGAAAAGTATCTATCCATCTGAAATATATCTCTGTATATCTAGAAAACCTAATTAACATGACTACAAGACTGACTATTATAAATATATATTATTTCATAATTCTTAATTATACATTACATTTTAAATGAGCTTCGCAAACACATAATACCTTAAAATGTATATGACCGAATTGACCCAAATTTGCATCAATAAACCAAAGTCCATACCAATGAAAATTACTCACTTCTATATTATATCACCCTTTAAATAAAAACAAACATTTATAAAGAATCATTTAGGGAATTTTAGCATTGTTTTCTCCAAACTACTTTCTGTTGTTTGTTGGGCAAAGTATTCTGGGGGGGCTCATGGAGACCTTTTGTGGGGTCTTGTTCCTTCAAACCACATTATCCTATAAGGAATTGACAAGTTCCCTATCCTCTGTGGAAAGAAGTGGAACCTCTTTTCCAAAGTAACATATCTTTAGATTCAAATTTTAAGGTCAAGGTACCTTTAAAATATGTATGTTGTTTAAGCTTAGCAGTCACCAGAAACAAATATGTCTCTGCAGTCTGGAATTTCAAAGAAAACACAATAGAATACATAATCCAGTCTCTGTGTATATTCCATTTTTATGTAGCTTGTTTTTCTTTGTTCCTTTAATCTATGACTGTCTTTATACTTTTATATTATTTTAGTGTCTCTTTAAGACTTTGTTTATTTTTTAAAAAAATATTTATTTTCTTTTTTCTTTTCTTTTTTTTATTTATTTTAAATTTATTTATTTATTAAGGATTTCTGCCTCCTCCCTGCCACCGCCTCTCATTTCCCTCCCCCTCCCCCTATCAAGTCCCCCTCCCTCATCTGCTCGAAGAGCAATCAGGGTTCCCTGGACAGAGACCCACATTGGAGCACTGGACAGAAATCTCAAGGTCCAAATCAGGAGCAGAAGGAAAGGGAGCACAAGCAAGGAACTCAGGACCGTGAGGGGGACACCCACACACTGAGACAATGGGGATGTTCTATCGGGAAAATATTTATTTTCTGACTGTACTCTTTTTCTTCTCTCTCTTTAGCCTATGTACAGTTTTTAAACACACTATGACCTGTTTAAAGGTTTATTTTTGTCTGAATCTGTCTTTATTGCATACTTGTAATCATTTTCTGACCAGGAGTTCTTCTTAAAATATTAAGTGGCATGGTAGGACTAATTGGCTCCACATAGTCCAACATGGTAGAGGTATATTTATCACCAGTTCTGCGAGTCATGTTTACCACCCCTGCTCCAGGGATGCAGCAGGTCTATGTTGCCATACATCAACTAGTAACAGACTGCTCATAAACCCCGTTTAAGTGCAGGACCTCCCAAAAATCAGAGCTGTTCATGCATCTAGCACAAACTAGGAAGCCTTCTTAAAGCAACTGCACATTTTTTTGCTGCTATTGCTGAGTCAGGAAGCCTTTTCTTTAAGGAACCACGCCTGTGCTTGCCTCTAGCAAACAGAGCCCTCCTGAGAATATGCTGGTACAAAGAAGGCATGTTTAACTCTATTCTTTGTGTCTAGAATTCCTTCCAAAGCTTTCTCAGGTTTTATATGGATGTAGTTGGCCCACATTTCAGCATCATTTTGTAAATGGAGACTGTTCGCTAATTCTTGACTGCTCAAACCCGAATAATCACACAGAAACTATAGTAATTACAACACTGCTTGGCCTATTAGCTCTTAGATCTTAAATTGACCCATTTGTATTATTATGTGTATCACCAAGAGGTTGTGGCCTAGTGGTAAGATTCTGGTAAGATTTCTTCTTTGGCAGCCACATGACATCTTCTTGACTCTTCCTACTCTCGCTCTCTATTTCTCTTCAGATTTCCCACCTGGCTTTGCTTTACCAAGCCACTGACAGAAGCAGATTTATCTAAGAGCCAATGGCAATAACATGTATTCACAGCATACAGAGATGAATATGACATAGTTAGTACTCAATTTTTATCTTTGGAAAGCTTACAATCTTTCAAATCACAATGATTAAAAGTTTACATTTATGAGTTCATTGTTCACAGGCTTACAACAGCCTGGTGAGCTTATTTGTTGCATGTCTCTGGAAATTAAAAGGAGAAGTTCTGGCCAAACCAATAAGAAAAATGACATGAACACTCATATAATTCAGATATATATTTGAGATTCTTTATGATGCTTGTTTATTCAGATTATAAACATTGATGGAGGCATTTATATATAAATCACAGCTGAACCTACATTGAGCAGAACATTATTCCCAATGATGCCTGTCACTTGGAAATCTATCACTGGTTCTTTTACATTTATAATGTATGTATTCGTTAACATTGAGGAGTGTTCAAAACCACATAGGGGGTAATGTTGCCTCTGTTTAGGACTATAACATACTAGAACAGCAAAGCTTTAAGAATTTAGAATACAATATTAATGTATATATAATATGAACTTCTCAAATCCAGATAATTTACATGACCTAGAAAACTGATCATTCAATTACATTAAAGTGAAATATTTTTGGCCTGAAACCCAGTTTGTTTCTGGATCTCATTATTAGGACGGTTAATATATAACAACAACAACAAAATAAAAACCTTCCCTGTTGCCATCTATCTCTGTATAAGGCTTCTCATTTAACAGAGTTCAGAAAATGAATGCTCTTGATCTCATATCTCCTAAAATATCATATAACAAAGAGTGGAATAACTTAATCTTGCATATCATAACAACTGACCAATGAAACAAAGTACTTAAGTCAAATGAGAGAACTCTGATGCTTTCCAAGCATGTTTGGAAAATGGCCCCAAATTCTTTTCTCTTTCCCATATACACTAATTGGGGTGTCATTTATTCACTCACCGAATGGAATCTTAGTTCTAAGGCTGCTAATGAGAGGGAAACTACTTAGCTATACTAGCAGCAGGTGTCCTATCCCAGTGGAAGCTTAGAGGACTAGATAATTATGGGAAGACAAGCAGTTTTGAAGTTTTGGGAAAAGGGTGCAGTTACCCAGAAAACACAGACCATTTGCACCAAGAACTTCTCAGTACCCAGGAAAATTAAAAAAAAAGTGTAAAATATAGACATTTTATTAACTTTTGAAATTCCTTACCTCTTTTTCTTTGCATACCTACCATAATGAACCTGTATGGTGGTTCACTTTAAGAATATTTTAGAGAAAAATCCAATAATGGTCATAGGCATCCAGTTCATGTTCCTATGAACCGCTCACAGATAAAATTCCAATGAAGAAAATGTAATGGCATTGCAGCTCAGGAACTCAGAAATAATACATGTTATAAATCATTTAAAAATTATGAGAAGTTATACACTGGTAAAGTATTTCCTTAATCAAGACAACAAATATTTCTACCATGTTTCACAACTTTCTTACATCAATTTATAAAAGGTTCCTCACCTCACTAAATAAGTAAAACACATTCTTCCATGCCTGTTTTCTTAAATTTGATACGTGGGATGCCATGGTAAATGGTGAAAACCAAAGTCCATGCGATGTCTTCCGAACTTCCTTTTCAATATGTATCTTTTACTATGGTGATATTTTGTTTGTGATCTAACAAATTAAGTTTGTCTAAAGATTGGAGTGTGGATCTAGCCCCTAGTTAGCCATAGAGAACAGGCAGTTGTTTTACTCATCTTTAATCCCAGCCCTCCAGAGGCAGAGGTAGACAGAGTTCTGTGAGTTCACTAGCACCATGAGCTAAACTTAACTGATCTTGTCTCAGAGAGAAACAGAGCCTGGCAGTGGTGACTCACACCATTTATCTCTGTACTTGGGAGTCACACACCTTTAATTAAAGCATTAAGGAGGTTAAGACAAGGGGTAGGGCTGGGCAGAAAGAGGAATATAAAACAGGAGGAGTCAGGAGCTCACCACATTCAGACTGGGGATTCAGTCTGAGGTTTCGTGGAGATTGGATACTCCAGTCAGACTGAAGATTAGGTAGAGGTAAAAAAAATCTGTCTAGTGGCTGTCTTCTTTAATTCTTTGATATTTCATCCTGTAGTATTTGACTCCAGGTTTATATTATTAATACCAAATAGAATTTGCACTTCAACTTACATGCCTGAATAAGACATAAGCATAAATAAATAAATAAATAAATAAATACACAAATAATTACATATATATTGAAATATACAATATATGCATTTTCTTTGAGTTATTCTAAATAACACTAGTGATTTAAGGACTTATTCATGTTATTAAGCATAATTGGTTTATACATATTGTTAATAAAGATTCCATTATATCAAAACATTATAGTATTGTGTTCTCTTCACTATTGATATACTCCTATGATATTTTCAGTATTTTAACTGCATTACAAGTAAGGTTCCTAAACTGCTTAAGTACTAGAACTCAAAAAAAAACCCATAAAGATAAGCCTCCATATTATTTCTAGTTGTTGTAAAAATCATTCTTTTATTCTTGACTAACTGAAAAGGTGGATACAATTACAATCAGAATTTGTATTTAGAATATTTTTTATATACATGCTAGACACCCTTATTTGTAATACCCAAAATCCATTGCTTTTGGTTTGTCAAGATAGTAAAATATTTTGATAACTAAAAGATAGTGTGCTTATATAATTAGAATAAGTCAGGTCATCTAGATGCAGTGTTCTGTTTAACAAGTATGGTGCCTTTTATTTCTTTCCATTTCTATTGTCATAGCTTGCAAATTGACTAGCTCAAACTGGAATGAAAGCAGATACCATGCTTGTATCAAAGGGTATAATTAAAAATTTTGCTTTTAAATTTTGGCTATAGAATTTTTAGTTGTTTTGAATAAATTTTTTAGTATTCACCAACTGCATAAAAATATAACATAAAAAGAATATTTAACAACTGTTGCTGGCATAACTATATATCAACATTTAGAAGAATAAAAATACATCCACATCTATCACCATGTGGAAAACACGAGTACAAATGGATCAAAGACCTCAACATAAAGCCAACCACACTGCACCTCCTAGAAGAGACAGTAGGAAGTACACTTGAATGCATTGGCACAGGAGACCACTTCCTAAATAAAACCCTATAAGCACAGACACTTAGAGAAACAATAAACAAATGGGACCTCCTGAAACTGAGAAGCTTCTGTAAAGCAAAGGACATGATCAACAAGACAAAATGAGAGCCTACAGATTGGTAAAAGATCTTCACCAACCCCACATCAGACATAGGTCTGATCTCCAAACTGTACAAAGAACCCAAGAAATTGGTCATTAAAGGAACAAATAATTCAATAAAAATTGAGGTACTAACTTAAACAGAGAACTCTCAACAGAGGAAAAGAAAATGGCTGAAAAACACTTAAGAAAATGCTCAATATCCTTAGCCATCAGAGAAATGCAAATCAAAACAATTCTGAGATTTCATTTTACACCTGTAAGAATGGCCAAGATCAAAATCACTGATTACAACTTATGCTAGGGGATGTGGGGTAAAGGGAACACTTTTGCATTGCTGGTGGGAGTGCAAGCTGGTGGAGCCCCTTTGGATATCAGTATGGAGATTTCTCAGAAAAAAATAGGAAACAACCTTTCTTTCAGACCCAGCAAAACCACGTTTGGGAAAATACCCAAAGGATGCTCAATCATACCAAAAGGACATGTGCTCAACTATGTTCAAAGCAGGATTGTTTGGCATAGCCATAATCTGGAAACTACCTAAATGTCTTTCAACCAAAGAATGGATAAGAAAAATATGGTACATTAACACAATGGAGTACTACGCAGCAGAAAAAAAAATAATGACATCTTTTAATTTGCAGGCAAATGGATGGAGCTAGAAAACATTATATTGAGTGAGGTAACCCAGACTCAAAAAGACAATTATCAGATGTACTCACTCATAAGTGGCTTTTAAACATAAAGTAAAGAAAACTGGCCTACAAATCACAATCCCATAGAATTTAGACAACAATGAGAACCCTAAGAGAGACATACATAGATCTAATCTACGTAGGAAGTAGAAAAAGACAAGATCTCCTGAGTAAACTGGGAGCATGGGGACCATGGGAGTAGACTGAAGGGGAGGAGAGAGGAATGTAGATGACCAGAGAAAAATGATTAGCTCAGTAAAATCAATACAAAAATTAAACAGAAATCAAATTAATTCATTAATTAATTAAAAAAATAACTATTTCTCTAAGACGTTGCTCTTTTTCTCTTTGTCAAGGTATTTTATCACACCAAAAGCAACATAACTTAGATAGTTTTATATCTTTTCTTCCTAAGAAAGTATTTGTCTACTGACAATTTAAAAATATGTTATTAATCTTTGTTTTAAAAAGTAAACTTATACTTTGAATTTAAGCCATACTTCACAAGTACGCAGATCTTTCTGTGAAGTTTCAAGGCTAGTTTATGTAAAATCATCTTCTAATCATGATCATTCAGTATTTAAAGAAAGATTAGGAGTGTTGTAGAACTCAGTATTTCATGAATGTCATATTTAGCTTTGCCCATTGAGGAAAGAGAGAACAATGATCTGAGAATGTTCAGGAACTGTAGGTTTTATTTGATTATATGGATCCCCACTACAACAAACTATTTTAACAGAGCACTTGTTATTTGTCTTCTCTTTTTTATTTGTTTGTGTTGCTTAATGCTTTTTTATTTCTGAGTGTTTTGAAGGAGGATTATCAGGTGTTTTGAATCAGCTTAAACAGACAAACTATGCTGTATCCGCTTCATTGATAACTTTGAAAATGTCATCTTGGTGTAATGCCCTTGTCCTATTCTTTCTCTGTATTTACAACAATAGCAAAAATTTCCTTGTCATTCTGTTTTGTACACATGTTAATATGCATGTGCGTGAGCAAGTGCTTGAGTTTATAACAGTAATAGCAAACATTCCCAAATAAGTCTTTGGGATGACTATTGATCATTTTGAATCTGCATTTTCAATTAGTGCCTTACAATCTCCTTTTAAACAAACAACATGTAAATTATTTGGGAGAAATATCCCAATAAAATTTTTACTTAAATTGCACATCTCCCTCACAAATTATATATCTTTTAAATGACAGGAACAATTTCTTATAATTTATGAAATCAAAAATCATTAAGTCCTAAAATTTTCTTTTTTTCAGATTCTTTTGGAGGATATGTTTATGCATAGTGTATGTGCATGGTGTATGCGTGTGAGACAGAGTGTGTGAATGTGTGTTGGAACCCTTGTGCCTGGATGTGTGTGTACCTATATATGTAGATGATAAGTTAATGTCAGAAATTATGTTTGTTAGCTCTTCTACCTTATTAACTGAGGCAGGGTCTTTAAACAAAATCAGAACCTGCTGCGGTGGCTACTCTTGCTAGCCAAGTCTCGCTAATCAGCTCACAAACCTCCCCATACTTGGTCTAAAAATATAAGTGGGCCACCATGATAAACAGGAAAGAATTTTTGAAGATCCAAACTCCAGTTATATTGCAAACACATAACCCAGTCCTTTAATTTGAGACTAAGCCTATGTTCCCTAGAGTAGTATTGTCCCTTACTTGGCTCAAGTAACAGAAGTTATTAACAAAATTTTTCTCTAGCAATTGATATCCAAAGTCATGTTTCTCTGTATGTCATTTAAAATAATGCTCCTTCCCCTCTTAGGTCCAGGGTTTCCACCCCTCATTTCTTACCCCGAAAATGAGTCATTTGGGTCTGTTGGTGGTCCAATATCAGACACAAAGTTATCATAAAGTAAGAACTTGCAATATGCTCCCTATAGTCTATGTGACTTAACAGGAGACTCTCTAGAAATTATTAGGCACCCACAAATGTACAGAAGCTTTCTTTTTTCCACCAGTGGAATTTTCATGCTAGTTTTTATCAGTTTTTTTTCTAATTAAATTAGGACAGAGTTTAAAATCTACACTATTGGATGTAAGAAAAAAATGAAAATCTGTTTATTGAAAAAAATGAAAGGAGTGCCATGATCTTACAATTTGTTTCACATTGAAAATGTTGTTTATATATGTGGCAGAGTGACAAATAACCCCTCCCTTCCACGGCACATGGTACAACCCCTACCCTTCTCAGACTTGCTCCTGATTCATGCGCAAACCATGCCCCCAAGTACATGAGTCATTCAGAAAAATAACTTCCAGCAGTACTCAAATAATGAATCATTGCTTAACCACTGAACGTTAAAGAAAAAGAAAAGGAAGGAAAAATCTTGAATGCACATAGAAAAATAATAGTACATTCAAATTCAGACAAATGTCATCTCCAAACACCAATGAGTCCAATCAGAAATTCTGAAATGAGGAAACAGAGAGCACTCATATTTAATATAATGAGAAAAATCTGATGTCAATTCAGACTTACATGTGAAAAAACAAAAAAATATATTCTTCTGAAAAATGGGGACTGTACAAAGTTGTTTAGATGAGGTAAAATGAGTATATGATGCTAGGGGAGTCTTTCCTCAAAGAATTCTAATGGGAGTACTTTCAGGCTAACTAACAGACATGAGAGGAAACGTTGGATTTTCATCTGCATGAGATTCTGGAAACAAGGGAAAAAATCTACACATAACAAAAATGACTTGCAGAAGAAAACTCTCCCAGCAATGTCTGACAGACAATAAGTATACACAATATATATTAAAAGATATTTCAAAATGAAATAAAATAAAACTAAAGACTCAAACCTCAAAAACACAATGAATCCATAGGCTTTTGAAATAAGCAGTCTTCAAATGATGAAGCCTAAATTGTCAGCACACATATGAAAAAAAAATGTATTTCTCTTTGTCATTTCCAATTTTCAAGTTTTTAACCATACCAGTTCCTCAAGGACTATATATTTATTTTTAGTCAGCTCTCTTTACTGTCCTCCAGAAAACTTTAACTTCTGTAAAAGTATTATGTGTAGCTAGAATGATGGTACAGCATTAAGATCCCCAACTGCTCTTTTTGTGATCAGGGTCAATTTCCAGCTCCAATATAGTATTAATTATACTCTAACTCCAGCTCCAGGGAATCTGTTACCCTCTTCTTGTTATCACAGACTGTGGACATGTACAAAGGACATAGATACACTAGCAGGCAAAACATGCATACATACAAAATAAAATTAAAAATAATAAAAGATTGATAAATATGATAAAAATTTTGTTATCTATGAACTGGAGATATAGCTTGGTGGTTAAAAGTAGATATTGTTTTGCAAAACCCTGAGTGTCCTATCCAGTATCCATGTCAGGTAAAACTATCTACGGGAAACCAGACACTCTTCTTGCTTTCTATGATACCTGAAAACACTACACATGTACACACACACATACACAAATGAAAATGAAATGAATCTTTAAAAATATTAGTTTAATATATGCCAATTTGCAGAATTATTTCATTATGATCTTGTCACAACGCATATCACACATTTTGATTATATTCACACTCTCCCCCAGTTTTCCATTCTCCTGTGCACTCTTGTTGGTCCATTTCTTAAATACTTCTTCTACTTCCCTGTCTGCTTTGTTTTGCTTTTGATTCTTTCATCATAAGGTGGAATTTTGTTCCCTGGACATGAAATGAATGTTGCACAGATGAACTCACCACTATTCTCTATATGAGACATTTGTCTATCAAAGTCTTGCTAATTATGCACGAGGATTCCCAGTGACATATATTTCTCTGAAGTTTTGTGATTTCATTCTTCTTCATGACTATAAAATATTCTATGATGGTCTGGTTTGAGACTCTTTGCAATGAACACTTACAAGTAAAGATATACGGACAAAAATGTCGATTGCATGACTCACTATGTCACACTGCAGCTTCCCGAATGAGTGTTTTTCCAATTTTTTTTTGTTTGTTTTAAACCTTTTCTGAGTGGGGTTGCAAGGGTAAGAGGGTGAATACACAGGGATATGAAATGAATGGGATTGAGATTCATGATGTGAAAGACACAAAGTATAAGTAAAATGAATGTTAAAATATTATATTATGTATAAACACCACCTATTCTGTATCTACTCATCTGTTGATCTCTGTTGTGTGTTAAATTTTATTACCTTGATTCTAAACAGTTAAATCAAAATGGCCAAAATATAAAGGTTAAACTTAAGAAAGACATTCCTCTATAACATTTGAGAAAAAGTAAAACCATTGTTCTAAAGGATAGCAGTGTATTTGTAACAGCCTCGCATATTGAATAGGAAAAGGAAGGTGAATGGGGTCTGTATTCACATTGCCAGCTAATGAATAATCCATCTAAAACGTTTACTTGACTGGGAGAGAATTGAAGAATGTTATTAAGATGTCTGAATTGGGTTTGTTAATTAAGAAGAGCAAGATGCAAAAGGGAATTCCTGCGTGAGGTTGTTGCGACATGGTGCCATTGTTGTGTTCCAAAGTCACAGAGTGTGGAAACACAGATGCTGTGACCTTGGCCCAAAGCCTTCTTCTATCTCTGCTTGCTTACTGCTTTCTCTGTTGACCTTAAGAGCCTCCATCAGCTTTCTGCTGTGAGCTATGGGCAAACTCCTGGCAAGGCACTATCAATATTCCTCCTGAAAAATCACCAGTGACAATCCTTCCCTAGTCTTCCCTGTGCTCATTATCTGTCTCCTTAGCAAAAATACCTTCTCCAAATAAAACACCTTTCTCTGTTTCAACTTTTAGATAGCATACCTTAGCTATAGGGTGAAAGTTATGCCTAAAGGAAATATTTGGCTTTTGTGTGGCTTTATACACATAAATATTATGATCATCATTTAGAAAGGTTGAAGATAGTACAGTAGTTAAGAGAGCTTGCTGATTTTTCAAAGGATGGGAATTCGGTTCCTCAAACCCAAGTCAGACAGCTCACATCTCCAATTTGAGAGTATCCAGTACCTTCTTCTAGCCTCCCTGGGCATCCACACATACATGTACAAACTGAAATATATGTACATGTACACATAAGGTTAATATTTACTTTTAATTTGCATTTAAGTATTTATTTCTGGAACTCAATGTGTTCAATTAGTGTTTCCCATATGTACACAGGTGTAGGATCTTCATTTGGGGCTTTGTCACCCTAACAGTGTTTAAGTTCTATAGGAAAAGTGGCTGTTCCTCCCCTAGCAGCAGTGAGCCTCCAATAACTCCTCAGCTAGGGTTAGGTGTCATGAACCAATCTAGAATTTTTTTTAACTGGTTTGGTGTTACATAAGTCTTGTGTACATGGCCACAGCTGTTGTGACTTAAGGTGTACTACATCTGTGCAATATTCAGAGGACCACATTGCACAGCACTTCACCTGTCCCTTGACTCTTTTTTATAAACCCCATTTTTAATGATGGTTTTTGAATCATCAGTGGCTGGTGGTTGATATAGATGTCCCGTCTGTGGCTGAGGACTCAAAGTCACTTACACCTAGCATTTAAGCACCAATGAGTCTCTGCATTAACCAATACCCACTGCAGATAGAAGCTTCTGAGACCAAAGTTGAGAGCAATACTAGTGCATGGAAATAAACAAATATTTAGATAACAGTTTAACAACACCTTTACTTAATCATTGGGGTCAATGTCATCCTCACATATGAAAGTCAGTTCATTGTTTCATTCTTTTGAAATGGCCTCAAATTCAATTAAGAGAATAATTGTTTACCACTCTTTTTAAAAATAATTAGAACAATGGGTAGATAATGCCTGGATGGTTGGCACTGTAGCACACAAGGTCCATTACCGGATAAGACTACTGATGTGTTTTCTCCCTCAAGAGCCTGTATAATACCTTCAAGCACTGTGAAATCAAATAATCAGAGAGAGTTTTCTGATTAGGTTAAGACAGATTTCTGTTGAACTCAAAGTGGTCACACCCATGCATTGGTTCACACCCTGAAGACAATCTCAATAAATAAGCAATATGCAGGATGTCAGCAGTGCTTGAAGTTAGGTGATTGAATTTAGAAAACCGCAGGACAAGGAAATACCTACACAGAGTCCTTAAAGAACAAGGACACTAAAGAAAGCCTTAAAGGCACAGGAAAACATATTGTACCAAATCAGTGGAAGTTGGCCTGTGAATTTTCATCAGGTAGTGAGAAGTCTATTCCACTCTTCCTCCTCTACAGGACAGGATGGAATCTCTTTCTGCCCATCCTCCTCAGACTCTGACCCCAACTCCAGCACTTACAGATGCATCAATAGTCTCAGTACAGATGGTGCGTCTGAGAACAAGCCCCCAAAGAAGACTAAAAAATAGAATTTCTTCTATTTAGGGCAAGAAACCAAATAGATCACTATGACTCAAGGGGGGAGCCGGAGACATGTGCAAGCAAGCAGGAAGACAGTTCAAACTACCTAAGCCTTCTCTACTGCCGAGGCTGTTAAAAGCCAGATGAAGACTGTTACTTTATAGATGGAACTTAGTAGGTTTCTTGACACTTTGTTTGTATGTTTTGTATATTCAATGTGTATCTGTAGAACATCTGAAAACAATGAATCTGTGGTAAAAGCCATTTTTTCTCTCTGATAACTGATCACCACTCTTGGTTGCCTGCTAAGATAAGAATGTGTCAGATTTTCAAGGTAATGGATCAGAATATCAAGTAAGAAATTCTCATGCACTTGCATTATCTTCAGTATGTGATAATACATTGTTATTACAGGTATTGTATTCTAACTATAAATTAACATACTCTTGTATATTGGTTTTATTGAGCTATATATTTTTTCCACTCCCCTCCCTTCCTCCCTCCTCCCTTTTTACCCTCTCCCATGATCCCCCAGATTAACATACTCTTAAAGTTTGGCTTTTGTTCAGCTAATTATTCAGAAACTTTGTTTTGAGTACATAAGTTCAAGAAAACTAATATAATATATAGATGCTTCAAGAAAATTGACAGAGATGGTTTTCTCTGTGTCTTACAGGCAGACTGAAGAGTGTGTGGTGGGTTCAGCAATAGGGTCTTAGCATTTAGTTATGGTGGACAACCAAGAGCAATGAAGATAGTGCTATTCCTGGTGTCTTTGAGGCTCTTCTGAGCAACAGTTTCTGAGGATGTAACCTGTGCATGGCACTGAAGTTTTCATTTAATATGTATTTTTTTTAAAATTCCCTTAAAGCACATGTGCGCGCACGCACACACACACATGCACACACACACACACACACACAGTATCTTACATATTAGTGTGATTTAATAAGTCTTCATAATAAATCCTTAATTCTGGTTAATTCTTTGACTACTCTCCTTTTCCCAACCCGTCTCCATATTCCTATTTAAATTGTTACCTACAAGTACTCTGCCCTGTTCATTCATATCAAGTACATCAATCTACATTCTTTTTTTTATTGAAGAAAAAAAATTTTCCGCCTCCTCCCACCCTCCATTTCCCTCCCACTCCTCTCTCCCTCCTCCCACTCCTCTCCCCCCACTCCTCTCTCCCCCCCTCGAGTCTGAAGAGCAGTCAGGGTTCCCTGCCCTGTGAAAAGTCCAAAGTCCTCCCCCCTCCATCCTGGTCTAGGAAGGTGAACATCCAAACTGGCTAGGCTCCCACAAAGCCAGAACATGAAGTAGGATCAAGACCCAGTACCATTGTCCTTGGCTTCTCAGCAGCCCTCATTGTCCGCCATATTCAGAGAGTCCGGTTTTATCCCATGCTTTTTCAGTCACAGTCCAGCTGGCCTTGGTGAGCTCCCAATAGATCAGCCCCACTGTCTCTGTGGGTGGGTACACCCCTTGTGGTCCTGACTTCTTTGCTCATGTTCTCCCTCCTTCTGTTCCTCATTGGGACCTTGGGAGCTCAGTCCGGTGCTCCAGTGTGGGTCTCTGTCTCTATCTCCATCCATCGATAGATGAAGGTTCTATGGTGATAGGCAAGATATTCATCAGTATGGCTATAGGATCGGGTCATTTCAGGTTCTCTATCCTCAGCTGCCCCAGGAACTAACTGGGGACATCACCCTGGGCACCTTGGATCCCCTCTAGGTCCAAGTCTCTTGCAAACCTTAAGATGACTCCCTTAATTAAGATATGTGCTTCCTTGCTCCCCTATCCTTTATCCTAATCATCCCGTTGCACCAAGTTCCCCCCGTCTTCCCCTTCTCAATTTCTCTTCCCATCTCCACTTACCCCCCTGCCACTCCACTCCCAAGATCCCAATTTTTTGCCTGGCAATCTTGTCTACTTCCAATACCCAGGAGGATAGCTATATGTTTTTCTTTGGGTTCACCTTCTAATTTAGCTTCTTTAGGATATTGTATTATAGACTCACTGGCCCTTATTTGTGGCTAGAACCCAATGATGAGTGAGTACATTGTATGTTCATCTTTTTGGGTCTGGGTTACCTCACTCAGGATAGTGTTTTCTATTTCCATCAATTTGAATGCAAAATTCGAGAAGTCATTGTTTTTTACTGCTGAGTAGTTCTCTAATATGTATATATTCCACACTTTCTTCATCCATTCTTCCATTGAAGGACATCTAGGTTGTTTCCAGGTTCTGGCTATTACAAATAATGCTGCTAAGATCATAGTTGAACAAATGCCCTTGTCATATTATGGGCATCTCTTGGGCATATTCCCAAGAGTGGCATTGCTGGGCCCAGGGGTAGGTTGATCCCGAATTTCCTGAGAAACAGCCAAACTGATTTCCAAAGTGGTTGCACATGTTTTCATTCCCACCAGCAATGGATGAGGGTACCCCTTCCTCCATAACCTCTCCAGCAAAGGCTATCATTGGTGTTTTTGATTTTAGCCATTCTGACAGGTGTAAGATGATATCTCAAAGTTGTTTTGATTTGTTTTTCCCTGATCGCTAAGGAGGTTGAGCATGACCTCAAGTGTCTTTTGGCCATTTAAACTTCTTCTTTTGAGAATTCTCTGTTCAGATCACTACCCCATTTTTTAAATTGGGTTAATTAGCATTTTAAAGTCTAGTTTCTTGAGTTGTTTATATATTTTGGAGATCAGACCTTTGTCTGTTGCGGGGTTGGTGAAGATCTTCTCCCAGTCAGTGGGTTGCCTTTTTGTCTTGGTGACAGTGTCCTTTGCTTTACAGAAGCTTCTCAGTTTCTGTAGGTCCCATTTATTCAATGTTGCCCTTAATGTCTGTGCTGCTGGGTTTATACCTAGGAAGCGATCGCCTGTGCCCATCTGTTGTAGGGTACTTCCCACTTTCTCTTCTATCAGGTTCAGTGTGTTCAGATTGATATTGAGGACTTTGATTCATTTTGACTTGAGTTTTGTGCACGGTGATAGATATGGGTCTATTTTCATTCTTGTACAGGTTGACATCCAGTTGTGCCAGCACCATTTGTTGAAGATACTTTCTTTCTTCCATTGTATACTTTTAGCTACTTTATAGAAAATGAAGTGATCATAGGTTTGTAGGTTAGAATCCGGGTCATCTATATAATTACATTGGTCGACTTCTCTGTTTTTATACCAATACCAAGCTGTTTTCATTACTATAGCTCTGTAATAGAGTTTGAGTAAGGGATGGTAATGCCTCCAGAAGTTCCTTTATTGTATAAGATTGTTTTGTCTATCCTGGGTTTTTTGTTTTTCCATATAAAGTTGATTAATGTCCTCTCAAGGTGTGTGAAGAATTTTGATGAGACCTTGATGGGGATTGCATTGAATCTATAAATTGCCTTTGTTAGAATTGCCATTTTTACTATGTTGATCCTCACAATCCAAGAGCAAGGGAGATCCTTCCATTTTCTGGTATCCTCTTCAATTTCATTCTTCAATGCCTTAAAGTTCTTGTCAAATAGATCTTTCACTTCCTTGGTCAGAGTTACCCCAAGATATTTTATACTATTTGTGGCTATCGTGAAAGGTGAACCTTCTCTGATTTCCCTCTCTGCTTTCATATCCTTTGTGTATAGGAGGGCAACTAATTTTTTGGAGTTGATCTTGTATTCTGCCACATTATTAAGGTGTTTATCAGCTGTAGGAGTTCTTTGGTGGAGTTTTTGCGGTCGCTTATGTACACTATCATATCATCTGCAAATAACGAAAGTTTAACTTCTTTCTTTCCAATTCAAATACACTTGATCCCCTTATGTTGTCTTATTGCTATTGCTAAAACTTCAAGCACTATATTGAAGAGGTATGGAGAGAGTGGACATCCTTGTCGTGTTCCTGATTTTAGTGGGATGGCTTTGAGTTTCTCTCCATTTAGTTTGATGTTAGCTGTCAGTTTGCTGTAAATAGCTTTTATTATATTTAGGTATGACCCTTGTATCCCTAATCTCCCCAAGATTTTATCATAAAGGGATGTTGAATTTTGTCAAAAGCTTTTTCAGCATCTAATGAAATGATCAGATGGTTTTTTCTTTCAGTTAATTTATATGATGGATTACATTGATAGATTTTCGTATGTTGAACCAGCCCTGCATCTCTGGGATGAAGCCTACTTGATCATAATGGATAATTTTTCTAATGTGTTCTTGGATATGGTTTGCCAGTATTTTGTTGAGGATTTTTGCGTCGATATTCATGAGTGAGATTGGCCTGTAATTCTCTTTCTTGATTGAGTCTTTGTGTGGTTTTGGTATCGGAGTGACTGTAGTTTCATAAAACGAATTTGCAATGACTCTTCTGTTTCTATATTGTGAAATACATTAAGGAGTATAGGTATTAGGTCTTCTTGGAAGTTCTGGTAGAATTCCGAATTGAAACCATCTGGTCCTGGGCTTTTTTTGGTAGGGAGGTTTTTGATAACAGCTTCTAATTCTTCGCGACTAACGGGTCTATTTAGATTGTTCACCTGGTCCTGGTTTAACTTTGGTATATGGTATTTATCTAAAAAAGTGTCCATTTCTTTTACAATTTCCAGTTTTGTGTTATACAGGCTTTTGTAGTAAGATCTAACGATTCTCTGAATTTCCTCTGTGTCTGTGGTTATGTCCCCCTTTTCATTTCTGATCCTATTAATTTGCATATTCTCTCTCTGCCGTTTGATTAGTTTGGATAGGGGTTTATCAATTTTGTTGATTTTCTCCAGGAACCAGCTTTTTGTTTCATTGATTCTTTGGATTGTTTTCTGTGTTTCTATTTTGTTGATTTCAGGCTCAGTTTGATTATTTCCAGTCTTCTACTCCTCCTGGGTGCGTCTGCTTCTTTTTTTTTTCTAGGGCTTTCAGGTGGGCTGTTAAGTCTCCAAGGTGTGCTTTCTCTGTTTTCTTTAGGTGGGCACTTAGTGCTATGAACTTTGATCTCAGGACTGCTTTCATGGTGTCCCATAAGTTTGAGTAGGTTGTTTCTTTATTTTCATTGATTTCAAGGAAGACTTTAATTTCTTTCTTTATTTCTTCCTTGATCCAGGTGTGTTTCAGTAGTTGACTGTTCAGTTTCCATGAGTTTGTAGGCTTTCTGGGGTAGCATTGTTGTTGAATTCTAACTTTAATCCATGGTGATCTGATAAGACACAGGAGGTTACGAATATTTTTTGTAACTGTGGACGTTTGCTTTGTTACCAAGTATTTGGTCAATTTTTGAGAATGTTCCATGAGCTGCAGAGTAGAATGTATATTCTTTCCTATTTGGGTGGAATGTTCTATAGATGTCTTTTAAGTCCATATGATTCATTACCTCCATTAATTCTCTTATTTCTCTGTTAGGTTTCTGTCTGATTGACCTGTTCATTGGTGAGAGAGGGGTGTTAAAGTCTCCTACTATTAGTGTGTGTGGTTTGATGGCAGCCTTGAGTTTTAGTAATGTTTCTTTTACATACGTGGGTGCTTTTATATTAGGGGCATAGATATTCAGGATTGAGACTTCATCCTGATAAATTGTTCCTGTTATGAACATAAAATTTCCCTCTCCATCACTTCTGATTGATTTAATTTTGAAGTCAACTTTGTTCGAAATTAGTATGGGCATACCTGCTTGTTTCTTAGGTCCATTTGCTTGATAAACCTTTTCCCATCCCTTTACTCTGTGAGTAGGTGCCTGTCCTTGTGGTTAAGGTGTGTTTCCTGTAAACAGCAGAATGTTGGATCCTGTTTTGAT
Source organism: Microtus oregoni (assembly GCF_018167655.1). NCBI lineage: Eukaryota > Metazoa > Chordata > Mammalia > Rodentia > Cricetidae > Microtus > Microtus oregoni. The sequence continues at coordinate 1,043,959 of NW_024543208.1, read as the reverse complement.
ATCCAATCTCTTAGCCTGTGCCTTTTTATAGTTGAGTTGAGTCCATTGACATTAATATTAATGACCAGTGGTTGTTAACTCTATTCACTTTCTTAGTAGTAGAGTTTGTGTGTTTCCCTTCTTTTAGTTGTGCTGGTGAAGGGTCTCTAGATGTTTGAGTTATTGTGGTCATTGTTGGACTCCTTGCTTTGTGATTTTCCTTCTATTACTTTCTGTAAGGCTGGATTTGTGGCTACGTATTGTTTAAATTTTTTTTTATCCTGGAAAATTTTGTTTTCTCCATTTATAGTGAATGAAAGCTTGGCTGGGTATAGTAGTCTGGGCTTGCATCCATGGTATCTTAGTTTCTGCAGTACAACCATCCAGGACCTTCTGGCTTTCATTGTTTCCTTAGAGAAATCAGGTGTAAGTCAGATAGGTTTACCTTTATAAGTAACTTGGCCTTTTTCCTTTGCAGTTCTTAATATGTTTTCTTTATTCTGTATGTTTTGTGTTTTGATTATTATATGGCGAGGAGATTTTTTTTTTTTTTTGGTCCAGTCTATTCGGTGTTCTGTATGCTTACCGAACCTTCAAAGGAATATCCTTCTTTAGGTTGGGAAAGTTTTCTTCCATAATTTTATTAAATATATTTTCTGGACTGTTGAGCTGTACTTCTTCTCCTTCTTCTATCCCAATTATTATTAGGTTTGGTCTTTTTATTGTGTCCCAGATTTCCTGAATGTTTTGTGATGAAAATTTGTTGGTTTTGCTGTTTTCTTTGATCAGTGTGTTTATTTTCTCTATGGTATCTTCAGTGTCTGAAATTCTTTCTTCTATCTCTTGTAATCTGTTGGTAGTACTTGTCTCTGTAGTTCCTGTTCGTTTACCCAGATTTTCCATCTCCACCCTTGCCTTGGTTTGTGTTTTCTTCATTACTTCCCTTTCATTCTTCAAGTCTTGAACCAATTCCCTTACCTGTTTGATTGCTTTTTCTTGTTTCTCTTGGTTTTCTTGGGTATCTTTGAGCGATTTCTTCATTTCCTCTACCTTTTTGTTTTGTAATCTCTTATTGTTTATGGCAGTTTTTCACCTCCTGTTTAAGGTCTTCTATTATTTTCATATAATTCTCTTTTGATTCGCTTTCTTCTAATTCTTCTGGAGTAGGGTGTAAAATTCTTCTTATTTCAGGATCCCTGGATTCTGGTGATGTCATGTTGCCTTTCAGTTTGTTGGAGGAATTCTTGCATTGGTGCCTACCCATCTCTTCCTTCAAATGGAGCCAGGAGAGGCCTGGTGTCTTGGTCCAGTCTTTGCTATGACTGACTCTCTGGGCTTATCTCTTCAGTATAGAAGCAGGAACCGTCCCGTCCAGATGGAACTCCTCAGCACCAAAAAGGGGACGCCTGGTAGTCCAATGACCCGCGGACAAAAGCAAGAACTTGGGGGGCAGGGCTGGGACTAGTAAAACACAGTACACCCTGCCGCACAAGCTGAAGGTGCGCGTGCTCCCTTTCGGGGGTCCTTGAGGCCTGCCCAGTAGGCAGGCACTCTCCGCTCTGGGTGGTTAGCCTTAGTGTAGGAGCAGAAAACTGTTCCTGAGCAAAGGACCTAGCAGAAAATGCAGGCTTGGGCGGGGGTTCGTGTGTAAGAAAGATAGCCCTACAGAAGGAGCTGCGGGGTGGGGGTTTTGTGCTGTCTTCCGGGACAATCTGCCCCTGAATAGCACACACTCACCCGTCCAGATGGAACTCCTCAGCACCTAAACAGGGCCGCCTGGTAGCCCAACGATCCAGGAACAAAAGGAAAAATGGGGCAGACGGGGCAGGATCCAGGAGAGCACAGGCAACCCTGGAGCACAAGCTGAAGGTGCCTGGACTCCCTTACAGGGGACCTTGAGGCCTGCCCGGTAGGTAGGCACTCACCGCTCTGGGTGAGTAGCCTTAGTATAGGATCCAGGACAGGCTCCAAAACCACAGAGAAACCCTGTCTCGAAAAACAAACAAACAAACAAATAAACAAACAAACAAACAAAAAAACCTGTTCTTAAGCACTGGTCCTAGCATACAGCAGGGCAGGGTTGGGGGGGGGGTTGCTGGGGGGCTGGTTCGTGCATAAGAAAGACAGCCTTGCAGAAGGAGCTGGGGGAGGGTGGTTTGTGCTCTTTTCCAGGACAATCCACCCCTGGATAGCACACACTCACCTGTCCAGATGGAACTCCTCAGCACCTAAACAGGGCCGCCTGGTAGCCCAATGATCCAGGGACAAAAGGAAAAACGGGGCAGGCCGCGCAGGATCCAGGAGAGCACAGGCAACCTTGGAGAATGAGCTGAAGGTGCCCAGGCTCCCTTACAGGGGACCTTGAGGCCTGCCCAGTAGGCAGGCACTCACTGCTCTCTTAAATTTATTTAGTTATTAAAGATTTCTGCCTCCTCCCCGCCACTGCTTCCCATTTCCCTCCCCCTCCGCCGATCAAGTCCCCCTCCCTCATCAGCTCAAAGAGCAATCAGGGTTCCCTGATCTGTGGGAAGTCCAAGGACCACCCACCTCCATCCAGGTCTAGTAAGGTGAGCATCCAAACTGCCTAGGCTCCCACAAAGCCAGTAGGTGCAGTAGGATCAAAATCCCTTTGCCATTGTTCTTGAGTTCTCAGTAGTCCTCATTGTCCACTATGTTCAGCAAGTCCGGTTTTATCCCATGCTTTTTCAGACCCAGGCCATCTGGCCTTAGTGGGTTCCTGATAGAACATCCCCATTGTCTCAGTGTGTGGGTGCACCCCTCGTTATTTGCAGATGATATGATAGTATACATAAGTAACCCCAAAAACTCTACCAAAGAACTCCTACACCTGATAAACACCTTTATTAATGTGGCAGAATACAAGATCAACTCCAAAAAATCAGTTGCCTTCCTATACACTAAGGATAAGGAAGCAGAGAGGAAAATCAGAGAAGCATCACCTTTCATGATAGCCACAAATAGTATAAAATATCTTGGGGTAACTCTGACCAAGGAAGTGAAAGATCTATTTGACAAGAACTTTAAGTCTTTGAAGAAAGAAATTGAAGAGGACACCAGAAAATGGAAGGACCTCCCTTGCTCTTGGATTGGGAGGATCAACATAGTAAAAATGGCAATTCTACCAAAAGTAATCTATAGATTCAATACAATCCCCTTCAAAATCCCATCAAAATTCTTCACAGACCTGGAGAAGACAATAATCAACTTTATATGGAAAAACAAAAAACCCAGGATAGCCAAAACAATCTTATACAATAAAGGATTGTCTGGAGGCCTTACCATCCCTGACTTCAAACTCTATTACAGAGCTACAGTATTGAAAATAGCTTGGTATTGGCATAAAAACAGAGAAGTCGACCAATGGAATCAAATAGAAGACCCTGACTTTAACCCACAAACCTATGAACACCTGATTTTCGATAAAGGAGCTAAAAGTATACAATGGAAAAAGGAGAGCATCTTCAACAAATCTACATTCGTTTACATGTATTTTAACTTGTATTGCAAGAGAAAAGCTCTCAATAAGCTTCTTCATTTACCCTTCATTTTAATATTCTCTTTTCCTCTTACTTCCACATCATCATCACTCTACTACTTGTTCAAGTCCTTCTGTCCCATCTATTCCTCTTTCTACACTCATTTGGTCTACATTCTAATATGTCTCTAAATCCAACCTCCATTTCCAGAATTCTAGATGTCACATTAACTTCATGTTAAAAATAGAAACAACTTGACAGCTATCAGAAACAGACTGCAGGCATACTAAATAGTTCAATGTATATAATGTATATTTTAAGAATGTGTGCATCATTTATTTTTCTTTTACTATGGTAAAATATCATGATAAAAGGGAACATAAACGTTTGTGTAGATTCATATTTTCTTAGGAGAGTCCAGCATTTTGGGCATTATTACAGTAGTCAATTAGAGCAGGAAACTAATAGCTCATATCTCCAGTAGAGAACACAAATCAGACAGAGCAAATGGGAAATGTACACAGCCATAAATTCTCAAAGCCTGCTCCCAGTGATGTACTCCAGCAAGGTTATACATCCCTAAACAGTGCCAAATATTTGGAAGTTATTTTGTATTTTCAGACAAATATTTGTGTGTTGTATACAAAAGTGTACTTCTAAATCCAATATTATAATAAATTTTATGTGACATATATTTGTAATAATTATTAAAATATTCAATTTATTATTGTGATATAAATTTTAAATATATCATAAGTAGATGCTATGGCACACTAAACCAGAGTATTATTTTTATAATAAAATAAATTATATGCTCTTGAACAATAGATATTCTGGGTCCTTTTTTCTTTTGTCATCATTAATAGCTCTTTTTCTCATAAACTATATCTTCATTATTGTTTCCCCTCCCTCTACTCCTAGATTCTTCTCATCTCATTTCCCATCCTGATTCACTGCTTTTCTGTCAAACAAACATGCTTGTATATAGTAACAATAAAGTTAAAAAAACTGATAAAGCAAAACCTCATTTATTGGAATAGGACAAAAGAAAGAAACACAAGGAAAGGAAAAGAACCCAAGAAAGGGCATGTGATGGATACATATGCAGAGACTCATTTATTTGCACATTCAGGAATCCTCAAAAATTACTTAACTGGAAGCCATTATGCTCACAGGAATTATAGAAGGAAAATATATAAGTAAAACCAAATTAAACATGTAATAAAATAAATAAATAAATGAATGAATGTATAAACAAGTCTTGATATCACACAATGAGAAAGAAACCTCCAACTACCTACTGCTGAGTATGGTTTCTACTCAGACTCCTTTGTGTAAAACTAAATTTTTGTTTGTAAATGGTTATAAATTAGAAATAGCTTTGGGGTTGACATGGGACATATGTCTGCTTACCCTTTTACCTCTAGTGTAGTATTCCATCTAGTGCAGACCTCTGAAGGCCCTGTATGTACTGCCTCAGTATCATTGAGTTCATATGCACAGATGTTGGCTGAGAGCTTCTTGTTTTCTCAGTGTCCTTCATCCCGTCTGGCTCTGACAGTCTTTCTACCTCTTTTTAGTGCTCCCTGAGTTTTTGGGAGGGGTTTGCATGAGACTGCCTTTTTGGCAGTCATTTGAATTTTCTTTTTTGAGAAGTTTGTTTAGATCTGTAACCCATTTCTAATTGGGTTGTTTTCTTGATAGTGACTATTTTGTGTTCTTTATAAATTTTGGATATTAGCACTCAAAAAGATATGTCATTTATAAAATTTTCCCCATTCTGTAGGCTGTCACTTTCTTTGAATGACAGAGTCCTTTAATGTGCAGAAACTTTTCAGTTTCGTGGGGTCCATTTATTAACTGTTGATCTTAGTACCTGTGCTAATGGTGTTCTGCTCAGAAAGTCTTTTCATGTGCCAATGAGTTCAAAGCTATTCTCTACTTTCTCTTCTCCTAGGTATAGTGTATCTATGTTATGTTGAGGTCTTGGATCCATTTGGAAGTGAGTTTTGTTCAGGGAGATGAGTTTGGATCTATTTGAACTCTTATTTTGACTGGAACCATTATTTGAAGATGCTGTGTTTTATCCAGTGTATATTTTTGGCTTGTTTAGTTTGTAGATATATTTGTGCATCTTCATTTTGATACACTTGATCTTAATGTCTGCTTTTGTGTCAATGTCACACTCTTTTTTTGCTGATCGCTTTATAGTGCAGTTTGAAATCAGGCATGACACTTTTGCTCTTTTATTACTTGGGATTGTTTTAGATAACTTGGGTTTCTTTTGTTTCTATATAAAGATAAGAATTCTACTTTGAATATCATTGAATAATTGTGTTGGAATTTTGGTGGGGATTGCATTAAATATGTAGGTTGCTTTTATTAGTATGGTAATGTTTAATATGTTATTCTACCAACTCATTAACATGGGGAAATCTTTCCATTTTCTGATGTCTTCTTCAAGTTCTGCCTTTACACTCTTAAGGTTTTTATCATACAACTCTTTCACTAGCTTAGTTAGATTACCCACAAGATATTTTGCATTAATTGAGGCCATTGTAAGAAATTTTGTTTTCAGGATTTCTTTATAAGTACATTTACTATTTGTGTATAGAAAGGATACAAAACTTTATAAGGTAATTTTCTATCCAGCTACTTTGCTGAAAGTGGGGAAGTTCACTGGTGAAATTTTTATGATCACTTTTATATATTATTGTACCATTTATATACAAAGATACACTGACTTCTGCTTTAACAATTTCTATGTCATGATCCACTTCAGTTGTCTGTTTTTGTTGTTGTTTTCAAGAGAGTGTTTCTTTGTAGCTTTGCAGCCTGTCTTGGAACTAGCTTTTGTAGACCAGGCCAGCCTTGAACTCATAGATATCTACCTGCCTCTGCCTCCAGAGTGCTGGGATTAAAGGCATGCATCATCACTGCCCACCAGTTGTCTTATTGGCATAGCTAAGAATCAAGTAATATATTGGATATATATAGAGAGAGGGGACAATTTCATCATATTCCTTATTTGACAATAATTGCTTTAATTTTCTCCCCCATTTAAGTTGATGTTGGCTATAAGCTTGATGTAAAGAGATTTTATTATGTTGAGGTACTGAAGCATGCCCATTGGATCCCTAGCCTCTACAGAACTTTTACAATGAAGGTATGTGGATTTTGTCAGAAGATTTTTCTTCATAAAAGAGATGATCATGTAGTTTTTGTCTTTAAGTTTCTTTATAGATAGATTATATATTAAGTTATGTTGTTAAACCATCTCAACATCTTTGTGATTAAACTTGCTTAATCATGGTTACTGATCATTTGATGTGTTCTTAGATTTAGGTTGAAAGTATTAAGAGTTTTTGATCCATGTTAATAAGGGAAATTGGTTCATAATTTCTTTCTTATTTGAATCTTTGTGTGGCTTGAGTATCAGGGTAAATGTGATCTCATAAAATATCATGCAATGTTCCTTATATTTATATTTTGTGCAATAATTTGAGGAGTATTGGTATTAAATTTTCTCTGAAAGTCGAGAAGGATACTGTCGTAAAACTTTCTGGTCCTGATCTTTACTGGTTGGTAGATTTTATTTATAGCTTCTATTTCATTAGGGATTCTAGTTCTGTTCAAATTCCTTGTCTGATATTGATTTAATATTGGAAAGTATAAAGTATTGACAAATTTATCCATTTTTCTAGTTTTGTGGAATATAGGTTTATAAAGTATATCTTCATGTTTCTCTGGATATCTTCTGTGTTTTTCGTATACCTCTACTTGTTTATGTTTTCCTTTTTTACATTTATCTCTTTCTTCTTTGTATTTAGTGAGTTTATATAAGGGATGATATTTTACTGATATTTCTCAAAGAATCAGCTCTTCGTTTTACAGATTCTTTGAGGTTGTTTATTTTTTATTTAATTTATTTCAGTTGTGAGTTTCATTATTTCTTGTCGTTGACACCTTTTGTATATTATTTCTTATGTTTGTTCTAGATATTTTTGATGAACTGATAATTTACTAATATAATATTGATACCTTTTTATATACTTAGTGCTATAAACATTCTCTTAGTGCCAAATTCATTGTGTCTCATGTTTGGATATGAAGTGCTTTCATTTAAATCTAGAGAGTCCTTAATTTCTTTCTTAATTTCTATCATGAGTGAGTTTTTATTGAGTAGTTGTTCAATTGAGTTGTCAAGTTCCATGAGTTTTTAAACTTTCTGTTATTATTGAAAGCCAGTTTTAAACTCATGGTGATCAGATAGGATGCAGGATATAACTTCAATATTCTTGGATCTGTTGAGATGTGCTTGTGTCCAAATAGTTGATTATTTTGGAGAAAGTTCTGTGTGGTGTTGAAGAAGGTATATCCATTTGTGTTTTTATGAAATGTCTCTTAAATATTTCTTAGATCCATTTGTTTTACAACTTCAGCTAGCTCTAGTATTTCCCTGTTTAGTTTTTGAATGAAAAACTTGTCTGTTGACAGGAGCAGGATATTGAAGTCCCCAACTATCTGTGTATAAGAGTCAGTGTGTGATTTAATAGCCATAGTAGTGTTTCTTTTCCAAGCATAGTCTGTTACCAAAGATTCAGTATGATTAAGCAACATTTCACACATATTAATTCTCAGTAAGTATAGTTATAGTTATGAAAGATCTGTCTTTCAGCATATATGTAGTTTTATAAAACATGATTTTCATATCATTGTTGTTAAGACTTATTTTTTTAAATTTATTTATTTATTATGTGTACAACATTCTGCTTCCCACACACCAGAAGAGGGTGCCAGATCTCATTAGAGAGGGTTGTGAGCCATCATGTGGTTGCTGGGAATTGAATTCAGGACCTCTGGAAGAGTAGTCAGTGCTCTTAACCTCTGAGCCATCTCTTCAGCCCAAAACTTAAATTTTATAAACCTTTAAAACTTTGTTCTTTGTGCATGAACAAAATACTTTTATTTATTTCAAGAAACATTTTGATTTTGTAGCTTAAAAAGTTCATTGCAATTGTCTTGATGCAGAGTCACTTTATCTATTGGCTGTTATTCAGTAGATCAAATCACATCCTTGAAGTTTGGTGGCAATTAAGAAGCCCTCAGAAATCAGTGATTAGATCAGAGCTGTCTACTCTTGCTTGAATTCCATAGGTAGTAGAGTATCCTGTCAACTTTTGTGCCTTTCTTTGAGTTCTCTGGCCCTAGTGCATATGTGTTATGTGTCACACTATTTATTCTAATACTAAAGTAAAATGTAAAGTTGCTGTCTATGTCATGCTGGACTTCTGAATATTGACAATAACTTCGGGAGAGAATGGGAGTTGGACAAAGAAGTGTCAAACCACATGGGTGTGTTTACCTTTTTTTTCTACCTGTGTCAAAATCATGTTTAATTGTGTTGTGAAGTCCATTCCACACAACAAAGGATGCACGCAGAAAATACTGTATGAATTAGAAAAAAAAAAACAGGTAGCCAATGAGTATTGTAAACCATCATTTCTCCAGAATATTTTTTTCTGGTTTTATTTTTATATATTTGTAAGATTTCTTTCTTTCTCTTAAAATAGTATATAAATGAACCTATTAAAATAGAAGTCATATTGTATTCCCATTCTGCTTAAAATTTCCTTGTAACTTTGATATAATAACAAATCATTACACTGTTGTATTTTTCTACTTCTAGGGGAGGCTTCTCTTCCACATTCTTCCTCTGGCTCTTGTGAAATGGGCTCCTTGTCAACTGGAGACCACAGCAGGCACATTATGCCTTGGATCCATAAAATCTCCCACATATTCTCTTAACTCCCTCCTGTAGATCATTCATGTCTTTATTCAAACATCTGTTTCTCAAAGAGGCCAGTTCACTACTCTTTATGTTAAACATCTCTCAGAATTGTCTTTAGTTCAATTTCAAACTTCATTGTTTTGTTAATTTTCTTTTTGATGATTTTTATTGAATATATTTAGCTTTACATTTTTCTCTGTTCCCCTCCCTGTCATCCCTCTCCCATGACCCCATTCACCCAATTTATTCAGAAGGTATTGTCTTTTTCTACTTCCCATGTAGATTAGATCCATGTATGTCTCTCTTAGGATTATTATTGTTGTCTCGGTTCTCTGGAATTGTGAATTATAGGTTGGTTTTTCTTTACATCTAAAAGCCAACTATAAGTGAGTGTATATGATAATTGTCTTTCTGCATCTGGGTTACCTCACTCAATATAATGTATTCTAGAGCCATCCATTTGCCTGCAAACTTCAAGATGTCTTTTTTTTTTTGCGTAAATATACCATATTTTCCTTATCCATTCTTTTGTTTAAGAGAATTTAGGTTGTTTCCAGGTTCTGGCTATGACAAACAATGCTACTGTGAGCATAGTTGAGCACATTTCTTTGTGGTATTTTGAGCATCCATTGGGTATATACCCAAACGTGGGATTGTTGGGTCTGGAGGGAGGTTGTTTCCTAATTTTCTGAGAAATCACCATACTGATATCCAAAGGGACTGTACCATCTTGCACTCCCACCAGCAATACAAGAGTGTTCTCTTTACCCCACTCTTCTCCAGCATAAGTTGTCATCAGTGATTTTGATCTTGACCATTCTTATAGGGGAAAGATGGAATCTCAGAGTTGTTTTGATTTCCATTTCTTTGATGGCTAAGGATATTGAGCATTTCTTTAAATGTCTTTTAGCCATATTAGATTCCTCTGTTGAGAGTTCTCTGTTTAGGACTATACCCCATTTTTATCAGATTATTTGTTCTTTTGATGACCAATTTCTTGAGTTCTTTGTATATTTTGGAGATCAGACCTCTGTCTCATGTGGAGTTCATGACAATCTTTTTCCATTCTGTAGGTTGTTGTTTTGCCTTGTTGATCATGTCCTTTGCTTTAGATAAGCTTGTCAATTTCATGAGGTTCCATTTATTTATTGTTTCTCTCAGTGTTTGTGCTACAAAGGTTTGATTTTGGAAGTGATTTCCTGTGCACATGTGTTCAAGTGTACTTCCCACTTTCTCTTCTAGGGGATTTAGTATGGTTGGCTTTATGTTGAGGCCTTTGATCCATTTGGAGTTGAGTTTTGTGCAAGGTGGTAGGTATTGATCTATTTTCATTCTTCTACAAATTGATATCCAGTGATCCCAGCACTGTTTGTTGAATTTGCTTCCTTTTTTTCATTTTGCGTTTTTTGCTTCTTTGTCAAAAATCGGGTGTTCATAGGTGTACAGATTAATATCTGGGTATTTGATTTGGTTCCATTGATCCTACTGTCTTTTTTTGCCTGTATCGGGCTGTTTTCAGTATTGTAGCCCACTAATAGAGTTTGAAGACAGAAAGTGAGATGCCTCCAGAAATCATTTATTGTACAAGATTATTATGGCTATCCAGGTTTTTTTTTACTATATGAAATAAAAATACCTATATGGAGTTGAATACTGTTCTTTCAAGGTGAATAATTGAAAAAGGACACTTATAAGAAATCCCATACTAGCTCAGAATTGAGAATGATAGATGGTTATTTATTTAGGGGTAGACTCACAGATCACAATCCTCTGCTTGAATGGAGAACAGCAACCAAATTCCATAGCAGGAAAAGACAGTGGATGCACACTTTGCATTGGCATAAATAGTATAAGAGACCATGCCTCAGTGGGCTGGTAACTTAAAGTCTATTGGCTGTAGGATTTCCAACAGCACCTCCCTCTTTTGTTTAAATAAGAGAGTTCTAAAACTAATACAAAATTAAATACAATGAGATCAAATATATTCAATAATAATCTTATCTTAAGGAGTTTAAGTCTTGTATAATAAATAAAATGCCCAAGTCATGGGAAGAAAGTAAATACAACTATTTAGATTTCAACCCCATCAAAGATCTGAGAAGGAAAATAATATTACTTGAGTAAGCAGGAAGTGCAATCAACAACTTCCAAAATTCATATGTAACAAATGACAGAGACAACTGGCTACGTGGCAATCACCCAAAGTATCATTCGCTACAATCAAACAACCAACTTTGGCTAAGACCTAGAATAACTGAAGTACCATTTTCAGAGGCATGAAATTTTTTCAAAACTGTTTTACCATGTCTTGGCAAGATTTGACAGCCCTGTTTATCCATTTCTGGATTTCATGTACCTTGTCAGTGGCTAAGGCACAGGTAGTTCCTTGCCCAAGGCCAATTTTGCCAAGAAGGAAACAAATTCCAAGTGGAGTGTTTTCAGTGCTCAACATTCTCTCAGAAATAGATCAGTGCTGCCAGGAGAAATAATGTCTCAATTAAACAGAACCTTAAGTTTTGTTTGTTTGTTTTAATATTTTATTTTTATAACTTTATAAATAATGCCAATAAAAATTTCTACTTCCTCCCCTCCTCCCACTTCCTTCCTGCTCCCCCACTCACCCTCCGCTCCAGTCCTAAGAGAGGACAAGGTATCGTGCACTGTGGGAAGTCCAAGGCCCTCTCTTCTACATCCAGGCCTAGGAAGGTATTCATCCAAATAGAATAGGATCCCAATAACCCAGTACATGCACTAGTGACAAATCCCAGAGCCATTATCATTGGCTTCTCAGTCTTCCCCAATTGTCAGCCATGTTCAGAGAGTCCAGTTTGATCCCGTACTCATTCAGTCCCAGTCCAACTGATTTGGTGAGCTCCCATTAGCTCAGGCACACTGTCTCAGTAGGTAGACCAACCCCTTGTGGTCATGACTTCCTTGCTCATATTCTCCCTCCTTCTGCTCTTCAACTGGACCTTGGGAGCTCAGTTCAATGCTCCAGTGTGGGTCTCTGTCTCTATCTCCATCCATCGCCAGATGAAGGATCTATGGTGATATTCAAGATAGTCATCAGTCTGACTATGGAACGAGGCCAGTTCAAGCACCCTCTCCTCCACTGCCCAGGGTTTTAGCTGGGGACATCCCCGTGGATTTCTGGGAACTCCTCCAGAGCCAAGCTTATTGCCAACCCCAAAATGGCTCTCTCAATTAAGGTATCTCCTTCTCTGCTCCTATCTCCTTTCTTCTTTTAACTCAACCATCCCACTTACCCAATCTCTCTCCAACCCTCCCATTCTCCCTATGCTGGATCCCTTCAGCATGGGTGCAGGGCCTATTGCTGAGCTCCAAGGACCTCCCTGGACATTCTCTACTTCTTCAATCATTTTTAAGCTATCTGTCTTTGAATCAGATAGCAAAATATAATCCATGTAATGGCAAACTATAGATTTAAAGATTGTTTATATATTATTTGCAATGGCTGACTTACAAAGTACTGTCACAGTGTGTGTTATTGAGCATTCCCTGTGGGAGGATGGTCCACAGATATCTCCTATTTCACTGAGACTTATTATTATTTGGCAATATGAAAGAAACTTTTTCTCTGTCCTTTTTTTCTAATGGTATAATGAATAAACAATCTTTTAAATAAATAACTAAATGAGACCATGATTTAGGCAATAGGCAGGCAGAGGAATTTCAGATTGTACATGGCTCATAGGTTGAATTACCTTGTTGACAATTCTTAGATCTGTTGGGATTCTCTATTCTCCAGATTTCTTTTTATCAATACAGGAGAATTCCATGGGCTGCTTGAATCTTTAATATGGTGAGCATCTAATTGTTCCTGTACCAACTGTTCTGAAGCCTGCAGTTTTGCTCTGCTAAAGGCCATTTATGAACCAATATTGGTTTCTCAGTTAAGTATTTTAAAATTAGGGTCATTGGTACCTCAAAGTTTTCTAGTTGATTTGTGTTCTTGTTCTTGAATGACTGGTTACCTTTGTTTATAGTAACTTATAATATCCTTCCCAGAAACATAAGTTTCTGGGACTGAAGGAATGTAAATCTGGGTATTGCATTGCTGCAGTATGTCATTACCCCACAAATTCCCTGCAATATTTGCCACATATAGCCTCAGCCTTCCTCTCTAGTCTTCTGGCCACAGGCATTCAATCAATCTTGTGCTTTGTTTCACTTGAGATAGGGTTCCAATTCCTGGGAATTAAACATCTGCCTTTTGAAAATGGGCAGTTCTGATATCAAGAATGTGGAGTAATGATAGTCATAACCATACCCATGTCCATTAATCCCTCAATTACAATGTTATTTATTTATACACACTCTTAGCTTTGGTCTTTGATTATTTTTAGAAGTCTGTCAAAATATATGGTTTCTATTTCCTATTGGAATTTTTGATTCATCCTTCAAGTTTATTCCATCATCCAGAACAATATTTTTTTTATTTACAGCAGGCGACAATTTTTTTTTTAAATTTTCCTTCTGAGACATGTCCTCCACTGTGACTGGGAATGACTTGACCACGTATGACTTGGAGACCTGGGAGAGCACCCCTCCCCAGAAATTTCTCTTTGTTATTGAGTTTTCTTGTCTGTCTTTTTTTGATCTATATTAATTGGTCCAATGTTGACCTGTGTCACACTGTCTACATAATCCAGAATGTTGGGACTTTCTATTTTTGTCATCCCCACAGTAAACATTACTTCTAAAAATTCATTGTCTACAATCCCTTCTCAGATATCTTACTGTATCACAATTAAAACATTTGGCATTTTGATATCTCCTTATAACTTTGGAAATTGTTTCTCCTCCCCAAACCTCAGTATTACAATCAAATGTTCATTGCATGCAAGACCCATTCTTTCATTGATGCTTTTCTACCTGTTAAAGGTTAAAGTATCTTTTTTTTTTAATTTCTAAGTTGGCATTTTTATAAAGCATAGATCCAATACTCATCTAGCATCTGGTTACTCTTTGTACAGCCTTAGTTAGTCTTGAAAAGTCACTAAAGTGTTCTCTTTCACACTGCTTAACCCTAATATATGATTCAAACCTTTTTTCTAGTTCTTGAATCCTGTCCCAAGCATTTAAGGCTGCTGTGTGCCATTGTGACATGATGTGTTCATTGTAAAGAGCATGGTCAGCATTAGTTCTCTCACTAAGAATTTGATCTTGGGAAGCCACAAATCCTTTTGCTATTCCCCGTTGATCTAAAAGTTTTGACTCTTCTTGCTAGTAGCATTTTCATAACAGTTGAGATCCATCTTCAAGGACCACTGAGACTAATTTAAGACAATCCTGTGGGCTAGCCTAATTGCTTGAAGCCAACATTTTCACTATTTCCATAACAAATGATAAAAGCATATCATAAAATATGGTTTGCTTAATTCACTTTTGATTATTTATACCTATAAGTTGTCATTTATGCTCTTTGAATCTTTTTGTGTATTTAGTACTGGGAGGATTATCAGAAGACAATACAGTAAGTAGCTAGAACTCTCTGTAAGTCATCTCTAATTCTGACACATATTGATGAGTATTGTTCATGTAATTTCTCTCCTGGTTCATCTCTTCTGATAATTTCCTCAATCATTTTATATCATTTTATATCTCTTGACCTGTGTATAATTCTAGTGATCTCATTGACTAATATAACCTAGAGTTCTCATTCTGCACATATGATTACAAAATATGAAATTTATCCATTAAGGACAACTTTTCATTCTTTGATATCATTTGGATGGTTTGTAGATTGCCTTCCTGGAAATATACTCTATCTGCTTAATTATCATTATGTTTTTTAGCAGATTTTAATTGTTAAAACCAATAGTATAAATCTTTTAAGATAAATTCTCAGTACCCTTTGACATGGATTGAATTTTGACTTTAAAATTAATATTATCCTTTTCAATAGTATTATTTTTTTCAGGTAACTTTTGATTTTCAATGGTATTTGTCCTGTCAGCTAGCTGTTTATTATTAGTCTGTAAAGACTATATTATTTCTAAAAGTGCCAGATTCTTGGCTCTGTAGTCAGCCCATTTTCTTAAGGATATAATATGAAAAGCAATGCTAAGTTCCAATATCCAATAAATGGATATATCAGACAAACTATAAAATCCTTGTAGAATGCCATCCATAGTATAAGCAAAATATTGTCTGCAATTATATAACTTTAAAATTCTTCATTCATTTATTTATTAATCAAATAAAGTTAGCTATGTTACGATAATTTTTAGTAAATTTTTGTAGGTATAATAATCTTTATTGGATAATAATACATAGACCCTTGTATTTAATGTTATCAACTTTTAAGGCACAAACTAATAGGGAAAAAGGAAAAAATAATAAAAACTTTGTTTTCTGACTGAAATTATTCCAACAAAATAAATAAGATCTGTGGATTCTCAGTGTTAGTTACTTGAGATTAACTTTGCATCTCTGGCATTGAAAAATAGCTCTTTTGTTAACACTGTCTCCTCAGCCTGAAGAGCCTCAGTAACTGTAGTGCATTGTTAACTGAAGTGAAGCAAGTACCAGTGTTTGAAGCTAAAGCACTCGCAAAGCTACACAATATGAACACAATGGGTATAAAGTGAAAAGCAATAATAAAAATTGAACAGACCTTCAGTACTATGATTATTATTGTAGGCCAGTTTTTATGACCTACCTTGAAAGTCTGCTTCCTATGTCTAAAGTACTGTTATAAAAGTTATTGTTTTCCTTGGTAGGAGCAGACTATATGACATCCATATTTTTAAAGAACAGAATATGAAGATGCAATTTTTAAAAAGTTTCTGAGAAAATGGTATTCAATAATGTTGAAATTGACTCATAAATTTCAATTCTTAATGTCAACTTCACAGAGTAGGTACCTGATAATCAGTTGTGCTTATCATTATACAGACAAAGAAAGAAAAGAGTGCATGTTAGATACATGAACATTGGGATCACAAAGGAATCTTCTTTGATGACTCAATAAGAAAATTATGGAAATTAAAATCAAACCTCCACAAGCAATAGAAAACATACAACATAAGGGTGTGTTTAGATATTAGAATAGAGTGTAGAAATATCACTTATAAACACAGAACAAGTATTAAATAATATAAACCCAAAAGCAAATCACTCCAAGATAATATATCTGACTTCAGTCAAAATTGTTTTCACATATGTCTGTGAACTTGTACCTCTTTGAATAACCAGTAATGATAGAATTTATTGAACTTGACAGAGATGGAAATCTTTTTAAATACCTGAGTATTTTACACAAGGTTGTTCACATGTAAAGTTCCACATTGCAATTCAGTCACCCACATCATTCCTCCTTACAATTCTGTCCAGAGAATTACATATATACTTACTTACATATAGTCCAGAGAGCAATTTCTGTTAGACTTCACACTCTATTCATAACTATACTACTTTTTGCCCTTTTATTATAGTTGTTGTGGTCCAAGCTATCACTATTAATGACTTTCTACATTCTTTCCTTGGATTGCTGTTCTGAACTCAAACTTATATATGCATGGCAATACTTATTCTCTGCAGAACATCTGTAGTAATGAATTTGATAATTCCAATTTTGTTTTCAAGTAGTTCTCATAACTTTGATTTGAGATTAAGGTTGCCTTCATTATGATCTATAAAGTGTGACTAGGTCTTAGCATGATGATCATGTCTAATGGCATCCCTTAATTTAGGATTTTTTAAAAAATGAGACCTTCTACAGAAAACTACATCCAATCAGAAATGTGGAGTCCTCATATTGGATATATCGACAAAATTCTCCTTCACAAATTGCTCAGGAAATGTTGTGGAAGAGTGGGTCGAAGATTGTAAAAACCAGAAGACCAAGAAATTTCCTGTGAGATTGTATCTTCTAGTAACATAAGAATCTATAAATGTAAAGTTTTACCAATATGACAGTACAAAAGTGAAATAAACAAGGAGGAAGCCAGTGAACAATCAAAATGGATGGCAAAAAGTACATGAGGCTCAACCCTGCCTGCGAAAAGATGTATAGACAACTAAGTAAACTGGTCTTGGGAATTTTGTTCCTCCTTAGGGAAAATAAATAAATCAAGTGTCTGGTGCCAATACTGAACTCTAATAACAATACATATAAACAGCATTATATGTACTCAATAGATTATCTTAAGGAATATACATGTATATTATGATATATATGTGATAACATAATGAATAAAGAGACCATGAATTTGAAGTAGAGTATATTGGAGTATTTGAAGAAAGGAAGGGGAAAGGATAAATGTAACTAAGTTATAAACTCCACAATAAACAATAATGACAAAACCCTTCCAGACTTAGAATCTTTAGTTCTGGGTTTAGAGACATGGATCCCACATTCATTGTAATAAGTTTTTAAAAACTTTTACATTAAAGTGATTTTGCTATGCACACATAGTCTCTCTAGTACTAGGGCTATAGCTATTGGCATTATACCCACATTTATTTTATGTTCATACCAACAGTGGAAATTACTTTTTTGAAAGTCACAAGAATTCAAAGCAATTGAAATCTTAGATCAATCATCTTTCCCTTTTTTGTAGATAGAATATAAAGAACAAAAAATGCTTTTTCCAAAGTCAAGGGGCTGAAGGCAAAACTTGTACAAAAATACTTTTATTATTGGGATGAATTTTTTCATAACACCAATACCAATATGTATATTAGAATTTTTAAAGCTCAAAAATAAATCTCAGAAAAAAGCAGATAGGTATTTCTTCTAAGAAATTGTGAAACCTATTATCAGTGCAGAAAATAATATATAATTAAGATAAAAAGAGGCATGTCATACAGTCCCACAAGACAATTATGAGTTAGAATTAAAAATACTACATTCTGAATGAGAAAATACACAGGAAAAAACCCATCTTATACAGGGGAGCACTGTTTTTGTAAAGCACTTTTCTCATTATTCTCAACACTGGATAGACCTTCATTAGAATAATATCTTCAAATCTGAACTCAGGAGAAAAACAGGGATGTGGTCATATTGGAGTATGCACAATTGAGAGCCATAGAGATAATTAAAGTACAGGGAAATTTGACCTTTGAGGATAGGTTAGAGTAACTTGGATTATTGAGATTGACTCAAAGGTACTTGAGAGGAGATTGCATAATAATTGCCAAGTATAAAAATGGTTCTATTTTAAAAGAGAGAAGCCTGCTGATAGTTTTTCCAGAGGGATTAAGAGGGTCAGTGATAGCTCTCTGTAGATTAGTAAAATTAGGTTAACTTTAATGAAAACTTTTGTTAAATGGGAGAGTTATTAAGTGAGACATCCCCAATAAAAGGCACCTTTTTTTCTTATATTCTAACTTTTTTCAAAGTCTTGACAATGTTCAAGATTATATCTGCCCATTGTTGAGGGAACAGTGAGTTAATAAAGCAAGATAGGTATTGGTCATTTTATATCTGCTTCTCAGTGACTGCTATGCATCTTCATGAAAATAAAATTTCATTATAATTTAATTGACATAGGTGCCTTGGTCACTGTTGCATGAATAAAATTTAATATTAATTAATAGCATTCCAGTAAAAACAATTTTATGAGACTTCACTTCACTAATATATGAAGTTCATCTATCAGCAACTAGTGTCATCCTTGCTTTATCACCTCTTCTTTTAAGTCAAGTTTTTAATAGCAAACTGCATCCTACATTCTGTAGAAACAGTCATTCTTCCAACCACAGATCTGTCATTCTAATTGTTCCTTAAATTGCCAAGCAGGCATTAACTATTTGCAATACTTTTTGGAAAATAGGAGGTTCATCTTTTGTGCTTCAATCTTATTGTAAGCCATGGTCTCCTGTTAGATATTGCTTTCCTTTAATAAGCTGTCTTATACATTATCCTGGCCTTTGTCTTTCATCATGAACTTTTGAAGACATCAATCTGAATGAACATAAAACTCATCTTCTCAATGTTCATTATTTCTTATTTTTGAGTCACTTGATCTAACTCTTAAAAATACTTGCTTAAAGCCTATTGAGTCCTATTTGTAATGCCAAAACACTCTTGCATTGATTTAGGTGTGTCTTCTTACTATCTCTTGCTTTCATTGGTTAATTAATAAAGAAAATTGCTTGACCTGATAGGGCAAAACTTAGATAGGCGGAGTAGACCAAACAGAATGCTGGGAGTAAGAAGCAGATTCAGGCCGATGCTATAGCTCTCCTCTCCAAGATGGACACAGGTTAAGATCCTTCCTGGTAAGCCACTACCTCTTGGTGCCACACTCATTAATAGAAAAGGGTTAATCAAGATGTGAGAGTTAGCCAGTAAGAAGCTAGAGCTAATTGGCCAAGCAGTGTTTAAAAGAATACAGTTTCCATGTAATTATTTTGGGTAAAGCTAGCCAGTGGCTGGGGGCCCAAGCCAGGAGCCGGGATGCAACCAGCCACTCCTACATTGTATGGAGGGCCATCTCCTGGAGTATAGTTAATATATCAGATCACACCCTTAAAATAAGTTCAAAGAAAGATTCTTGGGACTGCAGAGATTATTCAGCAGCTATGAGCACTGACAGTTCTTTTAGTGGTCCTGACTTCAATTCCCAGCAACCATATAGTAACCCAAAAACATCTGCAGTGCGATTTTCTGGTCTGCAAGCATACAAGCAGGTAAAAACCTGAATACATAATGATAAATAAATATTTAAAAAATAATTTAAAAAAAAGAAAGATGTCATTCTCTTTGCGTAGGCAGGTGGGGTGGGTTTGTTAGGAGGTGAAGACAGAGGGATGAAAATGATCAAAATAAATTGTATTAAATCCTCAAATATCATTAAAAAAATAAAGAAAGAAATAATGCAATCTTATTTGATCCAGACATTTTTAGTGTGTGCTTATTTGTAGTCTTGAATTTGTTGTTTAAAATCTTACTTTCATTTCTAAGAAAAATTTAAGGTATGTTTATGCAGTTGAAAAGAGTTCAGAGCTATAAGTAGCCAAATGAGTTGCTTGCATACTAGATATTAGTTATATAATGATAAGCTGGATAGTAGATTCTGATGTTTTAGTATACTTAACACAAGAGATGATGTGGGGGTCTTCTGTTTTGTGTTGATTTCATTGGTTAAATAAAGAAAGTGCCTTGCTTTCTTCATCCATTCTTCCATTGAAGAGCATCTAGATTGTTTCCAGGTTATGGCTATTACAAACAATGCTGCTATGAACATAGTAGAGCATATACTTTTGTTGTATGATAAGGCCTCTCTTGGGTATATTTCCAAGAGTGGTATTGCTGGGTCCAGGGGTAGGTTGATCCCGAATTTCCTGAGAAACCATCACACTGCTTTCCAAAGTGGTTGCACAAGTTTGCATTCCCACCAGCAATGGATGTGTGTACCCCTTTCTCCACAACCTCTCCAGCAAAGGCTATCATTGGTGTTTTTTTTATTTTAGCCATTCTGACAGGTGTAAGAAAGTATCTTAAGCCATAAACAAAGGACATTGAGCCTATAATTAGTGATCCTAGAGAAGCTAAATAAAGAGAACCCAAAGAAAAACATATAGGCATCCTCCTGAATATCAACCTTCATCAGGTGATGAAAGGAGACAGAGACAGAAACCCACATTGGAGCACCAGACAGAAATCTCAAGGTCCAAAACAGGAGCAGAAGGAGAGAGAGCACGAGCAAGGAACTCAGGACCATGAGGGGTACACCCACACACTGAGACAATGGGGATATTCTATCGGGAACTCACCAAGGCCAGCTGGCCTGGGTCTGAAAAAGCCTGGGATAAAACCGGACTTGCTGAACATAGCGGACAATGAGGACTACTGAGATCTCAAGAACAATGGCAATGGGTTTTTGATCCTACTACAATTACTGGCTTTGTGGGCGCCTAAGCAGTTTGGATGCTCACCTTACTAGACCTGGATAGAGGTGGGTGGTCCTTGGACTTACCACAGAGCAGGGAACCCTGATTGTTCTTTGGGCTGATGAGGGAGGGCGACTTGATTGGGGGAAGGGGCGGGAAATGGGAGGTGGTGTTGGGGAAGAGACAGAAATCTTTAATAATGAAATAAATTTAAAAAAAATCATAAAAAAGAAACTGCCTTGACCCTTTAATTGGGCAGAAAATTAGGTAGGTGGAGTAAACAGAACAAAATGCTGAGAGAAAGAAGCCAAGTCAGGCAGTCACCATGATTCTCCCACTCGACACAGACGCAGGTTAAGATCTTTCCTGGTAAGCCACACCTCATGGTTCTACACAGATTATGAAATCTGGGTTAAAACCAGATGTGAGAATTAGCCAATAAGAGGCTGGAACTAATGGGACAAGCAGTGTTTAAAATAATACAATTTATGTATTGTTATTTCCAAGTATAAAGCTAGCCGGGTGGGTGGCCGGGCACCAGGAACACAGCCCACAGCTCCTATTACAACTGAGTGGCTGCCCAACATGGTAACAAACTCCACGTAAAACCTGAGAGAGCTTAATTTTAAACAGAGAAAAAAACAGACTTTAACGTAAATTTTTGATGTTTGTCATTGGCTTGCCGCAAAGAAATTTTCCTGACTCAGCAGCAGGAAAACAACTGGCTGTTTTAAAATGCTGGCTTCTGGGCTGTGCTGCCATTGCAATCTCTGTCTGGCCCCTGCGGGAGACAGAGTTTTGAATGGAGCATTTGGAGTAAAGTGCTAAGGCTTGCTTGATGGCAATGTGGACTGCTGTGTGCCTGGAACTGTGTGTGGCTCAGGGGCACCAAATGGCTCTCAGGCAGGAGCAGCTCATAATAACAGTGCAGTTGAGGTTTAGACTGGCAGTAAACAGGTGGTACCATATTACCTCTACATGGCTGGCACAACTTAAGTTTTTAAGAAGTGCTTAACATTTTAAGAAATGCTCCTGGATAGTAAAAAAAATTACAGATTCATAATAGGACAGATTCAGATATAAAAGACCACTAAATGAGTCACAGTTTTGGATGAATGTATATGTAGGCTTGGGAGAGAGAAGAAAAATAATATAATCAGGGCGGTGGTGGCACACGCCTTTAATCCCAGCACTTTGGAGGCAGAGGCAGGTGGATCTCTGTGAGTTCGAGACCAGCCTGGTCTACAAGTTCTAGTTCCAGGACAGGTTCCAAAACCACAGAGAAACCCTGTCTCGAAAATCCAGCAAAAAAAAAAGAAAAAAGAAAAACAATATAAAGAATAAAGTTAATATCTTAAAAAAAGGTAAAGTCTTTAAAGAGACAGAGTACAGATAGTTATAGAATAAAAGAATTAAAGGAAAATAAGCCACGTAAAAATGGAAAATTCCAGAGTCTGGATTATGTACATTTTGTTTTCTTTAAAATTTTTGACTGTGAAGGAACTAAGTACAGAAAGACATTTCATTACTTGGGCTGCCAAGCTAAACCAGAGTGGGTATAAGGGTATTATGATTTCAGAATTTGGGTCTAAGGATATGATGCTTTGGAGAGGGTCTTCTTTTGTTTTCACAGAGGATGAGACCCTGTGGATTGTTTCTATCCCAATATGAAATGATAGACCATGCCCTCTTGAAAGGTTGCTGTGAACACCCTCAAAAAATTACTTTGCTCAACTGCCGACTGAGATAAACCTGGCACACAGGTTACACCCTAAATGCTCTGATTAACAGTGCCCCCATTCAGCAGGAAGCATTTTGGAGAGAAAAAAAAAACTGCGCCCATCTTCCGAAATATTGTTTATAAATACTCTTTTACATTTAAAGGGGGAAATGATATAGGTATGGATAATTTGCATTTGTATGGATTTTAAGGTCAGTTTTGTTATATGTATATGCATATTTCTAATCTTGATTAAGGTATTGTGATTTTGTAGTTCATTTAAAATTGTAATGTATAATTAGGAAATATAGGTTGCTAATGGATAATCATCAATAATAGTCAAGCTTGTAGTCATGTTAGTTAGATTTTTCAGATATATAGAGATATATTTCAGTTGGATAGACATTCTTCATATCTTTCCAAGACTACAGAATATGGCATTTTAAATGTTTTAATAACTTAGGGTTTTTCAAGACAATGAGACATGTCTGCTCCTGGCAGCACCAATCTACTTCAAGAGGAGGATGGGCATTGAAGAGGATCCTTATGGAGCTTGATAGCCATTTGGGCAAGAAACTGCTCTTGCCTGGACTGATGCATAAACTGGACACAAAGAATCCACAGAGAGAGGACTGCTGAACTTGCCTATAGGTAAGATGGTCTTTTGTGGTTCCTGATTCATGAAAGAGTCTGTGAGACATTCTGCAGTACACAGTAGATATTGACTGACTGTCTTTAAAATTTCCTGCTTCATGGAAATGTCTGCTGGATACTATGGGCCTGAAGGCTGAGGATTTATGCCCCAACGGTACAGAGGGACTTTGGGTGACTGTCCAGAAAATGAGTTGTCTCTGTCATTTCTAGAGTTTGGATTTCTTATTTGCTTAGGAAATATTATATCTTTCTGGAGTCTTTTATGGAGTTGAAGAATGGATAGTTATAGTTTTCCTTAGTTATGATAAAAAATAAAATAGATATAGATATTGTAACTGTAATTCTTGCTTGATAACTGTTTTCTTATATGTAATTTTACTATGTTAAACTTAAAGCCTTTTTTCGTTTAAACAGAAAAAGGGGAAATGATGTGGGAGTCTTCTGTTTTGTGTTGATTTTATTGGTTAAATAAAGAAACTGCCTTGGCCCTTTAATAGGACAGAAAATTGGGTAGGCGAAATAAACAGAACAGAATGCTGAGAGAAGGAAGCCAAGTCAGGCCGTTGCCATGATTCTCCCACCCAACATAGACACAGGTTAAGATCTTTCCCGGTAAGCCACACCTCGTGGTGCTACACAGATGATCAAATATGGGTTAAAAAAAGATGTAAGAATTAGCCAATAAGAGGCATTGTTTAAAAGAAAACAATTTGTGTATTGTTATTTCCGGGGCTAAGCTAGTCGTGTGGGAGCCAGGTGGCAGGAAGCAGCCCACCATCCCTTACTACAAAGAGACTCCAATAGATTTTACATACTGTGTGGGCAGGCTTATTTGAAATGAAGTCTTTATGAGAATAGACACACAAGCAATATTATTTAGAAGTCGTCTAGATTAAAACCTATGCATAGCTCTAATTATTAGCAAAATTTTTAAATGTTGTCTTCTGAAATGACTTAAACAGTAGCCAAGTTTTGTAAATTGTTTTCCTCAAGTGTCTGAGGACTAGAGAATGCTATTTAATTTGCCTTGCACAGTGTTTGATTCAGAGGTGACATCAACTAAGTATTGCTTTTATTATTTTATTATTGTTTTTACTACAGTAGCCCAAAGTCTTGGGAGGCAGAAACTATGACCATTATTTTTGAGAAATATTTATAAAATAGTAGAAATAATACTAATTGATATATCTCTTTGATGATTAAAAAATCACCAGGCCAAAGCAAAGGAAATAAAGTCATTCGTTCTTTATCAATACAATTCAATTTCCAGTACAGGTGACATGTGTAGAAGTCACATCAGAGGGAATGATAGGAGTATTCTTTCAACTCCAGAGTCTACCATTAGAGTCAAGTTCTTGTTAATAACTTGTGTTTTCTCTTAACTATGGAGAAACCACAATTCTAGATAGAAACCACAAAAAAGAACACAGAGTAAGAAAGTAGAAGATGGGTGGCAAAGTGAAATATATATATATATACCTCAGGTAAGTCCAGCTCTTGATTAAAATCTACCAAGAATAAAAAAGAGTGAACACTAGAAAAATGAGTACTAGGACTACTATACTAGGAATACTATGACTACTATAACCAAAGTATGAGTGATGGAATTTTGAAGGTAAAATTTCTTTTTATTTCATAGCTTATTTTTCTTCATTTATTATTCATAGATTCTTTTCTCATACAATATAATCTGAATACAATTTCATCTTCCTCTACTCCTCCTGGTAATCCCATCTCCTAATACACTTGTACTAGAGGAGAAAGTACCCTCTCAGACTTACCCTTAAGTAAGTTTGGCTATTCACGTTTATCTCTGGAATTGGTTCCTTAACATGGTTTCACCCATGTCAAACAATATATGCAATTACTCAGAGGTTCCCTCACCTTATAAACACACACACACACTGAAAAAAAAGCTGTATAAAACCCAAAGAAAGAAATATCAAAGGTAAGGAATATATTTGCTGTTCCTATTATAATGTGCTTCAGCCCAAATATAATCATGTAATAGATGAAGCTGCATTCCTCTTGTATAATGCTTAATTGAATCTATTCCATTCCCTACCAAGCACATGGAAAGAATTTTTAGTAATTACATTTCCATAAAAATGAAAAACTGGTCAAATAATATTTTAGTGACATGAACATAAGCTTTGAAGAAATCTGCGCTGTAAATAAATTTCAGTTCTTCAGATGCCAAGGCTACTCCTTATCTTCTTCAGGCGCCAAGTAGAAATGACTTGAATGACCAGATCCAGCCATGGATGCTTATAGAAAAACATATTCTATAGAACCACAAGCTTTTAAATATAGTTTTATCTACACTAAAATTAACAACAAAGAGAATATGGGCTCAAGTCCCATAAGTGCCATGTTTCGTAATGTTTCCATTAGAAACAAACCCTGCCTTCAATTCCCTATAGCAGCATTATGAACATGACTTTATGCAGATAAATTACTAATATGCCTTAGCTCTATTGTAGGTTAAATAGTCCTGTGTGGGTTGCATTATATATGTTGCTAGCTCTCATACTATTATTACTATGGAAAAATGAATTCTGTGTTCAACTTAGAAAGCATTTTTAAAATTATTGTTAAGGAAATTACATTTTAGAAAAATATATTTAATTTTTCAAGGCTTCAATCTTATCCACTACTGCTTTGATTCAGAAATAATAATGTACATCAATAGATAAATTATGTTGGCATATATGCATGGAATATCTATAAAATATTTCCCTAATATGTTATGTTAAAATCTATAAAATTTTCATTATTTGATAATTTTGAATTGTGTACACAACAATCAATACTACAATATACATGAGTACAATCCTCTGTCTTTTCCATTGGAAACTTTTTTCTTTGACCCACTATGCTAAAGAAACACTTAACCATAAATATTCTGAATAATTTTATTTGTGTTTAATATATTTATATAGAATAGCTTATATTTATTTATATCAAATAAATTCTTTTAATTTTGTATGGTAAATGTATTACACATTTTAAAAAGCTATTGTACAAATTATAAGATTTTTTGCCTGTCAATCCAATGAGGACAAAGTATCTACCATTTTCTATCATCCTGGTCGGTAGATGATACCTGCCAAATTTCAGTGCAACATATTCATGAGACTGTAGCCATGCCCACCCACCTGGTGAGAACAGTACAGTTGCTAATTTCCAGGTGAGCTCATTTCCAGTGAGCCCAATGCATTTGGCTAGCCTAGACCACAGAATTGGTGAGGATAATATGTCAGTCAGTCTTTATCTACCCCCAATCATGAAAAGATTTCCATGGGCTGTAACACTGTCGCTGCCAGGTCTATGGCAATGTGATGACCCTGCTTTATCTCTGAATAAGTGCTGTCTCATCTGATGAACAGCATTGAGGGATGTAAGAAGGAATGATATTCAGAGTGGTGATGTATTATGGTGATGGAAAGTATTGTTGCTCAGGCTCATGACCCTATTACTTGTCTAATATAGGAAAATACCACAACTCTAACAACTTGTCCATTTTGAAAAGTATGACTATGACAGACACCTGTCTGCTCCCACAGACATATTTGTGCAGCAACTAGAAACCTCTGTGCAGAAATGGACATATCTCCTAGAACATGTCAAGGAAGCTAAAGTCATGAAGGTGGTCATTACTGTGTATATGTGTATTATAGCAAGAATAAAGTAGAAGAAGCCATGCTTCTGTTGATCCTGGATCTTCTCATGGTTCAGGGGAAGATTATGAAGCAAGAAGACCTCCTCCTTTTTTATTATGGGCCACCTTGTTGGAGAGAAATCTCCTGAAGGAAGTCCTTCAGAAGACTCTTACAGCTATCAACTTGGGGTATTTGAACCCATATTTTATCCACTAGTCATGAGGCTGAAGCCTCGGAAATAGTTATTCCCCAAAGACAATAAAGGCTACTTTATCACTAGTAAAAATAAAGAACTATGGACTAGGGGTTAATGAAAGCCATGAGTATCTCCACCTTCAATACCTTACATCTTTAAAGGCTCTTGAACAAGCCTGGACTAAAATATAAGCCAATAAGAATCAGTTCAAATACCATTCAGCAAAATTCAGGAAAAATTAATCTGTACAGCCACTCGTTTTGTGAGGAGCACAGGGCCGCTTTGTTCCATCCTGCCTGACTAGCTTACAGCTGCAATAATCACATAGAAATTGCATTAATTAAATTAAATAAGCTCTAGTCTCTTATTGGCTAACTCTCACATCTTGATTCAACCCATTTCTAATAATCTGTATGTCAGCATGAGGTAGTGGCTTACTGGGAAAGATTCATCATGTCTGACTTGGCAGCTTCATGGTGGCTCTCTCTGACTCTCTCTTCTTCCTCCCAGCATTCAGTTCTGTCTAATCTGCCTACCTAAGTGCTGCCCTATCAAAAGTCCAAGGCAGTTTCTTTATTCAACCAATGAAAGCAACACAAATACAGAAGGACCTCCTATACTACACTCCATTGGGGATCATCTGCACAGCCTACAACTACTGAACTTTGCAGAGACACATTGATCCCAATCAGAGGTCATTTAACTATTTGATTATGCAATGAATATCACTACCAAACATCAGAATCCCTCATCCTAAGTTTGGAATTGTCTGATTCAATTCTGTCTGCAGAGATATATGATATTTATCCCTGTTTCTATAATACCAGTAAGCCTGCTGGAGAAATTTCAGGTCAAGTTGGATGACAAGGACATGGATAAAATGTTCAACTTCAACAGAACCTGGGGGATGGGGAGGGATATTCTTGCTTCCTGAGACAGTGAACATGGAAGAAAACCTTTGCTATATCAACCTATTGAGTTGATGAATGTAGAAAAACACCTTTATAGTGTACCACAGTTTTCATATATCTCTTAAAAGGGTCACTGCTGGAGAGTATTTGGGAAGGTCATAGGTAGACTAGACTGAGAGAAAACATTCTGAGATGTAGGTTTATTTCTTTTTAATTCTAGAAAATTCTGTAAGGATGAATGATTGTAAGGCACAGGGGGAGTTAGACAGGCCAAAAGAGGAAAGGGAATGGCCCTCGGGCCTTCTAAAACCCTCAACACAGTTTGTCCAGTGAAATACTAATCTCAGGCTCACCTCCCATCACAAAGGAAAAAAGCAGTCTTTATAGCATTCTTTGAAGCAAAGCTTTGTTTGTCCCAGGGAAAGAACTAGTTGATCCTGTAGAGGACCAATGTCACATCCATTGTATGACTTTTTATAACCTTTGTGCTGACAGAAACTCATGACTCATAATTTACTTCAACATAGTAAACATAGTAGAGATGGGCCATGTTAGGACCATAAAACAGAGGCTGCTGTTACGTCATGGCACAGACAGCCGCAGGATTCTCTGTCAAGAGAGAGCTGTATGGAGGCATGAACTGATCTCTTTAGGATATAGGGTTTAAAAGTGATCACAGCCTTTTGGACAGTCACAACTTTTTACATCATTGACATGACAAATTTTAGCTCAAATGGACTAACGACTTTAACATAAAATCTCCAACTCTTATTACTGCTAGAGATAAATATGGGGAAAATCCTGTCAAGTTATGAGCATAGGCAAGGACTTCCTGAACGGAACTCTGTAACTCAGGAAATAAGAAACACAACTGACAGGTAGACATTATGAGATTAAAACATCCTTGACAACAAAGCAAATGGTTAATCAAATGATCAAATACCCTACAGTGCAAGATGAATATTAACTAAGTGAATAGATATCCTACTGAACAAGATACCTTTACCAGCTAGACATCTGACAGAACATTCAGGTCTAGAAAAATGTCTCAAAAAGAAAACAAGGAATACCCAACCAAAATGAGTTATGGAAACAGAAATCTAGTTCTAAAAATAAAAGAAATACAGTGACCTATACTTATTTTTAAGTGTGTTCAACATTTTTAGCCATTAGGGAGATACAAATTAAAACTATATTGAGATTCAATTTTGCCTGTGTCAGAGTAGCTATTATCAAAACATGACAATAAATTCTCATGAAGGTCTCAAAGACAAATGTTTATTCACTCTTTGTGAGACGGTAAAATGGTTCCATCACTGTGGAAACAAATGTGAACATTTCTCAGAAAGCTAGAGATAGAGCTGCTACACCACATAGCCTTATCTCTTGGAAATATGTAAATGTCCCTCTTTTGACTACTTGCACACTTATGTTTGTTCATGCTTTATTCACAATAAGGAAATAGAATAAATGTGCAATACAGATAAGAAATTAAGGAAATGTGGTGTATATAGAAAATAGAGTTTTATCATTGAGCAATAAGAAAATAAAATTTGCAGAAAAAATGGATGGACCTCGAACATTTTCTCTCAATTGAAGTGGCCCAGGCAAAGAAAGTCAAATGTTTCCTCATATATGCATCAAAGTATAGTACAATGCCATTAATCTCAGAAATCTGGAGTCAGAGACAGGCAAGTTTATGTGAATGTGATGTCAGACTATTCTACCTAGCAAGTTTTGTAACAACCGGAGTTACATAGTGAGGCACTGCCTATTGTAATAAAAAAATAAATAAATGGAAAAAAATGAAAACAGAAAGGCATATGTGAATAATAACCTTTAACTTTTATACATGTCTATTTATTTATTAGGAAAGGAGTATGTGTAGGTGCCAGGAAGTTGGGAAGTGGCTGGTAATAGTTCCCACATGAGGAAAAATGGAGAAAGTTAGGTGGCTTGATATGAAAGTCGAAGCGGGAATATTGGGGATGGAAGTGCTAAAGGGGGTGTGTGTGATAGGGAAACTGGGTGGAGAAGATGTCAGATAAAGGTCAGTCAAAGGAATTACCTTTGAATATGTCATAAAGATACCTTTACTTTGTAAACTGATTGAAAAATGAAAAAAGAAAAGGAAATATACAAGGAAGTTTTCAATACTGCCAGGCATAATCATATTCATGTTATCACTTTTAAAACTCTTTTCACACCTATCTATGGAGGGCAGGATTTGTAGCAAGATAATCAGAGTGCAAAGTTTGATTGCTTAGTTCCTTTTGCACATCTGTACAGGAGATTTTTCCCAGTTTGCATAAACATCACATGTGTGAAAAATAAGAGGTGAATAAGTAATATCATTCATAAATGAGAGTCTTTGAAAGTCATGCAAAATTCCTTATTTTAGAAATATGTTTACAGTGGGATCATTATAAGTATATAGTGATAACTTTAGTAGGTTTATTACATTCACATTGAATGTACAGTCTCTTTCCTATGCCTTAAACTGTTCCTATCATACAATATTTCCATGATTTGCAATGTCTTTTCCTGGAATGTAACATTACCATTGAAATCCCTAGTTCTGGGATAGGTAAGCTTTTTCAATTTTGTGCCATTCCCCATGAAAGAGAAAGTACTCTTGATTAATAACATTTTGTGGATCTGTGACCTTAACATAAGAAAATATATTCTTAAAATATTTCTTGAAATAGTGAATGAATTTTCTAAAGGGTATTTCATTTTTTTAAATTAAAAATACATTTTGCATTATTCCAAAGGGCACATTCAAACAAAAAATAATCAAGAAAAATAAGGCAATAGAAAATGCAAGAGGATAAATACAGATAGTATATAAGCACTATCCAAGAAACACTATACTTGATATTTTAAAAGATATATTTTTACAGAGGTATAAAGGCCATATTCTCACAACTGTGGTATGTTAAAGAAATGGCAAACATTTTAAAGTTTTTGCACTGAATTTGTCTTCAGATTAAAATTAACAGTAAAGTTAAAAAGTACATAAATATGAAAGAAATTTTTAAGTAATGAGATTATATTAGTATATATATATATATATATTTAAATCAAAACCAAAATAAAGAATAATTTTAAAGCAATAGAAATTTCTATTTGCCCATCCCTCATTAATCACAGTTCTTATCTAGGGTGCCAAAAAATCTACTCATCAACATTTTTACTTATATTCAGGATTTTTCCAATTTTTTATTTTCACGTAATCATATAATCACAGGACTTACCCATTTTCAGGCACATAACAATGTTCACTTTGGTTAAGGTTTTTGCAACCCAGATTGAGGAATATATTTGAAGCTAATTTTCGGAAGGGTAAATACACGTGTAGTAGATAGAAAAATGCACTTACATATAATTTCATAAAAATAATTTGTTCAGTTTATACAATGTTATTTGTATGAATGTTTTCAGGAATAACAGTTTGATATTGAATAACCAGTTCCTGTGATCATACCTGGAAAGACTATTTCCTCTCCTCTCGGCATTCTTTTTTGCCTGTAGTTCTTTGAATGTGCTTGAGGAAAACGGCTTTTCCTCCTTCCACCTCAGCATGTCTACTGATGTCCTTGCTCAGCTCATATTTAGGCAGTCACGTTGGTGGTCTTTACGAGTGTAGCTTATGACATTAGTAGCAGACAAACATTCCCAAAAATCATTCTATTATTCTAATGGCTCTAAATTGGAATCTCAGGTTTCCAATAATTCATTGGGTTTGAATACACATTACATAAAATTCAGTACCTGAAGACATGCAATTCAGTATTTTTATCTATCTGTATGATATAAAGAAATTATAACCATTAAAAAATATTTAAATACTTCCTGAATTAGGTGGTGTTTTCCAGATACACAGATCCAATAAAATATGTATACAGTTAAAAATCTGTTTGTTTAAAAGACTAAATATTTTAATTGTTCAGCACTATGACATTTACATACTGGAGAGAATACAGAAACTGTTTAACTCAAGAATAGAAACCTTCTGATAAGTTATAGGAACATACAATCCCAGTTAGACTCTGTAGATCTGAATGGAAGCCTCTGGATTCACCCTGTCCATATGTGCCTGTTGTAATTTTTCCTCAATCATTGTCAGTTCCTTTTCTGCTTCAGCTGTTAATTCTCTGGGACTGTTTAAATCTTTAGCATCATCCAAGGTTTTGTCCAAATGAATTATTAGATCAGGTGTTATCCCAATAGCTGGTCGTAGACTGGAAATATCTCCTAACAGTCTTTGAAAGTCATTAAGAGTCTGTAGGTGATCTCTCCTAATTTGTGCCTTTTGTGTCTTAATTTTTTGCAAACCTATTTTATAACCTAAATAATTAATAGAATCTCCCTTCTGAATCTTTTCAGGAACAATTTGTAATCTCCATTTAGGTTAAAGTATCTTTATTTCTTCAAACAGTCTGTTCAAGGTATACATGTTTGAATCGGAAAACAAAATGTCGTCCATGTAATGGTATACTAGAGATTTGGGAAATTTCTTGTGTATTATTTGTAATGGTTGGTTCACAAAATATTGGCACAGGGAGGGGCTATTTAACATACCCTGAGGGAGGACGGCCCATTGGTACCTCCTCAAAGGTTGAGAATTGTTATAAGTAGGCACAGTGAAGGCAAATTTTTCTCTATCTTCTTTTTGTAAAGGTATAATGAAAAAACAATCCTTTAAATCAATAACTATGAAAGGCCATCCTTTTGGTAATAAAGAGGGCAAAGGAATTCGAGATTGCAGAGGGCGCATAGGTTGAATAACCTTGTTGATGGCCCTGAGATCTGTCACCATTCTCCATTTACCTGATTTTTTCTTAACCACAAATACAGGAGAATTCCAAGGGCTGGTAGATTCTTCTATATGTCCAGCATCTAGTTGTTCTTGTACCAGCTGTTCTAAAGCCTGTAACTTTCCCTCAGCTAAAGGCCATTGCTTTGTCTATATTGGTTTCTCATTCAACCATTTTAGAGGCAAGACTCTTGGTATCTCTGAAGGGACATCAATTGCTTGTTCTTGCACAGCCTGAATGGCCAGTTTTCTCTGTTTGTAATATATTTTAATATTATTCTCATAAATATAGGCGTTAGAAGTAGCAGGAATGTTAATTTGGGTATTCCATTGTTGTAATAGGTCACGACCCCATAAATTCATTGCAATATTGGCTACATATGGCCTTAATTTTCCTATTTGTCCCTCTGGCCCTATACATTCAACCCATCTCGTGTACTGCATTACTCGAGATAGGGTTCCAATTCCCAGGAGCTGAACATTTATATTCTGAAGAGGCCAATACGGATGCCAAGATTCTGGGGTAATGATACTTACATCAGTATTTCTGTCCAGCAGGCCAGTAATAAAAATGCCATTTACACACACTCTCAGCTTAGGTCTTTGATCATTTACAGAAGTTTGCCAAAACACACATAACTCATCTTTCTGATCATTATTGCTTGTAACAGTAGACATGGGGTTTCCTAACTGTCCTGATGGAGCACGTTCTCTGCAGAAACTGGAAATGACTGAACCATGTTTGCCATGAGGGGCTGTGAGGGCCCCCTCTCATGTTTCCCTTCTGTATCAGGTTGCCTTGTCTATCTCTTGTAGACCTGCATTCATTTGTCCAATGTCTGCCTTTTCCACATCTTTACATAAACCTGAAGGCTGAGTCCTTTTATTTCTGTTATTTCTAGAAGATGCATTATTATTATTTCTGAAAATCCGTTGTCTACAATTCCTTTTCATATGACCCATTTTGCCACAATTAAAACATTTGGTATTCTGGTGTCTCCTTTTACCATTGGAAATTGCTTCTTCCACCCATGCTTCATTGCCATAATCAAATGTATCAACATTCAGTGTATGCAAGACCCGTTCTTAGAAGGGCGGTGATCTGAGTTTTAAAGGCCCCAAAATCCTTTTGCATTCCACATTTGCATTTTCATAAGCCAAAGACTCAATCATTATAAGTCTTGCTTCTGGGTCAGATGTTCCTATTTGTACAACCTTAGATAGTCTTTGTAAAAAGTCACTAAAGGGTTCTCTTTGACCCTGTTTAATTCTGACAAATGATTCCTTTCTCTGTCCTGGGTCTTGTACCTTGTCCCAAGCCCTTAAGGCTGCTGTAGTACACATGGAAAGTGTGTTTTAATCCAAATTAGCTTGTTCCTGAGGGTCGGAAAAGAGCCCTTCACCTAGAATTTTATCTAGGGAAATGTCAATTCCCTTCGCCTTTTCCTGCTGTTCTAAAAGTCTAGCCTCTTGCCTGAATAAGCATTTCCCTTTCAATTGTGGTCCATTCTCAAGGACCTCGGAGCTCAGTTGGAGCCAGTCCAAGTGGGTTGCTCTGCTTGTTGTGGCCCAAGATTTCACTATCTCTTTAACAAAAGAGGCATGCACCCCAAAAGTCATGACAGCCTGTTTTATTTCTTTGAGATCATTCATTCGGACAGGCTCCCATGTGTCTTCCTTGATGACCCTAGGGTTTCTGGAACCAATCACCTTTCCTGTTGTTATTACTGGAAAGGCAGGTAGAGCTGCAGGTAGGGTTTTGGAGCCTGTCCTGGAACTAGCTCTTGTAGACCAGTCTGGCCTCGAACTCACAGAGATCCACCTGTCTCTGCCTCCCGAGTGCTGGGATTAAAGGTGTGCGCCACCACCGCCTGGCCAGCCTCGAACTCCCAGTGATCAGCCTGCCTCTCTGGATATTACGGACTCAGCACTGGGGCCTGAGTCACAAACTAAAAAACGGTACCCAGGAGCATGCTGTGTTAGCTAGCGGGCTATGCGCTTGAGTCCAATTGCGCTTCCTGAGCTCCGGTAGCTAATCTTGCTTGCAAAGGCTGGGAAAGATCGAGCTTGCATCCCCCATGCCAGGGTGGGGGCAAAATAGCCCGACGATGTTGGACGCCAAAATGTAACGGTGTAAATGAATGCAGACAGTTTGTAAAAATATATACAGCTTTAATGGGGAAATAGACTTACAGAACCATTGTTCCCATGGAGCCACATTTATATGTAAACATTATCCTGAGGCAAACATGCCCCCTAAGGGGCTGGACTTATCCCTACATCTAACTACATGGCAAGGCCAGTTCGGGCACCCTCTCCTCTATTGCTTAGGGTCTTAGCTAGGGTCATCCTTGTGGATCCTTGGTAATTTCTCTAGTGCCAGGTTTCTTGATAACCTCATAATGGCTCCATCAAATAAAATACCTCTTTCCTTGCTCTCATGTCTGTCCTTCCTCCATCTCAACTTTATCACATTTTTTCCTTGTTGATTTGCTTCTCCAGTTGCTTATATTGCATCAAAGTGCATTTCCTGTTGTAGAACTGTGGTCTCTTTAATAACTTTTGTCAGTATTTTGCTGTTAATTTTAATAATTTCCCCAGTGTGCATATAATATAACGTATAAGACTTTATACAGTTAATATCAGGGAGCATGTAGGAACTTTCCATCCATAGCACCCCTTTACCTCTCCTCATTTTTATTCTTTTTGTTAAATATATTTCTTTAATACATCGTAAACCCAGAGACATATTAGTGAAATCATAGAATTATGTAATTCCATGTTTTTTAATAAACACAAAATAAAAAAAATATGGAGTGTTTTTATATATCTGGTTATAATTACAGTTTCATTTAACATTTTTGGATTTTTTCATATAATTCAGCGTATTCAAGTTGAATATCTGATGTCATTTCTTTATTCTAATACCAATTTGTTTCCACCCTACTTCATTGTGCTGTTGTATAAATATATACACATTATTTTCTGTAATTGCTTTTTAATCAGTTGAGAAGAAAGTAGAAGAAATATGCAAATATAATGTCTTTTTAAATGGCTTACTGATTACTTTTACCAGTGTTTTTATTTGTTTAATGAGGATTTGGAATTTTTTTTCTACCACTTTATATTTCCATTAAAAGTTTTTTTTTTAATATTTCCTGAAAATCTGTTCTACTAGAGACAGAATCTTTTTCTTTCTCTCGTCATCACTATTATCAATAATCTAGGAAAGCCTTTATATTTCTTTTTTATTATTTCAATATTTTCTTTCATTATTTATAGGTTTTATGTACTTTCTTATTAGTCAAGTTTCTCCAGAGCAACAGAATCATTAATATGTAAAATTATGAGAACATTTATTAGCTTGGCTGAAATGATAAAGGTGAGCATTCCCATGGTGGCTGTGCACAAATTGAATAGTTTGATATGTACTGCTGCTTAGTATACGGAACAGAAATCTCAGAACAAGAGGCAGAGTTGAGGCTTCCCCAAAATGAGTAAGAAGTTCCCAGCCATTCACTAGTGTGAAGTCACTGTCAAAGATGGAGGAGCCTGGCCGGGCGGTGGTGGCGCACGCCTTTAATCCCAGCACTCGGGAGGCAGAGGCAGGCGGATCTCTGTGAGTTCGAGACCAGCCTGGTCTACAAGAGCTAGTGCCAGGACAGGCTCCAAAGCCACAGAGAAACCCTGTCTCAAAAAACCAAAAAAAAAAAAAAACAAACAAACAAACAAAAAAAAAAAGATGGAGGAGCCTGGAATTCCATGTCCATGATAAATTCAGCAGCAACAGTCATACTCTGAAATGTAAATAAAGGTGAGATTCTCACTTCCTTTTTCACAATCCATCTGAGACTTCAGTCCCTTGGAGAATACCTCCCATGCCTCAGGCAGTTTGTTTCATCAACCTACTCAATAATTTGCCAATTGTCTTTTGAAACGCACTGACTGGCACACCAGAAATAATTTAAGCACTTTTCAGGGGGTTTTTTCATGAAGTGAAAGTAACAATCAAGTTTAACAATAGCAAATGGTAAGAAATTGCAGAGATTTGACTACCTTTGGGGATTTTCTCCCAGTGACAGCATCATAAAAATTTGTAGTAAAATTTCAAAATTGGTTGTTGGCAGTGACATTACCAGAGTACAGAGTATCATGTCATCATAAGATTCTATCATGTTGTCCCTTGCATCTCCTTCAAAGTCTTGTATACAAAAATTCATACACACACACACACACACACACACACACACACACACAATTTAACATTTTAAGAATGTTATATAAGTGAGCTCACATGCTATGAAATTATTGAAGAATGTTTTAACATTGATCTTCTTTCTCTAAGCAAAATTTCTTGACATTTTTCCAGGTTGTTAACTTTATCAATAACCATTAACTTTATAATTTAAAAATACTCATAGTATGGATGTGTCAAAGTTCATTAGACTAGTTATATAATTTT
Source organism: Microtus oregoni (assembly GCF_018167655.1). Lineage (NCBI taxonomy): Eukaryota > Metazoa > Chordata > Mammalia > Rodentia > Cricetidae > Microtus > Microtus oregoni. Next base: position 1,006,400 of record NW_024543208.1, on the reverse strand, counting down.
TGGGTTATTTCTAGTTTGTAGATATTAAGAAGAAACTTTAAAAAGTATCTGAAGACAGAGTTTTATGTAAAGATGAAATACTTGTTTATAATCATAGTTCAGCCATCTAAATACTGAATTTTCTATTGTTGTTACAAAACACTCTGGCAAGACTAACGTAAGGAAAAATGAGCTCATTATTTCTAAGTCCTACTTAAGGATGTCCTGTTTACAAAATAGTTGAGTACACCCACAGCAAGTAACCTAATAAAATAAGTTCCTTCAGGTATGTTTTTGCACCCATTTCCACAGGTTATTTTAGGCTCTGTAAAATTGACAATCACATTAACTGTCACAATTCCATTTGTTGTCAACTTGACATACAAGTATTTCACTTTTAGTTATCCTGGGTATGGTGGTTTGAAAGACAGTGGCCTCAAAAGGGAGTGGCACTATTAAGAGGTATGGATTTGTTGGAGGAAGTGTGTCCTTATGTGTTCCCTTTTGCAAAAGCTTCCTTCAGTGTTGACTTTCTGTTGGCTTTGAGTCAAGATGTAGGACTCTCAGCTGTAGTACCACATCTACTTGCATGCTTCTGTGCTCCCCATAATGAACTGAACCACTGGAAATTTTACGTGAACCCCAATAATTAAATGTTTTCATTTATAAAGGTTGTCATCATCATGGTGTCTCTTCACAGCAACAAAAATCTAACTGAGATTGAAGTTGGTAACAGGGCATGGGTTATTGCTGTAATAGACTTTCATTTGGAGTAATATGGACTTTGGCATTTGACTTAAGAAGGCAGGAGAAAGCATTAAGTATTAATTACTGTGGCATACTAGAAGGAGCATGGAAGACAATGGTGCTGAGTGATTTGAATGTTAGAAGCTATCTCAAGAGGTATCAGAGAAGAATTTTAGTATGTTGCCTGGTAATTATTCTGTTAATATTTCAGTGAAGGAAGTGGCTGCCTTTTGACTTTATCTAAAGAGTCTTCCTGATACTAAAGTGAAGAGTTTTGGATTAATTCCATTGAAAGAAGAAATCTCAAAACAGTCTAGTATAGAATCTATTGTGAGGATATTAGTGGTAATTCTAATGAAAATTTATAATAAAAAGGAGCATCCTTAGCGGAGTAAATTACAAAATGTAATTTTGATGAGAAAAAAGAACACCAGGAAGTAGAATAGAGCTAAATTCTGTGTTCAAGGAGATAAACAGATTAAATGGAATGAAGCGACTGGATACGTCAGGGTAAGATCATGCTCATCTAGGTTTCCAACTTGTGCAAAAGAATTAAAGAGAATCTTAGAACTATTTGCATTCTTTTACATACTGTTATCCACTAATGCCAGGATCATTTGTAGAATATGCTTTCTTTTTCCGTTGTATATTTTGGCTTCTTTGTCAAAATCAGGTGTTCATAGGTATGTAGATTTATGTCAGGGTCTTTGATTCAATTACATTGATCTACATATCTATTTTTATGCCAACATCAAACTGTTTTTATTAGCATAGTTCTATAGTAGTACTTGAAGTCAGGAATGGTGATAACTCTAGAAGTTCCTTTATTACACAGGATTGTTTTAGCTATACTGGGGTTTTGTTTTGCTCATATGAAGTTGAGTATTGTTCTTTCCAGGTATTTGAAAAATATGTAGGGATTTTGATGGTGACTTCATTGAGTTTGTAGATTGCTTTTAGTACAATTACCATTTTTACTATGTTATTTCTACTGATCCATGAACATGGGATATTTTTTCCATTTTCTGATCTCTTCCCCAATTTCATTTTTCAAAGACATAATTTTTTGTCATATAGGTGTTTCACTTGTTTGGTTAGAGTTACCCAAGTATATGTTATATTACTTATGGCCACTATCAAAGGTGCTGTTTTTCTGACTTCTGTCTTAGTCCATTTATCATTTGGATATAGGAGGGCAACTGATTTTTTGGATTAATTTTGTATTTTTCCACATTACTGAAAGTATTTATTCAGCTATAAGAATTCCCTGGTAGAATTTTTGGGGTCATTTTTATATATTATCATATCATCTACTAAAGTGAAAGTTTGATGTCTTCCTTTCCAATTTGAATCCCATTGATCTATTGTGGCTTTATTCCTCTAGCTAAATCCTCAAGGACTATATTGAATAGATATGGAGAGAGTAAAGAGTCTTATCCTTGATTTTACTAGAATCACTTTGAGTTTCACTCTGTTTAGTTTGATGTTGGCTGATCACTTGCTGTAGATTGCTTTTATTATGTTTTGGTATGTTCCTTTGATCCCTGATTTGTTCCAAGACCTTTATTATTAAGGGTTATTGAATTTAGTCAAAAGCTTTTTCATCACCTAATTGGATGATTATGTTGGCTTTTTTCTTTCAGTTTGTTTATATGGTAGATTACATTGTCAGATTTTCATATGTTGATTCCTCCCTTTATCTCTGGGATGAAGTCTACTTGTTCATGGTGGATGATTTTTTAATGTGTTCTTGAATTGGGTTTGCCAGTAGAAGAAAGAAAATAGATCCATGTCTATCACCCTGCACAAAACCCAAGTTCAAGAGGATCAAAGTCCTCAAAATAAAACAACTTACACTGAAACTAAAAGAAGAGAAAGTGGGAAGTAAGTTTGAACACATGAGCACAGGAGACCTCTTCCTGAATATAACACCAAAAGCAGAGACACTGAGATCAATCATTAATAAATGGGACTTCCTGAAACCAAAAAGCCTCAGTAAGGCAAAGGATACAGATGAAATGTCAGCCTACAGGATGGGAAAAGACCTTCAATAACCCCAGATCTGACAGAGTACTGATATTTAAAACAGAAAGAACTCAAGAAACTAGACATCAAAATATCAAATAATCCCAATATAAATGTGATACAGATTTAAACAGAGAATTCTCAGCAGAAGGATCTCTAAAATAGCTGAGATACACTTAAAATATGGTTCAACATTATTAGCTATTCAGGAAATGTAAATCGAAATGACTGTGATATACCATCTTACAACTGTCAAAATGGCTAAGATCAAAAATGTTAATGATAGCCAATGTTGGAGAGGATCAAGAATAAGGGGAAATTTCTTCACTGCTTGTGAGAGTGAAAACTTGTATAGTCACTTTGGAAATTACCTTGGCATTTTCACAAAATAATTGGAAATCAATCTTTCTCAAGACCCTCTTGTGCATATTCAATCATACTACAAGGACACTTCTTCAACTTTTTTCATAGTAACATTATTTGTAATGGCCAGAACCTGGAAACAACTTCGATGATCCTAAAATAAATAATAAATAAAAAATGTGCTACATTTACACATTAGATTATTACTGAGATGGGGAAAATTCAATGACATTATGAAAGTTATAGGCAAATGGATGAAACTAGACAATATCACCTAGACCCAGAAAGATGAACACAGTATATATTCACCTATAAGTAAACACTAGATGTAAAGCAAAGGATAATCAAGTTACAATACACATTTCCAGAAATGCCAGGCAACAAGGAGGACCTTGGATCTCCTTGTTAGGAGGAACTAGATGAGATATCCTGGGTAAACTAATAGTGGGAGAGAGAGGGGAGGATATTGGGATATGAACATGAGGGCTAAGAATGATTGAGGTAATGGCAAGATGGAGGGGGCAATAATGAAAGATATATCTTTATAGAGGGGGGGCTTTATGGTGTTACAGAGAAATCTTATGCCAGGGAAACTCCCAGGAATCTATGAGGGTGACCCCAACGAAGACATCTAACAATACTGAAGAGAGTGTTCCACTTACCTTCCCTTGTAATGAGATATTGACTACCCTCACTGTCATCACAGAGCCTTCATCCAGTCACTAACAGAAGCAGATGCAGAGATCCAGAACCAAGCTCTAGGTAGAGCTTGGGAAGTTCGGTTGAAGAGAGTGAGGAAGAGTTATATGAGCAAGTGGGGTCAAGACCATGACAGGGAAACCACGAGAGAGAGCTGACCTGAGCTTTTGGGAACTCATGTGCCCTGAATCAACAGCTAGGAAGTCTTCATGGACCAACCCAGCCCTCTGCATGAAGGTGACAGTTACTAAGCTTGGTCTTTTGTTGGGTTGCAAACAGTGGAACCAGAACCTGTCCTTGATTCATGAGCTGGCTTTTTGGTATCTATTCCCTATTGTGGGATGCATTGCCTGACCTTGATTCAAGAAGGAGAAGCTTGGTCCTGACTCAACTTGATATGTCTTCCTTTGTTGCCTCCCATGGAAGGTCCAATACCTTCTGAATACAAGGAGGATGAATGAAACATGGAGTAGGAGTAGAAGGGAGGTAAGGGAAGGGAATGGGAAAATAGTGGATGGTATATAAAATAAAAAAACAAAGCTTAGATCTAAGTGTAGTGGGCTATGCCTTTAATTCCAGCACTAGGAAGACAATGGCTAAAAATCTTTGAGTTTTAGTCCAGCCTGTTTTGCAGAACAAATTTCAAGCAGTCAAGGTATTAAAGACAGAAAACTGATGAATATGTAGTTGAACAAGGGGGCAATGTTACAGTCCCAGCAAGCAGCAGAATATGGCAGCTTTTTCTTCTTTTTTTTTTTAACTTTTTTTTTATTGAGAAAATAGAAAAAACAAACAAATTTCCTCCTCCTCCCAGCCTCCCATTTCCCTCCCCCTCCTCCCACCCTTCTCCCCCTCCCCCCACTCCTCTCCCCTTCCCTCTCCAGCCCAAAGAGCAGTCAGATTTCCCTGCCCTGTGGTAAGTCCTAGGTCCTCCCCGCTTCCGTGCATTTCTAGGAAGGTGAACATCCAAACTCGCTAGGCTCCCACAAAGCCAGCACATTACGTAGGTTCAAAACCCCGTGCCATTGTCCTTGGGTTCTCATCAGCCCTCATTGTTGGCCGTGCTCAGAGAGTCCAGTTTTATCCCATGCTTTTTCAGTCACAGTCCAGCTGGCCTTGGTGAGCTCCCAATAGATCAGCTCCACTGTCTCAGTGGGTGGGTGCTCCCCTCGTGGTCCCGACTTCTTTGCTCATGTTCTCCCTCCTTCTGCTCCTCATCGGGACCTTGATTCTGGCTTTAGAGTTAAGGATAGAAGAAAAGAGTTATGGAATAAAGCTACTAAGGCTAGGCATATGTACTAGTGTCTCTGAACGGAGGCCATGTAGAGCAGCCATTGTGTGAAGCTGGGAAATTGGAGCCCATATTACCTTGGAGAAACTAAAATATTAGAGATGCAAAAGTAATTCCTTTGATGTTACAGATAGAAGAATTATGGGCTACATGTCACGGAGGGCTACTAAACTGTAGTGGAACTAGCCCAAGAGAAAGAAATGTGTTGCAAACAATAAAGCTGAACAGAGATGGATATGTGAAGAGATTGTTGAAATTAGTCATGGAGTTGCAGAGTTTAGAATTTGCCCAGCTGGTTTTCTGTTCTTCATTTTTTTTCTTTGTAGCTTTGGAGCCTTGCCTGGAGTCCTGAAACTAGCTCTTCTAGACTAGGTTGGCCTTGAACTCACAGAGATATGCCTGTCTCTGCCTCCTGAGTGCTGGGATTAAAGGCATGAGCCACCATTACCTGACACCCAAATGATTTTCAGTCTTGCTTTTCTCTAGTATTTCCTTGTTATGTGCCTTTCCTTTTGCTTTGGAGTAGTAATGTGTATCCTGTGTTGGAAGCATGTAATCAGCTTTTTGATTTTTAATTTTACAGGGGTCTTAAAATTAATATAATGCCATGCATCTCAGAAGAGACTAGACTTAGAGACAAGTTTGAGATTGTTAAAGATTATAGGGACTTTTTAAGTTGGACTGGATGCATTTTTTGTGTGTGTTATGTTAAGGCTATTAGCTTTGTGGGGCCAATAAGTAGAATGAGGTACTTTGAAAGAAAATGGCCCACAAAAGGAGTGGCACTGTTAAGAGATGTGACCTTGTTGGAGGAAGTGTTTCACTGTGAGGGTGAAATTTTGAGCAGTGAGGTCTCTTTTGCTCAAACTTTTTCATCATGACCGTCAGTCAATTTCCTCTTTCCTCTGAGTGAAGATATAAGACTCTCACCTCCAGCATCACGTTTTTGTTCATGTTGCCATGCTCCCCACTGTGCTCTCCATCATGAAGATAATTGACTGAACCCCTGAAACTGTGAGCAAACCCCTTCAATTAAATGTTTTTATTTACAAGAGTTGTCATGGGTATGGCATTATTTCACAATAACACAAACCCAAGGCCTTGCCTATGTTATAATGTAAAGTAAGTTCTGCTCAATTTTAAAAGTATTCATGTTCTCAACAATTCCAACATTTTAGAAGTGCCTTAACTCTGATTTCATATAAAATACAAAAGAAGTTTCAAGCTTTTAACATATGGAATGACGAGCAGTCAACCTTTTTATTTCAAAATGAAAGAATTGGAACAAAGGATAGAGTGATAAGAATAAAACACAATGAAGATCATTCAAGGCAAAAACAAAAACCTATAGCTATATTTGAAGCACCTGTGATTCATGATAAAAATTTAATCCATCCCTGTTCCTTCAGTTCTGCTACCACTTCCATCACCCATAGCCTGAGATGTATCTGGGATGGATTGATTCTATGGCCTAGCCACTTTCCCCAGATGTCACAGTTTTTTCTTATTCTAGTGTCACATAAGATATGCCATATCTCTACTATCTTGGAGTCTCTATCATAACCAAGATTTAATTCACACAGGTTCATACAATAACTTTTCACTGATCCCTTGAAGAAAATCCAGTTTTACCATATAGTTCCTGACATTAACTACTTTCTGCAGCCATGAAGCTGGATTCAATGATGCTGTCAGTCTTGCTTCTTTAATGCCTTCCAAATCAATACCATGTGAGCAATACTAACAAGTTTTGCTGGCTCTGGCTCTACACCTGAATCAGCTTCTCTGTGCTGACCTTATGGCTACACTTTCCTATAATGTTGCTCTCAGAGTCAGTGAATCCTACTGCTGTGGGATAATGTTCTTGTATACTGTTAAGATTTGTCACTCATATTGGTTTAATAAAACACTGTTTGGGCAATAGCCAGGCAGGAAATATAGGTGAGACAACCAGAATAGGAGAATTCTGAGAAGAGGAAAGACAGAGATGCATTCCCCAACCAGATGCAGAGGAAGCAAGATGGGAGTGCCTCACTGATAAAAGCTGCAGAACTGGTCAGGACAGAAGTCTCAAAATAAAAATGGTGGTCAAATATTTGGCAAGAATTTCCACATTAGGTTTTAGAAATCTTTAAGAAAAGAAAGAAGATTCTAGACAGACAAGAACAGAGTCAAGTGCAGCTTCTTGATAATTACCTTTCTCTGATAGGCTCTGCTTGATGGTTGTAACCAGAGGCTTGGCTTCTTTAAGAAAGGCTTTCTGACTTTGCTCATGTTCTCCCTCCTTCTGCTCCTCATTGGGACATTGGGAGCTCAGTCCGGTGCTCCACTGTGGGTCTCTGTCTCTATTTCCATCCATTGCCAGATGAAGGTTCTATGGTGATATGCAAGATATTCATCAGTATGGCTATAGGATAGGGTCATTTCAGGTTCCCTATCCTCAGCTGCCCCAGGAACTAACTAGGGATATCGCCCTGGGCACCTGGGAGCCCCTCTAGGTCCATGTCTTTTGCCAACCCTAAGATTGCTCCCTTAATTAAGATATGTGCTTCCCTGCTCCTTTAAGGGGTGCATCCACCCATGGAGACAGTGGGGCTGATCTATTGGGAGCTCACCAAGGCCAGCTGGACTGTGACTGAAAAGGCATGGCATAAAACCGGACTCTCTGACTCTCTGTTTTATCCCATGCTTTTTCAGTCACAGTCCAGCTGGCCTTGGTGAGCTCCCAATAGATCAGCTCCACTGTCTCCGTGGGTGGGTGCACCCCTCGTGGCCCCCACTTCTTTGCTCATGTTCTCCCTCCTTCTGCTCCTCATTGGGACCTTGGGAGCTCAGTCCAGGGCTCCAGTGTGGGTCTCTGTCTCTATCTCCATCCATCACCAGAGTGATGTTCACCTTCCTAGGAATGGACGGAGAGGGGAGGACCTAGGACTTACCACAGGGCAGGGAACCCTGACTGCTCTTTGGACTGGAGAGGGAGGGGGAGAGAAGTGGGGGGAGGGGGAGAAGGGTGGGAGGAGGGGGAGAAGGGTGGGAGGAGGGGGAGGGAAATGGGAGGCTGGGAGGAGGTGGAAACTTGTTTTGTTTTGTTTTTTTTTTCCTTTTCTCAATAAAAAAATGGAAAAAAAAAAAAAACCCAGACTCTCTGAATATGGCGGACAATGAGGGCTGCTGAGAAGCCAAGGACAATGGCACTGGGCTTTGATCCTACTTCATGTTCTGGCTTTGTGGGAGCCTAGCCAGTTTGGATGTTCACCTTCCTAGACCAGGATGGAGGAGGGAGGACTTTGGACTTTCCACAGGGCAGGGAACCCTGACTGCTCTTCAGACTGCAGAGGAAGGGGTAGAGGAGTGGGGGGAGGGGGAGAGGAGTGGGAGGAGAGGTAGGAGGCTGGGAGGAGGCAGAAATTTTTTTTCAATAAAAAAAAATAAATAAAATCATAAAAAAAAGAAAGGCTTTCTGACTCAACCTTAGTGTAAAAAACCTTACAGCTCTTCTAAGAGGTTATGCTGCCAAGCACTTAAATGGTGTTTATGAGCAGCTTGCATCAGGTCTACCTGCTTCTGCCTCCTGAGTGCTGGAATTAAAGGTGTGCACCACCACCACCCAGCTTAACGATATCCTTTTAATTCAAAATATTTTGTTAGATTAGTTCCTTGTAGAATGTTTCTAAAAGGATAGAGGTAATTTATGGTATTCTGAAATGTTTCATTTATATAGTCACCACTGTCATTCAAGAACTTGTATCTCTACTTAAAGATAAATGAACAGTCTGTACGTTATTTGTATGTATGTTTTTAAATATTCATACATATCCATGACTGGATGATTCAGTGGTGGCTAACCAGTTGTGGTATTTTCTGGGGAAGACTTTTTTTTCCCACTCTCAGCATTTCTTAGTCACCTGGGTGGGGTTGAAGATTTTTGGACTTTACCCCATCCATGTTGGTATGTTTATTGTTGTCCATGTTTAGGTAGGCATGTGGTGAGACTTTCTGAATGTAATTTCTGACATTTTTAGGAGATAAAATCTCATACCAAACTACCTATGTTTCTGGGGGAAAAATCAATCTAGTTTTGTTTTTCTAGTTAACTTCAATTTTTTTCTGCCCCTCTTTCTCGAGCATCAGATTTGTATTTGATGGACCTGGAAGGAGAACCTAGAACCTCCACATTACGCAGCTAACATCATCTCTAATTACATTTGAAATATTTGAACTGATTTCTACAGGTAAGAGTAGCCCTCAACAAGGAAACTTGTCTCTGCATTAGGGATCATTACAGACAAAAACAGCCAATTAAAACACACACCCCATAAATATATCTACAATATCACTCTTGAACCTTAGAATTTTTCAGATATAATTTTATTCTTTGTGAGTTTTGGTGATAAAAATGACTTTGTTTTGGTTTAGTGATATTTAATTGTTTGGATAATTGTGTTTCATGTTTATATGTAGACTGATACAATTTGATCTTCCATTTATAGCAACAGGACTTTTATAAGCATTTATTTGCTTGGTGACATGATCTCTTGGTTATGTTTGAAAGACATTATTGCATAAATTCTGGAAAAAATAAGGTATTTTATTTAATTTTTGGAAATTTTGTAAATTATACTGAAATCATATTATTTCCCAATCCCAACTCATCTTAGACATCCACGCCAGACCTAATGTTCTTTCTTATTAGAAAGTGGATTTTAAATTTACAAATTATATCTGCCTTATTTTGAAATTCTGCAATATACTATTAAATACAAATGAATTATGCCATTACTCTTTGGTGCTTTATTTTATAATCCAATGTTTGCCACTTAAACTAAATCTAATTTTTAAAAGTCTACATTTTATATTATTACATTTCTCCATATGATTCAATGCACACTATTGTTCAACTCTATTTTTATTTAATTTTAAGGTATTTATTATTTCATGTAAGTTTCATATTTTATAAAGTTCTCACATTTAAATGAATTAAACATATAATATAGCCTATTAAATATATTTTATAATGTTTCTTGACTATAATCCTAGTATAAAGATGATTGAGACATGTGAATTTCCAAAGATTTTAGTCTGGGCTATATTTAAGAAAAAAACAATATATGTGTGTGTGTGTGTGTGTGTATAATTTGTTCTTTAGATTTTATAATAATATGTTGCAATATATTAATTTTTACTCAAACCATTTTTTTACTTTAAATTCAATTTATTTTGATATTTTATACTGTTTTAAGTTCCAAAATTCTTCCCATTATCATAATTTTTAAGTGTGTTATTATAGAAAATTTTCTTGCAAACATTTTATTTTGCTTGCTCTAGTTCTAATCTTAATATAGACTATTTTTGTTAGGAAATATACTTCCAGTACTTCAAAAATGTTAAATTTTCTTTAATCTTAGTCATAAACATAGAAAAATCTTTGAGAATTTCAAAGCATATATTTGATCATATCCAGCCTTGAATCTTTCCAGAATACCTTGAAGTTCCACCCATTACTTCACTCCCTTGCACTTAATGTTGTTTTGTAAAAATTTATTCATGTGCTCATTAGAAGATACCATCTTGCTGCAGAAGTCCTGATATTCTGGCTAAGAGAATCTTCCAGCCCATCTTCTCAATGGTTCCTACTTTTATGTGTAGGAATTGTATTATAAATGTATTACTTTAAGAGATTTTGACTATACATTTTTATGTGTTTAATATCTCCTAGTTTAATTAGGAATATGTAATTTGCTTGAAATGTGTTGATCTTTTTAAATAATATACTTGGATATTCAGTTCTTAAATAATTGAAACCCAATAGTAATGGCATATATGGTATTCATTTCTTAAACTGAAATACATTAGCGTACTTATCCAACTCTCTTCTTTCTGAATCCTTTACTATTGTTAAAGTCCAATAACTATATCAATTTGTTTAGTTGCTGATGAATTTGGTTTTATTCCCCCTTTGATTTTGTTTTTTATTTATCTATTTTTTCATTTTTCATACCAATCCCAGTTCCCTCTCCCTAGCCTTCTCCAGTCTCCCACCTCCCTGCCCCCATCCCATCCCATCCCATCCCATCCCATCCCATCCCACTGACTCCTCAGAGTCATCAGAAGCTGATAAAGCCTCCCTTGGGGAGTTATCAAAGTTTGGCACACCAAGTCGAGATAGAAACAACACCTTCCACCCTTGTATCAAGACTGAGCAATGTTTCCCACCATAAGGAATGGGCTCCATAAAAACTACAACATGCTCCCAGGATAAATCCTGGACTCACTGCCAGGGTCTACCCCCAACAAGTCAAGCCAAACAATTGTCACCCACATACAGAGGGCCTAGTTTGGTCTCATGCAGGTTCCTCAGCTGTCAGTTCAAGTCCATGAGCTCCCACTTGCTCAGGACAGCTATCTCTGTGGTTTTGCCAATCAATCAAAATTTTGAATTTTTATATATTAATTTTAAATTTTAATATGTTATCTTTTGTTTATATCATAATATTTTATACTAAGGTTATCCTTATTAACCATAATATCCAAGTTATTTAAAGATAATTTTGCATCTGAATTTATTCAATTAAAATAATTATATTCTTTCTATCATATATTCCTCAATTTATTATTTATTGTGATTCATTTCTATGACAGGCACACTGAGCAGATTTATTGAAGGTGTTCAATTATTGTATTTCACTGTAACATTTATATGTAAAAATTATTTTAGAAAAGAATGTGTTGTGAGGCAAGACATTTTTTGATGTATCCCCAAATAGCATACTCTAGGAAGAATGCTAGCCACACCCTGTCTGAGATAGCTATTTAAAGCGCTTCATCTGGCTATTTAGGATCCTTACCACCTAAAGCTTCCACCCTTTCTCAGCATAATGGTAATTTCTTTTTTTTCAAGGACATAATCAATCTAAGCAATAGTTCTGAGATTAGAGAGATGCTTTTCAGAAAGACCAAAAGATAAACTAGGGTATCTGGAAAATAATAAAAACAAAAATAGTACTTGCCCCAGTATTGGCAACTGTGGCGATCACTGACAGTGAAAGAAACATCAACAGGTCAATGTCCTTAAAATCCTCTAAACAGAAAAGGACTGGGGCTGATAAATATAACTATGGAGATTAAATGTCAAACTTAGATGAACTAGAAAACAATAAAGACATTTCCTCTGAGCTAAACTAATGATGGACCTTTAGCTGCAATCACTTCTTGCATAATATAAGGTGAATACAAATACAACAGTATTCTCTAGGCCCGCATAGGTTCCACAACAGTTGGCTTACTTTAAATATGTTTTGTCTGTACGCTATGGAATCTTCCCCCAATGCATGGCAATGAGCTGAATAGCTTCCGTACTATTCAGTAATCATAGAGAACAGGACTGATTTCTATGACATAGCAAGGTACGGATTTTAAGGATTCTCTGCTGAAGCTTTCAAAATGAGCAATTAACAAAGGCTCAGGGAAAAGGTTGTATTTTTTTTTTTTTTTCTGCAGACAAGCTTAGAGGATTCTACTATGTAAATGCAGCTTCCTGGGATCTGGTGAACAGCACTCAGAACTGACTCTGCAGAAATCTTATGATACTACTAAGAAATCACCACTCAAAAACGGATGCCATTCAAAAGGACTTAAAACATTCCTAACAGTTTCCAGAAAGTCATAGCATCCTACCCAAACTCTAAAACTTCAATTTGTAAGTTCTAAAACTTCTCTTGATTTGATCATTTGTTATGAGCTTTCTTGGTGGGTAGGTTGGAGATTTTACAGTTCTGCAAAGTATAAAAATGTTAATAGTGATTTTAAATTTGCCAATTATTTCATGTTCATGGTCCCTTTTCATTACTTTTCCCTCTATTTTAGTATCCTGACTCATTGGCATGAATGAATAATTCTCTGAAGTTTCTATCTTTATATACCTAGTAGGTAGGCATTTGATCTAGATCATGACCCAGGATCTAAGATTTAGTAATAGGACACTGGTCCAAGAAGCTGTTCATTTTGATTCATCCAACATGAGCTTGATGACTGTGGCCTACAGGCTGTATGGACCATTACTCATTTTGTAGATAAAATGTTATTAAAATAGTGGCACTTTTTTTTTATTTCTTGCTCATTGTCCTTTGCATTCTTCATGTTCAAAAGTCAAGGTTTAAAAATTATAAGGGTGGAATCTGGGGAAAATAACCTAAGTTATCTATAATATGGTGCACTTATTATTTCCTGTGCCACCTTTTCACATCTCCTCTTTAAAAGAAATATGATCTATCCTTCCAAAAGGACTTGTTGGAAATTCCATTGCTGGAAATTCAGATGGTCTCTTCTATATAACTATGTTTCTAAACTACTTGTATTAATGCAGGGTTGTTTTGATATATTTTGTTGTTCTATATATCAGTATGAACTAATGGGTGTGTATGGGAAGAAGGGTGCTGTTCATACAGCAAGTCATGATAGCATCTACTAGCTGTTTTATTCTTTAATTTAGCTCAGGATATATGTGTGAAAATTACCCTCAATCTTTGGAGGGCTAGACACATTGTGCCAGATATAATGTATCTGTTCATCTAATATAAGAAACCCAAGCTGAGGGTCAGCTGAATCCTTGGATTCATGGGGAAGAAAACATCTCTTTTTCTTCTCTGAATGCATTGTTCATCCATCCCTTCCCACTGAAATTGTGAGGACTTTCTTATCTTCATAGACTATCTACATCCAAATTCAGACGTTAAAGCCATGAATTGCTAACTGATTGTTAATTATTTTCTAATTTGTAGTGTTGCCTTTATTTATTTTTTCTTTTCTTTCTTTTTTAAGACAGTTTTTTTTAATTCATTTAAAGAAGCATTGCTAATGTCAATGACTATGGCAGAGCAAAAAATAAATGTTTTCTTTTTAGTTTATCATGTTGTCAGACGTTATCTGAATGAGAAAGAGAAATTATCAATTTCTAATTTTATAAAGTATGAAAATGAAAGAAGAAAGAATCACAATAACAAGGACAACTACAGATGTAAAACTGATTTCTACGGCCTAATATGTCAAAGTCATACTACAAGCATTGCTAGGCAAGATTGGGCATGGTCATGCTGTGTGCAAGAAGAACACACAGGAATGTGGTACCTGCTCAGTGCTTCTTTGTTTATTTATTGTGATTCATCTCAAAGATTCTTTGACCTCAAAAGCAAAACAAAATCCTGAAGATAAACATTTACCCACTAGGAACATCAGGCAAAAAGCACCTTAACAAGGAAGTAGCAAATCTCTCTTGTTCTCTAAGGAATGCTTGCAACAAAACAATGAAGCAAATATTCAAAGCCAAGCCTGATCCATGTGACCAGTATTGTCAAGGGATCTCTTTCATTTTACATAGTGAAATTCAACTTCACATTTTCCTAGAGCCCATGATAACTTTGGTTACAATCAAAAACATTTACAGTGAAAGAAAATCTCCAGAGATCTTGTTCTTGGTGACTTTTTATCTTATACTCACTTGCGAATTTAAAAAATCTTCAAAGCTTTACTCATTGAAAATGCTTAACATTACCGAGATATCAGCTGTCTCTTGAGCTGCTTTCTCACACTAAGAACAATTTCTTTTTAAAGAACAAATCTCTGCATAATATTGATGCAATGCTTCTGGTCCCTGTTTTTAAACAGGCAACATTTTTCTACCACATCCACACATATTTTTAACTGATATCAGAAATTAATAAAAATTATGTTCTGTGTTTAAATATTTTCCATTGCTCTTTTTTTCTATATTGACCCCCACAGCCATGCTTTTTTCTTGGTTCACATTTGCTGTTCTTCTATTTTGACAATAGCCACAAATCAGGAGGGACAAGAAATTGTGATAAAATTAATATGCCTAAAATAATCACATACTTCACCAAGCACCTACATAAATCTGCCCAACTTGAAATGATTGCAGATCCTACTGCTTTCTTCCATAGGATTGCACACCATGTTGCGTGTCTCCAGTGTTGAAAGCTGCAACATGAGCGTAAAGGTTGGAGTGTGTGACCATATCTAACTTACAGATTCATGTAAAAAACATGACATGAATGATTAAAATATGGTGTAAAGATAGTAAATGATACATTTACACATGACAATAACCTTGAATGGAGATGGCAGGATGGTGAGCTGCTCCAGGTAAATCAGTGAGTGAAGACGCATGAGGACATTAACTGGATATGACAACAGACTTTACATCCCTGTCCAATTAAATCTGGAAATAGTGATGCCAATTTCTCTTTTTAAAAATAAAATTAGCTTTCTTTCAGATACATTTTCTTATTTTTGAACTTTTTTATTTAATAAATGCTTTTGTAATGGTCATTAATGGAAAAACACATTGCACAAAATTCATATATATTTATATACATATATATATAATTCTATACACATTTTTTTAATTTTTAAAATTATTTTACATTTTAGACATTTTTGTTTTTCTTTATATGTAAACTATAAACATCCTAAGTTCCTATGTACACAAAGGGGTCAGGACCATCAGTATCCTTGTGCGGCATTGCACACCATCCAATTGTAGATGTTGTCCATGTTCTTTAAACTCTCTTGGAACTTACACTCCAGTTGGCTGAAATAATGACATGACGCTTTATTGTACAGGTATCCTAATATGCAGATACCCTCATTTCTTGCAAAATAAACTTGATAAAACAAAAGGATGTGCAGGCATACATGCTAAAAATCGGCAACTTGGAATCAAGTTTCATGGACTTTCTCAGGCTAGATTTTGTTGGAGTTACAGGGATCCAAAAAGTTCAATGGCTATGAACTGAAATAGCAAAGAAGGTAGGTGACTAATGAAGGGAAAGCAAGGAAACCAATAACACACAAACAGGATTAGGATTCAAGAGGAAATGGAATTAGACAGGGAGAACAATGCCTATCCAGACCTGACTCTCACTCCTTGACACAGATCACTTCCTCAAAACTTGACTAGATGCCATGCATCAATCTATGTTCCTTAATGTGTTAATTTTAATTTTGATTCTAAAATCTTGAATATTTCCTTCTTTTCACCATAAATGAATCTGCCATTTCTTTATCTACCTATACATCAATTGTGTCTTGTATATTAATTTGGAGAAAAAAAAATTAACTGCACCTGTATGCTATGGACCTGACATTACCATTTCCTGAATAGGCTTTCTATAATGATAAAACTGAAAGCAAAACATCCTTTAAAACTATTTCTACTTTAAATATTATCTTGTTTTCTGGCAGAGGACAGAGAAACAGCATGATTCTTGTTTGTATTGATCATATTAGAAAGCTGTATTGAATTTTGTGTTTGAATATTCATTCAGCCTGAATAGCTACATTAAAAATTAGTTCAGATTTTCCTCACCTGGGTTATGTTCCCTTATTCTGTTTTCTGATAAGAATACTACTGTTTGTACTTTGAAGTAATAATCTACTTAAATCTTCATTAATAAAAAATCAGGAGTCAATTATCAGAGTAAAAACATGAAAGATCAGAGAAGCAGGGAGCCGCCATCAGACTCCCCCAACTTCTTCCATGCCTCTGTCCAAAAGGCCTAGATCCTCTCTCTGCCCCCACCTTATTACTTTACATTTATTCTCCAAATCTGTATGGTTCATTTCAGTCAGCTAGTGCCTAGCGTGGCCCTCTCACTTCAAGCAAGCTTTATTTGTGAAAAGACAATCAAAGTACCATACGACAGTATAACAAAGCATGGCACGCACTGGATATAACTGTTCTAAGTGTGGTTAAATGGTGCTCTGCTTTGGTTATGTTATCTTCCCCAAGCTTTCCTATGGTTGAAGTATATTCAGTATGAGTACGAGGTAGGGAGCAATGAGACATACATAAATCATGGGGCTTGTTTGTTCATAAATGAATGAAGACTGTCTTTTGGGAGAAAGTCAGGTCTACTTTGATTGACACATTGAGATTGAAGGATGTGTTGTAGGGCCTGCTTTATGTCATTTTAGCACAGAGATTGTATATATTCTATTCCCTACCATGATAAAATGCAACCAGAAGCACCTGCCAAATCATCAGGATCATGAACCAAATAAGAATTTTGTATTTAAACAACACCCAGATTCAGATATTTTGTTCTAAAAGCATGAACCATAGTAAAAACAGTTTCAAAATAGAGCTTTGTCAACCTAAACACTATGCCCAAAGTGGAGGAGTGCTGGCAGGTACACAAAAAGTATTATATTTTTAGTAGTGCTCATTGCAGCAATATTACATCATGGGCTGATTTATTCCACGTGGATTGCTTTATTCCTCTCAAATACTTTCCTCCCAGCATAAGCATTTTTATGAAGATAGTGCATGAAGACATGGCTTAACAAATTTGAGATGGTATCAGATGTCCTCTACAGTTACTGACAATGTACTTATCCTTTTTTAACATTTTATAGGATTTGATATTTACTTCTGAAATCACATATCACATATAAAAATAAATCTTTGAAATAAATTTTACTTATTAAAATGTTTCATTAATTTGAATTTTGAGACTTTTATATTACTGAAACTGGGTGAAAGAAAAGCTGAACCACTCACTTCTGGTCAGATTATTTATAATACTTTACTCTTCTAATTTAGCATGGATTGATATGAATTTTTTAATTTCATGTTTTTAAGTCATATTCATATGAACAAAAATTTCTGGAAATAGGTTGTATTTAAGGTTATCTTAATGAAAATGATGATTAACTGATTATAATGATTAGAACATAGTAATGAGGAGAGAAAATGAGAAGCTCCAGGCTTAGAGACTAATTAAAGTTTATCATAAACTATCTTTAGCACTCTAAACATCCATTCCTTACCTGCTTCTGTCATAAAGTTTGAAAATGGCCGGGCGGTGGTGGCGCACGCCTTTAATCCCAGCACTCGGGAGGCAGAGGCAGGCGGATCTCTATGAGTTCGAGGCCAGCCTGTTCTACAAGAGCTAGTTCCAGGACAGAAACCAAAAGCTACGGAGAAACCCTGTCTCAAAAAATCAAAAAAAAAAAAAGTTTGAAAATGTTCCATTTAACTAATTTATAGTATTCACCAATCAAATGTGTAAAAAGGGAGTTCATTGCACGGTATCTGAACCCTACTATGGACTTTTCCCATTTTATTATATAACCACTTTCTTAATGTTTCCAACAATGTTATCAAAACCACCTTGGCTTTAAGGCTTTCTGTGGTCTGCTATTTCGAAAATTTCATAAAAATACTTCAGTTTGAACATGGACATTTTGGCAAACTGAATTTCTGGTCCTAGACCATGATGTCTAACATTTAGCTACAGAATAAAATCTCCTATCTTTTTTAGGTGAGAACTGTGTGTTTGTATTAATATTTTCCACACGTCATACAGCTTTGAGTGTTATAGTCAATCCATACATCCCAAATGATAAGTAATGCCCAAATTACACAATAGAATTCATAGTTAACAAGACTTGTTCATGAAATCTCATTGTAGCTATACAAGTCCCGGCAAATATTTCTGCATCAAATTAATGACAATACGAAAACTAATTAGGATAATTAAATTAATAATGTGAAAAGTAGTAAGACTTTTTTGAGCATATAATACATGCTTGGTGAATAATGAAATAGAATACTACACTGACAGAAAAATATGTTTATTTCTTCTAAATCTTAAGTTTTAGTTCTTCTCCTTTACCAGATACACTTTCTATATGTTTTTGTGACATCCCTAATGGGCTGAATTGTTAAAATTTTCTTAAGCTTCTTCGCCATTGTTCTGGGAGAGATCGTGTCAGTGCATGCAATGGTGTTTTTGCTGTATAGTAAATTTAGTATTAAGAAAAAAGAATACAGTACAAAGCTAGTCCTCATTCATACATGATCTCTTCAGTGACACAAATGTTGTTTTGTTTTTTTGTAACCTCTGGATAAAACCTTTATCAATATTTCATCAACAACATAAACAACTGTTTTCCAATGCCATAGCATTTTCAGAGTCCTTATTTTGAAATAGATGTATTTTCTGTTGCAAAAGTGGTTCTTGGGTTTGTGTTATCTTTAAAAGAAATCAAAGAACTTATAATGACATTTTTATATGTTGTTTTTCTATTGTTTTCTACTGTATAGGGATTTCTACAGAAATGACACATTCTCTTCTAGAATCCCAAGAGGTAAAAGAAAGGTCACATGTTTGGGTAAACAGAAGCATGAAAGACTCTCATGCTCCCTACCATAAAAGTCTGAAAAGGATTAAGAAAAGGAGACTCAGATCAGCTTAGATGGAAAGAAGTTGTAATTACGGTTCCTGAAAATGGAGAAGAGATCACCAGGGTTACCGTTTTCACAAGTAGACTGCTGTGACCATGCAATGGTTTTGAGCTAATCCTGCTCATTATTAGCAACCCTTCACCCACGTTCCAGTTAGTAAACTGAATAAAATTAGTTGTTTTATCAAATCCAATATTGATAAAAACCAGTACTTTGACTTGTGGTGATTCCCTTTCTGAAGTGAAAAGACACATATGTGATGTCTCCTCAGAAATGTCTGTAACAGTATCTTCACCTGATTTGTTAAATTTGCTTTTCCAAGAGTTAAACCCATCATAGCACACCATTATAAACAACCTTTAAATGTGGAGAGAGTTAGCAGTAATTGATATAAGAGCACAAATGCTACCTTAAACATTTAGATTTTAAGAGATTTTTCTCCAGAATCATTGTGTGTGTTTGTGCGTGCGCGTGTGTGTATATGTATGTATGTATGTGTGTATGTTACCATTGGCTTTAATTATTGTAAAGTTTTCTTTAAAAAATGTTTTTATTGAGCTATACATTTTTCTCTGCTCCCCTTGCTGCCTCTTCCCTCCCTTTTAACCCTCTCCTGTGGTGCCCATGCTCCCAATTTACTCAGGAGAGCTTGTCTTTTTCTATTTCCCATGTCGATTAGATCCATGCATGTCTTTCTTTGTGTCCTCATTGTTGTCTAGGTTCTCTGGGATTGTGATTTGAAGGTTGGTTTTCCTTGCTTTATGTTTAAAAACCACCTATGAGTGAGTGTATTTGATTATTGTCTTTCTGTGCCTGGGTTACCTCACTCAAAATCATGTTTTCTAGCTCCATCATTTTCCTGCAAATTTCAAGATGTCATTATTTTTATCTGTTGTGTATTACTCCATTGTGTAAATGTATCATATTTTTCTTATCCATTCTTCAATCAAGGGGCATTTAGATAGTTTTCAGGTTCTGGCTATGGCAAGCAATGCTGCTATGAACATAGCTGAGTACATGTCCTCATGGTATGATTAAGCATCCTTTTTATATATACCTAAAAGTGGTATTGCTGAGTAATGAGGAAGGTTGTTTCAAATTTTCTGAGAAACTGCCATACAGATATCAAAAGGACCTGTACCAGATTGTCCAGAATCAGTTTTAAAAGTACATGTTCATGTATAAAAATATATCTAAACTGACTCAGCCTTTGCTTATTAAATTTTAAAGAACATATTTTAAAAGTACATTTTCATGTTTTCAAAACTTGAAATACCAATAAATAAAATAAAACTGAGAAAGGCGATTCAATTCTAGTGGGAACTTGTCTTCTGAAATAGATCAATAAAGCCTCCAACTCAGGTTAAAAGAAAACCCTAGGCTAGGGCATCCACATCCCAACAGGCTGTTTATGTATTTCCATATTGAAAAAGAAATAAATGGTGTGATTTATACTGTAGCTTTAAACATTACTTTGTGTTCTCCTTAAGACATATGTGCTTCAAAAATAGGTTAAATGATCTCTTTTTTTGCCCTTTTGTATTAAGAAAAGTAGCTGATGCATATAAAATATGGGCCAAACAATACTAGAGTACCTTGAAACCTAGGGCTGGGAGATGACTAAATGTGTAAAGCACAGTACTTGCATGCATGAAGAATTGAGCTTGAATCCTCAGAAATTATATGGAGTCAATGATGGTAGCATTCACCTGCAATCCCTTCTCTCCTATATAAAGATGTGATATGGAGAAAGGAAAAGCACTAAAAATGTTCCAACCAGCTTGGATTAGAAGGTAACAAGCAACAAGAGTTTCTGTCTCAAATAAGGGAGGAGGCCCTGAGATTATCTTCATTATCTTCATGTGCATACTGTGGCACACAGGTGTCCATGCAACCATAAACATACATGACCTTACGCATATGTCTCCCTCCCCCTTCTCTTACACACACACACACACACACACACACACACACACACACACACACCTTAAAATAGAGTAAATGATGTTTTATTTAAACATTTTGCTTTCTTGGTTGTAGAAATAGAATAGGTTTTCAGTGATGGGAAAGTAACTTAGTAAAGGTTTGCGTGAACACATTCTGCCAATGAATCTAAAAACTGAAAGAAACCAAGATGCACTGACAAAATTTCTTCCAATAAATATTGCTGTCCACACAATCAAAAAAGTCAGTTTGAACCAAGGGTAGAAAAATAATTTTACAACGTACTTGACGTGGTGACTTAAAGAAAATCGATAAGATGGAAAAATGAGAGAGTCAGTATATTTTAGCTGCAGAATGACATTTAGCAATATCTCTTTGATCACCTTGTACTTCTACAAAACCAGGAACCTTTGCTTTCATTCCATGAGAGAAGGAGAAAGTTACATGTGTAAACAATAAATTTCATCCTATGCGAAAAGTTTAGTAATTTTCAATTTCACCAACTACTACGTAGTCAATTTCTGTTCTTAGAATTCCAAAGACCATATAATTACTAAACTTTTCGCATGTGGCTCTAAATTCAAGGGTTTCAAATGGTTCTACAAGATACACCACTTTCTTTAGAGTTAGGTTTTATTTTTTTTTCCTTTTTTATTCCCTTTTAATGGTCACCTTGTAGGGAGATCTCTGAGAGAATTTTAAAGCTTTTATTTTCTTAGGCATAGTAAACAACTTTCCAAAAACAAACAAAACAACAAACAAAGCTTCCTCTACACAAGAGTTTGAGGATAAATTTTCACTGGGTTTCTCTAAATAAACTTTGACCCAATGTCATACCCCAAGAAAATTTATATGCTGTGGTTTTAATTTGCTTTATACATCTACCTATGAAATACGACCAGATTCTCAGTGAACATAAGTTTATTCTCCTGTTGTGAGACATGAAAACTGGTAGACAAACAGAAAACTGGGTGTGAACATCTAATGCTTCTATGACTGACTATTCTGTGTTAGGAGACTGCCAACTGCATATTAATTGCTGCCTGACTAAACTATTGTACAACAAACATTTACTTGCTTTCCATACCAATTCAGAATGCATTTCATAAATTGATATTCAGGAAGGAAATGAGACTTTCCTGGTAAGCCAGCTCGTGGTGCTGCACAGAATATTAGAAATGGGTTAGATCAATATGTAAGAGCTAGCCAATAAGAGGCTGGAACTAGTGGGCCAGGCAGTGTTTGAAAGAATACAGTTTCCATGTAGTTATTTAGGGTAAAGCTAGCCATGCGGGCGGCCGGGTGCCAGGAAAGTAGCCCTCCACTCCTTATTACAACACTGCGTGGAACTGGATGAGCAATTGCCCAAATAATACTTTTGCATAGACTCTGGGGGATTTTCACATAAACTGAGCACTTCCATGAGAATGAATTTAAAGCTAATGGACTAATATATTTGATGGAAGAAAGTTTGAAACAGAATAGAATTCAGGATATGGAACAGCTGTTTGCTGCTTTCATCCATGTCTTCACAAAGAGTGAGCAAATGTGAATCAGGGGATATTTAAAATGCACGCATGAGTGAAGAGTAGAACAAGTAAAAACTGAAGGAACCTATAAATACTAAAGAGAATATCCCCAGTGTAAAATTAACTGTGTACTAGTCCAGTAGAAAAGGTGTTCTTAAGAAAAAAACCTCATCAATCAAGACTTCATTTTGTGAAATTTTGAATTAATTTGAAAGGAGGCAGCCTAAAGACAAACAGAATCTGCTGAAGGATCTCCAGGCCTTGAACATGGCTCTAAGAGAAATGTCTCCCAGGGCAAGCACATAAAAGCTGATAGATACAGGTATGGGTCAACGGCCTGGCCCTGCACAGACCTGGGGAGAATAGGGAGGAATCATCCACTTGGTACTGGTTTTACAGACATGGAAGACGTAAGTTTGGCTTTTCTTAATGGAACTATTGGAAAGATATTTATTCTTTTGACAAACCATGGTAAACTAGACAAATTGTACACTGCATTTGAAGAGATTGGAGTCTGTTTCAGGTGCATCCATTGCTATACTCATGCATGCATTTTGGCTCTGTGATTTCATTATTTCATAGTTTAATATGACAATTACTTCAATGTGGTAGCTATTTAATTTATAACATTCTATTTGGTTTTTCTTCCTTTTGTCCAGTTACTCTCAATCTTGGTATTCTTGACATTTTCCTTTTATCATGTTTCTCTGAGACACAGTCTCAGTATATAGTCCAGGATGGTATAGGACTTCTTTGCTTTTTCCTGCCTCATGTACCAAATGCTGAGTCCTCGTGGCTTATTTAGGTATAAATACTCACACCTAGTTCATTCCTTTCTGTTTTGATTATGCATTGCTTATCTTCAATTTTGTGAATTTGGGTGGTTGTCTTTGGCCATACCACCCTGAACACACCCAACCATGTCTGATAAGATTGGCTTTTAAGAACCAATGAAGACAGACATTGTATTTTAGGGCCCTACAGTGAGACCCATAGAGTCAACTGAGTGAAGCTGTTAAGGTAATGCCTAATCTACAATGAATATATTAGAGTCATTGGTAGTATCCCTACTGTGTTATATTCTGATGGTAAACATTTAATGTCTAAAGTGGTGTTTCTACATAGCCTAGTCTCAATCAAATTCTATATAGATCTTACAGCCTATGTTTCCAGAGGAACAGGATTGTGATTTAGACTGCTTTATAACCTCACACCGTTCAATGGTTATGAAAAATCATAATTTAAGGAAGAGAGGAAAGGGAGAAAGTGGTTGACTTTTGGGAAATGGAGATTATGGAGAATTCTAAACACAAAATTAATAACATAAACTATCAAGTCAGTAGATTAGTGTAAACATCAACAAGTCTTTTTAATAATGCTGCTGTTTTTAACTGGAAGTCATTTTAGGGCAAGAACTTATACCTTCTACTGAACACTCCACATATTTTTACTAAAATAATATACTTTCCAATGTTAAAGAAAAAGTACTCTAAATTTGAATATATGACTATAATAAAAATATTCATTAGCCATTAGATCCTCTAAATCCTAAGCTACATCAATTTTGCTGACTTTAATCTACCAAGCTCTCCTGATCTCATTTGGTTGACAGGGTAAATCAGAAACAAAGTTCCTGTTTTTATAATCTTGCTATTCTGATCTTAATAACTAATATTATTGTATCACACAACATACTTCACACTATAGCATTCATGTGTTACAATGTTATGGGATGCAGTAAAATGGTTACAGATGTTGTAGTGTTCAATTAGGCCTTAATAAAAGCAATACAGAGAGCTGACATACATGTAGAAGCCACTGGTGCAAGTGCTTAGGTATGATGTTAAGGACTCCATCTAAGTGTTTCTCAGAGAAGTGGACAGAATGGTTCAATCACCTAGAGAGGGGGCAGACACAGTGCCACAAATGTCTCAATAGGATGAGGAGGCATCCAATCTTTTAGATACCTCAACTCAGACAAATTAATGATTTTGGCACAGAAAGCAATTTCAGCTAGCTAGCATGAAAAGAAATTTGAGATACTAGTGAAGATATTTAAAACAGCACTCAAGAAGAAATTAAAGAACCTGCAAAAACACAGATGTAGTTGTCTCCAAGAGAGTGCTTCAGAAAAACAAAAACAAGAATTTTGCATATGCAGACATGGTCTACTTACTCAACAAAATTTTGTAGTTATAATACGGTTTTAATTATTTAGTCATATATACCATTTTGGTGGCTTTCAAGTTATATGCCCCAATGACTGGCAATTGCTGTTTTTCTCCAATAAAGTTCTTGATGATCCTGGGGAAGAATTGGTTGGAATTATAATCTAACATGATAAAACCACTAGAAACCACAAGGGTTATATAGTGAATATGGATATGTTCTTTCCATACACATGGAATTTCCAGTGATATTTCTAGAAATTTTCAAGTTTATAGCAGAAAAAGGAGAAATACCTTAATTATATAGTAATTATACTTAAATCTGTGCTTTCCTGCTAATAAGGTTTATGCAAATTATGGAGTAAGAAGATTTACTCTTTCTGGTCCTCATAGCTTTCCGTTTTTATCCTTCTTCACTTCCAATGAAGATATGACTTAAGGCACATGGCTGACTGAAGAAGAGGGCTGGGTCTGAACAAATGAGAAAGTGTGGTCTGAGCTACCATTTCACAGTGTGATATGTTCTTCTGTGTGTATGATCCAGGTGACGTGATGAGTCATTTATTTCAGCTGGGTTTGCTAATTTCATGAGCCTAGATTTTCTAATATTGTTTTGTTTTACCCATATACTCATTGGATTCTAACTTTATTTGACAAATCCATAGGCATAAATATTTTATTTGCCTGAATAAAGTAGCTGTAAGCCTGGAGCAAAGTTTGTTTTGGAATGATGGCTAGTGTTTGCCTGCACAAATAAACGGTAGAGCAACTCTAAGCTAGGCACAGACTTAAAGGTACTGTTTCATACTGTATGGAGTTCAGAACAGGGCACACATTTTGCTTTTTACATGGCAATAAGTTGCAAAAGATTATGTGAAAGAAAACTATACAAATACTTAACAAATGGAAAACCAATAATATGATGTGGTTCCTGCAAAACATGCATGCAAATATTTTTAAAAGCAAGAGAGAAATAGAATATTGAAAGTTTATCATTATAATTCTGGAAACAAATATCTCAGAGAAAGATACTGACTTGCGGTGGACTCTCTCAGGAATTTGAATAATCTCTAAATAAAGACGCAATCTTGCTATGAACATAGTTGAGCATATACTTTTGTTGTATGATAGGGCATCTCTTGGGTATATTCCCAAGAGTGGTATTGCTGGGTCCAGGGGTAGGTTGATCCCGAATTTCCTGAGAAACCGCCACACTGCTTTCCAGAGTGGTTGCACAAGTTTGCACTCCCACCAGCAATGGATGAGTGTACCCCTTTCTCCACAACCTCTCCAGTAAAGGCTATGAAGACTACTGAGAACTCAAGAACAATGCCCATGGGTTTTTGATCCTACTTCACGTACTGGCTTTGGGGGAGCCTAGGCAGTTTGGATGCTCACCTTACTAGATCTGGATGGAGGTGGGTGGTCCTTGGACTTCCCACAGGGCAGGGAACCCTGATTGCTCTTAGAGCTGATGAGGGAGGGGGGCTTGATTGGGGGAGAGGGAGGGAAATGGGAGGCGGTGGCTGGGAGGAGGCAGAAATCTTTAATAAATAAATTAATTAATTAAAAAAAACAAAAGGAAAAAAAAGACGCAATCTTGTCATGAAATTCTATCTAGATTTGGCTATTTATACACCTCAGTCTTTTCCTAAAAGATGAGAACCCAAGGAGGATGAGACACAATTGTGATACATTTGCCATTAATATTTTGTACCTAAACCAAAGTATGTAATAGAAAGCTAAATGGTCTTTGATTCTAGATCTGTTTTGAAAGTTTTAAGTTTAAACTTTAGACACAGCTTCTCAGTCTGTCAAAAGAAAAAAAAAATGCTTTTTGCTTTATAGAAGCTTCTGAGTTTCAGGAGCTTCCACTTATTAATTGTTGCTCTCAACGTCTCTGCTCCTGGGATTGTATTTAGGTAGTAGTCTTCTCTTCTGTACATTCAACATTCAAGTGTATTTCTTACTTTCTCTTCTATGAATTTTCATGTGGTTGGTTTTATATTGATATCTTAGATACATTTGTACTTGAATCTTTTGCAAGGCAATAGGTATGGATATATTTTCATTCTTCTACATGTTAACTAGTTATGCCAGCATCATTTGTAAATATGTTTTCTGTTTTCCATATCATAATTTTTACTTCTTTAAAAAAATCTGGTGTTTGTAGACGTGTGGACTGATGTCCAGGTCTTTGATTCCTGATCTCCAAAATATACAAAGAACTTAAGAAACTGTTCATCAAAAGAACAAATAATCCAATAAAAATGCAGTACAGACTTAAACAGAGAACTCTCAACAAATGAATATAAATGTCCAAAAGACACTGAAGGAAATGCTCAACATTCCTAGCCATCAGAGAAATGCAAATCAAAACAACTCTGAAATTCTATTTTACAACTGTCAGAACAGCCAAGATAAAAAACATTGATGATAACTTATGCTGGAGTAAAGGAAACACTCATCCATTGCTGGTGGGAGTGCAAACTGGCACAGCTGCATGGGAAATTGTTAGGATGATTTCTCAGAAAATTATGAAACAACCTTCTTCCCGACCCAGCTATATCACTTTTGGGTATATACCCAAAGAATATTCAATCATACAACAAGGACATGTGTTCAACTATGTTCATAGCAGCATTATTCGCAATAGCCAGAACCTGGAAACCACCTAAATGTCCCTCTACCAAAGAATGGATTAAGAAAATGTGGTACATTTACATAATAGAGTACTAGATAGCAAAAACAAAAATGATATCTTGAAATTTGCAGGTAAATGGATGGATTTAGAAAACACCATATTGAGTAAGAAAAACCAGAACCAGAAAAACAATTATAATATGCATTCACTCATAAATGGCTCCAAAAAGCCACTACAAACAGTAGGGATAAATCCTGGTCTCACTGCCAGTAACCCCATAGATTGACCCAGCAATACAACTGTCACCCACATTCGGAGGGCGTAGTTTTGTACTATGCTGGTTCTCACAATGTGAGGCTAGAGTTGGTGAGCTTGCATTAGCTCAGTTAAGCTTTTTCAGTGAGTATTCCCATTATGATCTTGACCTCTGTTTATAGTTTCACTCCTCCCACTCTTCGACTAGACTTTGGGAGCTCAACCCAATGCTCTGCTGTGTATCTCTGCATCTGCTTCCATCAGTTGTTGGATGAAGATTCTATGATGGCATTTAAGATAGTCATCAATCTGACTACAGGGAAAAGGCCAGTTCAGACTCCCTCTGCACTATTGCTTAGGGTTTTAGCTGGGGTCATCTTTGTGACTTCCTGGGAATTTCCTTAATGTCATGTTTTTTGCTAGCCCCATAATGGCTCCCTCAATCAAGATATCTCTTTCCTTTCCCTCCCTCTCTGTTCATTGTCCATCTGGACCGTCCTGTTCCTTCAAGTTCTCTATCCACCTCTCCTTCCTCCCTCCTTCCCACTTCCGCTCTCCATTTTCTCCCCTCACCTAGGCTCCCAATTTTCTCAGGAGATCTTTGAAACTTCTGATCTAAGGTAGAAAGTCTGTTGACTTGCTGACACTTTTAATTCTTTCCATAGACTTTAGAAATATGGTAACTATTATGGCAGGAATAAAGATCTGCTAAAGACACACCTGTGTTCCTCCCTTTCGCTACATTGTATTGAAAGAAATAAAATACCTCCTGGGTAATTAAACGTGTAGAGGAGAAGTCCAGACCTACCTGTAGCCAGGTCAACACTTTTAACAAAAACAAACATCCATAATCCATTTTGTGGGAATGTGGGCATAGTTTTCCAGGCTACTTCTTTATGATTGGGGGTGCTGACAATCTTATGGGGACCAAAGAAAATTTAAAATTGTGGTCAGGTCCTAACTGGAGTATTCTGTGGGCTTGATCATTTTAGCCAGCAGTCTTGAAACTGTTCTGGATGTAGAACTCAGAGAAAACTCCACCAGAGGTCCTCTGAAATGTTGAATCATCTGGGCCATCTACTCGTATCAGAGATTTTTCAGGGGGTCTTTCTTGATGAAACCTGATTTTTTGGTAACTCAGTATGAATCCAATCTCTCATTTCCTGTGTAAACAAAATGAAAACCTCTTCTCCAAAGTAACATATCTTTTGACTTAAATTTTGAAGTAAAAGCATTTTCTGTATATATTTCTTTTATTTTTATTTTTATTTTTTTGACACTAGGTTTTTCTGTGTATCTCTGGCTGTTCTTGTTCTGGCACTCACTCTGTAGACTAGGTTGTCCTTGATATCACAGAGACATTCCTGCCTCTGCCTCCCAAGTGTTGGAATTAAAGGTGTGTGCCACCACACCCAACTACTCTTTTTCCTTAGTTTTTTTCTGAGGACTTTATCCATTTTATTTTATCTTTCAAGCCTACATATATTTTTAAGCACATTGTAAATTGTTTAGAGGCTTTTCCATCAGAAACTATTGTTATTGTGTTTCTCTTTTCTGACCACACAAGTCTTTAATTTGTTAAACAATATGGCTAAAATTAAAGCTGTGGCTTTGATGACTGGATCCAGCCTATTCCTTAGTTTTCTGAGAGTCTAGCCTCATGGCAGAGGTACCAGCCCAAGCCATGCTTATTGCCACAACTCTGTGGAGTTTCAAGGTCCCTTCCACCACCAAGAAGCATGCTATTGGTTATTCATCGACACCATTTAAGTGTTTGGTGGGGGGGGGGGGGCTCTTAAAAGAGCTGTCAGGTTTTTTATAGCTAAATCTGAATCAGAAAGGCTCTCTTAAATGAGACACCCTTGCCTCTAGAAAAAAAAAACACCTGAAATATTGTTGCTACCAAAAAGTTATGCTTGACTCTGTTCTTTATTATCTACCCAAACTCTCTCAGGTTTTAAATGGATTTAGCTGTCCACGTTGATGCCATTTGTTGACATAGGTTTCTGTCCTGCCTGGTCCCACAGTTTTTCAGTCCCTAAGAAATACACAGAGGTCTACCACGTTAATTATAAGCTGGTTGGCATATTAGTTCAGGCTTCTTATTAACTCCTATAACTTACATCAACCCATAATTACTGTCTGTGTTAGCCACCAGGCTTGGTACCTTTTCTCAGAGAGACATTCTCATCTTGCTTCTTCTGTGCCTAGGTGATGACTGTAGACTGACACTTTTCTCTTTCCAGAATTCTCCTGTTCTCAGGCCCCACCTCTACTTCCTGCCTGGTCACCCCACCTATGCTTCCTGTCTGGCTACTATCCAATCAGTGTTTTATTAAAGCAGAAGTGGCAGGATAAAAGACCATTATCCCACAGCAGAAAAGTATTTTACTTGTCCGAAAACTGATTTAGCTCAGCAGGCCATACAATGAAATATCTCTCTGTACTTAGCTCCTTTACAATCAATAAATTGAAAGAAAACAATAATATTCTTAATCTAGACTCTCTGTGTATAGTCCATCTTTATGTGGCTTATTTGCTTTTTACTCTTTAATCTATGATGTCTATACTGTCTCTTTAAAGACTTTACTTTTTAAAATACCTTTTACTTCTTTTCATAACTGTCTATATTCTTTTTCCCATCTCTCCAAAGCTTATGCTCACCATGTCTCATTTAGAGATCTTTTTCACCTGAATTTGTCTTATTTCATATATGTAATTCTTTACTGTCAAGGAGTACTTAAAATGCTAAGCACTTCTTAAAAACTTAAGCTGTGGCATTACTAGTGTGTATGTGGTATTTTCTGCTTATTCCCCACAGTCCAATATGGTGGAAGTCCATTCACTGCCTCTGCAAGCCAGGCACATTGCCCCAGTTCCAAGTATGCAGCCATTCTATGTTGAGCCATTAAACAGTTTGTAACACATTGCTTAAAACCCCTGTTTAAATGCTTGATTTCTGAAAGAGCCAGAGGTTGTGCTGGCAGCATGGCCCAGAAAGTTGGTATTTCAAAGCCATGGCTTTTCTGCTACAATGAATCAGGAAAACCTCTCTTAAAGGAGCTGCAGCATGCCACCAGCAAAATGCTGGTTACCAAGGAACCATGCTTAACTCTGTTCTTTTGTGTCTAGGATTCCTTTCCAACTTTCTCGGGTTTTATTTGGATTGTAGTCTACTACATTGGTGCATCAGTTTGTTGCAGGGGGCAGAGGTCACTTGTTGGTTCCCAGCTACTTAGCCCTGAAATAATCACACAGAAACTGTATTAGTTCGATCACTGTTTGCCCCATTAGCTCTAGCTTCCTATTGGCTAACACTTAACATATTAATTTAACCCATCTCCATTAATCTGTGTATCACCAACAGGTCGTGGTCTACCAGCAAAGTTTCAGCACATCTTTTTCTGGCAGTGGCTCCATGGCTTCCCTTGACTCTGTCTCCTTTCTCCCAGCATTCTGCTTAGTTTTCCCCATCTATCTCTGTTCCCTTATAGCTTTGCTATAGGCCAAAGCAGTTCCTTTATTTATCAATGGTAATCACCACATACAGTGGGAAATCTCACGTCATATCTGGAAGGAAATATCTTAGTCCAACACTGTCAAATGGCTTTTATAGCATAAAACTTGATTGTATAATATAGGGAAATAAATCTATTGTAGAAAAAATTTTAAATTTCAATTCTTTTAAACAAGCCCAATTTTTAAAGATCTAAATACTAAGCATTGTAGCTAAAAATATTCTCTATTCATCTGGTTTCCCTAGACTGGTTTCTCCACCCACAGGGTCCAATTCACCAGCTCCTGCAGTTACTTATGAAATAACCATTCTAAGGCTTACTATTAATTACCATTTGCCTCAGTCTTCTTCTTAACTAACTTTTACATCTTAAATTAACCTATTTATATTATTTTATATTTTGCCATGAGGCTCATGTTTTGTTACCTCACATCTTGCTTCTTGGGTGGGTATATGATATCTCTTTCATTCCTTCTACTCTCTCTCTCTCTCTCTCTCTCTCTCTATATATATATATATATATATATATATATATACATGTTTGAATTTCCCACCTGTCATTTTTCTGCCCTGCCATAGGTTAAAGCAGCTTCTTTATTAACCAATGGTAATAAAACATATTTATAGCATACAGAAGGGAATCTTATATCAAAATATAAATAATTGGGCTTAAAGATTAGTCTATAATTTTTCCAAGGTACTTTAATGCAAGTATTTTGTTTTCTTTCTTACCATGAAAAAGTTGGTTTAATCAATGAAAATGAAATAGGCAAGTTACTGAAGTTATCCAGTCATCATATCTACTTAGAGTAAGGTGCTTGCAAATGATTGGTGTAATATGGGTGGTGTTTGTAGGCATCTAGATTATACTATCCAACACTTTATTTTCCTTTATATTCTTTCATTGATTTGGTTACAAAGGATAGAGAAAAACAAAGCTTGAGGACAGTGATGATTTGAATCCAGTTAAATATATGGTTATTTTTATGCCTTTCTGTACAGCTCAGGATGCTCTTAGGAAAAGTTCTGCTTGGTTTAATGATGATGTTATAATTATTGTCAGTAAATTTCAGCAAGAAAATAAAACTCATATCTACATGGCAATGTAAGGAATATTATTATTTTGACAATGTGTTATATAATTCTCTATTTCCCGTAACTGCAGAACCCCAAGATGATGTTAAATAGACACGATTAATTAGATGTACCTATGCTGTAGTTCATACTCTACCTTCCACTTAAAAATTCTTTCTAATTCTAGTTAGTCATCTTAGAAAAGCCTAATTAACTTTTGACACTCAGATATCATTATTAATTTTTCACTCAGATAAAAATGACCGTACATTCTTTCATCCCTATTTAATCACATGCCTGTACTGGAGAGAATGTTTTGTGCCAACAAAGGCCATTTCTTTCATGGCAGCAGGTACAGCATGGTTATTGGAACTGTACATTGCTGTGAGTAGGGAGATAAGTCATACAAAACATCTTTGTCTTTGACATTGTTCTAATGAGTCAGGGGTAGACACTTCCCAACTGAGTGTTTTTTTTTTTTCCAGTGCTCAGAGATAATGAGTGGTAGTTTAAAAATAACATGTACTTTCCTTAACTCAAAATTAATACTAATTTTAAGTGTTTAGTATTGAAAATATGTGTGCACATTTGTATAACTTTAATAATAAAATCCTTGGAGAATGAACTACTACCCATCACCCATGTTCTTAGAAAAACTGCTAAACAAAGCCCCCTTCTTAGCAGTTTTTATTATTCAAGTTACTCAACACAAATAAGTTTTTGGTACTATATTATATAAGACTTATTGGAATATATAATTATATGCAGGGAATTTATATATTATTTAGAATTTCTAGAGGAAAAAATACTTAGGGATTTTAACCTGGCATAGATTTTGAGTTTTGCCTTGTCAAGTGTTAAAATATTAAACAATTTAGAAAATAATTGCTGATTATACACACCTGATTTACATTTTATTAAAATATAGATAAAAGGTGAGTACGGTTATCAAATATCATGAAAATATAATTTATTCACATGAATACATAGTCTTTTTCCATGTGGTCTCTGTAATGCTTACCAACACTAGTTTCCAGAAAGAAAGCCATTGGAAATATAATCTCTAGAAACACCACTGAATATCATTTCCGTATATCATCATACATTAAAACTACTTCAATTTCACTGGATTCAGGGTTATGCTAACATCACAGTGGTATGAGACTTCGAAATATTTATTCATTTTTATATATAACATTGGTTATTTGAGAATGTTTGAGTCAATAGATACAGAAACTAAAAGTTACTAAAGAATCAGCTTTGCTCACACAATTCAAATTTCATATGTAGGATGAGTGTAGAATTAATCTAGTCAATATAGCCATATTTCTCTGTCATTTTCTAGGTAACTCCATTCTCTGTGTTACCTTTCAATCATTTTGGTAGAAAAATAAACAGTTTTAGTTTTTATAAGCCTTTCATTTGCATAAGGCAATATCTAATAAAGTTAAACCAGTTGCTTTCTTGAATTTATAATGTGAACATTTTCCCATAAGTCTTCAATCCACTTCTACTTCTCCTTTCATCTTACTGTCTCAAAGTATAACGTATGTCCTACCAAAAAACAAATTTCTGGCCTATATTCTAACTTTCTAACTGATTAGCACAAGAAATCATTATTATTTTTTCTCTGTTTTTAACATTTTAATCATTATCCATTTCATGAACTTGGAATAATTCCCCAAAGTTCACTTTTATGGCAGTTAAATAAAGGAGAGGAGCTTAATGACACTACAATAGATTTAAAATAAAATCTAGTACCTTGTATGAGTAACTAACTGCTCTATGAGCTCTCGCCTACTGCCTTCTCCTAATGCTTACCACCATTGGCTCAGAATACCTCCAAAGTGTTTCCAAAAACATAGTCACCACTGAACCTGTACTGAATACATATGATAGTCCAAAAATGTGTGGGGTCCCAAGAAAGAACGACTACACAGAAACAAATGAGAGTTATTAATAGGCAACATATAATTGTATTTACTGATAAATACGATGTTAAGAGTATAATTTCAATATTAGAAATAGATTGACTCCATATTTCTTATATATTGGGTTGTGAGTTTAGTCTTTAATGGCTAAGCCATTTCCTTAGCCCAGCTTCATACTTCTTAATAATAAAAAGTAATGCTAAACATTCCATGAATTTTTCAAACAAAAAATTTGGAGTCTTAAGATAAATATAATTATCAGTATGATTTCAAATACGTAAATTATATAGCTTGGCTCAAGGCTCCCTTTGTAGAGTCCATGTTCCTCCCATTTACACTTTGGCGCCATCCTACAAGAAACAAGCTAGATTTCCTCATTAAAACTTGTATCAGAAGTCCTGTTTCTGTCCCTTCTTTTTTCTCTTTTAATTTTTTGAATTAAAAATGTTTCAATTTTATTCAAAATGTATTCTTCTCTCATAAAACAAATCACAACCTCACAAACACACTATTTCTTCCCTTATTTTCTCTCAGCTGTGCCCCCCCCACACATGGCCCTTCTTCCCCAGATCCACTCCCCTTCCCTTTTCTGTCCAGAAAAGAGTAGATCTCTAAGAGGTGACAACCAACCAAGACAAATCAATACACAATTAGACATGAAGAAAAGTATTCCTAAAGAGGCTGGGAAAGGCAACCCAATAGGAAGAAACTAGTCACAAGAATAGGAGAAAAAAAAATCAGAGATGCACTTGTTCCTACTGTTTAGGAGACCCACACAAACACCAAGATAACATTCTGTGTCATTTTATACCTAACCAATATAACATATATTCTACTCCTGTGGGATGTAAATTTATAGTCCTTTTTCCTCATGCATCACTAAATTTACGAGCAGTTCACATATCAAGCTTCACCAAAACAAAAAATATTGAATATTCCAATATTCTAAGGCAGGATCCTTCCTTCCTTCCTTCCTCCCTTCCTTCTTTCTTTTCTTCCTTTCTTCCTTCCTTTCTTATTTAACTACACTATCAAGAAATACTTACTATAGTAAATAATTCAGAAACATGGCTGTAACTCCAATTGCTGTGTTGTCATTTCTAAAATATTTTATACCATACCCCTACTGAGCATATATCCCCAAACCAAACTTACTTTCTCATTCATTCTGCTCTATTTCACCATGGCAAAGACATAGACGCAATCTAAATGTCCATCAATGGATTTGTGTATAACACAAATGTAGTGTATTTATATAATTCAGCTTATAAGTAAAAATAAATTACAAAATTTGCAGGTGTATGGATGAAACTTGACACAAGCATTTTGAATGCAGTGACCCAGATCCAGAAATTCAAAAATGGCAGATTTTCTATCATTTGTAAATACAAGCTTTTAATTTTTAGATATATTGTTTCATTTGAAATATTTTCAAATGTCAGGAAATAAGTAGTAGAACATGAAAACGGATCTTTTAAATGAGAAAGGCAGAACACAGTGATAGAAAAGGGTAGAAGGTCAAAAATAGAAAAAAATAACAGCTAAGTGGAGAGAAGATGGGAAGAAATACATAAAAAGATAGCCACCCTAAAGAGAAAAATCACATGAAAACCTACTGTTGTGTAAGTTTTCTTAAATGTAAACATACGCCATATAAAAAGAGTTCAACTGAAGATACCTGTAACTGGGCAAAATTAGTTCAGTTACATGACAGGCCAATACATAAAAAAGCCTAGTTGCAGAAATAGGTTTTCCATATTGAAACTATTGACTGCTCAAGTCCCATAGCCTTTACCACCAAATATTACAGGATACTCCCATTGCTCATGGTCATCCTTTGGAGATTCTCACTAGATTCTGTAAGGTCCTACCAGTGAAAATACCACATAATCAAACCATAGAACACATTGAACTCAAGCCAATTATCAACCTGGAGTCTTGATGTGCTAACACTCACGGTACAAGAAGTTTCTATATACCACCAACCTTCCTCAGCATCTGAAAGACTTTAAAAGCCAGAGTTGGGGGAATGGTTACAACTAATCCTTGATTTTTGGACAAGTAGGGAAAATTGTACAAGCTCAAACTAGACAATAACTCCACATGGAAGGTGTAGCTGGTCATGATGGTCTTCTCTTAACTGAAGATCTATTGGTAATTGCTAAGAGGGGAAAGTTAGTTTTCCCTGAAGGTGTGTCTTCTGTAGTGCAACGATACTTTTATGGATGGCCACAAAGCCAACTGTAAATGGGCAGTACAATTTGGATTGATGTGTTTGACGGCTCAAGTTGGTGGTTGTAGAATATATGGTGGATATGGAAGGAGTTGAGAGAGAGTGAGGAATATGATCAAAATGCAATAGAAAATTTCAAGACATGTGTGTGTGTGCGCACACATGTGTGTGTCTATGGGTGTGAGTGTTTCTGTGTGTGGGAGTCTGTGTCTGTGTCTGTGTCTGGGAGTGTGTGTGTGTGTGAGGGTATGTGTCTGTCTGTGAGTGTGTTTGTGTCTGTGTGTGTGCATGTGTGTTTGTGAGTGCATCTGTGTGTATATGTCTGTGAGTGTGTGTGAGAGTTTGTGTGTGTTTGAGAGTATGTGCGTGAGTGTGTGTGTGTAGATTTTATAAGGTTAGATGCTTCCATTCTCTTGGTTTCTTTTCTGCAACATCTCCTGCGCTAACATCTTTGGAAAAGAGATAGCTTACTTTGTGGTATGTGTTGGTGTCCTGACCCTGGCCATATAGTACTTGTTATCTACGTGTTAATAGTCAATAATCTCTGGATAATTTTAAAGAATTTTTGTATATAATATGCTCACTTCAGTTTTATTTTGATTTGAAATACTACTTCAGAGTAACTTTAAATATTCCTCTTAATGTTTTTGAATACATCAGTAAAATATGTCAAGAAAGCTTATTATACAAAATTCACTTTAATGTCTTTTCTAAAGTAATTATTTCTCAGTTATATGTTCAGAAATGTATGCAAAAATATTCTAATACTTTTAATTACAAAACTGTATAAATAAAAGTTAAGAGTACAAAAGAATAAAAGGAAAGAGTTTCTTTTATTTATTTTCTAGAAATGACATTTCTGCATACCAATAATTTACAGTTCCGTTATTTTTTAATTTCCTTGGACTGGCTGTCTCTGCTTCTTTGACACTCTAAAGATGTTTTAATTTATAATAAAATAATTCAAAGGTATATCTAAGCACCTTTTCATTGCTTACATTTTTAATATTCTCATTTGTTAGTGCTTTCCTGAGTTACTCAAAGAATTTTTGCTAACTTTTATTCTTCTAATGAACTCACAGTTGTTGCAATTAGAATGCTCAAGATCTAGTTCACATTATCCTTATCGGCTGTTAAAAATAACAAGTTTGGAGCTTACATCCAGATCCCCACACCCCCTGTCTCCCTCCCTCCTTTGGGGCATAGCGCCTCCCTGCCCAGCCTGCTAGGGCGCTGGGACCGAATCTGAACCGGGAGGACATAGGGGTGGCCGGTAGCTCCTTTGTTCCCATAGCCTGCCCGCAGCAAGCAGGGTGGGCCCTTTGTTCGCGAGCTAACCAAGCAGCACAGAGTTTCGATCTGGGCACCGAGTGAAACATCATTGTGGTGAGTGAGTGCTGCGGCAGCTGGGATCATACCTCAGCCCGCCCACACTTCCTGGCCATCCTACAGGGGCTATACTGCCCAAACCCCCTCTCTCTTCCTATCCCACTCAGCTTACATCCAGATCCCCACACCCCCTGTCTCCCTCCCTCCTTTGGGGCATAGCGCCTCCCTGCCCAGCCTGCTAGGGCGCTGGGAACGAATCTGAACTGGGAGGACATAGGGGTGGCCGGTAGCTAGCAGGGTGGGCCCTTTGTTCGAGAGCTAACCAAGCAGCGTGGAGTTTCGTTCTGGGCACCGGATGAAACATCATTGTGGAGAAACATCTCTGGGGAGTGACATCACTGGGAAGGTACATCAGGGGGCAAGAAGACCTGATCCTATAAAAGAAGATCCAAAGGGGAGCATTGGGAGGAAGAGATGGGCAGACGCCAATGCAGGAATTCTCCCAACAATCTGAAAAACAACACGAAACCACCAGAAGCCAGTGACCCCACAACAGGAGGACATGAACACCCTAATCAAGAAGAAGTAGAAAAAACTGACTTCATGAAAGTGATTGACACCCTTAAACAGCATATAAAAAACGCCCTTATAGAAATGGATGAGAAGTATAATAGAAAGTTCGAGGAATTGAGTAAATCAGTGAATGATACCATAGGAAACCAAGGAAAAACAATCAAGCAGATAAAGGAAACAGTTCATGACTTGAAAACTGAAATGGAGGCAAAGAAGAAAACACAAACAGAGGGCCGACTGGACATGGAAAATCTACGTAAACGAATAGAGACTACAGAATCAAGTATAACCAGCAGAATACAAGAGATAGAAAAAAGAATCTCAGATTCTGAGGATAACATAGAGAAAATAAACACTCTGATCAAAGAAAACAGCAAGTCCAACAAACTCTCAACACAAAACATTCAGGAAATATGGGACACAATAAAAAGACCAAACCTAAGAATAATTGGAGTAGAAGAAGGAGAAGAAGTGCAGCTCAACGGTACAGAAAATATACTTAATAAAATTATAGAAGAAAACTTTCCCAACCTGAAGACAGATGTACCTATGAAGGTTCAAGAAGCATACAGAACACCAAATAGGCTGGATCAAAAGAAAACATCCCCTCGCCATATAATAATCAAAACACAAAATATACAGAATAAAGAAAGAATATTAAGAGCCGCAAAGGAAAAAGGCCAAGTTACTTATAAAGGTAAACCTATCAGACTTACACCTGACTTCTCTATGGAAACCATGAAAGCCAGAAGGTCCTGGATAGATGTTCTCCAAAAACTAAGAGACCATGGATGCAAGCCCAGACTGCTATATCCAGCCAAACTTTCATTCACTATAAATGGAGAAAACAAAATTTTCCAGGATAAAAACAAATTTAAACAATACGTAGCCACAAATCCAGCCTTACAGAAAATAATAGAAGGAAAATCACTAACCAAGGAGTCCAACAATGACCACAATAACTCAGACATCTAGAGACTCTTCACCAGCGCAAATCAAAGAAGGAAAACACACAAACCCTACTACTTAAAAAGTGACCGGAGTTAACAACCACTGGTAATTAATATCACTTAATATCAATGGGCTCAACTCACCTATAAAATGGCACAGGCTAAGAGATTGGATAAGAAAACAGGATCCAACATTCTGCTGTCTACAAGAAACACACCTCAACCACAAAGACAGGCACCTACTCAGAGTAAAGGGCTGGGAAAAGGCTTATCAAGCAAATGGACCTAAGAAACAAGCAGGTGTGGCCATACTAATTTCTAACAAAGTTGACTTCAAACTTAAATCAATCAGAAGAGATGGAGAGGGACATTTTATACTCATAACAGGAACAATTCATCAGGAAGAAGTCTCAATCCTGAATATCTATGCCCCTAATATAAAAGCACCCACGTACGTAAAAGAAACATTACTAAAACTCAAGGCAGCCATCAAACCGCACACACTAATAGTAGGAGACTTCAACACTCCTCTCTCACCAATGGACAGGTCAATCAGACAGAAACCTAACAGAGAAATTAGAGAATTAATGGAGGTAATGAAGCAAATGGACTTAACAGACATCTATAGATTATTCCACCCAAAGAGGAAAGAATATACCTTCTTATCTGCAGCTCATGGAACCTTCTCGAAAATTGACCACATACTTGGTAACAAAGTGAACTTACACAGTTACAAAAAAATATTAGTAACCACCTGTGTCTTATCAGATCACCATGGATTAAAGTTAGAATTCAACAACAATGCTACCCCCAGAAAGCCTACAAACTCATGGAAACTGAACAGTCATCTACTGAACCATACCTGGATTAAGGAAGAAATAAAGAAAGAAATTAAAGTCTCCCTTGAATTCAATGAAAATAAAGAAACAACATACTCGAACTTATGGTGATGGAGAACACGCAAATTAATAAGATCAGAAATGAAAAGGGGGACATAACCACAGACACAGAGGAAATTCAGAGAGTCATTAGATCTTACTACAAAAGCCTATATGCCACAAAACTGGAAAATGTAAAAGAAATGGACCCTTTTTTAGATAAATACCATTTGCCAAAACTAAACCAGGACCAGGTGAACAATCCAAACAGACCTGTAAGTCGCGAAGAATTAGAAGCTGTTATCAAAAACCTCCCTACCAAAAAAAGCCCAGGACCAGATGGTTTCAATGCAGAATTCTACCAGAACTTCCAAGAAGACCTAATACCTATACTCCTTAATGTATTCCACAATATAGAATCAGAAGGGTCATTACCAAATTCCTTTTATGAAGCCACAATTACTCTGATACCAAAACCACTCAAAGACTCAACCAGGAAAGAGAACTACAGGCCAATCTCACTCATGAATATCGACGCAAAAATCCTCAACAAAATACTGGCAAATCGAATCCAAGAACACATCCAAAAAATTATCCATTATGATCAAGTAGGCTTCATTCCTCAGATGCAGGGCTGGTTCAACATACGAAAATCTATCAATGTAATCCAGCATATAAATAAACTGAAAGAAAAAAACCATATGATCATTTCATTAGATGCTGAAAAAGCATTTGACAAAATTCAACATCCATTTATGTTAAAAGTCTTGGAGAGATTAGGGATACAAGGGTCATACCTAAATATAATAAAATCTATATACAGCAAGCCGACAGCTAACATCAAATTAAACGGAGAGAAACTCAAAGCCATCCTGCTTAACTCAGGAACACGGCAAGGCTGTCCACTCTCACCATACCTCTTCAATATAGTGCTTGAAGTTCTAGCAATAGCAATAAGACAACACAATGGGATCAAGGGGATTCGAATTGGAAAGGAAGAAGTTAAACTATCGTTATTTGCAGATGATATGATAGTGTACATAAGCGACCCCCAAAACTCCACCAAAGAACTTATACAGCTGATAAACAGTTTTAGTAATGTGGCAGGATACAAGATCAACTCCAAAAAATCAGTTGCCCTCTTATACACAAAGGATAGGGAACCAGAGAGGGAAATCAGAGAAGCTTCACCATTCACGATAGCCACAAACAGCATAAAATATCTGGGGGTAAATCTAACCAAGGAAGTGAAAGATCTATCTGACAAGAACTTTAAGGCATTGAAGAAAGAAATTGAAGAGGATACCAAAAAATGGATGGACCTCCCTTGCTCTTGGATTGGGAGGATCAACATAGTAAAAATGGCAATTCTACCAAAGGCAATTTATAGATTCAATGCAATCCCCATCAAGATCCCATCAAAATTCTTCACAGATCTGGAGAAGACAATAATCAACTTTATATGGAAAAACAAAAAACCCAGGATAGCCAAAACAATCCTATACAATAAAGGATCTTCTGGAGGCATTACCATCCCTGACTTCAAACTCTATTACAGAGCTACAGTAATGAAAACAGTGTGGTACTGGCATAAAAACAGAGAAGTCGAACAATGGAATCGTATAGAAGACCCGGATTTTATCCCACAAACCTATGAACACCTCATTTTCGATAAAGGAGCTAAAAGTATACAATGGAAGAAAGAAAGCATCTTCAACAAATGGTGCTGGCACTACTGGATGTCAACCTGTAGAAAATGAATATAGACCTATATCTCTCACCGTGCACAAAACTCAAGTCCAAATGGATTAAAGACCTCAATATCAGTCCGAACACACTGAACCTGATAGAAGAGAAAGTGGGAAGTACCCTACAACAGATGGGCACAGGAGATCGCTTCCTATGTATAACCCCAGAAGCACAGACATTAAGGGCAACATTGAATAAATGGGACCTACTTAAACTGAGAAGCTTCTGTAAAGCAAAGGACACTGTCACTAAGACACAAAGGCAGCCTACTGACTGGGAGAAGATCTTCACCAACCCCGCAACAGACAAAGGTCTGATCTCCAAAATATATAGAGAACTCAAGAAACTAGACTTTAAAATGCTAATTAACCCAATTAAAAAATGGGGCACTGAACTGAACAGAGAATTCTCAACAGAAGAAGTTCAAATGGCCAAAAGATACTTAAGGTCATGCTCAACTTCCTTAGCAATCAGGGAAATGCAAATCAAAACAACTTTGAGATATCATCTTACACCTGTCAGAATGGCTAAACTCAAAAACACCAAGGATAACCTTTGCTGGAGAGGCTGTAGAAGAACGGGTACCCTCATCCATTGCTGGTGGGAATGCAATCTTGTGCAACCACTGTGGAAGTCAGTGTTTCGGTTTCTCAGGAAATTCGGGATCAACTTACCCCTGGACCCAGCAATACCACTCCTGGGAATATACCCAAGAGATGCTCTATCAAATGACAAAAGCATTTGTTCAACTATGTTCATAGCAGTATTATTTGTAATAGCCAGAACCTGGAAACAACCTAGATGCCCTTCAATGGAAGAATGGATGAAGAAAGTATGGAATATATACACGCTAGAGTACTATGCTGCGGTAAAAAACAATGACTTCTCGAATTTTGCATGCAAATGGATGGAAATAGAAAACACTATCCTGAGTGAGGTGTCCCAGACCCAAAAAGATGAATATGGGATGTACTCACTCATAATTGGTTTCTAGCCATAAATAAGGACCACGGAGTCTACAATAGGTGAACCTAAAGAAGCTAAGGAAGAAGGTGAACCGAAGGAAAAACATATAGTTGTCCTCTTCGCTAAGGGAAGTAGACCAAATTTCCGGGGAGAAAATGGGATCTTGGGGGGGGTGGGATGGGGGTAAGGGGAGATGGGGAGAGAAAAGGTAGAAGGGAAGGAGGGGGGACCTGGGAAACGGGAGAATTGGGATAAAGGAAAGGTGGATAGGGGAGCACGGAACCACAATTCTTAGTTAAGGGAGCCACTTTAGGGTGGGCAAGCGACTTGACCCTAGAGGGGCTCCCTAGTGCCCAAGATGAGGTTCCCAGTTAGTTCCTTGGGCAACTGAGGATTGGGAACCTGAAATGACCCTATCCTAGAGCAATACTGACGAATATCTTGCATATCATCATAGAATCTTCATCTGGTGATGGATAGAGATCGAGACAGTGACCCACACAGGAGCACTGGACTGAGCTCCCAAGGTCCCAAGGAGGAGCAGAAGGA
Source organism: Microtus oregoni (assembly GCF_018167655.1). NCBI lineage: Eukaryota > Metazoa > Chordata > Mammalia > Rodentia > Cricetidae > Microtus > Microtus oregoni. Next base: position 962,741 of record NW_024543208.1, on the reverse strand, counting down.
GGGAGAACACGAGCAAAGAATTCGGAACCACGAGCCGTGAATCCACCCACTGAGACAGAGGAGCTGATCAACGGGGAGCTCACCAAGGACAGCTGGACTGTGACTGAAAAAGCATGGGATAAAACCGGACTCTCTGAACATGGCGAACAATGAGGGCTGATGAGACACCAAGGACAATGGCAGGGGGTTTTGATCCTACTTAATGTGCTGGCTTTGTGGGAGCCTAGCCAGTTTGGATGTTCACCTTCCTAGATATGGACGGGGGGGGGGGGGGGGGGGGGGGGGGGGGGGGGGGGACATAGGACTTAACACAGGGCAGGGAACCCGGACTGCTCTGTGGACTGGAGAGGGAGGGGGAGAGGAGTGGGGGGAGGGGGAGAAGGGTGGGAGGAGGGGGAGAAGGGTGGGAGGAGGGGGAGAAGGGTGGGAGGAGGGGAAGGGAAATGGGAGGCTGGGAGGAGGTGGAAACTTGTTTTTTGTTTATGTTTTTTTTCTTCTTTTCACAATAAAATTAAAGAAAACAAAAAAAAATAACAAGTTTGGGATTTTTTTTAGTTTTTCTATTAGATTTGTGTGTGTGTGTGTTTGTGTGTGTGTGTGTGTGTGTGTACATACCACAGTGACTACGTGCATGCTAGAAAACTTTTGGTAGTTGATTCTTCTCTTCATCCATGTGGGACTTAGACAACCAAACCTGGTCTCAATTATTTTAGTGCCTAACCCATTTCAGCATCCAAAACTTGTAGGTTTTTTGCTTTTATTCTGTTTTTTTTTTTTTTTTCTTTTCAGCTACTGGCTTTTGTTTTTGTTTTAAAGTTTAATCTAATAACCTGTCTCTCAGTCAATTCTTATTGAGGACTTTGTGGTTTCTTTCTGCTTTTCCTTTCAGAGACTAATATCTAACAACTAGATGTCAAAGCTGAGACCTTGAAAACACATTGCTGCTGCTGGATTGTCTTTCAGCTGTACTGTATAAAATACTGCTATGGAAATTAAGGATAGATTTTTTTCCAAAATAATTTAATTTATTTTATCATAATCAAAAATACCTTCAAGAAGTCTCTTACATAACAGCTTACAGGAAATATAGACTAGCAAGTGGGCATGAAAATCATGAATAAGGTATATTATGAGGAAAGGAAGCAATTGAATTAAGCTGTGTTAATCCCATTAAGACATATGATATTTAGGAATAAAAAGTAATCTTCATGCTTATCATATGCTTATGAACACCTGTTGGATGGACAAGATAATGAGATTACAAATCAATAAACTTGTTAAAAGAAAAAAGTGTCCTTCAGATGTAGTTTCTAATTATCTAGTTGTTATTTAATGTATTTTATGTAAAGAAATAAAGCACAAAGAACAAACCAGAGGCTGAAATAAATTTCAGTTGTAGATCCATGCAGAAGAAACCACAAGGAAAAAATGTACTACCATCTATACTGCACATTAAAAATAAATGTAGATCAGAGATAGCATGCAGAGATTCCTTAACTGCCCAATATTAGACCTCTAAAGAGCTCATTTGTATAGGTTTTCAAGTGATGGCCTCATTCTGCATAAGGAACTTTCATTTGGCCTTCTAGTACCTAACAGTTTTTACAGATTCTATTTAAAACTGAATCTATGCAAGGATGTAATGACTGCATCTTTATGGATTGCTGAAAATCCTCAAATATGAACTAAAATAAAAATAGTATTTGGTTACTTATTGATAATTATCGCAATTAATCTTCATATTAAAAGAAAAGATAGCCGGGCGGTGGTGGCGCACGCCTTTAATCCCAGCACTCGGGAGGCAGAGGCAGGCAGATCTCTGTGAGTTCGAGGCCAGCCTGGTCTACAAGAGCTAGTTCCAGGACAGGAACCAAAAGCTACGGAGAAACCCTGTCTCGAAAAATCAAAAAAAAAAAAAAAAAAAAAAAAAAAAAAAGAAAAGAAAAAATACACATAAAATAACATGTAGTGATATCATTGCCATAATCCCACTACAAACACACACACACACACACATCAACGCCAACACCACACCAGACAGACACAGAGAGACACAGAGAGAGGGAGACAGAGACAAAGACAGAGAAAGAGAAACAGAGGCAGACAAAGAAAGATAAAATGGGAAAGGGAAAAAAAGAAGAGTAAGATAATACAACATTAAAATAAGCATATTGTGAGGCAGAGAGAATGCAGTAGTAAAGTATGTGCCCTGTAACTGTGATGACTGATGATGGAATCCACAAAAACCATGTATGTAAATCTTGAGAATGTGGTCTGCCTGTCGTCCCACAAGGCAGGAGACAGACACCAGAGGGGATCCTCAGAGCATTTAGCTAACTGAACCAGTATAGGGGATCTTAGTTTCAAATGAGAGTCCTGATTAAGTATATTTGGTCAGAGGCAATCATAAGTCACTCTTTGACTTCCACATATACATGCACACATTTGAAAGCACAACTGTGCACACATGTTCTCAATCTCATGTGGACATGCATACACATAGAGGAAGCATGCATGTACATCCGTGCTCACTACATACATATGGGAAAAAAGTCATTTTGCTGTGCCGGTCATTAGGAAAAAAATTAAATCATTTCTAAATGCAAATGATCTGTCCAATCTTTGCATGTTTTCAGATCTAACAATTCCCTTTTCTATACACTGACATTATTGCTTCTATTTTCTTTTCCTCTCTTTTAACAATCTATTTTTCTCTTTATGTTTATTTCTCTCTAGCTGTTTCCCGACTCTTCACCTTCTTGGGTTTTTTAAAATCTCTTTTAATTCTTTTCACAGCTGTTCTTTGAAGCACAATTTAGCGAAGATCATGCTGTGAAAGTAAGATGTTACAATGCCAATTTATGTGGATTCTGCCCTTGAATCTCACACTGTCTGTTAAGACAGATGGTACACCTATGAATTAAATATACTACATATTACCACTGATAAATGCCATGAGAAAATCATTAATAAGCATTTTAAGTCAGACCTGGTGTCACAGCAGAGTAATCCAAGCTACTCTGGAGGCTGATGTAGTATGATGAGGAATTCAAGGCCTGCTTGGTTACAAAGTGAATTCAAGGTCAGTGAGTTATTTAGCAAGATGTGACTTGAGAAATATACACAGTGAGGATTCTGGCTGTAGGTCAGTGTCAGAGTGCTTGCATAGAAAGCATGAGTGCTTGTGTTTGATAACTGTGACCATATAAATGAATACATTTATTTTTCTATATGCCAACTACCACCTTAAATCTTTATAATCATAACTTCCAAGTTACTTACTCATAAAATTGTTTGATTTTATTCAGTTTTTATGTTTTTTTAAATAATTTCATTAACTTGAGAAATAAATTGCCTGTGTAGCTAGAACAAATAAAGTTATTGAAAAATGAAGGTTGAGGATTTGAAGCACCTCTTTGATATATACATGCTAGCATCTGTACTGAGGAAGGTTTCAGTCAGAGGAAGAACTCTAAATTAAGAAGCTGTTGCAGAAGTGTGGTAGAAGAAACGCACTGTTAGGTCAAGCACACAGTCAGGCAAGGATTTGTATTACGACTGACATGTATGATATATATGAACTTGTTGTTCTCCCTTTCTCTTGTACAGTTCTTTCTATCCAAAGGCCAAACTCCACAAAAAGAAGGTGTGGAGTGACATGGTTAAGTAGAGTGCCAAATTTTTTAACTTTGCTATAACCTAGATCAAAAGGCATCGCATGAGGAGAACACAGTCGTATGTCGGTCTATTAAACTCCTTTTAAATCGGCTCTGTTACACTCGGTCCACTTGATCAATGTGGAGTTACCTTGCTCATACCTTCATACTTTATCTTTTAAAGTATAGAAACTCAATTAACTGTGGCCCAAATCCTCTCGGATCATCAATATCTGGGTTCCTATGTTAAGATAAAATAGGTTATTGGGCAGATTTGCATAAGAAACAAAAGAAATAGTTTCACCAGAAGAATTCAGAAACCACTGTTGTTTATAGGATCCTGTGTTATGCCGGTGGGGCTGTGGCATACACAGGGAACAGGAGGGGAAGACGGCATGTGTGGCTTGGTTCTCTTGGGTACTAGTACTGGTGGGACCAAAAAATTAAGCTAAGATGTATGAGGAGACAGATGGGAAATTCCTTTACTTTTGAAAATCAAGTTCTTTTTGCATTTCTTCTGTTTGCCCATGATGATAATAGAAGTCTATATGCTTATAAAGGTTTTCAGACAGGTGAGGTATGGTGGTGCTGAAGGCTGAATTAGCCAGATTACTAGATGTTTCCCTCACACACATTTCCAAAATGATAAATTTGATAGGCTCATTTAGTTTATTTCCTAACAGAAAGACAACATTCTTTTCTCTTTTTTCTAATCTTTCAGTGTTCACTATGTTAGTTGTATGTTATTCTAGAGTTGTCAATGTACTTTGGATAAGCATACTACATTATGAAAGTGATGATATTTTTAAATAGAATTAATTGATTAATACATATTTAGAAGACACAATGAAAAGAAGAATGTTGTAGGACAATGGTCTGTACCCTGTCAATTGCATTTTAATAAAAGCTGAAAGAAGAGTATCCAGGCAGAAAGTATACGTGGGATGACCAGGCAGATAGTAGAGGTAGGGCAATGAGAACAGGAGAATTCTAAAAAGAGGCCTCAGTCTGCTGTCATCACCCAGACACAGAAGAAGCTAGTCACAAAGCAAGCAAGATTTGACTGCCTCACTGAAAATGATACCAAGCCACATGGCTAACACAGACAAGTATTATGGGCATAAGTTATCAGAGTTAATAAGAAGCCTGAGATACTAGGCCAGTCAGTTTACAAATAATGTAGATCTCTGTGTGATTTCTTTGGGACTTAATGACTGTAGGAACCAGGCAGGATAGAAACTTCTGTCAACAGAAGAACATGTGTCATATCCAACGATGACAAGTAGAAGACATCTTAATCTAAATTGACTTATAATAAAATGTTAGACCATGGTAGTCTTAGAAATTTAATACAAATTACAGATTTGTTCTTACATTCTAGCTGTCATGAATCATAATAATATAAAACAGAGATTTGATAAAAAATGTTGATAGTGGAACTTCAATTGAATTAATATAATTTATTAAAGAAATTAAGTTTTATAGTTATTTAGCATCATTTTGTGTTTCATAGCCTAATATTTCCTGTTCAAATATTGCAAAATTCTCAAGGTTCCTAGATAGTTTTGACTATATCCTATAGCACATGTTTGCCTATGAAAACTTTGAGAGATTCTAAGGACTTTAATACTCTTCAGAAATAATATAAGTGTGAAGTCAAACTTATTATTATAAGCACTAAATATAATCTATTCTTTTCTAAGGCATAATTATAGCTTACTAGGAACTCACATTGAATCTCATTGCTATTACTTAGGACACATAATAATATAATAAATAATTTTTATAAAACATTACATACTAACCCATGTTTGTTAAATATTCTTTCTCATCTTCAGCAGACAAACTTCTTAAATGATGAAGTAAGTTGGTGAGTAAGCATACAAGTTTACCAAATTTCTCAGTCTCAATTCTGATTTTTCTCATTCAATTCAGCAGGAAGCAAAAGACTTCTAATAAGGATGGTGTTTCTGGAGGACAGGATAGTGTTTTCAGTGGATGAGATTGAGTCATTAACCATTAGTTCACGTGACTCTTCCCTTGGGTTATATCTGGGTACCTAATTTTTGTACAGAATGTCAGACTGAATCCTGGAACCATTATTTCTCACTTCAGTGTTCCATTGACTTCATTCTTGATGCCCTAATGAGAATTTATTTGATACAAGGCTAAGAGTCATGTGATATTTGATTTCTTGTTAAAATGACTTAAAATAGTAGTTTAGGTTCACTAAAAGCCACTGTGGTACACTGAAAATCATTCCAAAATATATATTTGTATCCCAATCCTTTGAGGATAATACAATTATTTTAGAAAATTTTCTTCTCAAGTTATTTGTGTTCTGAGATGAGGGGGAGAAGACATTGTAAACACTAAGATTGGAGTGCATGTTAGCATTTTTGTCAGCTCTCAAAAATGAAAAAAAAAGTACAGATTGAGTTTTTAAAGCCCCATGAGCTCTGGGCCACTGAGGCTGCAATCATGTGCCAAAGAATAAATAAAGCAAACAGAATCTTAGTTCTACCTTTGTCATAGTCAAATTCTGTATCTTGCATAAATTTGACTTTCATAGTCAAATTCTGTATCTTGCATAAATTATCCAGCCATAATTCAAAACACCCAAATGATTGGTTTTTGTACCCCTTTTCTATGGGTGTACTGTGTACATAATCTTTCGCAAGACTGGAGTGATTTCTGTCTATGTAAAGGGGACATGGAAAATGAAGTCACTCTCCTTTAAACACACGGAAAACTAATTTTTTTGGACATCTTTGAGGAAAGTCACTTGATGAAATCTCTTTCGATTTATAAAGAATTCTATATTTAGAACTTTACATTTCATAATTTCCTTTTTATGGAGCTGAATAGAGTTGGGCTGCATCAATAAATTACATTAAAATTGAAAATAGCAGAGTATATATCTTACATTTCTGTGCTAAATCAAATACCACATGCACATTGTAACATGCTTCCATGGCTCAAATACTGAGTCAAGCAGGTGCTGAGAAAAAACAAAAAAAGTAACTTCTAAAATAAACAAAATACATATATTCAAGTTTTGACATTCTGTGTGTTTCCTCTATAAAGTTACATTATCACAAATATTTTTTATGAAGAAATCATAAAATTGTGACCTATTGAAAATGCCAAAATAATAAATGGCTTAAAGATTACTTTAAGGCAAGTACAAAAAGAGACAGAGGATTCGCCAAGTGTTCATTATGTGGGGAATAAAAAAAAAGAAATTATTCAAAGGGGAAAAAAGATAAAATTGTAGGCACAACAGAAAAGTGTAGGCACACAGCGAAATGACTTCCAATGCCAAGGTACTGTTTCTTTGATTATAAAAAAGTGCATGTCAACAGCAGATATGGCTAAAGTCAAGCTGCTTCTAAGGAAAGGCAATAAACAATTGTTTGCAAAAGAAAACAGAGAGAGTTCCATAGGTTTACCTAGCAAACAAGCAGAGGATATTTTTCTAGTATTGCAATATCTGAAATATTGTACTATTTAGTTAATTCTATAGTACAACTTTGGTGTTGAACTGAGTTTCAAATGTAGCTTTGTGCTATATCAATGAATTTACTAAACCAGTCAATTTTAAGCTGTATTTTTGATTGTGACAATATTATAAAACATCAAAATGAGGTTTTTTTCAAATCAAGAGTATTCAAACATTTTAATTTTGTTTTTAGATTATATCATAATTACATTTCTCCCTTTCCTTTCCTCCTCCATAACCTCTCATGTAAAATTCTGCACTCTTCTTCAAATTCATGTTTCTTTTTCACTAATTGGAATTGTATGCCTATATGTGTAAGTTTATATGTATAATACTAAGTATAACTTGTTCAATCTGCATAGTAATTTCTCCTAGCAACAGACGGAGAGCACTAGAGAAAACTACAACCATTTGGATATGTCTAAAAACTCTCTGATACTCATTTCCAAGTGAACACTGCAGAAGACAAGATGGATAAATTTTAAGAGACAGAGGATCTGTGCGTGGGTTTACTGTGAAATTGTGTCTCCCAGAAATCTTAGAAGCTACATCCATTAAATCTCAACAACATGACTGCCTAAGTGAGATGAACAAGGAGGACACCAATGGGTATGACAAAGTGGAAGGGAAAATGCTCAGAGACTTTAACACTACTCAGAAAACTATAAACAACTGAAGACATCTGGAATCAGGAGGTGACCTTCTCCAGGGACGAGAAACAAGCAGTTGCCCAGTGCCAGATGGTCAACCGTGAAGACATATATAAAAGCCAAAGGATAAAGTGTTTAAATACCATGAGGTGATGGAGTTTCCCACCGTCTTTCCCAAAGGCTCCATATCTCCTTTCTATTTTATCTAGTACTGAATTATTTTGAGACTTTTTCTCTCTAATTTATTTTGTTAACATTATTTTCTTTTTCCCCCCTGCTTTATCTTTTCCCAGCATGCAATACAAACTAAAGATGATCTCAGTCTGGGTCATAATTTACCTATAAAAAATATTACCCAATTTGTGGATGAAACATTTTTAATTTCTTCAGTAGAGCCTAAAAAGATTTGTGACACAAGAACAGAACCTAGAAAGATCCTGCTATTAAGTAGGTGTAGAACACTGTCTCACAAGTTTATAGTGTGAACAATGTATAAACCTACAGCATTCTCTCTAAAGGCTCTGATATTTTAAACATATACAGAAGCAGATATGCAAATATAATTCTCTACATAAAAAAAACAAGAAAAATATGCAAAAATATTTTCAAGTGTCATTGTTATTGTACATTTAATTTTATTTTTTAATGTATTTGCAAAATTTTCTACAAAGAATAGTAATGATCTTTAAAGATGTCATTGTAGTGTAAAAGATGAAGGAAAGATCTATAATAATTGTGGGTACTGGGAGGATTATTTAGTAAACCAGTGTTTTAACAAAGTTCTTAACATCAGTTGTAAGAGTTTCTATCTGAAGAGTGCTAAAAATATATGTCTGGATACAATAGTTTAAAACCAAAGAAATCAGAAAGTGTAATAGCAGATACTTTAAGGGATATAGATACAACGAAACTTGATAAACATAAGTAAATTTTCAATATTATTAATTATCCTTTTCAATTTTATTCAGACAAGACCTTTGTAGCTCTTGGTAGATTGACCTTGTGATCTTTTGCCTTAGATAGTTTTGTGCTGAGACCCACTAGTATCCCATTCTGCATTGCCTAAAAATCTCCTTTTACTCCTATATTCTGTACAAATAGTAACAGGTAAAAATACACTGAGGAATAAACAAAAACAAACATGAGATAAGATGATCCATAAAAATATGTAAAGTTCTTAAGGACAGTGTGTCTGAGAGTGTCTGACATTTCTTCATCAGTCTTGCATTTGAAATCCACATGTACATTTGCAACATTTGCATTCTCTTTTGAAGTATCAAGCTTGAGTCTTCTGATGTCAGCATTGCTCAAAATTCCTTTCTTCTAGGAATTGGTCTATAAATACCAATGACTGACCTTGGTTCTCCTCTTCTTTTTTGCCCTAGAGTATGTGATTATTCTCCTCAGTAGTACATCTTGTAAGTTTTCCAAAAGCTTGTCTGCTCTTTGATGAAATTTCTCTACTCCTTGCCCATGAACATTGACTTCATGCATGATTTCTTTCAAAATAAAGATTTACCCAGGATTTTTTTTTTCGAGACGGGGTTTCTCTATAGCTTTTTGGTTCCTGTCCTGGAACTAGCTCTTGTAGACCAGGCTGGCCTCGAACTCACAGAGATCCACCTAACTCTGCCTCCCGAGTGCTGGGATTAAAGGCGTGTGCCACCACCGCCTGGCCAATACTTCTTTAAATATATCTTGAATCCATATTTTGATAACAACTGCTGAAAGTATTTCTGAAAGGTTTCTTAGAATTATGCTATTAATACTTAGAAAGTATTGTCTCCAAATCTTGTCTTCCCTTTATTTATGAAATTAAGACATTTTCTTGATTAATGATTAATGTTGGAGGGCCCATCTACTGTGGACAGTGCTCTGCATGAACGAGGGGTCCTGGATGCCATAAGAAAGGAGTCTAGGAAAGCTAGCAAGCAGTGATTTTCCATCTTTCATAATCAATTCTTGACTCCAGATTCTGGGGTAGAGTTTTTTTCCCTGACTTCCCTGATGATCAACAAAAAGTGTAAAATGAAATATCCCTGTTGCTCCCCAAGTTGTTTCTTTTTCATGGTTATTTACCACAGCAAAAGAAACCCTAAGTCAGACACTGTGCCTTCATCTTTTGCATGAAGAACACAATGAAGGGAAATTCTGCCTTGAACTTGCTGATTAGTACTTTGTGTTTAAAACCCCATCCACAAAGAGTGTTTTTTATAGCCAAGCATTATTTCTGATACTTTTTATATCTTTGACATTTATTTTCCTTCATTCTTCCATTTCGGTACTTATTATTTCTTCAAAATACAATTTGATTATTGTTGTTTGTTGTTTCTTCAAGTTATAAAGCAAGTGCTGACAAAACTAACTGTAGTAGAGTATGCACACTCTACTGTAAGATTCTGAACATTCATGTTTAGATTTTGATCAATGGTTCTAAAGAGACATTGAGAACAAAAAGCCTAGGCAAATGTTTCTTACTCTTCATGAGAGCATATTATAAGCATTGGTCAGAATTGAGGTAGGAATTTCAATCTTTATGGAGCAGATGAAATCAAATCTTAAGATAAATTGTAATGTTTCCAAATGGGAGATTTTTCCTCTGATGTTTTTATTTTATATAAAAAGGATATAAGTTTACATAACAAAGCATCAAGACTGTTCAGAAACAGACATCCCTTTAAGAAATAGAAATTAATATTTTATCTTCTATGAAAAAAGTCAAAGATAATCCACAAATCTACATAAATCATGATTAACTGCAGCTCTCTTATGCACTATAAATCTTATTCACACAAAAGATAGACTAGCATCTAATTCCTCCGAGTTACTCATGATTCATTAATTTGTACAAAGTAATCTTCAAATATGACACCTGTGAAAGTATCTTTAAGTTATGAGATCATGATGGTCAGTGAGTTGACTTAGTGGGTAATAGTACTTGGCAAAAAACCTGAAAACCTGTGTTCCATCAGAGGAACCCATGAGGTAAAAAGAGAGAGCTAACTTTCATAAGTGGTCATCTCACTACCATACTTTTGTCATAGTAGGCAGGTGTATACTATACACCACACACACACACACACACACACACACACACACACACACAGGCACAGGCACACATACATACACATTAGCTTGTTGAAAATAAGACGTTTCTTCTACTTCTTCAAAACTCTAAGAACAGACTAAAAGATTGAGCAGAGAGAGAGCACAAGAGTGGAAGCATAAGGAAATATTTTGTCTCAATACAGACATTCCAATCATCATCTCAAAACTGTTGTTATCAGCACAAGTTAGCCTTATCAACAATAAGTTATGGATCAGGAATAGGTCATGAGATCTTACCACTACTGAATTATGTGCCAGGGATAGAGTTTGGTAAAGGGAATTACTGTCTTCAGTCAGAGTTGTACCGCCCTAACCTACCTAGAAGGAGAGATCATTGGAGAATAGGGACTGTCAGAGGATCAGGAAGTTTACTGTGGGATTGTGCATCCAAAAACTTTCAGAGAAACACTACCATAAAATCTGATAAACATGGATTCCTGTAAATTGCTTGAGCAAGGACTGCGCAAGTAGGGAATGCACAGGAGGCCTCAACTACAAGCAAATAAGAAACGGTGAAGATTAGAAATAGTCTTTGCCAAGAAAACTTCCCCAATTAATTACCACATGCCAATGGTCAACCCTGAAAACATATACACAGGAAAAGTATTATGTAGGCAGAAGAGACTGTACTTAAATATTTAGTAAAACACACAAACATAAGTAACATGTAGGATGAGATTGCTTGCTTGACTTTCTAATGAATATCTTTATATAAGGCTAGAACATCAATGCTAATGTTAGGAGGCTAATCATTTCTTCCCCCAAAGCTTTGATAATTTTAACAGTAGGAGTAAACTGATACATGCTTGGTACAGTTGGCAACAGAAATTCCTGAGATGCACTTGGTTATATGTGATAAAAATGATGTAGACTAGGTAACTCAAAAAAAAAAAATAGGGCAACTGCATGATCACTAAAGGCTGATGTAACAGTAAGTTCTTTTTAAAATACAAAACATGTTATTGCTTAGTGAAAAGCAAGTTCTTAATAAAACTGGCTGAGACTAATATGGTTGATTGAGATGTCATTAACTGTCTTTGACTTCATTATAATTGCAGTTTTGTATTGGTAGCATCATGTTATTGGCTGTTCCCAATTACTATATCTGATGCTATAACACATTCAGCAAACCATTCCTCCCTGGTATCTACTGCATACAATAAAAGCACTTGGAAGAATGAGACAAAAGATCAGTAGTTCAAGGTCAGTCTCACATACGTCAAACTCAGTCTCATACAACAACTGAAACAAAGGGAATCAACTCCAATGCATACAATCCAATGTAAAGTCTTGCAGAGAATTCTGGAAAATCCCTACTCTTTCCCTACCTTCCAATGGATAGTTCATTCCTCTAATATTTTGAGATAACAGTTGCCTCTTGTGTAGACTTTCACTCTGTAATAGAAATTTCTACTAATTGAAAAATATAGTCAATATTAATTTCCAAAAGAATATATTTAGAAGCAATATATTTGAATAACCATAAGAGATTACTAAAGATGAATATCTAGTTTTGAAATATGACTATTATTTACTATGTAATCTAGATTTTGTGGGAATAGAATATTCTTGCCATGCTGTAAACTCTCAGACATTGTCCACTAAAATAAGCAAAGTGAAGCTGGTCATAGTTACTGTCTTCTTAGCAAAGAAAGTTATTGCTTTATGCTAGATTCACTTACTCTCATACAGCTGGGGGTAGAGAGGTTGGGCTGACCTTGAAGAATATTGATTAAGTTTCATTCATAGGGCTATGAATGGTGCTTTAGGCTATGGACTAGCAGGTAGTCTTCAAAAGCTTACAAGCAAACATAACTGATGGAATTATATGGGCAAGAGTGTGAGCAAAGAAAATGTCTTCACAGACTATGAATGAGATACCAAGAAGCTAGAACTTCATTTAGAAGGCATTCAAGGTTGGTAGCAGGATATCACTAGCCCTGAAGCCCTATAGCAATACTTCCCCATTAAGGCATGATGAGGCTTTAAAGACATATTTTTCAGTGGGAGAGATTTTCTTCTTGCTTTTTAATGAAAATAGTGTTGATTTTATTCTGTGTGACTTCCGTAGGAAACAGTTAAATTTTCTAACGTAAAGGAGTTTATTTCCAAATGTCATTCTGCAATACTTCCTTTGTTTTAGACGTACTTTTATAAAAGAAAAATGCCATTGTGCTTATACAGACAAACACATTAAAATATTATAATACTTAACTTGATAGTATGAAACACATTTGAAACCCTATAATTACCATAATTAAGAGAAATAAAGCCTCAATAATGAAAAAGAGAAAGCTGTATGTGTACAGATGTATTTTAGAACTTTGTTTAAATATATTTGAGAAAGCATGATCAGTTACTAGTGCTTCCCACACCTAGTAGGATATCTGAGGCTCTGAATTCACTGTCTCTTCAATTTCTAAACAGTTGAGACATATCCTTATTGGTTTCTAGAGTTCACTGAAAGTGCAAAGAAGCAATTATCATGTAGTATATTCACTCTTCTTGTGCTATTCTTCGGTTAAATAATAATAAGAGGGAATTATACTGCAGGCAAAATGAAGAACAGACTCTGCCTATTTGCATCTTACCCTATTCACGTTCATAGAGAAATTAATACATATATGAACAGAAAGTTCTCTGACCTGATGAACACAAGGGAAAGGCTTAGTTAAATTAAAACAAACAACAACTCATGATATCTAGAAATATTTGCAATTGTTAAGTAAAGCAGCTCTTTAAGATAGTCATACAATCAGGATATGACCAAAAGCATTGGATGGCAAACTCAAAATTTTTGCACCACCTATTCAACTTCCCTAACTAGTTTACTTGAATGCCTGGAGTGTGAGTATTGCAGTAGAAGATAAAGAAAGATTCATGTCACTGATGTCTCTCCTAATTAGAATGCTTGTTTAAAATGAAATGTATTCTCGTCAACTTAAAACTTAGTATCTAAAATTTAAAAAGTAATTAAATTAGAAAATATTCAGTGGCCCACATAATTATTTTAGTGCAATAAAATGTCTTTGTTACTTGTTAGAATTTAAAGATTTGGATCTAACTATAAAAACAGATCATAAGAAATTAATGCCATTGAATTGATGATTCTTTTAATTTTGCCTTTTGCTAACAAATTTTGTAAATTTTAGTAAAGCATTTAACTTCTCTGAACTATTGTTATCATCAGTAGAAATATAAAATTCTTAGTATTCACATAGATCATAATACTTTTATATGACGTAGAATTAATACGGGTTTATTTGCCAGTGACATAGAATTAACATTGGATTCTTACCTTTCTGAATAAAGTTTTATAACTATATTGTTGTGAGAAAAATATATGGTGTGCTTGGAAAACTTCAAGAAGCTCTTCATATTTTTCATTTCCTCTTTCTTAAAACATAGAATATTTTGCTTGAAGAGACAAGGAACCTGCTGGCATTCATTTCTAGTAACACATTATTGAACCTCCTCTATTGTCAGAGTGCACACTCCAGGAGGCGGCATACTCCCTGGGAGGCCATCTTCTTATGGTCTGCTGAAGTATTTCATTTCTTACTGGATTTAAGACCAACCAACCCAAATGATAAGGTGCACATCATTAAAAATGAGCTATCTAAAGAGGTACATATATTCATTGCATTCACTTTTGTGTACATATATGGTGTTGGTGTTGGCATCATATTTGGACTTTGATTTTTACAATATTTTAAAATTAATCACAATCTTCTATACTGTTCAGTGTTTGTTAACTTTTGTTAACTGCTATATTGAACAGCTCCTAATCTCATTGCCATAACAAGACTTGTGTTTATTTTGTTTCAATATTACAATATGTGTCAGAAGACTTCATATTGGATAGATATTCCATTTCAGCATGCTTCTGTTTTATACTGTATCCATATTCCTCTTGTGGTCCCAGGCTTCTGTGGTCACATATTGTGGAACTTGACATAACAATCTAATTTCAAGAATTAGCTTGTGTATGACCTGTACTATTTCAGCAAACCTAATTGGTCACCATGCCATTCTGTGTCCCAGTTCATAAAGGAATAAAGTAAGACCTATTTTCATATATACTTGGAGAAAAGTCATGGATTTGTGAAAGCACAGCTCTTTCTAAATTAGACTCTCTGTTCCCTGAAGTGTGTGCTTCATGTACTTCAAAGAATTCTTATTGGTCAGTGCATCTCCAGTGTCTTAAATATGGATAGAACATTTATACTTACTTTGGAATAAATGAACATGAGTATAAGTTAAAAATATCATATATAACAGTTGAGAAAATACAAATTTTGTGTAAAGTTATATAATATATGAACATTAGACTTAAAAAAATCTTATACCATAACTGTTATGCTATGACAATGTTATACATATGTATCCTTGAAATATTACAGAAAGAGTTAACTGTCTGAAGTTTTAAAAATATTAATGCTATTTTTATTAAAAATATATCACAATACAAAGAAGTTGTTTTCAACTGAATAAAATCATCAAAGCAAAATTTCAGATTCCATGTATATATGGAATGATATATATCTATGAATATTTATACACAAAATTTAAAAATTATATATTTTAATATTTAAACATATGCAAATTGTAAGTCTATTTGAATTATAACAAAATTTTGACCAATATCTATATACAGAAATTTTACCGATAAAATATTGTTTTCTCCAAATTTTCAACTATAAGTATTATAAAATTATGTTAAATCTATTTTGTTTATAAATAAATATTTAACTCAGTACTCCCAGCCCAAGTAAGCATATTGAAAAATAAATGAAGTTATATTTGTGTCTACCATTGAGTGAGTATAGCAAAAATAGATGATTGATGATAGAATACCTTTGGAAAATGAGTGGACTGATATATGATAGATTTATAGATGACATAGATAGATAATAAATAGATAGATAATATATAGATAGATTGATGATAGATAGATAGTTAAATAGATAGATAGATAGATAGATAGATAGATAGATAGATAGATAGATTATAGATATGGTTAGGCACATAATAGAGAATTGTCAAAGGCATAAAATAACAAGCCATTTTCAAATGACTTTAATAAGGTAAATAGAAAAAAAATCCTAAAATCATCAATACTTAAGTGAACAATGATTATAAACTATTGTTGAGTAAATTCCCTACCATATCTTAGACCAACCTTCTTGACAGTCCTATGTGACTAAGTATTAGTAGGATGCAAATTCAAATCTTGCAAATGTATTAACCAATATTTTACAGAACAAAAACCCAAATTATCACATTGACAAACAAGTATTTCTGATATTAGAAAAAAAATATGGTTACTTTTTTTAATACATTCTTTTTTTATTTAGGCCAAGCCTCCCTAATGTTTTTTTTTTTTTTTTTATTAAAAATTTCTGCCTCCTCCCTGCCTCCCATTACCCTCCCCGTCCCTCTACTCCCCCTTTCCCTCCCTCTCCAGTCTAAGGAACAGTCAGGGTTCCCTGTCCTGTGGGAAGTCCAAGGTTCTCCCCGCTCCATCAAGGTCTAGGAAGGTGAGCATCCAAACAGGCTAGGCTCTCACAAAGCCAGTACATGCAGTAGGATCAAAACCCAGTGCCATGGTCCTTGGCTTCTCAGTCAGCCCTCATTGTCCTCCATGTTCAGAGAGTCCAGTTTTATCCCATGCTTTTTCAGTCCCAGTCCAGCTGGCCTTGGTGAGCTCACATTAGATCAGCTGCACAGTCTCAGTGGGTGGGTGCACCCCTGGCGGTTCTGACTTCTTTTCTTTTATTGACTGTTTAAGGAGAATATGTTCATTCAGCTTGACATGCTGCATTAACACAGAAACACTGGTCTTTTACTTTCAGACCAAGAGCAGTGGCTTCAGGAGAGTTGTGGAGAAGCATCTTTCTCTTCACAGTACTTTTATTTAAAATTTTATTACTGTCACATACAAACAGGCCTTTATTTTTATTACTTTGCTACAATGTCAAATTACTTAAGCACAGAAGCAAGTTACTATAATCACCCAGGACTGACCACCTTATTGGAGATGTCTCACTTACAGGACTTGGAACAGGATTCTAATTCATTATTTATAATGTAGTACTATACAACCACACAGTAAAACTCCCTTCAATCCAACTTCTGATTTTTTTCATTGGATTAAAAGATGGCTGGCTTTCTTATACTTCATTTGTCTCATTCACTCTTCATTATTCATGAGCTCATCTTCCCAATACTCCTTCTGCTCCCTTGAAAGCTCCCACCTTCATCATATCACTTCTACTTTTACTAGTGATTTCTGCCCTCCTCATTTAAGGTAACCTACAATGCTGTGTTAATCATTTTTTAGCTTCTCAGAATACTTCCTTAAAGAGAAAAGAACTGAAGAAGTACCTTGCATCTGCTTGTAAGAGAGAAAATATGACACTTGTATTTTGATATTGGTTTATGAAAAGCTTAATAAGTATATATGCTTAAAATATTAAAAATAAAAATACTTCCTTATTTTGTTGAATGTAATTTAATTATCATATAAGGTGTCATATAGCATTATGACAGATTTGAGCAAAGTTTGTTCTGTATTTTCCACTACCCTCTGCTTCCTCTAATCTCCCTTTGTATATCTTCCCTGCCTCTTTTCTTTATTCCTATTCCATATGCCTTTTCTCCCACTCTTTCCCATTAATCATAACTTAATATATTTCCCTCTTTTAGTCTCCTCCCTGGAATTTTAATATAAAAATCACCATAAGTAATATTTAACTTTAGAATCTACCAGGACCCTTTCTTTTAGTAATATCTATAATTGATTTAAATATTGATTTTTAAAAAATATACCCTATAGATAGCACTATTTGACAACATAATGTATATCTAATTTCTGTTCAAAGGTTGAGTCAGTGAGATAAGCTATAAAAATGTCAGTTTCACATTTGAATACCTTTTCTTTCTTCTTAGGAAGAATCAATTTCATAAAATCAACCACCAAGTCAGAACTGTTGGCACATGTTTAACCCCAGTGCTTAGGGTGATGAGATAGGAATATCAAGAGTCCAAGACCTTGATGGGGATTGCATTGAATCTATAAATTGCCTTTGGTAAAATTGCCATTTTTACTATGTTGATCCTCCCAATCCAAGAGCAAGGGAGGTCCTTCCATTTTCTGGTGTCCTCCTCAATTTCTGTCTTCAAAGACTTAAAGTTCTTGTCAAATAGATCCTTCACTTCTTTGGTTAGAGTTACCCCAAGATATTTTATGCTATTTGTGGCTATCGTGAAAGGTGATGCTTCTCTGATTTCCCTCTCTGCTTCCTTATCCTTTGTGTATAGGAGGTCAACTGAGTTTTTGGAGTTGATCTTGTATCCTGCCAGATTACTAAAGCTGTTCATCAGCTGTAAAAGTTCTTTGGTGGAGTTTTGGGGGTCACTTATGTACACTATCATATCATCTGCAAATAATGAAAGTTTAACTTCTTCCTTTCCGATTCGAATCCCCTTGATCCCCTTATGTTGTCTTATTGCTATTGCTAGAATTTCAAGCACTATATTGAAGAAGTATGGTGAGAGTGGACAGCCTTGTCGCGTTCCTGAGTTAAGTGGGATGGCTTTGAGTTTCCCTCCATTTAATTTGATGTTAGCTTTCGGCTTGCTGTAAATAGCTTTTGTTATATTTAGGTATGTCCCTTGTATCCCTAATCTCTCCAAGACTTTTATCATAAAGCGATGTTGAATTTTGTCAAAAGTTTTTTCAGCATCTAATGAAATGATTATGTGTTTTTTTTTTCTTTCAGTTTATTTATATGATGGATTACATTGAGAGATTTTCGTATGTTGAACAAGCTCTGCATCTCTGGGATGAAGCCTCTTGAAGTGTAGTTTTATTTTTCTTGAAACAAAATAAATTAAAATATTATTTATAGCCATTCATTCAAGTGCCATCCCTTGCCCTTTTCCTGATAAAAACATGATTAAGAACATTTAATAATGGCTATAATTAACAATGCTATTATTGCCCCTCTGTTTTATGGGACAATAATCCAATTCGTAAATGGCTAAATCAGAAGGCCAAAGGCAGTGCAGTTTATCACAGCTGGAGAATCAGATTACCGTTAAGGAAAGAGGAAGCTTTGTGTAGTTTTATTCTATGATGCATCTCTCTGGGGCAATGGTGCTTTATCCCACATTTTTAATGTTTTATTGGCAATATTAAAAGTAGAAAGGAAGGATGCTACATATATTACAGATGTCTGATAAAACTTGTCTGGATGGTGGAGAAAATTAATTTCCTCAAATAGAACATGTCACTGGGTATCAAGATAACACAGGCTGTTCCTGTCCACTAGGTTTAAGTCACTTAATGTCAGTTAAGTTCAGTATGGAAGATAAAAATGTATACTTTCGTTGTATTAGATAACTATGGCAAATACAAAAATAAAATTTTTGTAGTCATGTTTAATTATGTAAAATTGTGCCAGTATTCTTTTTATCATCATTTGTATAGCTATATCTATGGATAAAGGTAATATTTTACTATCAGAATCATAGCATATGTACTTCCTACCCCAAAACAGAACAACTTAATCATCACTTCCAGGACATATGTTATTGTTGTTGTTATTTGTAGTTCTGGGAATTGAACAAAGAGTCTTCTGCATGACAGGCTTCCACTGTGCACTTTCTTAGAATTATCGATTAAAAATTCTTATAAATTTATTTCTGACTTAAAATAAGTGTAAAATTTGAAGAAATGATTTAATGTTCTTGTGGTTAAACAACTTTGTATTTAGGCCCAAAATGGGTATTGCTAAGTTTTGAGGTAGATATTTGCCTAATTTTAAAAAATAGACATAATGGGAGACTCCCAATGCTGGGGAGACTCTCACTCAGGTCTAGGGATGGCGCAGGCCCCCACATGGCTCACTGGAGACCATCCTTGCTGAGGTCACATGCACAAGGCCTTGGTTGGCGGGTGAGGAGTTCGACCCCGAGTGACCGGGAGAAAAAAAAATTGAAAAAAGAGACCACAGCCCACTGGTCCAGGAGGGTCATAAATACCAAAAATCCAATGGTGGTCGCAGGGGGACTCCCTGCCTCGGGACCACTCCCAAGGTTGTAATTGGCTAGTTCCTAAAGCAGCAAGCTGATAATCACAAGGAGGAAACTCACTGTTTATCGTGATTGTTATCAGGATTGCAGTCTGGTTTTGTGTTCAGCTAGTTCCTGGTGCAGGCTAGTCCTGGATTTTGGGTTCTTCTCTTCCCGCTGGAGGAGTCTGGGTTTGTTCAGGTTTTTCAATACGATGTGTGATCCAAAGATGGCTGTGTCGGTTTACACTTCCAGCAATAAGGTTTTTTCTTTAACCACATTTTCTTAAGCATAAATTGTTAGCGATAATTTTTAATCTTGGTCATTTCTACAAGGATAAGGTAAAATCTCAGAGTTTTGGTTTGCATTTCTCTGAGGGCTAAAAGTTGTTATGTTTAAGAATTTTGTAAATGTCTCTCAGTCATTTTTAAGTTCTTCTGTTGAGAATGTTCAGTTTAGGTCTGTAACAAATATTTTTATTGGATTAATTTTTAATAGCTAATTTCCTAAGTTCTTCATATTTTTAAAATGGGTTTATGATAAGTAAAGATCCTTTCCCACTCTAGCCTTGTTATACACATTTTCTCAATTCAGGAGATCTATTTATGGTTTTCTTCAAATGTTTATGCCACTGAGGCTATGTTTAAGATGTGGCAAAATGTGCTTCAAAAATTTTTTCTCTGTGAGGTTCAACATAATTTTTATATGCTAAGGCCTTTGGCTCATTTAAACTTAAGTTTTGTACATGGAGATGGATGTAGATCTATTTTCATTTTTCTACATGTTGAGGTCAATCCTAGAGGGCTGCAACCTAACACGATGTGGCAAATGGATGTTACCCATATGCCTGAATTTGGCAAATTAAAACATTTACATGTATCAATGGATACCTTTTCTGGCATTATTCATGCCACACCCCTAGCGGGAGAAAAGGTAACTTGTGTAAAAACACATTGCCTTGAGGCCTGGGCTGCCTGGGGAAAACCCCTATGCCTTAAGACAGACAATGGCCCGGCATATACCTCCCATGGATTTCGTGCCTTTTGTGCACAGCTCCAAGTGACCCACATTATGGGTCTTCCATACAATCCACAAGACAAGGTATTGTGGAGAGAGCCAACAGAAATATTAAAGAAATTCTACGAAAACAAAAAGGGGGAATAGCTGAATCTGCTTCCCCCAGGGAAAGAATCTCCCTTGCTCTCTTCACACTTAATTTCTTAAACTTGAATGAGTCGGGTACTGCAGCAGCTGAAAAGCATGCAGCAGGCCCTATGGAACAAAAGGAATATGTGATGTGGAAAGATGTATTGGATAACAAATGGTATGGACCGGATCTTGCAGTGGCAAGATCCAGGGGAGCTGTATGTGTTTTTCCACAGGGCCAAGAGGCTCCGCTTTGGGTTCCGAGCCGGCTGACACGCATGATCAAGGAAGCTCCTAAGGATGAGGCTGAGTCTCTGGAGGAAGTTCCAGCTGACATCCCTGATGACATGGATCCAGGGGAAGGCGGAGCACAGAAGGGGAATCCTGTCAGCCCTCCCAAAGGCGATGCCTGTTCAGCATGATGCCACAGTTTTCCCCAGATTTTTACCACCAATAGAAACCTTGATTTACTATTTTTAATGTATAAGTCTAAAGTGGCTGTTTTAGGATAAGTACGTAACATTACAGAGAAAGGGTCCCTGTGCTTTCAGTTGCGTGGGCATGTTTTTTGGCAAGCTGACTGGGTGGCTGTGTATTGTGCCTGTGGTTGGTTTGCTGCCTTCGAGCCCAGACCAATAGGGATAAGGCTATATTGGGATAAGGTTATAATCTCTCAGGCATTAGCTACCCTGGAGTGTGGCTCCTTCCCCCAGATATGGTTGTCAGCACTAAGAGACGCTTAGGGCTTCCATCTTGCACAGCCTATGCACCCATGGGATCTGTTGATCCATTGCACTTGGGTAGGTGTGCGGATGTAGATTCCTGCGACACAGCCTTTGCACCCCCGGGGTTCCTCGAGTACCCATTGCACAGGGGAAGGTGTGTCCATAAAAAATATCTTCCATCCTCAATCGACCAACACATCATGAGGTGGGGGTCAGATTGGATGACGTTAGTCCTGCGCTCATTACTTACAAACAATAAGGGGGATCTGTAGTGAGCCGGACAGGATCGCCATTACAAGATGGCGCCGACATCCTGTCTTGTTGGAAATAAACAACTCCATATTTGACTATGCCTTTGAGAGCTGCACATCCCCGCTTCCCGCATGCCAGGTGGATGAGGATCCTTGAGCCTATCCCGATGCTGTCTGGTGTCAGCTGTTGGTGGCAGCCAATCACAGGGCGACCCGTGTGCCATTTCCCTATTTAAGTAGCTACCTAGGAGCCCTTCTTCCCTTCGCTTCATGCTGTCTCTCCCCTTAGCTCCCTGCCCCTTCGCTCCCTGCCCCTCTTGTTTCATGCTCCCTATCAATCAAGGGTACTCCAGTAAAGCGTGATCTGTGTGGAATCCTGATGTGGTGGTTGTTCTTTCTCGCCGGTCGGTCGAGAGATCCGCCACAGCCATCAGCTAAAAGAAAATACTGTATCTAGATAGACATAATTTTAACTTATTTTTTTATCAGATGAAAGATAATAGTTATCTTCTTGCAATATAACTGCTGTTTTCAGCAATGTGTAATTACCAAAGTAAGGTCATATTGCTATAGTTTTTCTCACACTTGGTGCTGTAATTTAGAAAGGCAGTGTGAGAGAGAAAAAAGCCATGATATAGAGCTAAGGTGGAGAGGTTTTCGTTGGGGAAAGTGAATGGGAAAAGGCAGAGAAAAGAGAGGAGTCTGGCCCCTGGGAGTAGCAGAATAGAAGACTGGGGGAGAGAGAGAGGAGGGTTGGGGGCAAACAGACACAGGAAGGGAAAGAGAGACAGTAGGTAGGCAGGACATTTTTTTATTAGTTTCTTTCCCTTTTTATTAATATATTTTAATATAATTGTTTCTCATTTTACATGGCTATCCTGTTCTCACTCCCTCTGCTACTCTTTTCCCACCCTCTCCCACTCCCATCCACTCCTAAGAAAGGGTAAGGCATCCCATGGGAAATCAACAAAGTCTGTCTCTTCACTTCCAGGCAAGACCAAGGCCCTCCTCCCTATATCTAGGCTTAGGAAGGTATCTCTCATAGAGAATGTGCTCCTAGATGCCAATTCAAGCACTAGGGATAAATTCTTGTCTCACTGCCAGTGACCCCACAGATTGCACAAGCTGCAAAACTGTTCCCCACATTTAGTGGACTTACTTTGGACCTATGCAAGTTTCCCTGCTATCAGCTCAGAGTCAGTGAGCTCTCATTAGCTAGATCAGCTGTTTCTGTGGGTATCACCATCATGTTCTTTATCCCTTTGCCCATATTAGCTTGCATTGGACTCTGGTAGCTAGGCCCAGTGCTTCACTATAGATCTTTTTACCTGCTTCCCTCAGTTTAAAGGTTCTATGATGAGAATTAAGGTAGTCATCAATCTGATTACAGAGGAAGGCCAATTTAGGTGTCCTTTCCACTGTTTCTTAGAGTGTTAGCTGGGGTCATCCTTGTGGATTCCTGGAAATTTTCCTGGTTACTATGTTTCTTGCTAGTCCTTTAATGGCTCCATCAATCACGATATCTCTTTCCATGTTCTCCCCCACTGTCCTTCACCCTTATTGAACATCTCAATTCCTCACTTTCTCCTACCCCTTCCTCTTTTTTCCTCCCCCTCTCCTTCCACACTTCTTTCTTCCCCTACCAATTTTCTCAGGAAGTCTTGTTTGTTTCCCCTTCCCAGGAAGATCCTTGTAAGTCTCTCTTAGTATTCTCATTGTTACCCATATTCTTTGGGATAGTGGACTACAGGCTGGTTGGTTATCCTTTGCTTTAAGTCTAATATCCTCTTATGAATGAGTACATGCCATGTTTGTTTATGTTGGAAATCATGTGGAATGAGGGGAATACTCCTTCATTGCTGGTAGCAGTGCAAACTTGTATAGCCACTTTGGAAATGAGTGTGGACGTTTCTCAGAAAATTGGGAATCAATCTACTCCATGACCCAACAATATCACTCTTGGGCATATACCCAAAGGATGCACACTCATACCACAAGGACGTTTGCTCAGATGCACTCATAGCAGCATTATTCATACTAGCCAGAACCTGGAAACAACCTAGATGCTCCGCAACCAAAGAATGGATAAGGAAAATGTGGCACATTTACATAATAGAGTACTGCTCAGAGGGGGAAAAATGACATCTTGAAATTTGCATGCAAATAGATGGAACTAGAAAAGAAAACACATCCCGAGTGAAATAACCCAGGCACAGATAGGCAGGGCCTTTTTAAAATGAGAATGCAGTGAATGTGCAAGGGAGGCGTTCTTAGTGGCAACAGTTGAGGACATACATCCCAAGGTCAGGCCACTACAGATGCCTGAATACTAACACTTGGCAGACCTTTTTAAGTTGGTCTGAATACCTATCATATCCGTTTCTTTAACTGGTAACTTCATTTTTTTTATTTCTTAAAAGAAACTATAACTTTTAATATAGGAAACATTGTTATAAATTTAAAAAATAAAAATATAACAGCCTATTATTTAAATCAGCGTATTCTATAGGAAAGGTACTGCAATAAAAGGAGCAGTGGGCCTTAAACCTATTTCCCTATTTATTAAACAGTAACAAGAGCAGGAGATGGCACTCTATATTGTTTTCTGGAAAACTATTAAACTGTACTTTATGCAATGTGTTTGCACTAGCACAAGGCAAAACTTGTATTCTGTCTTATTATCATGAAAGGAACGTGGAAAAATGGACATCTGATATTTTCCAATAGATATTATCTTTCAGAGGTGCCTTAGGTTCATCTAAAGATTAAGAAACAGCCAAGCCTCCACATGATCTTCTACTGTGTGAACCTGTACATGCAAATCAGGAAATATAATTCTTGTAGTGTTGTATATTTGCTGCAAATGAGAAAATTTTAGAAACACAGTTTTTTCCATCCAAAGTTAATAGTTCTTGTTGTGGCTTTTTTTTTTTTTGTTGTTGAATTGCCCTGAAGTTTTAAATTGATAATTGATAACATGTATGCACCATTATGGTTACTCAGATTCATCGTGCTGCCATATAAATCTCGGTGTTCAATTTCATAATTTCTGTGTCCTTCAGGAAAAGCAGCTTTTCAGTGTCTCTTAAAATTTTCATCTTTTATAATAACAGAGAAAGAACCACGATGTGGCTCATAGCTGTAGATCAGAAAAATACTTTTCCCTCACCTATTGAGTGATCATGGCTGAAAATATCTGTTAAACAAAAAAAGACAAGATGACAAGAAAAAATGACCGCAAGTGTATTTAATGAAAGTTTCCTTTAAAGAAGCAACCTTAATAAAAACGTGGACGGAGGAGATTAACGTGCTACAGTGGTTAGTTTGATGAGGGATGTGAAGAGTTTGGGAGAAGGGTGGGTGACAGGGGACAGTGATGTCATAGTAGTAAACTGTGGGTGCAGTTCAGTAGGAAGCTTGTCAGACTCGACATTGCATCTGCATATCATACTCCTTCTTCCATCTTCAATCTGGGTCAAGATAACTATAGGAAGCTAATGGAGGAAGGGAGGAAACATTGACCTCTGCAGCTCTTACAACCTGCTCTGGATGAAAGCAGTTCTGTTCCTCCAACCAAGCTAACAGGAGAAAAGTGAGCTAAAGAGGTGTAAGTGGAGATCAGAGTCAGTATCCTGCAGCCTAGGCCTTCTGTAGCTATTCCAGGTCAAAGTATGGAGCAGCCAAGGCACAGCATGTACTGAAGCACTCTGTGAGAAAAGAGTCAGTGATTTTTTTTTTGTTCTGACTTCTTTATTCTCCTAAATGAATGTACATTTTATGCTTTATAAGTTTCCATAATTCACTTCCATTTGTGGTTAGGAGTGTCATGGATAAGTTTGTTTGTCCATTAATTAATTGGAGGGCATGGTTGGATTCAAATATTGTAAAATATGAAAAAAATGCTATAAAATTTTACTGTCTTCATTTTGAGTGTATATTTTACATGTGTTTATTTGAGTAATTTATTACTTTTGTGTGTTTAAATATCTATGTGGGACTAGTAAGGAGACTCTTGACCAGAAGAGGCTAATCCTCCTCTCAACAGTCACAATGACTCTATAGTTCTTTGATTAGGAGTGGTACCCCTGTTGAATTTCTCCCTTCTGTGTTAACATGAACATTCATTTATATTACCATCATTCAATTCTTGTGGTTTAGCCGTTTCATGAGGAAACTCTTTCACAGCAGTTTTCCTGATCATCTTGTTCTTACAATCTTCCTACTCTCTCCTCTGTGATGTTGCCTGGTTCATAGATGCAGGTAATATGATGTATATGTGTCTGCAGGGCTCATGATCCGCTGAAATCTGTGATGATATATTTTTACATGATGTCATGGCTGTTATTGCTAAAAACAATTTAAAATAGCTGTTATTGCTAAACCAAAAGTAAAATAATTTCGTACTCCATTCTAGATCTCAGACTCTCAGATAAGTGTATCTCCCAACCATCATCAAGCTTTTAATTTAAAAGCAATTCAATATACTATTTTTTAAATCATGTTTTCTATTCCTATGGAACTCCAAATTGACCTAGAATTTCTCTTATTCTGTGTCATCCACAGTTGGACATTTTTACACTTTATGTTTTTGTTTGTGATCTATACTGCAAACAAATTGTGGAACTTAACAGGTTTTGTCTTAACCAACTTTTCCTTTCCTTCCTCCGAGTGTCCTGCTGCTCTAATACTGTTTACTAGCAGACTGTCTTTCCTCACTAATTCAGGTTTTTTCATCTAGCCAGGATTCACTGCATCTAGTTATGAGGCTCTGGTACTAAGATGTATTCTTTCCTGCTCAGATGATTCTTTTCAAACCAGTAAAGTGAGTCAATGCTTCTGTATGTTTTATTACTCTTAAAAATGCTATTGGGTATTTTGGTATGAATTAGAAAGTTAATTTGTCAATAAATCCAGGATATTTTGCTGAATTTTAATTCAAGTTCTTTTATATCTACAGATAATTAATCATGTGAATATAATTGAATTTTTTCACACCAAAATCATGGGATAGCCCCAGATTGTTTTTCTATTTTTCTGATTCTTTACAGTCAGTATTTGTATTCATACATATCTTGCACATATTTCATTACCTTTATACTTTTTGTATTTTTGATGCTTTTGTGAATGATGTGATGTTATTAATTTCAAAATTGGATTATTTACAGCAAATAAATTGGCTTTTATGTAAAAATATATGTATTAGTCAATTTTTGTATTATCACTCTTTCTTCTTTTTGGATGAGTAGATTGTTATAAAAACAAACATTTAAATAAAGATTGAAGTTTACCCTTGGTCTGATAATATATTCTTTTTCAGGGTACTGTATTAGCTTGAATTTCGATATGGGATTCTTTTTTTTTTTTTTTTTTTTTTTTTGGTTTTTCGAGACAGGGTTTCTCTGTGGTTTTTGGAGCCTATCCTGGAACTAGCTCTGTAGACCAGGCTGGTCTCGAACTCACAAAGATCCGCCTGCCTCTGCCTCCCGAGTGCTGGGATTAAAGGCGTGCGCCACCACCGCCCGGCTTCGATATGGGATTCTTATCCATGCTTTTCCTGATGCAAAATGGACCCCTATGCCATGGTCCCATTTTGTTAAAGATTTTATTTTAAGACTCAAACAGGTTTTAATAAACTCAGGAAATAATTCACTGAAGTTTTTTATTTAAATTCTAACAGAACTATCTTTAAACATTTGGTTAAGCCTCAAACATTTGGTCATATTTTTATTAAGATGCTAATAAGTATATTTTCAGCTTGAGAGGAAAATATGATTGTAAAATAAATGGCTAGGAAAATTGTTTTTCTGTTGTACTTTAACAGATTACCAATCAGTTGCATAAAAACAAACAAAAATATATTACGTTGTAGGTCTCTAGGTAATAGGGTCTCACCCATATAAATCCAAGGAGATTGTTAGACTGAATTTCTTTTTTAAGGTTTATTTTCTTTTTAGTGTTTGTGTGTGTTCATGTATATTGGTGTGTATATTGATGACCACAGAGAATAGAAAACTGTGATGTTTCTTTCAAAGCTCAAATTACATGTGGTTGTGGACCTTGGCACAAGGAACATAAACTATAGTCCTTTGTAAGGCAGGAAGAATTCCTTTTGCCCCCATGGAAATACATTCTTTTTATTTGTTTCTTTTTGTTGTCAATACATTTTGACCAGTTTCTCCTCCCCTCATTCCACCCTTCCCTGAATTATCCCCTTCTATTTCCCTTCAGGAAAGAGCAGGCCTCCCAGGAAATAAATACACTAAATACCTCATAACAAGATACAACAAAAGCCTGGTGGTGGTAGAGCAGGCCTTCAATTTCAGAACTTAGGAGGCAGAGGCAGCCAGATCTCTGTGAGTTCATGACTGGTTTTGTCTACAAGAGCTAGTTCCAGAATAGCTAGGAACTAGCTAGTTACATAGAGAAACTGAGTCTAGAAATCAAACAAACAAAAAAGATAATAA
This sequence comes from Microtus oregoni, assembly GCF_018167655.1. Taxonomy (NCBI): domain Eukaryota; kingdom Metazoa; phylum Chordata; class Mammalia; order Rodentia; family Cricetidae; genus Microtus; species Microtus oregoni. The sequence continues at coordinate 934,161 of NW_024543208.1, read as the reverse complement.
AAAAAAGACTAAGCATATACTTTCTTATCACTTTTGACCGAGGCAAGCATGTAGAAGGAAAAAGATCAGATAGAAGACTCAAAAACATCCTCATTCCCACCATTAGAATTCCCATAAGAAAAGCAAGCTAGCAATCATAACATAAATGCAGAGGACCTTGCTTAGACCCATGAAGGTCCCATAACTACTAATGCAGTCTCTGTGAACCCCTATGAGATCGCAATATTTGAGGACCATGTTTTTCTGGTGTCCTCAAATTCTTTGACTCCTATATTTTTTTCTTTCTATCTCCCACTGGAGATCTCAAATTTGGGCTCTTTCTCCACTTAATGTTTGACTCTGGGTCTCTGAATCTATTCCCATCATCTGCTGGTGGAAACCTCTCTGTTGACTGTTGATGTCTGGGTTAGGCACCAATCTATGAGTACACATTGCTCAGAACCATTTTATTTATTTATTTTCCATTATAAGACTTGGGCTATGCAGCCTCCTGTTTCTGTTCCTCCAGGAAGTATAAGATGTGGGATCCTTTTCTCGGTGTGTTTCTCAAATTTGACCAGTCATTTGTTGGCTACTCCTGTAAGTTCTGTGTCCAAGGAACACTGTTATTCACTGTCTTATGTTGATGGAAGTTTTTGTCCCACCTGGTCTCGCAGCCATTCCGTTTCAAAGAAACACACAGTGGTCTACATTAATTATAAATTGGTTAGCATATTAGCTCAGGATTTCTTATTAACTAACTCCTACATATTACATTAGCCTACAATTCTTGTCTGTGTTAGCTACATTGCTTGGTACTTTTTATCAGCGAGACATTCTTATCTTGCTTCCTCTGCATCTGGGTGATGACTGTAGACTAAACCTTTCTTCTTCCCAAATTCTCCCATTCTGGGTCACCCTGCCTATACTTCCTGCCTGACTCCTGGCCAATCAGCATTCTATTAAACCAATAAAAGTGACAAACCTTTACAGGGCACAAAACCATTGTCCTATAATTTCTGTGTGTCCAGGAAACATTCTTATTCACTATCTTATTAAGGTTTTATTGCTATGAAGAGACAACATAACCATGGCAATTCTTATAAAGGAAATTGGAGTTGGCTTACAGTTCAGAAGTTTAGTTTATTAGTGTCACCGAGGAAGAACATGGAAATATGCAGGCAGACATGGGGCCAGAGAGGCTGAGATTTCTACATCTTGATCAGAAGACATCATGAAGTGAACTGGTTTGAGTTTCTCAGATCTCAAAGCCCATCCCCTGTTGATACACTTCCTCCAATAATGTCACACCCACTCAAAACAAGGCCAAACCTTCTAATTATGAAACTCCCTACGGACCAAACATTCAAACACATGAGTCTACGGAGACCATTGTATCACCACAGCCACAGAGTTAATTCTTCATCTACCTTGAATACATTTTCTTATGGATGCTCTAGGAAATAGTATTTTTTATTTGGTAGAGCCAGTTATGACACATAAATTACTACTGATAGTAAGTCCTTGTTTGTAAATACATTGGTATTCTTCATGATCTTTCTTTTTTTAGTTGTGGGTGAAGGGTATCTCATGATAGGTATATCTCACCAGGTCTTACTTCTGTCTTTTCTAATTTAAGGATTCACCTGATTTGTGTTGGGCTATCATTGATAGTTCATAATAATCTTCTGTTATTAATTATCTTCATTTTAAGATCAATAATATTAGTCAACAAGACAAAAACAAGAAGAGGTCATACATTCATATATTCTAGAGATTGGAATAAGGACATTTTTATTTGTGTTTTTGTTGGGGGGGTCATTATTTTGATTATAATGTAATATATTGAAGAAGACAGAAAACTAACTAACAAGAAAGGATCAAGTTGTTGAATGAAGAAATCATACACATCTCCCACAAAGAGGATTCAAAGTGACAGCAGCTATAGATTTTTAAATAAAAGTAAGTGATGCTAAAAGAGCACTGGAATTAAAAGTAAATATATGGCTGGGCGGTGGTGGCGCACACCTTTAATCCCAGCACTCGGGAGGCAGAGGCAGGTGGATCTCTGGGAGTTCGAGGCCAGCCTGGTCTACAAGAGCTAGTTCCGGGACAGGCACCAAAGCTACAGAGAAATCCTGTCTCGAAAAACCAAAAAAAAAAAAAAAAAAAAAAAAGTAGATATATGGAAACCTTCATAAGCAGAAATAAGAGAACGTGTCAAAGCCAGGGTACCAAGATATCCTGGCATCCACTACCAATCTCCTTACTTCAGCAAAGAAATAGAAAAACATAATAAAGAAAGAAAGAGAGAGAGAGAGAGAGAGAGAGAGAGAGAGCAAAAGAAAGAAAAGACACACTAGAGTTTAAGTAACAACACTCTAAACAGAAACTAGAAAACCTAGTAATAATGACTATTGGGAAGCTTCACAGTCTATGCAGTCTAACAAGATAAATAACCTAATACCTTCAGTAGTCTATTTTGGGTAAAGAACGACAATTCACTCAATACATTTGATTGCTTTATCCAGGAGACAGGCTCTGAAGGAACCCTTCTTCTGAATTTGGTCTATTATAATAGTTCAGCACCAGCACATTCTCTCATTTTACTGCATTGATTCCCCCTGTAGCTGCATCACAAGCAGAACTTACCCCAGTAGAACTGTAACACACAAACACTGAAGGTACATCTTTTTAGAATTTGTGTGCTGCTAAAAAAATGGAATAACAAAAGACCACCTTTGAAAAACAAGACATCCAGGAACCTGTCCTCTGAGACTGAGTCTGGGACAATGACATTAACTTCACAGAGGTATCACAAATCAGAACAGTTGCCCATTTTCTTCCAACCATCTGTCTTTCACTTTTTCCCTAGGCATTATTAAAAGCAAAGACTTGAGTGGTTCCCCTTTCTATAGATGTGTATATAGTGATGGGGAACAATTTCCCAGCCATTCATGCTACCACTTATCCAGTAGATTACATAGCCTAAAAAAATCTAAAGAGAAATTTGTTCAGTACTGGCTATGATCCACTATTATTTGTTCCTATGAGAACTTCACTTTAAGGGCATTTAGCCCACTCCCATCATGTACCACTCCCACCGATCAGTGCAACACACTAGTTGGGTATGCATAGAGCAGCAGCAGAGAGGAATAATGCCATGTTTGTTGAAATTTATCTACTAATGTCCCATACATCATAGTCCTACATCTTGTATGACTGTACACTGCAAGAAAGTGACCAACAGTTGCTTTTAGACATACTTATAAAAATAATTATGAACATGAAGAAAATATAAGTATTTGACAAACCTTACAGTTTGACTAGAAAATGAGCATGATTCATGTTGATTTGAAGGAGAACATCTATACTAAAGAGTGTTAGCTCTTCCCAGAAGCCAATTATTGTGCAGCAGAGAGATACGAAGGTGTTAAGTGTTCTCAGTAATTGTCAAGGCTCTATCCATTGCAAGCCAAGGCTATAAACATCTAGTTTTTAACATACATTTAAGTTAATTCTTTGAAAATTGAATGCATGTATACAATACATTTTGATTGTATTCTCCTCCAATCCACTATTTGACTTCTCGAGTCCATTTGTGACTTATCTAACCGCCTCCCAATTTTCTGTTCTTTTCTCTTAAATATAACCTATTATGCTGCCTATATACAAATAGATATGAGGCATAGGACAGTATGTAGCATAATAAACCTCCATGGGAAACGCACCTAAAGAAAGATGAAACTTCTTCTATTGTCAGCCATCAGCTATCAGTAGTTCCTTAACTCTGCATGGGCCTCTTGAGCCATTCCCCTCATATTTTTGGAATGCTGACTGGCTTGGTCTTGTTCAGTGAATCACAGTTACATTAAATTCATGAATGCAGAGGCCCAATCATTAAGAAGATTCACCCTACTCCTTCCCAGATTCTTGCTTGTAGAAGTCTAGCTATAAAAAAAATATTTTAAGAAGAGAATAACTGTGTGCCATGCTCACATGGAACCTATAATTCGATTATCATGAGATTAAACATCAGGTACTCGGAGGTAATTGTACTTGTGATTCGAGTAGACCCAGGTCTTTCTCCTGGCAGTGAAGCATGGCATTATCAATGGCTTGTTGTTTTGCAAGCATACAAAATGAAAAAGTTTTGGTTTCACCTGGAAGCTTGGGAAGAGACTAGACAATTTATGACAAGGTTGAGGTCTATGACAGCAGTGTCTTAAAGGATTATTTGAAGCTAGGAAAGAGAAGATGAAAGCTAAAATAGACTTTAGAAAGTTAAGTATGCAAAGAAGATGAGTAATTCATAAAAGGGCACCATGAGCAGAGACCACAAGCAGACTAATACGTGGCTATGTGTATATGAGCTGACAATACACTAGGAGTTTAACACACACCTCCATGAGCCTTGGATTCTAGACATGGAAGTATGGCTTAATATTTTCATTTAGGACGTTTAGGACATTTTGATCTCATTCTCCATTAGTATTCCCCTTTTTGTCACTTTCAGAATTGTAATGTTTTCCCTATATTTTGTTCCATCATTATATCATAGAAATGAATATGCAAGCTTATGAACTAGCTCAATAATCTCGAAATCCTCTTTCTGTTGGGCTATTCATACATTACATTTAATATACTTGGCATCATTGGAATTCTAATTCATATACCATATATACAATTTCCTCTCTGAAAAGTGCCCCTATAAGCGTGTCAGATGATGCAAGGACCACCAGCTTTCTGCTTCACCAACACCCAACTCTCCTTAATGATCATCATACTTAGACAGAGTCTATTCAATTGTATTATGATTATGTTCAGGTATGAGGTAGGAGAGCAGATACAGAATAGATTAGATTTGAGATCATGCTTAAGAGGGAAAACTTTGTCCCCAGTATTATACTTCAATTGGCATTCGTGTGTTTCAAATCAGAGATTCATTATGTGAAGGAACATGTTCCGTGAGCAAAGGCCTATTTAATCTAAGATATTCAAGTAAAAATAAAGAACTATACGAATTAATCTCCTAGTAATTAAACTCCTCTTCTCTTGAACTCCGCAAGTGGAAGCCTGTAACATTAATAAGGACCTTGATTATTTTCTCTCATGTGGTTTGCTGCTCCCTCTTAGCATTCTGACCTCGCTATCATTATGCTTTTGATAAAATTCCCACACTACTTTTAAGTCTGTGTGCCTTCTCATTTCATACTTGAATAAGAGGCTAAGATCCTGGAAACACCTGTCCAAATCACTGGCTACTATTAACAAAGTAACTTTGCTTGATTTCATAATTTCAAACCTAAGAACATCCTTCTATCTCAGAAGATACTTTGTAGTTAGTTTTTTGAACAATGCTGAAAATGTTAACCATGCTATGAGAATTTGTAGTGCCAGTTTTCTTTGGGATGATAAACAGCTCCCAAATAGAGACACAAATAGTAATTTTGACAGCTTGGCCTTAGATTAGGCTTGTCCAACTAGCTCTTAATTTAACCTGTTTCAATTCATCTATATTTTACCTCAGAGGTTTTTAGCTTTCTTTCAATCTGTATTTCCTATTTTTCTGATTCCTCCCTGTCTGGTCCCTGGCACCTCCTTGGAGTCTCTTTTTATTTCTTCCTCAAGCCTAAATTCCTCCTCCTATTTTCTTTCCCTACCCGGAAGTCCTGCCTATACCTCCTCACACAACATTGGCCATTAAGCTTTTTACTAGATCAATCAGTTTCTTTAGGCAGGCAAGGTAAAATAGCATCAAATCTTAATGTAATAAAACAAATGAAATGTATTTTTACATAGTCAAAAACATATTCCACATAATAAACTAATTTAACACATTTTTACATACTTAAACAACTTTTCTGTAACAGTGAGAACTCTAGAGGATAGACTTAATTCATTTTGCATTATGGCTAATCAATTTGAGAACCAAGGCTAGGGATGCTTTGGTTTGATTCTTGGAATTCAAATCCAAAACTAATTTGCAAAATGCTTAGTTTCTAATACAACAATGATCAGTGATAGGCCTCCTAGGACTGGAAAATGAGTGGCCTGATATTATCAATGGATTGATTCATTGAAAGGCTCATAGTGTGATCGATGGCACATGGGTTGTTGATGGAAACTTGAGAAGCAGAGTATAGCGAACATACCTATCATAATTATCTGCTTTATCATTGATCTAGGAATAACATACCTATGTGAACCTGACCCACAATCCCTGAAGCCATGAATCAAAATAACTTCTTCTGCAAAAATTGTTTGTCTCAGTATTTAATACAACAACCAAAAAGTATAACTAAATGTTTTTTTTACTTGTTAACATATATTTATTTATTTTATATACTGGCTTCAGTTTCCCTTCCTCCAACTTATCCATGCTCTCCCAGTATGCCCCTGTTCCCACCCCTACACACTCCTCCTGTATTTCTGTTCTGACAATGGCAGTTCTCCCATGAATATCAACAAAACATGGCATTGCACGTTGCCATAAGACTAAGCATCTCCTTGTGTATTAAGACTGGGCAAGGTAGAGTCCCAGAAGTCAGCAAAAAAGGGGGAGACAGACCCTTCCTGCACTGTTAAAATTTCCAAAAGAGGGCCAGGCTACCCAACTGTAACATATATGCAGAGTGCCAAGTCAATCCCAAGCAGACTACCTAGTTGATAGTTCACTATTTGTGAGCTCCCATGAGCTCAGTTGAGTCGATTCTGTGAGATTTCTTGTGGTGTTCTTGACCCCACTGAATCAGATAATTCTTTCATTCCCTCTTCTGCAAAATTTCTTGAACTCCAAATAATTTTGGCTGTGCATCTGCATCTGCTTCTCTGATGACAATTGGGCTTGTCACCAAACTGGTCACAAGAGATGACCAGTTCAGGCTATGTAACCTCCATTGTGAGAAGTTTAGCAGGAGACATTCCTGTAGACTCCTGGAAGACCACCTTGTACTAGGTTTTTATGTGACTCTGAAATGTTCTCCCTCTCCATTGTCTCTTTCATTTCTCTACCACCAACTTGATTGTTCATGCTTCTATTTCCATCTTCTCTCATTCCAATCACATCTTCTCTCATTCCAATCACATTCTCTTCTATTTTTTCTTCTCACAGAGATGCAGTTATCCTCACATAAATCTTCCTTATTTCCTTATTACATCCTTGTTATTTGTTACCTAGTCTTCCTGATTTGTGGTTGTAGCATAGTTATTTTTTATCTTACAGTTAATGTGCACTTATGAGTGAGTACATGCCATATTTGTCTGTCTGGGTTACCTCACTCAGGATGATTTTTTTCTAGTTCTATTCATTTGTCATTTGCTTTCAAATTTCCTGATACAGAACTCCCAGAGGTATCATCTTCTCTGAATTCAAGTTCTACTACAGAGCTATAGTAAGTAAAACACATTTTATTGTGACAAAAACAGATAGGTGAATGAAAGAAATTGAACCAAAAACCCAGACATAAATCTACATGTAGGCACAATTTTTATTGGAATGACTGAACAACTCTGTCCATTAGATAGATCTCAAATAAACACACAGAGAGGTAATATTAATTATAAGTGCTAGGCTGATAACAGGCTTGTTACTAGCTAGTTTTTAAATCTTTAATTAACCCATTTCTATTCCTTTACATTTTTTTCATATGGCTTATGGCTTGTTTGTACATATCATGCTTCCTCTGAATATGGCTGTCAAGTCCTGGGCCAGTGCCCCCCTTTTCCCCAGTCTTCTTCTTTGTCTGGCTTTCCCTGTTGACAAAGTTTTGGTTCCACCTGGTCCTATAGCCAGCTATTCCATCCCAAAGCCTCACACAAAAGTTTATATTAGTTATAAACTTTTGGCCTTTTGACTCAAGCTTATTATTAACTAGTTCTTATCATTTAAAGTACCCCACAATTCTTATCTATGTTTAGCCATGTGACTTGGTACCTTTTCTCAGTAAGGCATATATAGTATATATACAAATAGAATGAGTTCATTTATTATCATAATAACTATATATCAATCATGAAAAATTAAAATATTTGGCTGAATAACACAAAAATTCACATTTGTATTTAATATTTTATATTAACTGTGAACACTTAACATATGTTGATATATATTTAAATATCAAACAATATTGTGCAATCAATTTTATTTGCTTTTCCAATGTACCTGTGAGATAACAAATTTATTCTTATAAAACCTTCACAAATAGAACATACTGTATAGATTTTTAAATTCTATAAATTAAAGTTTTTTCAAAGCTTAGAATAGTAATTCTCAGGTTAAAGTATTTGAAATAACTATTATTTATATGAATATTATCTCTGTACTAAATGATTAGTGTTACTGATATAAAGGAGCAGAAATGGTCAGAATGTTTAGGAAATAGAGGTTTCTGCTGAATGTTTTGAAGTCACATTTTATTTCTGTGATCTTCTGGTCTTATCAACTTTATTTTATAATACAAAGGGTCTTGGGGATGAAGAGATGGCTTGCAAGTCAAAAGCATCTATAATGCTTGCAGAAGATCCAAATTTCATACCCACGATCCACATGGCAAGCAAGAACCATCTGTCCACTCCATTTCCAGGGGATCTAATATTATTGTCTGCCCTCCATAGCCACTAGGCAAGCAAGGGTTGCAATACGCATACATACAGGCAAAACATTCATACATAGAAAATAACGTAGACACGTTGTCAAAAAAGGTCCTGAATATTTCTGTTGGTATGTTCTGTGTTCTGTGTTCTGTGCTGTTGCAGCAAACTTCTCATTTATGACTCCTTATTTTTCCAGTAACTTTGTACAAACTTGATTTGTACTAGTAAGCACTCTTAGACTGCTTATTTAAATTGAATTTAAAAATATAGACCAAAGGCAGTGTTTTCTTTTTCTTAGGGTTTAATTAGTTCCCTCAGAAACTATTAACCCACTTTATACAGTCATTTCTGTTGGGTTTGTTTGCTTATTTTATTTTTGTTTGTTTGCTTATTTTAAAATAGTAAAATTTTCAGCGAACTTGCTTCCCTTTCATCCAGCCAACATCTTCACTAGTTAGGTAGTAGCACCCTTACTGGTTAACCAGAATTCACACTTAGTGCTCGGGTTGATGCCTTAATTTATAAAGGAGATGATTTGATTGATTATTTTAAAATAGTAAATAGTAAATCTTCAAAGAACTTGCTTCTCTTTCATCTAACCAACATGTTCACTAGTTAGGTAATAGCACCCTTACTGGTTAGCCAGAATTCACACTTAGTGCCCGGGTAGATGCCTTGGTTAACAAAGGAGTTTGATTTGATTCCAGGCTTTATCGTGGCAGGTATTTTAACAAACTGAAGAATAAAATCAACAAGGTCAAATGCGTATGTATTAAAATTGACCTTCACTTTTTATGTGGAAAGTAAGCTTTTTTAATCAATTAAATCTATTTTAGCCTTTAAAAAAAAACAAGAATGCAAATTAAGTAGCAAACATAGAAGTGTAGTGATAACTGTTTTCAATCAATTTCCACAAAATTCTAAGGCAGAAATATAACAAAAAGATGTCCATAAAATTACAGTACTAACAGTATGATATACATGTTATATTTCTCATTCAACAAAAATGTAGAAGAAATTATCACGCTAGTTCTGCTTATATGGGTCTTCTTGTACCATAGTGGCACTGAATATGCTTTTGGTTCTTGGCTATAATTTTTCTGCTGTTCTGACACCCTGCATGAGGACATATTGCCTCTACACATAGTCCTTAAATATCTTTGGTCCCTCTATTCATTCCTCTTTGAGTTATAAGATAAATTGTTCTCTCAGAATTGGTTTAGAATTACACATCTTTACATAAGTAACATTTACTACAAATATTTTCCCTCTATTGAAAATAGATTATTCCATATAATACGTTCTGATTATGATTTCACCTTCCCCATCCACTCCAGCAACCCTCTATTTTTCCTCCCATCTGATTCAACACCCTTTCTGCCAAGAACATGCAAAAACTTTCTTAAGCTATTTGTAAACTCATTGATATTCCCGAGTTCCTTTTATTTCTAATGACAAAGCATGGCTTCAGTCTGCACTCCATGCCTTGCCCATGCTGACTTAACCTAATATTTCCATGTCATTTTCACTGTTTTCTGATTTTCACGATGGAATTTCATATTTGAAGTAACTCATCAAGATTGCTTATTGCGTTAATGTTTTGGAGTTAGTTTAAAATGTTCAGAGGCTTCTAAAACTTCAGAGTTGATCTATCACATACCACCATGACACTTCACTTTGGTGTTCATGATAGACTATTCTCAATCAGTAGAAACAACACAGAATATTATTCTTTAATTATAATGGATTCTCTTTTTTCTTTGATTTATGAGAATACTAACCACACTCTCTTTTTTAAAGAAAGAAGCTTTTTTATTTTATTTTAATTTTTATTGAAATTTTCTGACTCCTCCACTCCTCCCATTTCCCTCCCTCTCCAGCCTGAAGAGCAGTCAGGGTTCCCTGCCCTGTGGGAAGTCCTAGCCCCCCCCCCCCATCCAGGTCTAGGAAGGTGAGCATCCAAACAGGCTAGACACCCATAAAGCCAGCACATACAGTAGGATCAAAACCCAGTGCCATTGTCCTTGGCATCTCATCAGCCCTCATTGTCCGCCATGTTCAGAGAGTCCAGTTTTATCCCATGCTTTTTCAGTCCCAGTCCAGCTGGTCTTGGTGAGCTCCCATTAGATCAGCCCCACTGTCTCAGTGGGTGGGTGCACCCCTCTCGGTCCTGACTTCTTTGCTCATGTTCTCCCTCCTTCTGCTCCTCATTTGGACCTTGGGAGCTCAGTCCAGTGCTCCAGTGTGGATCTCTGTCTCCATCTCCATCCATCGCCAGATGAAGGTTCTATGGTGATATGCAAGATATTCATCAGTATGGCTATAGGATAGGGCCATTTCAGACTCACTCTCCTCAGCTGCCCAAGGAACTCGCTGGGGACATCTCCCTGGACCCCTGGGAACCCCTCTAGAGTCAAGTCTCTTGCCAACCCTAAAATGGATCACTTAATTAAGATATATATTTCCCTGCTCCCATATTTATCCTTCCTTTATCCCAACCTTCCATTCCCCCAAGTTCCCCCCATCCTCCGCTTCTCATTTTTCTCTCCCCATCTCCCCTTCTCCCATCCCACCCCACCCCCAAGTTCCCAATTTTTGCCCGGCAATCTTGTCTACTTCTAATATCCAGGAGGATAACTATATGTTTTTCTTTGTGTTCACCTTCTTATTTAGCTTCTCTAGGATGATGAATTATAGGCTCAATGTCCTTTATTTATGGCTTGAAACCAATTATGAGTGAGTACATCCCATGTTTATATTTTTGGGTCTGTGTTACCTCACTCAGGATAATGTTTTCTATTTCCATCCATTTGGATGTAAAATTCAAGAAGTCACTGTTTTTTACTGCTGAGTAGTACTCTAATATGTATTTATTCCACACTTTCTTCATCCATTCTTCCATTGAAGGATATCTAGGCTGTTTCCAGATTCTGGATATTAAGTACTCTACAACACGTGGGCACAGGAGACTACTTTCTACATATTACCCCAGCAGCACAGACATTAAAGACAACATTGAATAAATGGGACCACCTGCAACTGAGAAGCTTCTGTAAAGCAAAGGACGCTGTCACTAAGAAAAAAAGGCAACCTACTGACTGGGAGAAGATCTTCACCAACCCCGTAACAGACAAAGGTCTGATCTCCAAAATATATAAAGAACTCAAGAAACTAGATTTTAAATGCTAATTAACCCAATTAAAAAATGGGGCACTGAACTGAACAGAGAATTCTCAACAGAAGAAGTTCAAATGGCCAAAAGACACTTAAGGTCATGCTCAACCTCCTTAGTGATCAGGGAAATGCAAATCAAAACAACTTTGAGATACCATCTTACACCTGCTAGAATGGCTAAAATCGAAAACACCAATCCTTTGCTGGAGAGGATGTGGAGTAAGGGGTACACTCATCCATTGCTGGTGGGAATGCAAACTTGTGCAACCACTCTGGAAAGCAGTATGGCAGTTCCTCAGGAAATTCGGGATCAACCTACCCCAGGGCCCAGCAATACTACTCTTGGGAATATACCCAAGAGATGCCCTATCATACTACAAAAGTATTTGTTCAACTATATTCATAGCTTTTTTAAAAATAGACACTTTCTTTTCTTTTTTGCTTTTGTTTTACTATCTCTTATTCTTCATGCTTATTTTCTTTCAGGGTTTTATTTTTTACTTTAATATTTTACAAATAAACAATGAAGATAAGGAAACCTCTAACAGTTCAGTAAGAGTAACCAGGTACATTCTAGGCATTTAGAACCTGCATTACATCATAAAGTCCAATGACATAAGGATGGGGTTGTCATCATATTTCAAAGAGATAAGTTTTATTAAATACTTTTATCACTAAACTAGAACAGCAAGAACCAAATTATCAGTTTTTCCAAATGATAATTTTTCTTTTTTAGAAGACAGTCAAAACTCTCAAAGAACATTGAGATTCTTCTGTCTATAAAATGTTTATCAAATCCTGTCTCTCTTGGTTCTTAGAGACATGTGGATAATAAGAAAGTTTCCAAGGAATTCTATGTATTTTATCATTGATGAGGCAGATACCTTTTGGGGAAATTCAGTCTCTATATTCCATAAAAGCAAGTAAATTTATTACCTGTCCCTACTGCTCTTCCTCTTTTCTTTTCTAAAATAATCCTGTATTCACAAAATATTTTACAAAACTGCAGGAGTAAAGGACTAAAAGTCAGGAAAGAAAAAGAAAGGAAGCCACCTACACACCAAGACCATAAAGAGAAATATCATTACATGGCTTGAAACACTTTATAACAGACCGTTCAAGACACCAAAATACCTCACACTGCAGGATCTGGGACTCCTAGGTTCATGAAGATTGGTGCTAAGGGTTCACTGTCTTGTAGCAAATCATGTCCTCCCAATATTGTGCATTTCATTTAATACAAACATACCCAAAGTTCCAAAGCTACCATCTTGATATAAGTGTGAGCAGGCAAAGTTTGTCTTCCTGAGTCTGGGTACCACATTCTGGATGAATATTTCAATCTCCAATTTTGAGCTCCACTAATTACTGTGTTGAATTCATAATTACATTATTCATTTTTCTCAATAACTCAGTTGGTTGATATCTAGGCAACTAGAATGTTTCAATTTTACATTTTGTATAATACCAAAACACAATTTTTCTTCTTAAGATATTCAGGATTGATATATAGATCTTATAATGTAAAAGTATACAATGGACAGGTGTAAACAGAAAGGACATTTAAAAACATAAAACTTCCTACTCTTCTTTTGCAAAATGTTCTAAGTCAATTAGAAGGTAACCATGATAGTGACCTACCACACTTACCCTTTATGTAAAAAAACACAATATTCTGAAACCTTTACTAGAAAAGCAATCCTAAATAATTATTGCCAACTCACTGCCAATTAAATATGACTACATCCTTAAGACAAAATTGGTAGCTGACCCAATCAGATAAAAATACATGCTGGCCAGTAACATCAACTCTAAATCAAAAGTACCTTGCAGAAAAAATAAAAGAACATTAGGAATCGTAGATTCTCTCCTGGTATTCAACTGGTAACATGCTCAGAGGATCGCCCAATGATAGTAAAGACAGAATGGAATGTGATTCAAAGAACAACAGAAAGAAAGGAATGGCAAATCCCAGGAACAAAGCAGAAACATACTAAGTTAAAATCAAGGTCTACTATAATTGCTGTATCTCAGACTTCCTTGGATCTGAATATTCTACCAAGCCATAAACTATATTCAAAATTAAACAAGATTCTGTTCTCAGAAAATCTATAAAATCTTATATTCTTTTGCTCATGAGATGTCTTATGATGAGTTAATTTTTAGAGGTAATAAACTGAGTTCCTAATTGATCTTTACTAAAGGAAAGACTACCTGCCCATTGGGTACATGTATACACTGGCACATGTCCATGCACACACGTGTCATATATACATGAACATAGAAAGGAGAGAAGTGAAAACATTTTTTTTCACATGCTACCAAATAAACTCTCAAAATAACATGGACACATAATTATTGTTAAATTAGTAGGTATAATAATTCTTAAGTTCTGCCTATATTTTAATGTTTATACCAGGAATAGGTAGATTTGAACAAAGTTAATGCTTTTACATTAGTGCATGTTGTTAGGAACATTCTGTTCTTGTAAGGCTAATCAAAAAGTATTATTAGGAAGGTGCAGAGGAGTGGAGATAATTAGTCAAGGATTATATTTAATAGATATTCCTTACATTTATATCTGTTACATGTGGGTAATTTGTTGGATGCTGTGGATGTTAATAGAAAATATGGATAAGCTGGACATAAGAAGAGATGACTAATTCTAATGGAAGCTGGAGCAATTCTGCTATTATAGTCTGGTGTTGTACATGTGAGGTTTATAAAACTAGGTAGGAACTTTCATTAGCTCACGGAAGTGTCAAAACTCCAGGTCTGTAAAATTTGTCATTGTTCTTAGGTGCTGAAGAAAACATAAAATAAACTTTTGAGGCTAGAACTAAAGCATGTTCTATGGTTAGCTATCTTTATCTGACATTAAGAATGCATTGTAAATTTCTGATGATATAGTTGTACCTACTCTCAATGTGATAAGTTATTAATATTTAAATTTTAAAACTGATTTCAGCATCATTTTATAATATTTAGTAAGCAATAATAGTCTTTTCTCATGTATTTCAACATGCTCCTTAATTTTCAATGAAATTATAGGCATTACTTATTGAATTATTAGTATGCCATATATTACATCTTGATATACACTATCTTCTTCATCATTATGACAACCTATATACAAACTAGTAAGTTTTATTTATGATAAAAGATAAATCAAAAAAGGCAGATAAAATGGTAATTTTAGAGATTTAATTCAATTCCAAGGTTGACTTATGTTATTTTAGAAATTAAATCATTCACTTATGTCATGTTTTAGATGAATGTTGTTTAAAACTGTTTAATATTGTAATGTTTATGTGAGCAAATGTATAATTTCCTAATATATGACTTTGACTACACAATTCTACTTTTAAATCTCAGAGAGAAGTAATTTTGAGACATTAAAAATGCATAACATTATTTTAACCCATTAAAATGGGGCTACAGATATTATAAGAAGCCACATGCCAGTAAAGTTCACAGTTGTAAAGATACTCCATATTGCATTAACTGGTAATAAAAAGAATGAGACACAGGACACATGTAGTTTTATGTTGATGTGTCCTCTATATGCTCATGTCCATATAGTTAAATAACTTATTCCCACTTAGAAGCACTAGTTATGAAAGGTTATTGAACTTCTAAGGTGTAGAGCCTCATTACAGGAATATGTTTACAGAGAAAAGACCCTATGGTTTGATTGTGTAGCCCCAATTCCTGCCCTATTCTACTTCTTGTCTGCAGATTCTGTGACCATCCATCTCGTATCATTAGCTGAACTTACTTCATAGTGATGGATCATATCCTTTCAATAGTGCAGGCAAATTTAACCCTTTCTCCCTAAATAGCTTCAATTCATGTAATGATAACAAGAAAAGAAAAAAAAAGTTAACTCATTCATAATTTTGTATTAGTATACTCCTACCAAATAAGTAGGGTCATTGCTGTGATACAGCTGTGTTTCTCAAGCATTTGGACTCAGTTTACAGAGGAAATGTGGAAGCCCTTGCAATTTTGAGTCAGAGATTTTCTAAAATACTTTAAATAGAGAATGGTTGGACATTCTGGTAAAGGTTTATAAGATCAGAATGCATTGAGAAATCAGTATAGTGAAGGCCTTACTACTGGGATTTTTTTTTCTTTCTTTCTTTCTTTTTTTTGGATTTTCGAGACAGGGTTTCTTATTAGTGAACAACGACTCTGTTAATGACCATACTAGAGAGAAATGTGTTGTAACATTATTCTGGCAAAGAACATGGCAACTTTGACTCTTGTCTTAAGGAATTTAGTGAAGCTGAATTCAAAAGTTATGGGGTAATTTATTTGGATAAGTGAATTTCAACTACAAATAGTATTCAGACTGTGTTATGGTTGCTGCTCATTGCTCTTTCCCAAGCCTGTAGTGAGATAAAACAATAAATTGAAGCATAAGGATCTGAAAATATCCTTTCATGGGGAAAGGAACATGAATTACTTACGTTGTACATAGCTAGGTAAAGAAGCAGCTGTAACTCTTAAAGAGATTGCTTTCTTTCCACAGCAAACTAGTGCTCCCTACCAAGTAATAAGAAAGTTACATGTGTGTAAGATTCCATTCATCCATGACTCTAATTGTAAAATTGCAAACTCATTTGAAAAAGAAATCATGACCTAAACATAAAAATTAGGGAGTATTCTGCTTCAGAAAAAAAAAAAAAAACTGTTCAGGAGAGTGTTTTCTCAGAGTAATCCACCAAGGCATACAGAGGCCACTGTAGATTTTTTTTTTCTGATGAGGGCAAACTACATCTTGTGTTGGAAGCATAACTGAGCAATGTCATCACATGTACTGATTTTGCCATCATACAAGATGTGAAAGTACTGGATTATTGAAATCTTGGGCCAAGGGCCAAAAGAGATGGTGAAGACAGGCAATGTATGGCCCTAAAAGGTAATCAGTCATAGGTGAAAGCGAAACAACCTAGATAAAGGATGCAGGAAAT
Source organism: Microtus oregoni (assembly GCF_018167655.1). Lineage (NCBI taxonomy): Eukaryota > Metazoa > Chordata > Mammalia > Rodentia > Cricetidae > Microtus > Microtus oregoni. The sequence continues at coordinate 917,437 of NW_024543208.1, read as the reverse complement.
TATGGACTAATGACTCATCTGCGGAGGAAAGCTGTGGACATGAAGTGATCATGTATAATATTGAGTGCTTATGTTCTGCATGTTGCATAGCAGTGATTGTGCGGCTACCCAAGGTTTTGGAGCCTGAATATTTCAATCAACAGCTCCAGATACTTAATATGAAACAGAATTTAGTATTCGCTCCATCCGTCTTGTTTATTTCATTATTTCCACTTTATACCCATTTTTTTCTCATTTTTAAAATGAGAATATTTACTTTTTGTTGTTTAATGCATTTTCTCTCCCCATTCAATCAATACATAATTTGTTATTATATTTGACATTTCTGAGGCATGCATTTAAAGATTTATTTGAGTTTCTGAATAAGCTTTCAACTTTTAAACAGTATTAGATCTTTTAAAGACAATGAGGACTTTTGATGTTGACATGATTATATTTTTTATTAAGATAAATTCATAGGTCCTAGAGAACTAATTACAAGGGAACTAGTAACAGAAAGTACTTTGAATGTAAATTATTATTACTGTATTCATTCATTGGAATAATTTGTCCCCAGATGGTGGCACTGTTTTTGAAAATTGTGGAACTTTTATAGAAGCCTTGCTGGGAGATCATAAAGGGAACGTCTTGAGGTTTTATAGAACAGACTGAAATCCTATTCTTTCTCCACTTCATAGGTGCAATGGAAACAGCCACTTCATACTTCTTCATGTCTGCACTTCCTGCTTTATTGTTGTGTATTTCATAAACTGTAAGACACTCTCTGAAGTAAATTATTGCCAGATATATGAATACAAAATGATAAAACATCAAACATACTATTGCATTGATATTACTTTATATAATTAACTGTCATGACATCTCTGCTGAAAGTCAACTAAACAATAGCTATGTCTTTATCTACCTTATAGAGTACTTGATAAATATCATGGTAATTAATATTGGTTCAATAATTTATCCAAAAGATATACTTAATTACCTTCTATTTTCCTTTATTATTTATTCCTTCATATTTTGTATGCAGTAGATGGTAAACTAACTTAGCTTTGAATTAGAAATTAAGTTGCTATGGAAAGATTTTCTAGTTAGAAATTGTGGTGTATAACTAAGAAGGATTAAAAAAACAGTTTTAAAATTAACAGTCTACTATTGGATTCTCGCTTTAACATATAACATCTTAATTTTAAGTAAATAACTAATATTCTTGTAGTAACACTAAATTGTGAGTTTTCATTTCAAAATTATCACTAGAGGAAGATGTATTTTGATATATTGTGGAAAGAATATCTAGATGAAATATATGTAGTCAAACAGTGAAAATGACAAAGCATGATTTCTTGTACTCCTCTATTCCAAGAATAGCTGAAATAGCAAACTCTTCAGCAGCAGATCTGTGAAGTTATTGAATTACAATACCCTCAACATTCTATCACCACATATTTTCTTCTATAAAGTAAAACATGATTTATTTCTTATTTTCTTTGATTTTGATAATGATGGACAGGAGAAAAGAATCTCCTGAAATATATATCAAATCATGTAAAAGATATTAATTTGTCAACGTAATATATATTACCTAAACTGTTGCAAATCATGTCATGAAAATTTGTAGTCCAATTATCAGGCACATGGCAGGCTTCTAGAATAAGCTATTAAGCACCTCCACATTCCTTGCACAATGTCCAGTGCTGGTCAATTTTCTGCTTCTCATTTGTTTCCTCTCCCTTGTCTAGTTGTCTGCTCATTTTGCCTTTGAGTTAATCCTGAAATGTTCATTCTTCTTCTTGGGTTCTAGGCATTAAAATTGAGATCTTACATCTGTCTGGTAAATGTACTGTGTAATATTTTTTTATAGGTGACCTTGCTAAAAAAATGAATCCAACAAAGTCATTGCAAATGTGGATGGAACTATAGGATGCTTGTGGAAAATGGCTTCCTTACTCCGTATAATTTTTAAGTTTTTTTTTGTAGTTTCAAACAAGGTTGTCATCAAGACAATATTGTAAATACCAGAATTACATTTAAATAGAACCATAATGTTTTCTTAATTTTTTATAATATTCATGTGACAGTCTTAAGGAACAATCTAAGTAGTTCTTAGATACAAAATGTTATTTTTTTAAAGTGATCCCTTGAAAGGATCAATTTAATACAAAACATACTTCCAAACTTTTGGCCAGAGAAAAGCCAGAGGCTGTGCCAGAAGCACTTTGGAGACGATGTCTCTATGCAGAAATTGTATATTTAATAATATGGTCATATAAAGAATATTTTTATTTTGTTTGAGTCTTTGTTAATTACCAAGTGGATTAACAAAGTGAGAGGACAGAGGTCTAAAGCTGTTGTCTTTCATAGATGAAGTGATTATTGCCAGTCATCTCAGAAATCAGTTGATTATTTTCTAAATGTTATTAGCTCTGTGAGCAGATAGCATATGGGGCTTACATTTGCTCAGACTGGAAATAATTAATGTAAATATAAATACTGACTTTGGTCTTTAGCCATGACTGTACCTTCACTTCATGTTTCATTGTATCACCTTTCCACACAAAACAAAATTCTACATGTCGTTGGATGTGTCACTGAGAAAAGCTCAGTAGGTCATTTAATCTTTTGGGTGTTCCTCACTAGACTAGTGATTTTCAAGACATTTCTAACTATGAATTCTATAGGAAAGCAACAAAACTTAGCATATCAAACAAAACAACTTCATATTAATATCTGATCTCACAGCATTAATATTAAAAATAAAATAAATAAAATTAAAATTTTAAAATTATTTACATATATTAATAAATATAAATTTACTATATCAAAATATACTTAATCTAAAGATAATTTACAAGAAATGTGCACTTAAATAATGATACAATGATAAATACATGGGATGATTATAGGAAAAAATTACATTTTACATTTGAAAAGTTTATACTCCATGGTTACTTTGACTGGAAAGAAAATGAAAAAGGAAGGAAGGAAGGAAGGAAGGAAGGGAGGGAGGGAGGGAGATGAGATTTGTCTTTGATGAGGAAGGAAAAATACACTAATGTGTGGTTATTATGAGTCAGTTCAATAACATGCCCATTTAATAGAATAATTGAAGTAGCCTTTGTCTTTGGGTCTATGACTTGTCTGACCAAAGATCCTTAGACTAATACAAGTGGCCAGCATGGGTTTCAACTTGAGGACCAAGGTTTAAATTCAATCATGACATTGAGCTTGAGTCATGACATTTGTGCAAGGATCACACCAATATGCATAAGTTGCCAGGTTAGTTGCTATTGAAAATCATATTGATCTCAGATGAATAAGACCAATGATTATTTTCTTCTCCAGTAACTTGCTCAGAATCTTCCAGATGACCAGTAGGGATTAAGCTTCTAAATCAGCATCAGCTTGATTTCTCCAAGTTCTATGACTCAAGTGCATGGTATCTTCAGAAATACAATCTTACTTTCAAGTTCTGTAAGTTATCCAAGAGATTTGGCAATAACTTGTAATTATTTTTGCATTTATGACAAGATACTAGAGAAGAAATTAATTCCTGGCACTGATTTTATACTTGTTGTTAGCATAATTGTTCATAGTATGGGCATTATTACCTCATTTTAGAGTAATTTCACTGCAATGTTTTATGTAGATATACATACATATTTTAGGAAGCTTCTATATTAATAGTTTACACTTGAGGCTTTTGATAGGTTTTTGGTTTTGTTTACCTTTTCTGTATTTCTGCCTCTACCTATCTTCCCATCTTCTACTCTACTTAATATTATACCTTCTATTATTTTTCTTTAAACTTTTATATACTACTTTCTATCTACATTACCTCTAGAAATAGAAGTACACCTCTAAAGAGCCCCTTATTAATATTTGAACCTATATGCCTATTCCAAAAGAAATGCTCATATCTGAATATTCAAATCAAGTAAAAAACAAAAGAGAGAAAACAAATGATTGTTGACTTTCCTAGTCTGGATTATCTCACTTATAATGACTGTTTACAAATCCATCTATTTACATGAAAACTTAATAATTTTAATTTTGTAACAGCTGAATAATATCCAAATTATTATGATATTCAACGCAATACCCATGAACTTTCAAATGTAATCATGGGGTGAGTTGTAAAAATAATATTAAATTTCATATGGAAACATAAAAGACTCAGGATAACTGTTGCAATCCTGATTTTATAAAAAAAATCCCCTTAAGGTATCACCATCTTTGATTTCAAATTGTTATAAAAAGATACAATAATAAAAATAAAATGACATTGCCTAGACACAAGATCAGTGTACGAAACTAAAGAAACATGTACAAGCCGGTACAACAGCACGTACCTCGATTTTTTGCACAAAGAGGCAAACAATAGACATTGGAGAAAAGAAAGCATCGTTAACAAATTCTTAAAATCAAATTGGACATTAGTCTTTAGGGAGGTTCTTAAAGTAAAACATCACCATGAAGTTCTGATCTGATGGCACTGGTGTCCTTCAGAGTAGAGGACATTAGATCATCCTCGTTATGCACAAAAGAGTCCAAAAACAATGTAAAGATGGAGAATTCCATCTGCAAACAAAAAGGAGGGCCTTATTAAGAAGATTTACTTATGGGAAAAAGTATTTTTTAAGGTCTTAAATTGTGGATATTATTAAGATAAATGCTGTTTAGAAGCAAATATATATGCATATATATGTATTATGTATGTACATATATAAATGTATATATGGCCACACAAAAGTGTGTGTGTGTATTTGTGTGAGTATGTTCTGTGTGTGTGTTTGTGAAAGAGAGAGCAGTATCAACAACATACAAATTTTAGATTTTTCAGTTCATAAGACTTTATAATGTACATTTATGTTTACATCACCTAGTCTTAAGACCTTTGCTGTAGCAGCCTAAAGAACTTATGCAGAAATTTTGCTATTGTATCCCAATAGTTTATAATTATTGTGACTATGAACATTGAATTATCAGAAGACATTTCCTATTGGCTACATGAGGATTTCCACATCATATAAAAGTATCTTTCAAACTTGGAAAAACATACCAGAACAGAGATGAAGGTATTTTTATCTGAAAAGGACTTTCAGTGTGATATTTTATTATAAAAATCTGCCAATAGTCAATTCTCTTAATTTTGCATTTTTTTCAAAAAGACATTCCAGTGTCTTACAAACAGAAAATTTTACAGATTTTCTCTATTATTTAAGATAAATAACGTGCTAAAGAGAAAGAAAGCAACAAGAATGGACACAGAGAACAAACAGAGCAACAGATATACAAAACGTTGCTCAAAGATAGAGATACCAATTGGTACAAACAGAAAACTATATTTGAAGTAGTTCTATGAAATCATTTGATATATGTTATTATGTCAAATGTATTTTTGTTAAATTATATAATAGGAATATTTAAATATATAATAATTTGATTAATATATGTACATACAAAGATGTATGTGTATACACTGAATTTAATTAGGAAACTAACAAATATATTTCTATTCATAAAATTAACATTTCTAGTCTATTCTAAGCTAAAGTATATGGCTGAGCTTATTTCTGTACAATGAATACATATGTAATCAACAGTAGATAATAAAGATGCCAATAGTATTTTTCAGTTATTAGAGAAAGAGTGATAAATATATCCTCACTTATCTACAACTTCTTTTCTATTGCTGCAGTTACTCTGAAGTAATAAATGCACACCACACAAATACACACTCAAAACATTTTATCCTCAAACTTTAATCCATATCTAACACAGTGGCTAAACCCATTATACAATCATTACATTGGGTAGCAACAGTCCCAATGTTAGTAGTTTGCTTTGAGGAATTTTGAATAAGACAACAAAACGAAGGCTTTCCCCAGAGGGTAAATGTAATGGCTTTTTAGCTGTTTTGTAGCAAATCATGCTATTTAGGATTCCAGTTCTTATGGAAAATTCATACAATTTCAATATTGTACTAATTATCATTCTACAAAGTAATTTACAAAATACATTGGTGTTTAGGCAAAGGTGATGCCATCTCACTAAGATTAAGGTGGTTAAAAAACATGAGCTTTCAAAATTATTGTCTCTCCCACTGTAGGCTGCACTGTCAGAAACCAACCTTAGGGAAAATGATGAAGTTCATTATCAGAGATGCCCTCCACCTCCCCGGGCTTCTCTCCTTAGTCCTGTTACCTGAACCCCAGAAGCAATCTCTTGGCAAAGACTCAGCTCCAATTTATAATTCTCTTCTGTTTCTTGACATGTACTCAGTTCATCTACGGAAGTACTTGCGCAGTGGCAAATCATTAACATGTTGAAGAAATAACACGAAAAGATATTTCCCGCAAAAATTTAACACCTACCTGTTTCCAATATACAGCATACAGTTTAAAAGAAAATTAAGAAAATTGAAATTGAAATATCAGTTGACATTGCACATAATTTGGATTAAGGGCGTTCATTTATATAATATCCATCAACTGCATCATAAGGGGAGTTACTTTATACTTCTCCAAAAGTATAAAACAATTGTGTGATATCCTTGGTCTCAAGGGAACATGGGACAAAATACATCAATGTAATATATGACTAGATATGGCCTTCCAAAGAACTTTAAATCAATTCAAGGACTCCAAAAATTATTTGGTTCAGAAGCCACCATTAGGACAATAATATATAACTTGATCAATTTATTCAAACCCCTTGAGATCCAGAAAATATATCATTATTACATAAATTACAATAATCATAAGGCAGGAGAGGGTTACAGAAATGTGGAGAATACAAACAATACATTTGATACTCTGTGGAACAATTTATAGCTGTTGTATTCTTACAATTATTAGCCTTTCTCCTGTTATTTTCTATTTGATCTATTATTAATTTAAAAGTTCTTCTCTTTATTAAAAATATCTGCAAAGACTGACAACCAACAAATTCTCATTAGAAATAGCCAAATGTAATCATTTAGGACAGTTTTTATTTTCTTCTTAAAATCATGTTACAGTAGGATGATGGAAGCAAAAGTGATTATTGTACTTACATAAGTTGTAAAGGAGCGCCAAAGAAGAGAAGATAGAAAGATTTAAGACCCAGAGCTGTGAACAAACTCATCAAAACAATGTCTTAAGTACAAAACAGGGCAGTTGCACATAGGAGTGGCAAATTGTAAAGATCTGAGAAAGATTATACCAGGCAAAATCCTAACATGGATGTAGGCAGTGACCAGGAAGTTGCATCTTTACATGGGAAGCCCTTAACAATTGATGATTACTGGTAGAGAGAAAACAGGTTTTCTTTTCAAAGATATCGTCCCTGAATTGTTTCCATGCTCTGGAAAATAGTCCCAGGCCCATGTACATACTGGATCCATTGGTTGCATTAAGGTAACACACAGTGAAATTAGTGGAAAAAAAAATAACGTGAAGTTGGGAGGGAATAATAGTTGATGGGTATGGAGGATAAGTTGGAGTAGAGGGAACTCATAGTGAACTTGACCAAAACACATATTTACAAAATTCTCAAACAATGTTACTAATGTAAAAACTGATAGAAGTTTATAACTTGGGCCACTTATGGAAATGGCTATTAAATATAGTGGACTCAGGACAAGCTAATGCTACATGCATTATACAACACGTGTAATAGTCTACCATTTATCCATCCTTTCTTTCAGGTCTTTAATAGGGTAGTTCAGTTTTCTAAGGATAATCTCCAATCACTGACCAAGACACAATTAAAGCAGATCAGCTACAAATTTTGCATTATCTGAGAACACTTATTTATACCTTCATTCTTGTTCACATTACCTAACTAATTTCTAGATCAAAATGAAGTAGGAGGCAATTAATTTGAATAGTGAAGGTAAATACCTTAAGTTCACTTTTCTCCATGTTAAGTACCTTGTCAAATGTAACACAGACAGTGCAGATGGAGTATGTACTTATGTTTCTGTAATGCCTATATGTGCTCAGAACTGATCCTGCAGTTAATATACTAGTCTCAGAGAAAAGGTAACAGAGCTTGTGGAAATAAGAGAGAGTGGATAATTGAAAGGGGAGACATTTAGTAGGACGATGTTACAAGTTGACATAATAAGACACATAACTTGTAAAACACAAGTGTTTTCAAATAAAGTTTATTAGGGAGATAGAGACAAGGACAAATGGAACAGGAGGGGAAATTATGACAAAAACCAAAGCAAACATGAAAGGTCAAGAAGTAAACTGGTAAGTGTTTAATCAAGTTTGTCCTCCAGAAATCCTAAGGACTTCAATGACTGCGGCACAGATTTGTTCTGAGTGATGAAGAGAAGGTGAGAGAAGAGAGTTTGTTTTGTTTTGTATTTAAAAAAAGCATGGGATAAAACTGGACTCTCCGAACATGGTGGACAATGAGGGCTGATGAGAAGCCAAGGACAATGGCACTGGGTTTTAATTCTACTGCATGTACTGGCTTTGTGGGAGCCTAGCCTGTTTGGATGCTCACCTTCCTAGACCTGGATGGAGGGGGGAAGACTTTGAACTTCCCAAAGGGCAGGGAACCCTGACTACTCTTTGATGGAGGAAGGTCATTGGCTAATAAAGGCACTGCCCTGGCCCATTTTATTGGTTAGAGGATAGGTGGGAGGAGTAAACAGAACAAAATGCTGGGAGGAAGAGGAAGTGAGCTTGGAGACTCGACCGCTTTCCTCGCGGGAGCAGGAAAGCAGAAGCGAGCAGCTCGGAGCTTGCTCGCCAAATTTATAGGCAGACATTAGCCCGAGGCGAACACGCCCCTTAAGGGGCGGGACTTATCCCTACATCTCCCCTTTTTGTCTAAATAAGACAGAACTAAACCAAATACAACTACATACAATAACAACAAATAATAAATACAACAAACAATATTGAGAACAAAAGCTTTGCTAAACATTCTATCTCAAGAAGTCCAAATAATGTAAAGAGTAACTACAATTATATAATCTTCAACTCAGTCAAAGATCTGAGAAGGGAATAAACACTACTCAACAAACGAGATATATCCAAAATGTGCAACAATTGACAGAGACAACTGACTACCTGGGCAATCACCCAAAGTCTCGTTTGCAACGTTGAGTCAACCAATTTTGGCTAAGGCCTAACATAACTGACATACCATTATTAAAGGCAAGGAACTTTTCAAAACTATCTTACCCTGTCTTGGCAGGATATGACAGTCCTGTTTTATCCATTGATGCACGCTCTGTATCTGTGTCAGTGGTTGAGGTATGGGCATTTCTTTGCCCAAAGGCCAGTTCTGCCAAATAGAAAGGCTCCAGATGGAGTGTTTTTGGTGCTCAACAGGGCAGTGCCTTTATTAGCCAATGACCTTCCTCCATCATTTCCCCTTTTTCGGTTTAAACAAAAAAAAAAGGCTTTAACATAGCAAAATTACATATAACAAAACAGTTATCAAGTAAAAGTTACAATAATCCTTATCATAACTAAGGAAAACTATAACTAACTATTCTTAACTCCATCAAAGACTCCAGAAAGATACAATACTACCTAAGCAAACAAGAAAAAATCAACTTTTAAAACTCTAGACATGACAGAGACATCTTGCTGCCTGGACAGTCACCCAAGGTTCCTCTGTACCTTTGGGGCATCCATCTTCAGCCTTCAGGCCCATGGTATCCAGCAGACATTTCCATAAAGCAGGAAAATTCAAAGTCAGTTCAGTCACTATCTGTTGTGTCCTGCAGAATGTCTCGCAGACTCTTTCATGAATCAGGAACCCCGAAAGATCATCTCACCTTAGGCAAGTTCAGTAGTCCTCTCTCTGCGGGTTCTCTGTGTCCAGTTTATGCAATAGTCCAGGCAAGAGCAGTTTCTTGCCCAAATGGCTATCAAACTCCATAAGGTGCCTCTTCGATGCCCATCTTACTCTTGAAGTACATTGGTGCTGCCAGGAGCAGAGTGTCTCATTGTCATGAAAAGTCCTCAGTTATTAAAACATTAAATGTCCTATTCTGTAATCTTTGAAAGACATGAAGAATGTCTATCTAAAATATATCTCTATATATCTAGAAAATCTAACATGACTACAAGCTTTACTATTATGATTATCCATCAACAACCTATATTTCCTAATTATACATTACATTTTAAAAATGAACTACACAATCACAATACCTTAATCAAAATCAGAAACACGTATAACAAAATTGACCTTAAATCTCTATCAATAAAGCAAAGTCTATACTAATGCAAATTATTCATATCTATATCATATCCCCCTTTAAATGTAAAAGAACGTTTATAAACCATATTTGGGAACATGGGCGCAGTTTTTTCTCTCCAAACTGCTTCCTGCTGAATGGGGGCGTCGTTAATTAGGTCTTTCATGGTATAACCTGTGTGCTAGTTTCATCTCAGTTGGCAGTTGAGCGAAGCAATTTTCTGAAGATGTTCACTGCAACCCTTCAGGAGGGCGTGGTCCATCATACCAAATCGGAATAGAAGAAATGAACAGCGTCTCATCCTCTGTGAAAACAAAATAAGAAACTCCTTTCCAAAGCATCATGTCCTTAGATCCAAATTTCAAAGTTAAGGCATCAAAATATCTATGTCGGATTAGTTCAGCAGCATTTATCAATAAATATCTTTTAGCAGCTGTTGCTTCTTCCTCAGCATTCAAACAATTCAAAGAGAGCATAATAGCATACAGTATCAAGATTCTCTGTGTATTTTCCATCTTTGTGCAGCTTTGTTTTAACCTCTATTTTGTTTATTTTTACTTTTAACTCTTTGCTTTTTGAGACAGGTTCTCTGTATCTTTGACCTGAAGTAACTCTGTAAACCAGGCTGTCTTTGAACTCTCAGAGATCCGCCTGTCTCTGCCTCCCAGGCATTCGGGATTAAAGGTGTACACTACTACACCTTGAACTCACAGAGATCTGTTTGTCTCTGCCTTCTAGGCACTGGGATTAAAGGCGTGTGCTACCACACACACAACTTTCTTCCTTTTTTTTTGTTACTTTAAGAACTTTAAATTTTAGTCTGCATATATTTTTAACATACTTCAAACCATTTAGAAATTTTCTTTGTCTTTGAATCTCTCTTTACTGTATATCTCTCTTTTTATGACCACATGAATCTTTAATTTACCAAGCGATGTCAGTAGGATTAAAGGCGTGGCTTTGCCAGCTAGATCCAGTCCATTCCTTAGCTTTCCAGCCTCATGGCTGAGGTACTGGCTGTAGCCATGTTTACTGCAACAACTGTATGGCATTTCAAGGTCCCTGCCAGCAAGTGAGCTACAACAGACAACACTCAATTCCTCTCGGTAGCAGGCCCTCCTGCCTCAAACAGTCAGAGTTTGCCCTGGCAGGATGGCCCAGAAAGCTGGAATTTTTAAACAGCGCAACTTTTTTCCTGCTATGGCTGAAAACCGAAAAGCATGCGTTCAGCTTTTCGTCAACACCGTTTAAGTGTTTCGTGGCAGGACCTCTTAATGAGCTGCAGGCTTTGCAGCTAAAGCTGAGTCAGGAAGCCTCTCTTAGATGAGGCGCTTGCTTGCCTCGAGCAAGCAGAGTAGAACCGAGAAATTGCTGCTACCAAGAAACCAGGCACAATGCTTTCATTTTGTTCTAGAATTACTTTCCAAGCTGTCTCAGGCTTTATGTGGAAGCAGTTGTCCACGTGGGCGCCATATGTAGTATTATGGGGCGGGTGGCCGGGGTGCTGGGAATGCAGCCCCGCCGCCCTTATTACTTCAACTCTTTGGACTGAAGAGGGAGAGGGAGAGGAGTGGTGGGAGGGGGAGGGAAATGGGAGGTGGGGAGGAGGTGGAAATTTTTTCAATAATAATAATAAAAAAGAAAAACAAAGAAAAAAAACAGTTTAAGAGGAATACACTCCTGGGTACTACTCTCTACCCAACATCTGGATTCCCCTCTTTTTTCCTGGTCAACATAGGAGGAAACTAAAAATGAAGTTCATCTTAATAAAGAAAATTGGGTCCAATTAAAAGTAGAGTATTATGTCAAAGGTTACATTTTCAACCTTTATGATGCCTCATTGTATTTTCCCCCAAGACACAAAGGGAAAGCAATGAGCAATTTTAATTCAGAAGAAATCTCATAGATTTTCTTAAGAAAAAGTTGAAATGAAGAGGCAATAAGTAAAGGAAATGGTTTCCAAACATTTGAACCTTCCCCAATCACAGAAAATACACTTCTGGGCATTGTATAGGATAAAGGACAGCATGTGGCCATATGTATACTGGAGAATAAGTTGTAGCAGTAACGCAGGGGAATGTGCATGACACAAAATGTTGTAAAGCAACAATAGAAAAGAATTACAGGCCACCGAGCTAGTAAGAATATTTCTTATTCATTGAGGCTATATTGACTCTACTTTGTAGGGCATGCAACACTTTAAAAACATTTCTTAAATAAAATATTTTCATTTATTTAGATTAATTTATGTATTTATTTATTCTTATTTATCTCAATTACAGCTGTCTATTTGCTTCTAAAATTAAGTTTTTGTTATATAGGTATAGATTTATGTGCATATATTTAATTTTGTGGTAGTGATAAAATCGTGCTGTATTTTGAATTCCAAATTATACTAATTCATTATGAGTAGATCATAAAATAGATAGGCTTTTATATATTACATCTATCTTTCTACTATGCTATAGTTTCCTTGAAATTTATTTGTATTTTATTATTTTTTTTCTTTAGTGCATGTGTGTGTGTGTGTGTGTGTGTGTGTATGTTTATGTGTTTTGAAGCAGGTTCTTACTCTGTAGAGAAGGTTGGCTTGCATCTTACTGTGTATCTCAGACTAACAACTCACCTGTGATTCTTTTGCCTCTACTTTTCAGATGTTAGGTTTATTATCATGATCTACCAAGCTCAGTTTTTATTCAAATTTTCTGCATGCACATATATAATATATACATGCAAAAAATTTGAATAAATATATTTATGTGCACATGAATATATGCACACATATGTAGAGTGTTTTGTGTGTGCATTTATCTGTGTTAAAAGGTAATTTTATTTTGTTTTCTTTCCTTGTAATATTTTTTTTATGGTATACCTACTCTAGAGAATCAAAGTTTTTTGATTTATCTAAAGATATTATGCAATTTCTTGCTTCAATTTTTGATAGAATTCACTGATGACCAACTGGATTATGGATTTTGGATTTTTGTGTTTTCTGTTTTGAAAGGTTAATTATTGTTGCAGCATGCCTTATACTCGTATTCTTATTTATATAATTTTCCCTTTGTCTCTAGATTATCAAAGTAGACTGAAAATTATTCACATTTGTTATCTTTGAATGCCTGTAAGCTTAGTATTGATAGCTTCACTTTCATTTATGATGTCAGTAATTGTGTTTTTTTTTTCATTTTTTGTTCAGGATTATCCATGCTTGTTGATAACTAACTATTGGTCTATTTTTTTAATGAAATTTTAATGTCATTTAATCTTTGTTGCTTTCCTTTAAAAATTAACTGATTATATTTTGAAGATTATTTCTTTTATTTTAATTACATTGGGTTTACTTCCTCATTTTCTGATTTCCAGTGTGAATACCTAGGTTATAAATGCTACAACTGCCTTGTTTTACTTTATGTAAATTCTATGTTATACATTTCCTCATATGTTCTGCTTAGCCTCAATCTAAGAATTCTGATGTTTTAAGCTCTACATTCTTTGAGTCCTAAACATTTTAAAATTATTTTGAAAATTCTTCTTGGACTGAAATGAAGTTAAAATTATGATGTTTAGCCTAAATGTTTGGGGATTTCCAAGCTATCCTGCTGTTAATAGATTTTGCTTAATTTAATCACAATATGTACTTTGGATTGTGTCTGTACACTGAAGGATTTTCAGGAGATCTCAAGACTTAGAAAGTCTACTTTAGGAAATCATACATGTTGTGTTTAGAATAATAAATACACTGCCAATAGTGACTGAAATACATCATTACTGTAAATTAGAACAAATTAGTTGATAGATTGGCACAAGTCATTTGAACTAAACTCATGACTGAGTGATATAATTTATATCAACAAACCCTACAAAGTTCATGGGAGCATCTTCATTTCCAACTATTATGACAAAAAATATTTGAGATAATCTACCTAAGGGAGAAATATTTAGTTGTCTAATAGTTTCAAATGTTTAGTTCATAGGTATTTGAAACATTGTTTTTGTTCCGTTGTACCAGTTAGTAAAAAGGTCCTAGTTAATACAACACAATACAGTGTGGGGTAAAATATACTGCGTCCTTCATGGTGAACAGGAATCAAAGAGAGACAGAAGAAGATGTTTTAAGCACTGTCCCATAGACCAAATACCAATTATCTAACTTCTTGACATTGGTCACGTCCAACGCAAGTTCTAGAATTCCAGAAAATACTTGAAGTTTATAACCCGGCTTTTACTGTGTTTACCCTCAGGAACACATTACACTCGGACTATAGCAGATGCCACAAATGACTATAAAGAGGCTTAAAATGTTCTTTTGCATAGTTTTACTGTAGCCATTGTAGTGACATAACATAGTCATCTGTGACTATGCTGTACTGTGTTTCAGAGAGTCCACAGTTCCTTCCTAGCCACAAATTTGTCCAAGCTGTGGTTATGTGAGAGCAGAAAGTCGCAGAAATGCGATTAGGTCTAAAAAGAAATGTCATCTGATAAAAAGAGGACCACAAGGATGTGGAAGTGTAGAAAGAATGCAGATAAAGGGGACATGAAAACTATTTCCTCAAGCCTTAATTTCAGGGCTATCTTTAGTAGTCAAGTGTTATATAAACAATAGATAAAATAATAAAAAAAACCTGTTTGTTCTCAAAGTCAACAGATAATCTAGTGTCTCTGCCTACCATTATCATTCTTCCCTGATTTCTCTATTGCCAAGGCTGTGCTGTACTTAGCAAGTGGTGACTAACTATGTAAGACTTGCAGGATGCTCAAAGCAGGATTCCTAGTGGATTCAGCTTGAAAAAAGGTAGCGTAAAAATACGGAGAGCACAGCAATTAATAATAACTGGTGAGTACCGAAGAACATGTAAAATTCACAAGGTATTCCCAAATATTATATCTGTTTATTCAAGCATATCTTGAAATAACGGAGTGTTATATTAATAAGGATGATTTAGATCAATTTTTAGAGACTATTATTGAGCATGATTCATGGTTTTCAGAACAGAAAAAAAATTAGATCCGAAAATCTGGCACAAAATTTAAAGAACTCTAAAATGAAAACCTGAGCAAGGGAAACTGTTTCCTGTAAAACTCCTTTAGTATTTGGAGTGCTGTTGCTGTCTTTGGAGCTCCTTGGAGACAAATCCATGTCACCCTTTGGGGGCCAACAGACTTCTGGCCAATTAAAGCTTCTTGTCCTCCCTCTGACCCACTATATAATGCCTTTCGTGCAGATCAAAGTAACCCAAAATCTGTAGAATGACAAAAATGGGGTAGTTCTAAGAAAAAGGTTAAAACAGATCTCACCGGGGCCCCTAGAGATTCCAAACTATCTCCTTCACAATATTGTAGTCAAGAAGGCTTTAGAGCTCTGTAATTTAAGGATCATTTGGCTCTCCCTGGAGGTATGAAGACTGCAGGACAACACTTAACAAAATGCTTTTTATTTTTATGTTATTTAAGCAGTTCCGAGATACAGTGAGAGAAAAATGGAGTTCAGGCTCCTTTCAGTGCTACAATGGTAGATTACCTAAAAAGAGGGATTTTATCTCATTTAAAATGAGTTTTCTTTTTAAGGATCATCTCAGTGGAAGATGACATTTACAGTGGACAAGATGTTTGGGGCAAAGACATGATGTACAGGAAGGAAGGAATAGAAAAGCTGGTGTTATTACGGTAGAGCAACTCTGTGGCAAATGTTAATGAAAATGCTCGGGATTAGCTATATAACCAACCAATTTTATACTCAAATTCATTTTGGGCAATGAGAGCTTGGCAAAAGTTTAATGATAAACAGCCAATTATCAGACAAAATTTTCTGAACCTAGGGATGAATAATTTGTGTACAGGAGAGTAGTTAGACAAAATGTGGCAGACATAGATGTGGCAGACAGCCTCATCAGGGCTATAGCATGCGACAATGCTACTCCTGACAGCCAGGCTGCTAGCTGACTTGAAAAATAGTTATTTAATGCAATGGGTCATCATCACAGAGGATATACACATGAAGTGAAAATATCCATGAAATATAATATCAAATCAATATCAAATGAAAATGTTAGCATGAGGGTTCAAAATTCAAAAAATTAAAAGCAAAATTTCTGTAGTTGTGATTTTTTCAGTCATTTTTACAGGGAATATTGAGCTACCTTGAGACCTCACCTATCATTCAAAAGGAAAAATAACTTCCTGGAGTTTGACACAATTATCATAAAGGTAAACACTGTGTTAATCAATGGCGTTCTGAATATAATGAGAAAAGTCTTTCAATAAGTCTTTTGAGGATGTGAACCAGCACAACTCTCAGACCAAACCCAAGAGGTCTTTACCCACCTATGTTAATAATATCCAACCTCCATCAGGCAACTCCACCAAGTGGGAGTGCAGGACTCGATTGACAGCCGGCTCTTGGATCATATTGTTAGTGTGAACAATCCTTTACACATGAATGGCACAAATCATAGCAAACTAAATTATTGATAGTATATGATACTTAATATTAATTAATGACTAATATACTGGTTTACACATTTATACTATACTTTGTTTTTAAGAGTGTTTGCTGTCTATTAAAACTGAAATTTGCTATTAAACTCTATGGTTCTAGCAGCTTCATGCAGATCAAATGTCCTGTAGCTTTTGATTGCATCAAAAGGTTCTGTCATGATGGATCACATCATTACAGCTCTCTTGACATGCTTTCAAGCTTCACTACATGACATCATTGTTAAATGACTGACTCCTTAATCAGATATCTCCTTGACAATAACCATCAAATTATGATGATTATTGTTAGTAATCATCTCTGTCCATCTTTGGTCTGGACAGAGTCATTGTTGACTCATCAAAGGTATCTTTCCAACTCCAGTACTTGAGTTTTCTGTTTTTCTTACACTTTTATCAATGTTTGCCATGCAAATGTATGTATATATATATATATATACATATATATATGCAACCATATACATACACATATGTGTATATGCATATACACATCCGTACATTTGATGTGCATTTAAAATATTGACCTTTCTATCATGACATAATTTGTTATGGATTATCACTGAAAATGCGAGGAAAAATTTAGAAAATCTTTAATTTCTGCAGTGTGAAACATTCCTAGAATTAAAGTTCCTCCATGACGTTCCCTGTTATCTTAGGTAATCTTTCTTGTTGAATTTACAGCACAATGAAGGCTTTTCAACAGTCTCTCATATCAGAATATTCTTTGTTAGGTAATTGGATTTAATCAGAGAAAATGAAACTTAAAAGCGTAGATAAACTTGAAATGAATAAATGAATTTCCAAATAAGTATAATTGAGATATACACTAAAAGGATAATTGTAGGTAATTATAGTCTTGTATGACAGTGCTAATGACAAGACAATTAAAACACTGAAGGGAGATATAAATCCTCTTAAAGTATTGCTCTATCTAATTGTAGTTAGTTAAATATTAGCAAAATGTTTACTGAGATTGAATCTACCATTATTGAAGAATCTCCTTTTTCCAATAAAGGATTCCTATGATATCATCAAAAAATATGAAATTTGGCAACAATAATAATGCAATCCAGTGCTACATTAATTGTAAGAGAAAAGTAAAAGTAGTAAGTGTTCACAATATTGAGCTTTTTGTTTCTTTGCTTCTTGCTTGTTTTTATTAATTACATTTTTCATTTGTTTACAAATCCTGACTCATCAAGCTGAGGCAGGACCAAGACCCCCTCTTGCATCAAGCCTAGGCAAGGCAACTCTACAAGCAGAATAAATTTCCCAAAGCTGGATCAAGTGCCATGGACAGGATTGCCACAAACAGATCAAGCCACACAACTGTCACACACATGCATAGAGACTAGGTCAGTCTCACACAATCTCCCTAGTTTTTGGTCCAGGGTGCGTTCGCTCCCATGAGCTCAGGACAGTTGTATCTGTGGGTTCCTCCATTTATGGCCTAGAGACCCCTGACTCATATAATCCCTTCCTCTTCTGTTCAACAGTATTCCCAGAGCTTGGCCCAGTGTTTGACTGTGAATGTGTGCATCTACTTCTATCGGTTACTGGATAGGGGCTCTCTGGAAACAATTAGGATAGTCATCAGTAGTAGGTCAGTTCAGGTACCCTCTTTTATCATTGCTAGGAGTCTTAGCTGGGGTTCATCCTTGTGGATTCCTGGGAGCTTCCTTGGCTCCAGGTTTCTTCCTCACCCCAAAATTTCACCCATCAAGACGGCTCTTTTATTAATATCTCCGACTTCAACCCACCCACCCCGATCCCACAGGTTTACATCTTTCCATCCTGCCCCCACACCTCCAGTTTAACCTGGTGATATCTTCTATTTTCCCTTCCCAGGAAAATTCATGTGTCACTCTTTGGGCCCTCCTTGTTTGATATGCAGTCTCTCTGTGGCTGTGGATTTCAGCATGGATTTTTTTTTTTTTTTTTACTTTACACTTAATATATACTTATGAGTTCATGTCATGCTTGCTTTTCTGGGTCTGAGTTACCTGAGAATGATTTTGTTCTCTAGTTTTGTTGCTCAAATAATGCCAATGCAAACTACTAGGTGAAGTAATAGATTTATAAATTCACTTTTGCCTCCTAATGAAAGTGACCTGAAATACTTCTCCATGAACATTGTGCCAGGCCTCTCAACAGAGAAATAAATGCTTTGTATCTTAAGTGTCAAATTAAAAC
This sequence comes from Microtus oregoni, assembly GCF_018167655.1. Classification (NCBI taxonomy): domain Eukaryota; kingdom Metazoa; phylum Chordata; class Mammalia; order Rodentia; family Cricetidae; genus Microtus; species Microtus oregoni. Next base: position 898,542 of record NW_024543208.1, on the reverse strand, counting down.
GGGACATTCAAAGAATAGAGAAAATAGCAAAGTCAGTCTTTTAAGTATTGTTCATTAATACAGATGTCAATGAACTTATTGCTTTTGTGAATTCATAAGTTATGTGAAGTCAATTTTATCTTTGACTATTTTATTGGTGAAGATTGGAGATAGCCATACTGATGAATGTCTCGCATATCACCATAGAACCTTCATCCGGCGATGAAGATGGAGATAGAGACAGAGACCCACATTGGAGCACTGGACTGAGTTCCCAAAGTCCAAATGAGGAGCAGAAGGAGGGAGAATATGAGCAAGGAAGTCAGGACCGCAAGGGGTGCACCCACCCAATGTGACAATGGGACTGATCTATTGGGAGGGAGCTCACCAAGGCCAATTGGACTGGGACTGAATAAGCATGGGATAAAACCAGACTCTCTGAACATGGCAGGCAATGAGGGCTGCTGAGAAGCCAAGGACAATGGCATTGGGTTTTGATCCTACTGCATGAACTGGCTTTGTGGGAGCCTAGGCAGTTTGGATGCTCAACTTACTAGACCTGGATAGAGGTGGGAGGACCTTGGACTTCCCGCAGGGCAGGGAATCCGGACTGCTCTTCAGACTAGAGAGGAGGGGGGATGGAGTGGGAGGAGGGAAAGAGAAGTGAGGGGAGGGGAGGGAAATGGGAGGTGGGGAGGAGGCAGAAATTTTTTCAATAAAAAAATAAATTAAAAAGAAAAGAATTACATGTATTTCTTCATGTTATGTACATGCACACATACATTACCAGGTCAAAGATGACAATTTCATTTGAATAACTATATTTTTATTGAAAACACTATCTTAAAAAGCTGGAAAGATAACTCCATGTGCTAGAAGACTTATTTTTCTTGCCGAGGACCTGAGTTTGGTTTCTAGCACTCACTTAGTGGCTCACAACAACCTGGAATTACAGTTTTATGGAATCAAAAGCTCTCTTCTGATTTCTCTGGTCACCTGACTGTACATGCTGCCCATATCCTCACACAGTAATACAAAAACACATATAAATGGAAATTTAATAAATTTTAAAGAATAAAATCTCATAATAAAATTGAGAGATTTGTTTATTTTGATTAAAAATAACCTAAATGTTGATGCAATTTTGTGAATAATTATGAGTACAAAATGGAAAATACTTTCTTATCAGTGATGTGGGAGTGATTTCTTATTAATAAAGAAACTGCCTAGACCCATTTGATAGGCCAACCCTTAGGTAGGCGGAGTAAACAGAACGGAACGCTGGGAGAAAGAAGCTGAGTCAGGGAGTCGCCATGATTCTCCCACTCCAGACAGACGCAGGTTAAGATCATTCCTGGTAAGCCAGCTCGTGGGCTACACAGATTAATAGAAATGGGTTAGATCAATATGTAAAAGCTAGCCAATAAGAAACTGAAACTAATGGGTCAGGCAGTGTTTAAAAGAATGCAGTTTCTGTATAATTATTTCGGGTAAAGCTAGCCATGCGGGCGGCCGCATGCCAGGGACGCAGCCCTGCCGCTCGTAACACAACAGAGTGGCGCCCAACGTGGGGCTAAATCCACTTAAAAACCTGAGAAGGCTTAAAAATAAGGGAGAGAGACTTTAACACAGATTTTTGCTGTTTGTTGGTGGCGTGCTGTAGAGAGATTTCCTGATTCGGCAACAGCAGCAGAAAAAAAAGCTGCGTCATTTTAAAGTGCGGCTTCTTGGGACTATGCCGCCAGTGCAAACTCTGGCTTTAAAGCATTTCAATGGATTTTATGGGACTGGATGTTTGTGTTCCCGCTTGGGATCGGAAGGAGAGTGCTCTCAGCGCTCCCCGCCTGCACCTGGGCAGATGGCAGAATCAGGCTTAGGCAGGCGGAAGAGCATGGTGGAAGAGATGTGTTTTCAGACTGCTCAGTGCTCTGCGTGTCAGATTTGGTTGTAACTTGGATAAAAAGAGTTTCTGTGCTGCATGCTCAGTCTCAAAATTAAACTACTGAGTGCGGCTCCAATGAGGACTTGCTGTGTGCCTGGAACTGTGCACAGCTCAGGGGCACCAAATGGATCTGAGGCAGGAGCGGCTGCTCCTTGCTGAACTGTGCTGGTTGGCAGGAACTACCGTAATTACCATAATAACAACACAGTTAAGGTTTAGACTGGGCAGGACACAGGTGGTACCGTATTACCTGTACATGGTGCAACTTAAGTTTTTAAGAAGTGCTTAACATTTTAAGAAATGCTCCTGGATAGTAAAAATATTACAGATTCACAATAAAACAGATTCAGACATAACAGACCTCAGTGGATCACAGTGTTGGATAAATGTACATAGGCTTGAGAGAGAAAAAAATAAGAATATAGAGAATAAAGTAAATGTCTTAAAAAAAGGGTAAAGTCTTTAAAGAGACAGAGTACAGATAGTTAAGAGATTAAAAGAAATAAAGAAAAATAAGCCACGTAAAAATGAAAAATTCACAGAGAGTCTGGATTATGTACATTGTGTTTTCTTTAAAATTTTTGACTGTAAAGGAGCTAAGTACAGACAGACATTTCATTACATGGGCTGCCAAGCTAAACCAGAATGGATATAAAGGTATTACGATTTCAAAATTTGGGTCTAAGGATATGATACTTTGGAAAGGGTCTTCTTTTGTTTTCACAGAGGACCAGACCCTGTGGATTTCTTCTATCCCAATTTGGTATGATAGACCACGACCTCCCGAAAAGTTGCTGTGAACATCTTCACAAAATTACTTCACTCAACTGCCAACTGAGATGAGCCTGACACACAGGTTACACCCTAAACGATCTGATTAACAACGCCCCCATTCAGCAGAAAGCAGTTTGGAGAGAAAAAACTGCGCCCATGTTCCCAAAATATTGTTTATAAATGTTCTTTTACATTTAAAGGGGGATATGATATAGGTATGAATAATTTGCATTGGTATGGATTTTAAGGTCAATTTTGTTATATGTATATGTATTTTTGATCTTGAATAAGGTGTGATTGTGTAGTTCATTTTTAAAATGTAATGTATAATTAGGAAATATAGGTTGTTGATGGATAATCATAATAGTCAAGTTTGTAGTCATGTTACTTAGATTTTCTAGATATATAGAGATATATTTCAGATAGGCATTCTTCATATCTCTCAAAGGCTACAGAATATGACATTTAAAATATTTTAATAACTTAGGACTTTTCATGACAATGAGACATATCTGCTCCTGGTGACACCAATCTACTTCGAGAGGAAGATGGGCATCGAAGAGGATCCTTATGGAGTTGGATAGCCATTTGGGCAAGAAACTGCTCTTGCCTGGACTGTTGCATAAAATGGACACAGAGAACCCTCAGAGAGAGGACTGCTGAACTTGCCTAAAGGTGAGACGGTCTTTCGGGGTTCCTGACTCATGAAAGAGTCTGCGAGACATTCTGCAGGATACAGCAGAAAGTGACTGAACTGTCTTTGGAATTTCCTGCTTCATGAAAATGTCTGCTGGATACTATGGGCCTGAAGGCTGAAGATGGATGCCCCAACCATACAAAAGAACTTTGGGTGACTGTCCAGGCAGCAAGATGTCTCTGTCATTTCTAGAGTTTTCTTATTTCTTGTTTACTTAGGTAGTATTATATCCTTCTGGAGTCTTTGATGGAGTTGAAGAATGAATAGATAGTTATAGTTTTCCTTAGTTATGATAAAAGATAAAATAGATATAAATATTGTAACTGTAATTCTTGCTTGATAACTGTTTTGCTATATGTAATTTTACTATGTTAAAGTTAAAGCCTTTCTTTTTTGTTTAAACAGAAAAAGGGGAAATGATGTGGGAGTGATTTCTTATTAATAAAGAAACTGCCTAGACCCATTTGATAGGCCAACCCTTAGGTAGGCGGAGTAAACAGAACGGAACGCTGGGAGAAAGAAGCTGAGTCAGGGAGTCGCCATGATTCTCCCACTCCAGACAGACGCAGGTTAAGATCATTCCTGGTAAGCCAGCTCATGGGCTACACAGATTAATAGAAATGGGTTAGATCAATATGTAAAAGCTAGCCAATAAGAAACTGAAACTAATGGGTCAGGCAGTGTTTAAAAGAATACAGTTTCTGTATAATTATTTCGGGTAAAGCTAGCCATGCGGGCGGCCGCATGCCAGGGACGCAGCCCTGCCGCTCGTAACACAACATATCAGTAAGAATGTCTATAGACAATAAATACTTTTGTTTATAATAATTTTGTTGGCATTAATTTTGTTCTACTTTATCACAGTTATGAACCTTTCTTTTAGATATTTTAGGCCATGTTGATGATATAGACTGAATACATACTACCCTACTCAAACTTTGAAGCTGAATGGAAGATATATAGACAGCAAGGCTCTAGACCCACTTAGACTTTATTGTCCAATTGGTCAGCTATCGAGTCAAGCCTGGTAAGGGAGGTTCTACTTTGTGACTCCTTTCCTTATTCTGTATGTTCATCTTTACTGTGATAAGTGTTAATGGCTTATATAGAAAAAAATAGAACACAGTGGGTTCACCAAGCAAAGGAAACTATTACAAAATGTTGCAAATATGTAAGACTGGTTAAAGGTCTACTTGAAACCATTATTCTATAGGATCCATTCTCCCTCTTGAAACTGAAAAACCTGAACTTGTATCTTCTTCAGTAACTGTAAGTTCCTGCAGCTCTGACCTAGGAATTCAGTAAATCCTAGTAAGCTTTTCATTTGATATTCTTCAGAAAAGTACAAGACTTAATGTTGTGGGTCAATATTCTTTTACCCTGTCACATGTATTATTTTTAATAAAATGCTGATTGGCCAGTGAGCAAGCAGGAAGTACAGGTAGGTCAATGAGAACAGGCGAATTCTGGGAAGAAGAAAGCTCAGTCTGCAGTTATGACCCAGACGCAGAGGAAGCAAGATGTGACTGCCTCACCAAGCCACGCGACTAACACAGATAAGAATAATAGGCTAATATAAGTTGTGAGTTAATAAGAAACCTGAGATAGTTGGCCCATCAGTTTATAGTTAATGTAGACCTCTGTGTGTTTCATTAGAACTTAACAACTGTGGGAATTGGACAAGACAGAAACCTCTGTTAACAACTTAAAAACAATATTATTTTAGAAACTATTTTTATGAACAGAGTTAGCTAAATATCCCCAATTTCCCTTTAGTCCATATTCTTTAAACCTGAAAGTGTGTGTGTGTGTTGAGAATTTGTGACTGACGAAGGAAAAAATAGAAACAAATAAGAAATTACCTTGTCAAGTAACAGTATTCATTAGTTCCAATCAGTTCTAGAGAAGTATAACATCACCACTTCTGGCAAGACACTGCTGGTGGTATTTAGTTTTCATTAAAGTCTGGTTCTTGACACAATCGCTTACCATCAGTAAATACTCTTTTCTCTCTCTCTCTCTCTCTCTCTCTCTCTCTCTCTCTCACACACACACACACACACACACACACACACACACACAAAGAAAAGAAAGAAAGAAAACAAACCTTAACCTCGGATCATCCTATGTAGTACAACCATTTTTGTTAGATAAGAAACTGACATTTAAATATTTTTTTTCAAGTAAAGTATATTGGCTATCTAAAAAATAATTTTGAAACTCTATAGAGTGCATGAATTTAGTATATATAACGAACACCTTTAAGTTGGGTTACCTACACACTAATTTAAATTTTCTGGATTTGAGGTGAGATACTACTGTAAAATATTTGAATGTGAAATGAAGCCAGATCATCAGTGTTACAATAGCTGTGAGTACAGGTGGTGTGACATGTTAACCTTGATTATGAATATATTTTTCAATGGACTGGTATCTGTATTGTTAGCTTTTAGACAGACAGATGGTCTGAGGAGATAAAACTACTAATATAAAATATGTGATATGGCATTCAGAAGTTGAAAGAATTCATCTGAGCCAGATGATGAGGTTTAGGTGATAATGTCTGAAGCACACTGTGTCAGGGACAAGGGCCTTAAGATCAGCAGGTATTTATGTACACTATCTCTGCCTTAAGTTGGCTTCTCTTTTTGTTCAGGACATTCACTTATGTTCAAAGCCCAATGTCTCTGGGAGCTTTCTCATGCTCTCTGAAAGACATAAATAAAACAATGACAAAAACAAGTAACTAAGGGGAAGTAAATGTTACCAGTATGTCTCAATATGTCCCTGCATTTTTACTAGATCTATTTCTTACAGATTGTTTGGGATATACATTATGATTTTGACTGATTATTGAATTTCCAAGATTTTATTGGCCAAACTCGGATGTTATGCTAAAAAAACAGCAGATGCCTGTTGAGTGTATGTGCGTATACATGACATATAGCTGCTATTTATATCTATGTATACAAATACATAGATATGTATATATATTATGCAGATTTTCTATAACAGAAGAATGTAAATTTATCTCCAGAATATGATGTGTATCTATCGTGTTTGTTTAAGATATGAATATATCTATGTAAACAAACTTCTAGATAAAGCAATACATTGAATTGAAATTACTTCAGCAACTCAGGTGATTGTTTTCCACGAAATAAGGATGCCCTACCATTCTTCTCAGTTTGGACTGAAATCCTTTTGTTCTCACACAGACTAAGAAATGAAAAACACGACAAGCCGTTGGCACTGGGGAATCCTTTGTTCCATGATGGATGTGTTTCTTCTGGTAAGAAGAGGATGCTATTGGGCCTCATTCATTAAGTTGATATAATGGTGGCATGAACTACTATCCACAGAGATTTTCAATTGTAAGTTATCTCACCAATCACTTTCTTACAGCCTAATGGAGAGTCTCCGACATCAGAGACTGATAAATTGGCCAGTGTCAATTAAACAGAGACTCTTTTCCTGTCCATCATTTAGCTGCAATATTCTCCTTTACTAGATTAGGTTCCATAAAAGTGACATGAGTGATGAAATTTTATTTTTAAAAAAATTCACTTTAATTTTGGAAGCTAGGTAGGCTTTTGGATTTTTACACAGTTTCCAATGTCAGGAAGATCTTTTTTTTTTTTTTTTTTTTTTTTTTTTTTACTGATAATAGAAAGATCAATTCTAAACAAATCATTGTAACTTACTGTTAAATAACTCAAATTTTGGAGGTCAGCTAAATGAAATGTAAAGATAAAAAAAATCTACGTACTTTTAATATCAGTGTGATAATTTTCCAGAACTATCCAGACCTGCTTTTTAATACACATAACAAGTCAGTGTAAGCAGTTATCATCTCCCATCTTCTGCTAACTCATTTAAAGTTGTTGGGATTTGATGAACTCTTCCTTTCCTCAGAAGACCATTTTCTACATTTCGGAGCAGTTTTCAAACATTACATAAAATCACTAAACATATATAAGCCTCTGCTTGCTGAAGATTTATTATCAAGATATTTAATAGGAGAACTGAATACTCAGTATCTTCCGAATAACAGGTTAAAGCTCATCAACTACCAATAAGAAAAGGAAGTTGGGGTAACACTAATCAAAGAAGTGAAAGACCTATTTGACAAGAACTTTAAGTATTTGAAGAAAGACTTGAAGAAGATACCAGAAAATGGAAAGATCTCTCATAATCTTGGATAGGAGATGAACATAGTAAAAATGGGAATCCTACCAAAAGATTTAATGCAATCTCCATCAAAATTTCAAAACAATTCTTCACAGACCTTGAAAAAACAATAATCAACTTCGTATGAAAAAAAATCCAGCATAGCCAAAACAATCCTATAAGATAAATGAAGTTCCAGAGGCATTATCCCTGATATCAAGCTCTATTACACAGCTACAGTAATAAAAACAGCTTGGTATTGTCATAAAAAACAGAGAATGGACCAATGGAATCAAACTGAAGACTCCAATATTAATGCACACACCCATGAACACCTGATTTTTGACAAAGAAACTAAAATTATATTATGGAAAAAAGAAAGCATCTTCAACAAATGGTGCTGGCATAACTGGATGTCAACCTACAGAAGAATGAAAATAGATTGATATCTATTGCCATGCACAAAACTCAAGTCCAAATGGATAAAAGACCTCAGGATAAATCCAACACACTTAACCTGATAGAAGAGAAAGAAGGAAGTAGCCTTCAATGCATGGGCACAGGAAACCACTTTCTAAATATAACCCCAGTAGCACAGACACTGAATGTAACAATAAATAAATGGGACCTCCTGAAACTGAAAAATATCTGTAAAGCAAAGAACACCACCAATAAGACAAAATGGCAACCTACTGAATGGGAAAAGATCTTCACCAACCCCACATCAAATTGATCTCCAAAATACATAAAGAACTCAAAAAAATAGACATTAAGATTCTAAATAACCCAGTTAAAAATGGGGTACTGAACTAAACAGAGAATTATCAACAGGAGAAACTCAAATGACCAAAAGATACTTAAGCAAATGTTCAACATCTTTAGCTATCAGGAAAATGCAAATAAAAACAACTCTGAGATACTATCTTACACCTGTCATAATGGCTAAGATCAAAAACACTAATGATAGCTTATGATGGAGACAATGTGGAGTAGGGGAACACTCATCCATTGCTGGTGGGAATGCAAACTTGTACAACCACTTTGGAAATCAGTATGGCAGTTTCTCAGAAAATTAGGATTTTACAATTTCTTTCTCTTGGATATCATCATGCAGGTCACTGCTAAATTTACCTAAGTGAATCTGATTGCAGAAAAGATAGAATCTTTCATTCTATGACAAATACATGCCAAAGTAGCATGTATTTGTCAAGGGATTTGTTCTCTGCTTCACCAACCTTATAGTAGATTCTAGTTCAAACCCTATTCATAACACAGAATTCACATTGCCATTGTCATATCATGTTGTCTTTCACTTTAAAGTTACTCTTCCTACAAAAATATCAACTATGATGCTTTTCAAGAGTTCTGATAAACTCATAATACTATGTAAAACTCAATGATTTATCTGTCTGCAATCCATTATAAATTTCTATGAGATAAATAAAGATTAAGGCAATAAGATTGTGATTCTTAAGAAATGGCATGAGGTTGGAAAAAAAAATCAGGTACCTAGAGTTGAACGAAATATAAACCCACAGGAGAAGCCATATGTTTAACAGTACAGGGACAAGGGAAGTGAAGGAAAGTCAGAGCAACCATTATCTGTGAATGAGTGCATCAAACAAGAGAGTCAAGTTTTCACACTAAAATTTAAAAAGTAAACAAAAATATAAAAGACAAAAAACTCTTGCAAAAGGCATGACTAATATATACAAGACTGTTGTTTTGATTCCTGATAAGACTGAATTATGAAACAAACAAATAAAATATTATTATACTTCAAAAGGTAATGATAATTTAAATTTATTGGTTGTTTAAATAAGCACTCTTTCAAATAATTTACTTATCTAGATAATAAAAATAAACACTCTTCCATGAAAGAAAATAATTCTGGATAGTCGAGATAATGTATATAGTATATAGTATATGACAAAATGTTACTAAAAGAAAGTGCATTAGGCAATGCCAGGATAGGAAAATTTCAACAGAAGTAGAGGTGTATAGGATATGCCCTGTAAGAGAAATGTAATTCACACATTCTATAGAGCATTGAGACCTGTGTTCATGCCTCTAGAGGAATAGCAACAGCAGCAGTACACTATTGAAAACCCAGAAAAGGTAACAGTTAAATAGAATGAATGAGAATGATCCAAGAAGGAATTCATTCAGAAATTTTCAGTGTTTGAAATGGTAAATTCCATGATGACATTCAGAGCAACTGAACAAATTCAGTGACTGAAATGGGAAATTCAAGGATGATGTGAATAGTAATAGAATATGTTATATAAATGACAAAAAGAAGAGATTAATGAACTCTAAGAAAAACAAGAACATTCTCCACATTTAATCTGGGAAAGAGTTTAGAAACAGAAATAATGATGAGTGGCTTAGTGACCACTGGGTGGTTTTTGGTGCTGTGATTTAAGTAGTCACATCATAGCCACCAAACCCGTGTCAACTTAATGATACACAAATTAATGACTTATTCCCTGGGTTGCTATTGAGTGTCTAATGATAAAAACAAACATAACACAAGTTGACTAGTTTTTACATGATTTTCAAATGATTTCAAGGGCTTTGTATATTTTGGTAAAAAAGGCAGTTTGGTTGGGAGAGTCATTTAGCAGTTGGGCGAGTCATTTAACAATGTGGAGTTACACAAGGCTCTCATTTCACAAGAACTAACATATTATACATTTTAATATACATAAACCGCTGATAATATTCTATGATACAAAATGATTATTTCATTATATTAAAACATAGTCAACTTGATATATGTTTTTTTATTAAAGAAAATGATTAGCCATATTCAACAATTACCATTGTGTTATTTTTGTTGATGGGGAAAAACTCAGGGACTGATGTGTAAAATGATCAAATATTTTGTTATCCCTAATAATTGCAATATAGTTTAAAATAATCTCTGTGTTCTTACAATTCAAGACAATTTTTGTTTAAGTTCTCAATTTATTTTCATTAAACATCTAAATATTGATGTTTGAAATCACATGATGTATAATTTTATTTTATTTTTTCACATCTACTTTTAATGATTGCCAGGGAGACTTTACGTTATCTTGTGTCATTTTCCAATGTAGTTTAATATTGCTTGATACGGCTATCAGGACTTAAGGTTGGAACAGATGTAATGCAGGAATTCTGGACATATGGAAGGGAACATTACCAATGATATTTGTCAAGGCTTCCCATTTCTAGGCGCTAATGAGTCTGGAGCTAATGCCACCATCATTATGATCAAAATAGGAGTAGCGATTCCAGGAACTTGACTCTTAACTGTGGAACACTTTTCATTATGAAGGAGACCGGCTGTAGGTGACTTTGCCTGAAGGTTTTATAGCATGTTATTTCTGTTGCTGTTGTTATATGCAATAAAACACTTTCCTTAGTTTTTCTTCACTGAACCATTACCTGGGAAATTGGTGTGACTTTATCTATTTTCCTGAAACAGTTCTTTTAGATAAGCATTTGAGTATTTCTTTTGATATTAACCTTCTCCCTCATAGCATTTAAAATCTCTAGTCTCAAAGTTAAGTTATGGTGATCAGACCCACAGAGTACCAGGTAGTTGACAGTAGAGCTAATTTAATGTGATCAATTATCAGTTTTGAGTGGACAATTTTTAACAATTTTAATAGTCATTTAGTTTTAGAAATACAGGGTTACCTTTCTAAACTAACAATGACAAATTTAAATGTTTTTCATTAGAAGCTATGGAAAAAGTGCTGAAAGCTCAGTGTCCCTTTTTTTTTTCACCTTTTACTTCATTTATTACAATATTTCACTCAATACTTAAAACTATTCTTTCTGACATGTTGAATGATGCTAAAGGTTTGTTTTTCACACACAAACACACATACACACACATACACACACACACACACACACACACACACACACCACACAAATCACTGTACCAATGTCAAATATATTCATTTACTAAAGAGGCAAGCATTTTTATATTTTTTTCCTTTTAAAAATTTACACTTCCTCCCCTCATCCCATTCTCCTCCCACTCCCCACTCACTCTCCTCCCTGCCCCTCCCTCCTTAAGAGAGGGCAGGGAATCCTGCCCTGTGGGCAATCCAAGGCCCTCTTTCCTCCATCCAGCCCTAGGAGGCAAGCTTTTAAAGTGTTCGTGGAGAATGCAATTCCTTGCATCATACACTGGAACCAGATGTCCACATACATTTAATAAATTACTCTTTTGATGGTTGTTCTATTATTTACATCCTCATGGCTATGAAAATACATGGCAGAAGCAATTTAAGAGGAAAATGCACCAAGTTGGAAAAGGCAGGTGGAACAGGAATGATGGGAAGGGCATGACTGTAGAAGGATGAAACACCTGGTCTCATGGTACACACCCGGAGAGAGGCATGGAAAGCCCTGACTCAGCTTAGTTTTCACTTTTTATACAATCCTGGACTCCAGTCTGCAGACTAGCACTGCAGACGTTTTAGGTAACCTTCTCATCTCAACTAACGTAGTCTTACAATTGGTTTCACTGACATGCCCTGAGAGTTATCTTCAAGGTGATTCTAGACTCTGTCTAGTAGATAAAACAAACAAACAAAACAGTAAAACAGAATTCTTTGAGGTTGGAACTTAAGGATATTTTCTGAATGAGTCTATTGAGTTTCAACTCAGGTCAAAGTCAGAAACAACACAGGGATGGAAACCAAAACTGCTAGGAGACATCACTTCACTTCATTTAAAGTGACACTACAGTGAAGAGAAAAGATACTTGGTGAGGCTATGGAGAAAAATATAGGGCTGTAGAGGATGAAATTCGTGTAGCTTCTATAGAAATCAACGTCAAATTCATCAAAAATTTATAATTGAACTATTATTTGACTCTAAAACACAACTATTGGATATGTGTGTGTTTGAGCACACATACACACACACGCACACAAACGAGAGAGAGAGAGAGAGAGAGAGAGAGAGAGAGAGAGAGAGAAAGGAAGAGAGAGTTTTAACAGTGTTTATCAAAGAAACATTTGTCGTCTATTGTTTATTATAATATTATTAACAAGGAGCAGATTGTTAAAACAACTAGACTGCTCACAAATTTGGTGCTTGGATTAATAAAAGGTGTTATATATGCACAGAAAATACTATTAAATGATTTTTAAAAAGTAAATAAATAAATAAGATGGGATTCCATAATTGATGACCACATGATGAAACTCAAGACCGTTGTGTTATGTAAGACAGGTTGGCTAGAACAAATCAAATAGCAGATTAAAGCATGGATCTGTTCCCCCTCTTGCTTTTCCTCCTCATCTTCATTTTCTTTCTCTGTCTGTTTAATTTCCATCCGTTTCTTTGGCTTAATTGTCAAGTCCTTTTAATATTTTTGTTGTACAATATTTACTATGCTACTTGTTTTTCCTTCAAAACCCTACTTGTATCTGCAGAAATGTAATTTGAATTATCTCAAATTTTCTTTATCTATCTTTATTGTGCTTAACTTCCATACAGTTTTGAACATGTAAATAAATAATAGTTTTAATAACTTTTTCATTGCATTGGTTACTAGTTATATCATGTGTGTAATTTGTAGTTTAATTGATTATAATTTATGAGCCAAATTTTCTTGGTAATAAAGAAGTCTCTTATTTGTTAGCGGGTGAAGTATTTAGTTTGATTGCTTGTGTTTTGGTGACAGCCTCATTTTGTAGCTCTCCTGGTGTGAAATTCACTATGTAGATCAGGCTGGTCTCAAACTCACAGGGATCAGGTTGCTTCTGCCTCCAAAGGGCTTGGATTTAAGGCATCACCACCAATTAGGACTATTAAGAATTTTTATTGATGTTAGACATGTAAGTTATCTTTTTTGCTGAAAATTTTATTAAAAGTACTAATCTTATTTATAAAATTGTAATGTGTTCCAAGTTGTAGTTTGTTGGATTTTTTTTTTTTTTAGATAGAGGAAGCCCAGACTGTTGGGGGACTAGGGAATTTTTCTTTTCACTAAATAAAGTATACTCTTTCAAAATCTAAACCAAATATACTATGGCACATTGCCATATGAGACTTTCTATCCTAACTGGAGATATCAAAATTCTAATCCTTCTGCTAAGTACTAGAAATGTTCAGCAACCCTCCTCCCTCACTTTTATTGTCTCAGTTATTGTTTCTGTTTTTATCAAATATTTAATGCAACTCTATCATAGCAGAAGCAGTCCTTTTCTTTTCACTTGTTTTCTTCCAGGCAAATGCTAGCTACATTATTCTTATTAGACTCCAAACTTTGCGTTTTGTTTTGTTTTTTTATAAGAGTAAGAGAAAACAAATCTTTGCTCTAGTCTTTCCACAAAAAGATAACCCCACTCACAAAGGCAAAAAAAAAAAAGCAAGTCAAACAACTTACAGCCAATGTTGTAGAGATGTTGAAAATGGGAGCCCTGGTTAACTGTTTCTTGGATTACTAACTGGTGTAGCCACCATGGAAATCAGTATACATTCACAAAATGTTAAAACTAAATTTACCATATGAACAGCTATAACACTTTTTGGCATAAACTCAAAGGACCTAACATCCTCTGAAGCAAATACTTGCTTAGCTATATTCATTACCCCTGAATTCACAATAGCTATGAAATGGAACTTCCTAAATGTCTTTAAACTGGAGATAATGAAAAGGTATTCATATATATTATAGAAGACAAATCAGGTGTAAAGAAAAAAAATTAAATGATGAATTTTAAAGGTAAATGAATGGAACTTGAAAAGATACTAATGGGGCAACCTAGAGTCTGAAAGACAAATGTCTCTCATTTAGAGGCTCCTAACATCAAATATACAAATACAGATCTAGTCCTCACTCCTCATCAAGAAAAGTTTTCATTTCAACATAAAACACTACTACAGAAAATTACATCCATTACATTACAGAGTTTTGGAATACATTTCTAGTGGATAAATCTACAAAATACTCCTGCATCTGAGTCTCAGGGAACATCTCAGAAAAGGGGGCAGAAATATTGTAAGAGCCAGAGGATCAGGAAATTCTCTGTCAGACTGCGTTTTCTACTAATGCCAGAAGCTATATTAGTAAACTCTCACCATGATCTGAACAAGGATAACATCAGACATGCAGAAGTGGTCAAGGGCAAGATACTCAACCCTATATAAGAATTACAAGAGTGGGAGAAATAATCTTCTTTATGGCAAAGGAACACACACCAAATATTCAGCCCAGAAATCATAAAAAGTATATTATGAAGAATGAGTCTGTTATAATTAGAAACACACACATACATATATTCATACTATATATATATATATATATATATATATATATATACAAATGCATGTAAAATAATTAATGAAAAAGACATAGTTGAAGAGATCAAGGATGGGTAGACATGAGGTTTGAAAAAGAAAATTGAAAGAAGAAATTATATAATTAAAAATGTCCAGCAGAAATGAGGATAGAACACAAGACACGAATGAACCCATGTGTACAAGTTTATTAAGAAGATTATGTGCACAAGCTCGGTGAAAATGGGGTGGACAGAAGGGGGAGAAGAGAGAGCATGGGAATGGCACATTTAGCTTTTAAAGGCTCTCCAGCACATGCGCACAAATGGGAAAAATGTGCCCATGTTAGAGGCTGATAACAAGCAACACTACGCCCTATGCCTGCGTAAGGGGGCTTCTGCATCAGACATTGGTGACAAAGATGGCAGGTGACCCATGCATGTACATAGGGGGTACATTCTTCTTGATATTGTACTTTTCACAGTTCTGGACATAGTGGCATGTATTAACTATTATAATATTTAATAGAACAGTTTCAGTATTCTAACACTTTCCGAAGGATCTTTTATTTATTCTTCCAAGCCCCTAACTCCTGTAAAATACTGATCTTTTATTGTTTTCATAATCTGTGTTCCATTCCCAAAATGTCAACTATCTGGAACCACACAATATCTTGACTTTTCAAATTGTCAACTGTCACTAAGCAATATATATTTCTTGCCAATGTATTTTCTCCTGGCTCACTATCTCATGATTTTAGCTTTGAACAATACCATATTGTATTGATGTAGTGTGTCTTACTTATGCATTTAGCTTCTGAAAAGCATCTAGGTCATATTTTGCCAATGAGTGGAAAGTTGTTTTATAGACAGGCCTTTCAAGAATATCTATTCATGTGTCTTAATTCATAGGTTAAAAACTTAGTAAAATTGCTAAGACACATGATAAGGGCATATTTGACATTTCAGGAAACCTCCCAGTCTTTCAAATTGGCTGGCAAGTTTTGCTTTCCACTTCACAAGGAAATCCCCTGCTTTATACTTCCATGTGTCTTGGTCTGAACTTGTTGCCTTGAATTTTTCTCATGGACGGAGGGGGGAGGACCTTGAACTTTCCACAGGGCAGGGAACCCTGCCTGCTCTTTGGACTGGAGAGGGAGGGGGAGAGGAGTGGGGGGAGGGGGAGAGAAATGGGAGGCTGGGAGGAGGGGGAAACTTTTTTTTCCTTTTCTCAATAAAAAAAAAATTAAAAAAGAAAGATGTCCATGGGTGGTTCATTGACAAGTGAACCCATAGTTTTATATATTTCTTTATCATCTCTGATTTTCCTTAGAATGTCATTTAGATATTATTAGTCATTAAATAAGCCGAATGCTCTCTTATTGCTGACTTTGGGTGTTACATACACACATGGGATACTTTAATATTTTCAAAGCAAAACAAGTAGAATAAGTTAAAATTTCATGAGAAAGAATTATATAATTTCTTAGGGAAAATATGTGGGAAACTATGTGAATCAAGATATATTTTTAAAATTGTTTTTATTGAGCTATATATTTTTTCTCTGCTTTTGTCCTTTACTCTAACTTCTTCTTCTACCATATCCCATAGTCCCCTACTTCTAATTGCCTCAGGAGATCTTGTCTTTTTCTACTTCCCATGTAGATGAGATTCATGTATGTCTCTCCTAGGGTCCTCTTTGTTGTCTAGGTTCTCTGGGATTGTGAATTATAGGCTGTTTTTTCTTTGCTTTATGTCTAAAAGCCACTTATGAATGAGTACATATTATATTTGTCTTTCTGGGTCTGGGTTACCTCACTCAATATGATGTTTTCTAGATGCATCTATTTACCTGCAAATTTCAAGATCTCATTATTTATCATTTTGCTATGTAGTGCTATACTCCATTGTGTATGTACTACATTTTATTTACCCATTCTTCAGTTGAGGGGCATTTAGGTTATTTCCAGGTTCTGGCTATGACAAACAATGCTACTCTGAACATAGTTGAGCACATATCCTTGTGATATGATTTACTATCCTTTACGTATATACCAAAAAGTAGTATTGCTGAGTCTTGAGATAGATTGTTTCCTAATTTTCTGAGAAATTGCCACACTGATGTACAAAGGGTCTGTAGTAGCTTGCACTCCCACCAGCAATGCGTAAGTGTTCCCTTTACTCCACAACCTCTCCAACATAAGTTGTCTTCAGGGGTTTTGATCTTGGCCATTCTTAGAGGTATAAAATGGAATCTCAGAGTTGTTTTGATTTGCATTTCTTTAATGGGTAAGGATGTTGAGCATTTCCTTAAATGTCCTTCTGCCATTTTAGATTCCTCTGTTGAGAGTTCTCAATTTATGTCTGTACCTCATTTATTTTTATTAGATTATTTGTTCTTTTGATGATCAATTTCTTGAGTTCTTTGTATATTTTAGAGATCATCCCTCTGTCTGGTGTGGGCTTAGTAAAGATCTTTTCCCAGTCTGTAGGTTGTCATTTTGTCCTGTTGATTGTGTCCTTTGCTTTACAGACGCTTCTCAGTTTCAGGAGGTACCATTTCTTAATTGTTTCTCTCAGTGTCTGTGCTACTGGGGTTATATTTAAGAAGTACTCTCCTGTACCAAGTGTTCTTTTCACTTTCTTTTCTATGAAGTTCTGTGTGGCTGGCTTTATGTAGAGCTCTTTGATCTATTTGGACTTGAGTTTTATGTATGGCAATAGATATAGATCTATCTACTTTCATTCTACAACATGTTGATATCCAGTTATGCAATTGACATACCTATGAACACCTGGATTTGACAAAGTAGCAAAAAAAATGTTAATTATGGCATACATAGAAGTCTTTATTTTATTAACAAACATGTTTTGTTACAATAAGACACAAGTTACTGTAAAGTTTTTAAGAACCGTGATCACGCTGGTAGTCTAGAGAAAGTGATTATATTTTAATACTTTAATTTTCTTTCTTTAGAAGAGAAATTCATTTATATAAAAACTTGTCTTTGCCTATTGTCATCTGTTTAACTGCTTTCCACATACAGTTATGTAGATTTTTTTCTGTATCTTACATTTTTACATGAAAATTCATGTATAAACAATTATCTTGGATTTTCTGACTAAGGAAAGGGACTAATTACAAAGAGGAAAACTCACACAAATGTTGTAGACTTCTTGTATTCATTCTATTCAAGGTCAAGTTTCTGTTATTTATTCTGTGATATTTTTATTCTCTACTCTTACATATTGGGGTGGGCCAAGCTTCCAGCTCATCTAGTTCTCTTATTATCTCCACCAAAACTACTGAGTCAGCTATTTTTTATTTCAGTGCTTTTGGTGACATGCTTAACTTTTCCACCTTTTAGGCTATTGGGAAAGTCTATTACTGTCTCTAGTCATAACCTAAATCTTCAAGCTCCTGACAGAAAGATGTCGTGCTGTTTTCATACCTTGTCTATTCATGTGGGCTTGCAGCTCTTCCTTATTGGGGTGCTATTTCTTGACACTTCATTTTCCTTTAGAGTATGATTTTAAATGAAGGTGATGATTTTTCTCAAACTTGTCTGCTCAGTGATATCTGTCTTGTACATGCATAGTGTCATCTACTTTGTGGTTTATGACATGTCTGAATGAAATAAAATTTGATTTTTGTGATTCATACTTTGCATTTTCCAGTACATTTTTTTTGTGGGTATAAGCACAATATGAGCTTTAGAGATGGTAAAGCCTATTAGAAAAGGAAAGTCTATTAGTGGAGACCAAGGTTGTATTAACTGTTATGCTACGCATTTCCTCATAGAAGCACATCTTATGCTAAAGCTCCTGAAGACACTGTTACTGGCCACTGCTTCATGAAGGTATATTTAGCAAATAATGAAGTTGTTTGTATCACCCCAATAACAACTTCTATTACCTATATGTATCACAGAAAACCATGTAATTTTGGTGACATTTTGTATAATTCAAAATTAATATATTTGATGCACTTAATTTGATAAGATTTAAAATATGGTTGAACCTCTGACCTCGTAAAAGATTCATGTAAAAAAACATGTTCACCTTCAAGTTATTTCCTTGAATTTCTTTATATTTTTCTCTCTATAATTGCTTCTAAATTTCAGAGTTTGTTACTAATCCCTGTACATAAATTTGTATTGTTAAAGGTTTATAAAAGCAAAGTCAGAAAGCATTAGGCACTTTTAAATATACTATAGTCTTTAGTATTCTGTACCTGTGCATATGTATATTTATGTTTATACATGTATTGCTTTATAGTCATAATTTATTGTATCAAATACCTACCCTTTTTGAAACTATAGCAACTTGTTTTTTCTTACCTATATCTCCTTGGCAAAGTATTTAGATTTTTGGATTACTTGTTTGTTGTTTAATTGTCAATTAATGTTTCATAAAATTGCTTATAAATTGTGAACACAACCTTTTAATATTATAATCTTCTCATATTTTCTTCTTGTGTATGATTTGATATTTTATATTTATATAAAGTTTAATTTTTTGTTTTAACATTTTATTTGTACTATTATACAATTATACTATTATTTTGTTATATTTGTACTATTTATAGTAGCTCTAGTAATTCAGTATTTTGGATTTCATCACTGATTTCTTTCTATAGCTTTTTTTTTTAACTTTTTTTTTAACTTTTTTTTATTGAGAAAAGAGAAAAAAAAACAAATTTCCTCCTCCTCCCAGCCTCCCATTTCCCTCCCCCTCCTCCCACCCTTCTTCCCCTCCCCCCACTCCTCTCCCCCTCCCTCTCCAGCCCAAAGAGCAGTCAGATTTCCCTGCCCTGTGGTAAGTCCTAGGTCCTCCCCCCTCCATGCATTTCTAGAAAGGTGAACATCCAAACTGGCTAGGCTCCCACAAAGCCAGCACATTATGTAGGTTCAAAACCCCGTTCCATTGTCCTTGGGTTCTCATCAGCCCTCATTGTTCGCCATGCTCAGAGAGTCCAGTTTTATCCCATGCTTTTTCAGTCACAGTCTAGCTGGCCTTGGTGAGCTCCCAATAGATCAGCTCCACTGTCTCAGTGGGTGGGTGCTCCCCTCGTGGTCCAGACTTCTTTGCTCATGTTCTCCCTCCTTCTGTTCCTCATAGGGACCTTGGGAGCTCAGTCCAGTGCTCTAGTGTGGGTCTCTGTCTCTGTCTCCATCCATCACCAGATGAAGGTTCTATGATGATATGCAAGATATTTGTAATAGCCAGAACCTGGAAACAACCTAGATGCCCTTCAATGGAAGAATGGATGAAGAAAGTGTGGAATATCTACACATTAGAGTACTATGCTGCGTTAAAAAACAATGACTTCTCAAATTTTGCATGCAAATGGATGGAAATAGAAAACACTATCCTGAGTGAGGTATCCCAGAGCCAAAAAGATGAACATGGGATGTACTCACTCATAATTGGTTTCTAGCCATAAACAAGGGTCACGGAGTCTACACTTGGTGATCCCAAAGAAGCTAAGTAAGAAGGTGAACCAAAGGAAAAGCATATAGTTGTCCTCTTGACTATGGGAAGTAGACAAAATTGCCGGGGAGAAAATTGAGATCTTGGGGGTGGGGTGGGATGGGGGTAAGGGGAGATAGGGAGAGAAAAGGGAGAAGGGGAGAATGGGGGGGGGGAGCTTGGGAAAGGGGGAGGATTGGGATGAAGGAAGGTTGGATGTGGGAGCACGAAAGCACGGTTCTTAGTTAAGGGAGCCACCTTAGGGTTGGCAAGAGACTTGAACCTAGAGTGGCTACCAGATACCCAAGCCGAGGTCCCCAGTTAGTTCCTTGGGCAGCTGAGGATGGGGAACCTGAAATGACCCTATCCTAGAGCAATACTGACGAATATCTTGCATTTCTATAGCTTTATAGAGGTCTTTTAAACAAGTAATGGTTGGCATCTGGTCTACTCTTACTTTTTAAGTTTGTTTAAAAATATAAAGTGATTGATGATTTGTGTTCTGGAAAGTCTAGACAGTAAAGGAAACACATAGTAACTCCTGAAGAGCCATGGTTCCATAATGCATTAATGAAAATTGGATTTAAAATGTTTGGATCTGAGTAAGTTACTCAAAAATTTCAAATTTAAGTAGGTGAAATTCTATCCATATTGATTCATTCAAAGAAGAGTGTGAGTATTTTACAGATTTTATCCAATTTTCCAGTCAGTTACAAACCAAGCCAACATCAGGCAACATGTCTCTACATGGGTCATGCTTACTTAAACCTACCCAGTCAGCCATATGTGAATGAACATGATTAGCACTGTAACAAATGATTCTCAATGCTTGACGGCAGACAGATAAGTTATAAGTCAAGTGATGTTTATGTACTTTAGATAATTTCTTTTCTCCATTTTTAGGAAATGAATTTTTCAAGATTTTGCCACGTAAAACTAGATGCATCTGTTGTTGAAATGTCATTAAGGAACCTATGATAATTTCTAACGATTCCCCATGAAACCAAAGAGAATTTAGTTCTTGGATACTGTGGAGAAGTACTGAAGAAAATAATTATTAAATACCCATTTTGTCTATTGCAAGTGAGAAAGAAAAATTGGGTATTAGTACTTTTGCATCAAGAGTGTAGTCAGAACCTGGGGGCACTTCCTCTTTACACTAGATAAGAACGCAATTGTGATCATATTGCATGTCATTATAATTAAGAATAAAATGAATCACATGGTAATACCTCTTCATTCTGAACTGAAAATAGCACTGCTAATATCACTTTAATGAAGATCATATTATGTGTAAATTATACAGTGTAGCAGAGTAGCTATTATCATCCACTTCTTTTAGTAATTACCCATAGCATAAATGTTCTCTAATAGAATATTCCACATACTAATGGTTATCGTATTATTTTGGGGCCACAGTAAGTAATTTTTTAATGAGAATTCCAGGGGAGACAGCTAAACTTAAAGTTACTGAATCTTCTCAGGACTTTGCTGCTGATAAAATTAGACCAGGTTTTTCTTCCAATGATACATAAACGCCTTAACATTTTTAATCTTAAAATATCTCCTTAGCATTTTCTTTAGATGGTTTATATGTCAGTTTTCCATTCAATGATTATAATCTAAACATAAGTAGTATCATTTTCTCTCCAAAACTAAATGGTGGCTGTGAAAAAGATAGTTTCTGAATTCAGCACGTAAGTCTATATTAACAATCATTGAAATGAATCAAACATACTCAGATACAAGGAAAAATGGGCCAAGCTCTGATCCTTTCTCTGACCCATTACTCTTCTAACTAAAGAACCTTTTCATTTGAGAATAGGAATTTTATTAAATTTATTGTTATTTACCTGAATGTTCGTCTCTGAAATTGTAAAAATTTGTTGTGGGCATTGTTGTGAAGATTAACCCTGAAAAACAAAAGGTCTGCTAATATACAGAATGAAGATATAAATGCCCACATTATATATTCATTTCTAGTTTGAATACATTTGGTGACTATAGCAACAATTTGGCAAAGCCACAGATCTTTCAGAATGTGGGTAACTATAGAAAACATTTATTTTGGTTGAGTCTGAATTGGGAAAGCCCACAACTTGAGGTCAACCGTAAGAGAAAAACTTCTGAGGAGGAAATTTATGTATCATTTGAGCTAAGCATAAGGAAATTACTACCAGACTCGTATCTGTTCTTACCAACTTCATTATTCAAATCCCAGAAAGCACAATAATGATGTTCAGATAGTAAGAGAAACACACAGTGCATATTTAGATATGTGTGATTGGACAAATGTAATGCCAAGCAATTAGATAGTTAGATATAGCCTCACACAACAGTATTTTTATATGATTTAGGTACTAACAGCAATGAACATTTAGCTTTGATATTAGCCAAAGTAGTATTGCCTCCTGCAAAGAATAACTTTCTCAATTTGTTACAAAGTGAGCCCCTTTAGATTACACACCCTAAAGGCCTTGATGAACAGGCAGAGAAACTACAAAACAACACCAATAACAAAGAAAACATGAGTTCTTCTTAAGAAGGACTAGCTTAAAACATTTTTCTATTTTTTCTCTAACATAATTGTTCTTTAATTTATCTTAACTGAAGATCAATAGCTATGAATCAATGACAGTCACAATAAAATGATTTTTTAATTGGGCTCATTAGAGATGAAGCAGCATTTAAAAATAGTTACCAGATTAAACTGATATCTAATTGCAAAAGACATCATCATTAATGTACAGAAAGTAATGGTTGTTTGAAATAAGGTACTTCATGTTTTACTCCCTGAACTACCAAACCAAGGCTGTAGTACAATTTTACATAAAACTGAAGAAATTCACGTTACATTTTTGTTTTTTTGATTAAAAGCTAAAGTTGCTTCTTTTTTAATACATTCTAATGGTAAAGACCATGATTTAGTTATTCAAGTCTATTATAAAAATTTAGACTTACTTTAACTCTGAATTCATCAGCTGTATTAATTTCAGACTGTGTGTCTCCTTACTTGTGTTTCTCCTATTGATTCAGGGGAAAAAAAAAAGAATGCTTTTTGATTAGAATGAATGTGTATACTCCAGCCAATTTTGATGTTTAATTTTCAAGTGACTTCATATAATGTCCTCCTCCTTTGATCTAATAATGAAAATGTGTCAGTCTATTCTCATTATAGCAACAACGTAAAGCAGTTCGAGATCCCTGGGGCCAGAAGAACTTTACTTGGTGAATGTGAAATGAGAACCTGTATTCTCAGCACTGAGAAAAGAGTATATTTCAGGCCTAAGCTGCCTTCTTCAACTGAACTCAGCTAAAAAACAGATGAGAACAGTGGTTATAACATGGGGTAGGGGTGAGACGAGGCACAGGAAGTTGATGATCAGAATACAAGTAAATAATAATCGTGCCTTTAAATTTTCTTTTCACTTAAAAACAAATAATGATCATTAAAATTAGAGGTATTTTTAGCTCCTAAAAGAAAATTGGAAAGTAAATTCTTTGGGTTTTGTTATTTTTTGTTTGTTTTCTTTGCTTTTCCTGAAAAGGAGAAATGGGATACACGTGTATTATATTTTCAAAATGATCCCATGTATCTCAGGAAGATAGTCACATAATTTCATACATGTGGTGTTAAGAATATGAGCTCAGTGAGTTGAGATTCATCCTTCTAAAGGACATGTTCAAATGCTGTTCTCATTGCCCATCACTTATACTCACTTGGAAATTGGTGTAAGATCATCCTGAGTAGGCACTAAGTCCAATGATGGATGCCCTGTAAAAGGAAGAACTCTGTAGAAAAGCACAAGAACTGAGGCAGGGTCTAGAATGGCGCCTGCGAGCCATGTGTTCAGAGGATTTTAGAGCTCTCAGAAGCTTGGAGTGTGGCCTGCATGAGATCCTTTCTCACAGTCTTCCAGGGGAATAGAACCCACTGATAACTTAAGGTCAGGCTTCTTGAAACAGGAGTGCCAATAGTCCAAAAATCATTCTGGATGCGTGTATGCGAGGCCTCAGAGCTGACCTCCAATATTTCCTGAGCAAATCCAGAGCCTGGTGTACAAGCATTCAGAAGAAAATTAGTCCACAGGTAGTGGAAGGAAATAGGATTCCAGACATGTTCAGAAGGCAAAATGTAGCATGAGGAATCATCCGTTGACCTTTTTGCATGAAGGACCAAGGATTTCTTTCTAGAAAGACCTAATATCTTCAAATTGACATTAATAGTGTTGTCAAATAAACTGAATCCATCTTTTGATAAGATTTTAATTCTTCCGACATGTGAATATTTTTCCCCACTTAAAAATAGATTGCTGGATTCTTCTTTAAAAATTATCATATCCTAAGGCATCACATGAAGTAACATTTTGTTGGACTTTCATGATCATTTCAGTCTTTGTGACCAAAGAGTACTAGGAAACATTTCAAAACATGCTTCTGAGACAAACAAACAAAAGGACATCAATTGTGGTTTTTCTTGCTTATCATGAATATAAGTAATAGAATTTGGAAGAAACTCAGGTTTTCCAATGTTACTTATAACCTGCTGAATTATAATCCATATTCGCTGACACCTGCTGTGGTTACTGTGAGCCTTCAGTTTCTCAAGATCGTGGTTTAACCTCAAAGAGCTGACAGCTTGATTTTGAGACCTTCACTGACATTGCTATAGGAAAAGAGGGTGCGAGAAAACAATGTCCTATCTCATAAGGTGTGAATTTTTTTTATAAGCATTAAGCAGACTGGTTTCCTGGTAAACAATTCAAGTTTTGCTCAAGAATGTACCTTTGAGGTCAATGTTCATCCTGGTTTCTCTCCCAGCATCTGCAGAGTCCCTCAGCCTGCTGCTCGAACAGTTGCTAATGAATGAAGATCACCCCAGCCTCCCCTCCTGTGGCTGCTCATTTGCCCATTAGCATCTGCTTAAGCAGCAGGCTGGGGGAAGCTCTGGTGCCCAATCAGTGTAGCTGATGAGAGTTGGGGTAGGGAGGCCTCTGTTGCCAACAGAGCCAGAACATAAATCAACTCCAATCTTGGCAAAGGTTATTAATCTTTGGAGGGTGACTTATGTATCACAGTGTTGGGATGAAGAAAAGTTATCCTTGACATTTAAGAAAAAAATAAATCTAAAACATTATCATTTGCTAACTTGGGCATAGCCTTTTAAGTATACCAAGAGAAAAGTAATTTACAATAACATTCAAATACAATCTTATTTTTAGCTATGTACCCATATACACAAAACATACCTACAAATAAAACACACATAAATTACTGAGACTGAGTTACTTTGTTCCTTATAAAGCACAAGATTTTATTTTATTATTGTTTAATTTGGACTAAGGTGATTGCCTCAAATGTTATATTTATTATTTTCAAATCTAAAAGCTAGGTAGGTAATAGTTGGTTAGAAGCTGAAAGTGAGGATATATTCCACTCTGGGAAGAGGTACTAGCTTTGACTTGCCCAGAATGATCTAAGTTAACACTGATCAAAGACAGGATGTCTGCACAAAAGATCACATGTGAGCAAAGAGGGCTACCACAGCTGCAAGTGAAGCAATAGTAGAGTATCACTGTATACTCGACATACTTTAAACTATACAGAAAATATGGATTAATAAAAATGATCCAGTGTTTAAATGTATATTATACATCGGGAAGTGAGAAATGTCAGAAGGTTAGTCTGTGAATGAGAAGTTATTCACTTTTCTGAAAGGATTTTAATGATACGTGTTGAGTAGCATTCAAACAGATTCACTGAGAATTGCTGTTAAGTACCTTTCAAATAAAAGGTACTTCATAGAAAAATAACTACATTTTCTTCAGTCATCCAAGACTAAGTGAAATGCTTCACAGTTCGCAGTGGGTATATTAGATAAATATGAACAAGGCTCTTTTTAGAAAGGTTTCAGGTGGTTCTGGGAATTAAATTCTCATATCAAAACCAAATACCAGCATAGAAAAACAGAAACATACTACTCTGCTATACAAGATAATACTGTCTATAATAACATTTAGGGAAAAATAATATATATATATATATACTTTTCTGAGCACCCCAATGATATCATTATAAGGTTGTATAGAGGGTAATTTAATTTCACTCTAAAAATGAACCATAATTAATCAAAACAGAAAAATTGGGGTTCAACCTGAAGATTGAAAAGCAAAGCAGCTACTGGCTTTTACTTCAACCTCAGTCTGAAATGGCCTGCTTCCAGGAATCTCAGAAGGAGACTGTGTCTGAGAGCTGTCTCCTTCCATCTTATATTTCTCTCTACGGCAGGCTCTAAGGCAGGTATTAAAGGCATACAGCCCTGGGATTAAAGGCATTGACCGCCCACTTTCTGTGTCAACTAGTGAGAAACTGGGATTAAAGGTGCGTTACCACTGCCTGGTCTGTAAGACTGACCAGTGGGGCTGTTTTACTCTCTGGTCTTCAGACAAGCTTCATTCATTAAAATACAAATGAAATGCCACTACATAAAACAAATTGCTTTAAAAATTCTTTAGATGAAGAATATTTTAAGATTTATTTTTAAGATTTTATTTATTTTAAGATTTATTTTTAAATTTCTAATATTGAAAAAATAACTCTAGTATTGTTAGCAGGTTAAGAATATATATATATATATATATATATATATATATATATATATATCCATCAGAAAGAGAGAGGGCTCCATGGGCTTGCACAAAGGGTGGCATATCAAGGTGAGTGAAGACTCAGGTCCTCCAGGACTAGGTAATCCAGCATGGATATCAGGGTATCAAAAGCCTGCTATACACCAGGTAGAGGTCCTTCTTTCGCTGTAAGAAGCCTTACTGTGAAACCAGCTACATAATTGCCACACACATGCAGAGCGCTTAGGTCGGTCACATTCAGGCTCCCTGACTGTTGGCTCCCAGCGTCTATGAGCTCCTACTAGCTCAGGTCAGCTGTTGCTGTGGATTTCCTCTTCATATACCCCCTTGCTGGTACAAGCCCTTCTCTCAGAGCTCAACATAGTGCTTGTCTGTGGTTCTCTGCAGTGCTTTTATTAGTCACTAGAGATTTCTCTGCTGGTAATTAGTGAAGTCACCAATCTGCTTAAAGTAGATGGCCAGTTCAGGCACTTTCTCCACTAATGCTAGGAGTCTTAGTTGGGGTCATTCTTTGGGTTCCTGGACATTTCCCTGGTACCATGGTTCTCCCTAACCCCATAATGCCCTTCCATCAAGAAGTCTCTTTTGTTTCTTTCCTCCTACATTCTGCCTCCAACCCACCTTCTGCACCCAGCCCACCCAACCCACTCCCTGTAGTTCCTAATCATTCATCCCCCAACCCCTCACCACCAGTTTACCCAGGATATCTTTTCTATGTACTCTCCCCAGGGAAATTCATGCAATACTTTTTAGACCCTCCTTGTTTTCTATACTTTCTGGGGTTATGGATTGTATTTGGTTTATCTTATACTTACTCCTAGTAACCACCTATGAGTAAGTACATACCATGTTTTTCTTTCTGGGGCTAGGTTATCTCACTCAAAGGGATTCCTTCTAATTCCATCTATTTGCCTGTAAATTTCGTGAGATCATCATTATTTAAATCTAATTATTACTCCATTGTGTAAACATACCACAATTTTCTTAACCATTCTTAGTTGAGGGATACTTAGTATGACTCCAGTTTCCCACTATTATGAATATTGCTACTATAGACGTAGCTGAGCAGGTGTCCTAGTGATATGATTGCACATTTTTTGACTGTATGCCCAAGAGTGATAATACTGAGTCTTGAGGTTGATTGATTCCCAATTTTCTAAGAAACCAGCATACTGATTTCCAAAGTGGCTATACAAGTTTATGCCTCCAGTGGAGCAGCGTATCCCTTAGTCCACATCCTCTTCAATATAAACTGTCATCCGTGATTTTGATCTTATCCCTTCTCACAGGTGTAACAGGGTATCTCAGAGTAGTTTTAATTTGCATTTCCATGATGCCTAAAGATGCTGAGCAATTCCTTTTTTTTGCCATTTGAGATTCTTCTGTTGAGAATTCTCCATTTAATTGGTACCCCATTTTAAATTGGATTATTTGCTTTTTGATGCTCAGTTTTTGATATATATCTTGATTATATATATATATATATATATATATATATATATAATTTGGATATCAGTTCTCTTTCAGATGTGGGGTTGGTAAAGGTCTTTTTCAATTTTTTCAGATGTCATTTTTTCTGGTTAACTGTATCATTCACCTTATAGAAGCTTTTCAGATTCAGGAGGTCCCATTTATTGATTATTGCTCTCAGTGTCTCAGTTATAGGTGTTGTATTTAAGAAGTAATCCCCTGTTCCAATGCATTGAATGCTACTTCCCACTTTCTCTACTTTCAGGTTTAGTGTAACTGGATTTATGTTGAGATCTTTGATCCACTTGGACTTGAGTTTTGTGCATAGTGAAAGATACGGATCTATTTGCAGTCTTCTTTATGTCGATAAGGAGCTATGAAAGCACTATTTGTTGAAGACACTTTCTTTTTTTTTCAATGTATAACTTTAGCTTCCTTGTCAAAATTTAGTTGTTCATAAGTGTGTAGATTAATGTCAGGGTCTTCAATTCAAGTCCATTGATACACATTTCTGTTTTTATATGACTAACACACTGTTTCTACCACTATAGCTCTATATTAGAGCTTGAAGTCAGGTACGGTTATGCCTCTAGAAGTTCTTATATGGTTCAGGATTGTTTTAGCTATCCTGGATATTTTTGTTGTTGTTTTTCCATATAAAGTTGAGCATTGTTCTTTTAAGATCTGTGAAGAATTGTGTAAGAATGTTGAGGCGGATCGCATTCAAACTGTAGATTGCTTTTGTTAAGATTGTTATTGTTATTTTATTGATCCTACCTATCCAAGAGCACGGGAGATCTTTCCTTTTTCTGATAGATATCTTCTTCAATATCTTTCTTCAAAGATTTAAAGTTCTTATAATGTTAGTCTTTCACTTGTTTGATTACTTACCCTAAGATATTTGATATTATTTGTTGGTATTGTAAATAGTGATGTTTCTCTGATTTCTTTTTTATCCTTTTTATCATTTTTATATAAGAGGAATACTTTTTTAGTTAATCTTACATCCTGCCACATTGCTGAAGCTGTAGGCGTTTCCTGATACAATTTTTGGGGTCACTGATGTATACTATCATATCATCTGCAAAATAACATATTTTGACTTCTTCCTTTCCAATTTGTACCCCTTGATCTCCTTCTGTTGTGTTATTGCTCTAATTTTTCTATACTATATTGAATAGATATGGAGAGAATGGGCAGTCTTGTCTTGTTCCTGATTCTAGTGGAATCCCTTTGAGTTTCTCTCCATTTAATTTGATGTTGGCTGTTGGCCTGCTGAATATTGCTTTTATTGTGTTTAGATATGTTCCTTGTCTCTGTGATCTCTCCAAGACCTTTATCATGAAGGGATATTGAATTTTTGTATGTTGAACCAATCCTACATCTCTGTGATGAAGCCTACTTCTTCATTCTTATTCCTAAAAATATGGGGTCCCCCCCCTGGCGGGCTCACGGAGCAGCAGCAAGCTCTGGCGGGGGTCCCCAGCGGTGCTGGGCGCCAAAGTTCCCATCAGCAGGAAGCCACGCGGCAGAATATCCAATGTGCCGCGGTTGTGAGCAGACCCATGAACACAGAATGTAGCCATAAAAGCAGCTGCTAGCCCCAAAGAGACGGTTGTTGGTCCCTGGGGCGGGCTGGTGGAGTCACCATGAGGCAAGAGGCTACAGTTTCGCATGTGTGGGCAGTGGCGGTGGGTAACAGACACATAAACACAAAAGATAAGCATAAAGGTAAAACATTTATTACAGAAAAAGGGGGGGGGAGAGAGAGAGAGAGAGAGAGAGAGAGAAGGAGGAGGAGAGAGAGGAGGCAAAGCCATGTGTACACCGGGAGAGAATAAAAGAAAGCGCAAGATGGTGGGAGGAGGTCAGAAGTTAAAAAGGAGTGGGCGTGGCTAGGGCAGGAACGAAAAGAATAACACTCATGGTGGATGACTTCTCTTATGTGTTCTTGGATGTGGTTTTCCAGTATTTTTGAACCAATGTCCATGAAGGTAATTAGTTGCAATTCTCTCTTTGTTACATCCTTGTGTGGACTGAATATCAGAAGAAATGTAGCCTCATAAAAGGAGTCTTTCTATTGTGTGTAACAATTTGAGGAGTATTGGCATTATCTCTTTGAAATTTTGGGAGAATTCTGCACTGAAATTATCTAGCCCTGGACTTTTTTAGTTGGGAGACATTTAATGATTATTTCTATTTCCTTAGGGCTGATAGGCCTATTTATATTGTTTATCTTATCTTGATTTAATTTTAGTATGTGGTACCTATTCAGAAAAGTCTATTTCTTTTAGATTTTCCAGTTTTGTGGAGTACAGGTTTTTGAAATATTACCTGATGATTCTCAGGATTTCCACAGTGCTGTTTTGTTATGTCCTTCTTTCTTTTCTGATTTTGTTAATTCAGATATTCTCTTTCTGCCTTCTTTTAGTGTTGGTATGCATCTGTCAAGCTTGTTGATTTTATTAAAGAACCAAATCTTTGTTTCAGTAAGTATTCTTTTTGTTTTTATTTTATTGATTTCAGCCCTGTGTTTAACTATATTCTTCTGTGTATTCCTCATGGAGGAATATGTTTCTTTTGTTGTAGAGCTTTCAGGTGTGCTGTTAAGTTGCCAGTGTGAGTTTTCTTCAAATTCTCTATTTGGGCACTTAGTGTTATGAATTTTCCTTTTAGCACTGCTTTCATAGTGTTCATAAGTCCCTGTTAAGTCAAATTGAGACATAACACCTGTTAGTTCTTGTATTACTCTATTATTTTTTTCTGACAGACCTTACATTTCATCTTTCAGCTGTACAACTGATAGAGAATATTTTTTTCCCATTTTGTTGGCTGTCTTATTCAACTAGGTTGGTTTTCTTTGCAATATGGAACATTCTTGGTGCCATGAGATCCCACTTCTCATTTTGCTTTTTGTTCATAATGCCTATCATATTTTGATCCTCTCTGAAAAGGTCTTTTCTGTTCCAGTAAGTTTATGGCTATTCAAGAATTTCTACTTTTTCAGACTCAGAATGTCAGATCTTATGGATATTTCCTTGCTCTATTTGGAGTTGAATTTTGAATTGTGTGAGAGATAAGTATCCTGTTTCATTCTTATCGACAGAGCTATCTACTTTGATCAACACCATTTGTTGAAGATGTCTTTTATCCACTGTGTATTCTTGTCTTAAACTACAACTATGTATAAAAGGGAAATCTCTGGCAGTTTATTTTTCAGGATGGCCTTGGATATGCTAGAGATTTTCTATTTTTATGTGAAATTTATTACGAGGTTTTCAATTTCAGTGAAGAAATTGGTTGCAATTTTGAGGAGAATAAAAATGAATGTCTATACTGCTTTAGGTAGAAAGTCCATTTTAACAATAGTAATTCTACCAATTATTGAACAAGGGAAACTTTTCTGTTTTCTGCTGTCTTCTTCAATTTACACAGAAGTGCCTTAAAGTTTTTCCTGGTTATGCCTTTCACTTTCTTAGATTTAATGTGTGATATTTCCTTATTTTATTTTAACTGTTGTGAATGCTATATGTTTTCCTATTCCTTCTTTTCTCAGTTTGTCATCATTTATATAAAGGCTATGATTGGTGTGTCAATTTTGTATTCTACTACTTTGCTGACTGTTTGTTTTAACCTGTAGGATGATTCCAGTACATCTTGTTACCATCTTTTATGTATAAAAACATATCATCTGTTAATAAAAATGCTTTGATTTCTGCCTTTTCTATTCATATCTACTTTATCACCTTCATTTGTCTTATTGGTCTAGATAAGAGCTCAAATATTATGTTGAACAGGATGGGGGATAGTGGAGATGATTGTTTCATCTTGAATAAAATGGACATGCTTTGAGTTCTTTGATGTATAAGACAATGTAAGCTGTGAGCTTCTCATTAACTACCTATATCAGGTTGACATATGACTCCTGTAATGTTATTATCTTTAATACTTTTTACCATGAATTAATGGTCAATTTTGTCAAAGGATTTTTCTGTATCTAATAAAGTGATTCTGTATTTCTTTCCTTTAGTCTGTTTACATGTTAGATTGCCTTTGTTAATTTACCTATGTGCACCTATACTTGTCCCTCAGATAAAGCCCACTTGATTATGGTCAATAAGTCCTTTGAGTCTTCTTGAATCCAGCTTTCATCAATTTTATTGAAAAAATTACTTGTACTTTCATCAGAACACAGTGTCCAATATTTTTTCCATCTTTTTATATTATGTTATGGTGGTAGTGGTAGCTCTTTGTCTGGATTTGGTATCAGAGAACTTATTGAAGAATGCTGATTGTCATTTATGGAATCCCCAAGCTTGTTCCCTGATACAGAAAAAGAGCTGAAGTTTGAGAAAGTAGAGCTTTAACCAGTTCAAGATAGGATGGTCCCTAAATTTGGGATTCCACCAAACAACTGCTGACTTGAGTATTTTATAGAACGCTTTTGTCTACACTTTTTTCTATTGGTTATCTTTAGATACTTATATTTGTATCATCCCACCATTTCTTATTGAAATACCTTCTGAAAACAATCTACTGTCTCATTAAACTTCTTTTGCTTTCCTTGCTCACTTATTTCCCTCTAGATACTGTCAGGTAACAATAGCTTTATAAAAGGAATTTGGAAATATTTCTCAATTTTTTATTTTATAATAAAATTAAAAACAATTTGAAGAGTATTTTTATTCCTCCTTTTGCTCTCTTAATTTGTTTTTACTTGGTCTTTTTTTTTTCAGGTTGTTGTCCTGCCTGTTTCTTAGTGCTACTTGCTTGAAATAAAATTGTGCTTCCTTTTTACCTGTGGTGGTATCTATTAATGCTTGTGAAGTATGTTTATTTAAGGCAACACAAAGAAAACTTCTGTTTTCTAATTCATTCTATTAATCTACAAGTTTTCATTGAATAGTTGTGACCAGTAATGGTAAAAGTAATTGAACAATGCTCATTGTTGTCATTCTGTTGCTGTTATGGTATTGTTCTGGAGGTTCTATTAGAATTTTTTTATTTAGTGCACTAGAAAGTCATCATTTTTCTGGGAAAATGCTAGTTTCACATTCTCTAGATTTCCAAGAAAATTTCAGAATCCTACAAATCTCAAAAGTCGAGCTGCCATTGTTCTCATGCCTCATATTGTGTCTTTGCTCTGCCTCCTTGACCCAGCATCCTCTTCTTGTGGGAAAGTAACTTCCAAAGCATTTACCCTTTTTCATTTCACCATATCTAGGACTTAGAAGACATATCAATACTGAGTATTATCACTATCTTCAAATACAAATACCAATTCTCTGATATCCATTAATAATTGTAATGAGTGTGGAGAGATTTTTATTTGAAAGTGAAAATTTCTTTTTTGTACGCCAGAATGACCTCAAACTCATAAGAAACAATGATTCTTCTACCTCCGTTTTGAGTTTTCTGGGTGTTATGTGACTTTCTCCCCAGAATGAAAGCATTCTCTTTCAGTGGAAGGAACATTGGCATAAAGGTCAAGAATTTAACAAACATCACACATGTATGGAGGAAAACTGAAACTTGGAATATTCTTGAAGATTTATAAACTTAGTAAAATATTTTGGAGAACATACTGATTAATTGAATTGTAGGGAGATCTCTCTCTTCTGTCTAACATCCTGCAAATAGAAGAGAGAGATACAGGGGTGTTGCTTTTGTGAAATATCACCAGTATTGAAACAGGATTTTCAGTGGCACATCATCTTTTACAGTCATCCCTGATATTGTAAGCAATTCTTCACCCATACCTCTATTAATAAACAAGATAAAAACTTATTGTTTCGCCAAGTTGGACTTTGGTGACATTATATTGTGGATATGTTTTAGGATTGCTTTTTGAAATTATTAGATTTGTGAGTGTTTTCTCTTCCCAGGAAAATATTATTGTTTTTTCCCAACACCACTGAATTCCCAGGTTGAAAGAGCCAAATTCAGAAGCCAAGGATGGGGAATCTCTAGAAGCCTGGAGACTGAAAATGAATGCAGAGACATTTAGTAAATTTAAATACACTTTTTTTTCCCAAATGATAGCATGTGCCCTTGGTCCTTGTGAGAGATGATAGAGAAATACATGAAGGTGACTTATTTCAGTAACTGGCTACATAACAAATTATACAACAGTCAAGTTTATTGCTCACTCCTGATTTCTTGGACATCTGTTAGCAGTCATTTTAACTAAGTTATTTTGGATGTCCTCACCAGTGGCATATTCTCAAAATTTTTATCTTTCTCTATTTCTTTCAATCTACTAATTTTAGACATTGGGTGCTTCATTTGAATAGGCCTTTGCAGATTTTCTTTGGTCACCTAGCCTATAGCAACAGTGTATGATCAATATATAAACAACAAAGAGTCTAGAGTCAGTATAGTATGTTTTTTCTTAGTGAAAAACAACCATTATATTACTCTGGGATGCTGGCAACCAACTTCTGGATTTTTCTATACTTTATTTTGCATGTCTTGTAATGATGCTTTTTGGTTATCTGGGTTACTTATACTATAATGTGTATAACAATATCACAAGCAGATGTTGCTAAACCTAGAGTTATTCCAGTCTGTAACTCTTTCTCTCTCATCTATGTGTTTTTTTTTTCCATGAGAAAGACCATAGCTTTAAAATTCTGATTGAGCACAAGTACAGTGTACTCTGAGTATTTACTGTTCATTCCACTTTTAAGGACTTTATACCATGCAAGAACACTGTGAGGGACAAATATTTTTCCATCAAAGCAGATCATGCATCCCTTGAGGGATAGAAACATATTTACAAATGCAACTTATTTTAAATCTCAATGTAACAACTTTCTATCATCTCTAATGCTTGGGAGAAATGTGGCACATGAAACTGACATTCATTGTCCATCTGGGAATCCCAGGCATAGACTTGGGTAGTAGAAAGAATAAGCCCATGATTATTTTCAATATTACATGGCCTACCATCTTACACACAGAGGAGCCTGGTAAAAAGGGTAAGAAAAGAAAAACCAGCAGACATATAAGTAAAAATAAGAACATAATCAAAACTTTTAGACTTAGAAAATAATTTATGTGGTCAATTTATTATCCCACAGAGGAGTGCTTTTCACTTTCTATCTTTTTTATTCTCTACTGTTGTGAGATTGTTTTGGCTATACTGGGTTTTTTGTTTTTCCATATAAAGTTGATTATTGTCCTCTCAAGATTTGTGAAGAATTTTGATGGGACCTTAATGAGGATTGCATTGAATCTATAAATTGCCCTTGGTAGAATTGCCATTTTTACTATGTTGATCCTCCCAATCCAAGAGCAAGGGAGATCCTTCCATTTTCTGGTATCCTCCTCAATTTCTGTCTTCAAAGACTTAAAGTTCTTGTCAAATAGATCCTTCACTTCCTTGGTTAGAGTTACCCCAAGATATTTTATGCTATTTGTGGCTATCGTGAAAGGTGATGCTTCTCTGATTTCCCTCTCTGCTTCCTTATCCTTTGTGTATAGGAGGGCAACTGATTTTCTGGAGTTGATCTTGTATTCTGCCATGCTACTAAAGGTGTTTACAGCTGTAGGAGTTCTTTGGTGGAGTTTTTGGGGTCACTTATGTACACTATCATATCATCTGCAAATAATGAAAGTTTAACTTCTTTCTTTCCAATACGAATCCCCTTGATCCCCTTATGTTGTCTTATTGCTATTGCTAGAACTTCAAGCACTATATTGAAGAGGTATGGAGAGAGTGGACAATCTTGTCGTGTTCCTGATTTTAGTGGAATGGCTTTGAGTTTCTCTCCATTTAATTTGATGTTAGCTGTCGGCTTGTTGTAAATAGCTTTTATTGTAGTTAGGTATGACCCTTCTATCCCTAATCTCTCTAAGACCTTTATCATAAAGGGGTGTTCAATTTTGTCAAATGCTTTTCAGCATCTATTGAAATGATCATATGTTTTTTTTTCTTTCAGTTTATTTATATGATGGATTACATTGACAGATTTTCATATGTTGAACCAGCCTGAGAGACATCATGACCAAAAGCTAATTTAGGAGGGTTATTTCAGCTTACAACTCTCAGGTCACACTCCATCACTAAGGCAGTTCAGGGGAGGAATGTGTTATGTATCTGGAGGCAGGAATTAAAGCAAATGCCATGGGGAATGTTGGATATTATCTTGTTCCCTCTTGTTTGTGTAACAGTAAATACTCTGGGTACATTGTACTTGTTCTCAATCAGAATTTTAAAGCTATGGTCTTTCTCACGGAAAAGACCACACAGATGAAAAAGAGTTACAGACTGTAATAACTCTAGGTTTAGCAACATCTGCTTGTGATGTTGTTATACACATTATAGTGTAAGTAACCCAGATAACCAAAGAGCATCCAACTTTTATGCAGTCTAGGTCCATCTGACAAGCAAAGGCATTTATCACAGTGGGACCATTGAGCAGAATCATGAGAAACAAACAACCATCAAGCAGAAGTCAACTAAATAATCCACACACATGTCAACTGCCCAATTGGACTAAGACTGTTCCATAGTTAAGGCTTGCCCAAATTGATTCCAGTTTGTATCAAGTTGTCAGTAACCAATCTGTATACCTTCTTTTCCAATCAGATACTGTTACCAGCTGCTGTTGCCTGGTAAATGCCTGGATATACACCAGCCATCACCAAAAGACATTCTACCCTTACTAGAACTTTTGCCTCCTTGGGACAGTTATCCATATTATAATCTCACTTTCTGTGTTCCCAGTGTGTTGATTATGCCATATAGTGGCATTCTCTGCTATTATACACTGTATCCACTGAACACATACTTACACATTGACCTTGTTGATGTAAAGATACATGGGAGAGTAAAAATTAAGGTCTACCCTATGACTGTCACAGATTTCTGTTTGCTAACATTCAAACTTCTTCACACAAGGAAGATCCCTGCAGGAGATGACAGTCCACCTCCTCAGGACTGCAGTAGTCCTTCAGGTACCTGTGGGGATTGGCAGAGAAACTACTGTGTATAGCTCAATTTTTAATATGCAAATAGAGAGGAAACACATATAACTATCAGTTATACAGCTTCGAATTAAGCCCACATGATTTTATTGAGAGGCGAACAGTCTGGATTTCAGGGAATAGCTGGACTAATACTGCATTTTAGTAGGCTGTAGCTCTCTATTGCAGTCATCATGTACCAGGTATTGGGACAGAGTAGTTCCTTCTCAGTAGTGACTTGATTTGGATGTCTCCATTTTTTGGATACTGATGTCTAGCATCATCACACAGTCTACAGCACCCAGAGATTTACAACTATTTTAGGGTCTACCACTTAGTACTCCTTCCATGTCCACGTAGGCCTCCCATTTAGATAAATAAGAATTTTGAGCTCTAACTATTTATTTAATGGAGAGCCAAATATTCCCCATCCAAAAATGGTATGTGGAATCTGAATGTGCACTAGAACTTTACCTCACCTGGTGACAGACCCTTTTGTTTAGAGGCTGTGTACATGCTCATGAATTACTTTTCATGAAGGGTGTATCAGGCCTCAGCCTCCATCCACAGTTGTCACTGAAAAACTACAGGTACTGGTCTCTCCGCCATATGTTCCCACAGGGTGAAACCAAACCTTGTTGGAAAAGTGGTCACATCCAATTTAATTATATATATCTGATCAATATTACTAAAAATCTGTGGTTGGTCAATAAGCTACTGGGCAGCTACAGATACCCATTTGGGTATCTCAGTATGACATTATGTTCCCATGTTTTTTTTTTCCCACAGTGCCTACAAAGGATGTATATCTAGGACAGATGGGAGATTAATACTCTTCAATATTCCAAAAATCTCACAAAGACTTTACCATCTTCTTTCAAAGACCTGCCTGAACATTACCATGTTTGGTCTCTTGTATAACTTTTTTTCTTAAACAACAATGTACTTACCAATAATTAGAAGGACAAACCAAGCCTGTGTACTTTGGAATCATTTGCTA
Organism: Microtus oregoni; assembly: GCF_018167655.1. Classification (NCBI taxonomy): domain Eukaryota; kingdom Metazoa; phylum Chordata; class Mammalia; order Rodentia; family Cricetidae; genus Microtus; species Microtus oregoni. Next base: position 860,129 of record NW_024543208.1, on the reverse strand, counting down.
TCCATTCCCATTATTTCAAGAAAACTATCAGACTTACAGTTCATAGCAGCATTGTTTGTAATAACCACAACCTGGAAACAACCTAGATACCCTTCAGTGGAAGAATGGATGAAGAAAGTATGGAATATATACATATTAGAGTATACTCAGCAGTAAAAAAAAAAGGACTTCTTGAACTTTGCATGCAAATGGATGGAAATAGAAAACACTATCCTGAGTGAGGTAAGCCAGACCCCAAAAGAGGAACATGGTATGTACTCACTCACATTTGGTTTCTAGCCATAAACAAAGGACAGAAATCTTTAATTAATAAATAAATCATTAATAAATAAATAAATTAAAAAGAGACAGAAAAAAAGAAGAATCAGAAGTAGACATAATATCATCAATATAGTGATATATTGTAACAACCTTGGACCCTTCCTAGGATACTAAATTCTGAGTCAACAAACAAAGGCAAATAGAGATATGCATATAACATGGGACAAATGGCAGATATCCATTGTCAACCCCTATAGGTAAAGGCAAACTCTTCTTAATTTCTTTGAGCAATGTCAGTAGAAAATTGAAGAAGAAGAAGAAGGAGAAGAAGAAGAAGAAGAAGAAGAAGAAGAAGAAGAAGAAGAAGCAGAGGAGGAGGAAGAGGAGGAGGAAGAGGAGGAGGAGGAAGAGGAGGAAGAAAAAAGAAGAAAATATTATACAGATCAACCAAATTATGATATTGACCCAAAATAAAAGCTAATTGGTTCATCATATCTAAGATGAGTGGATCTGTTGCATGCAGAGTTTGAGTCACTTTATTCGGTTCACTGCAGTCCACAGTTATTCTCTGTGTTCCATCTGGCATCTGCACTCGCAAAACAGGGGAGTAGTTGTAGTGACGCTGTATACTCATATTATATCAGCTGCTTCTAACTGCAAAACAGTGTGAACAATTTCTTCATGCCTCAAAGGTGCCTGGAATTAAAGTATGTGAACCTTCTGCCTTGGAGCTTGAATCACGTGTTGGAGATGGCTGGCTTAACAGCCCTAACTTGAAATCTAAATTTATTAGAGATTGTTTGGAAGGTTTCCAGTCATCGTGAGATATCTATCCCTAGAATATGTCCAGCCATTGGAGAAACAATCATTATATAGCACTGGAGGTTACCTGACCAATATACAAAATCACAGTCACCAGATGGCCTAAATTTTGTATCTGGTATGGGCATATATGTACACAACCATTTGAAGAAATCCATCTGGGCTCCTTATGGACTAAAGTGTTGTCAGCTATAGTATCACCAAAGAACAACATTGCATGCTTATTTGAGAGAGACCAATTAATAGTCAGTACAACACAAGGCTTACAGTCATTTAGCAACCCCAGCTAAGTAACTCAAACCTGTTTCTAGCCCCACAAAATGAAGTCATTTGATTAAAGTATCATAAAATTCTGGAGATATTTAAAGTATTTTGATAGCCTGAGCTTAATGTCTGTCCTCCTAGGAAAACTCTCATACATCTTAGTGGGCTTAATCTGGTTCCACAGGACTAGTAGCACCTAATTTGACTGTCAATTTGTATCTTTTATATTGATTCCAAATAAAATAAGCTTAACACGCTTATAGGCATTTGAAACACCTTGAGATACTTCTTCTTCTTCTTCTTCTTCTTCTTCTTCTTCTTCTTCTTCTTCTTTTGATATTTATCCTTGCCTTAATGCTTTATTCTCCTCAGGAATAATGTAGGTAAGGTTAATTTAACCCCATTTTCTTGCCAAACTATAACATTTAAAGTTGTCATTTCTGTGCTTATCTCTTGAATATGATGGCATACACAGGATTTTAGTAGGTCAGAAAAGTCCCAAATGCCCTTCACAAAATAGGAATTAAGATCAAAGTCTGCAACCTAGCAATAGAATGTTCTGCATTTGGGCCAGCAGTAGGTATCAAGCATGACTGGGCACATTTGCAACTCTTGGATTTGTGCATTTACTCTGTCTCTGGCAACTCACCAGCACTGGCCCATACTAGAAAAACTCCAGCTGTTATAGCTCATTGGCAAATGCTCTCCCCAATTCTATGGCCTCAGGGTCTTCAAACTCTGCCTTAGAGAAGGATGAGTAGTGACAGGCCAAATTCTACATGTCATCTACTGTTAAGGAGATTCTAACTCAATCTTCATCTCAGAGGCACAGCATTAAGGCGGGGACTTGTCCCCTCAGACTCTGCACTGCTTTTCCAGTTCTCAAAATTCCATCATAGTATAGGGTCTATAGAACACATGCTTTCAGACTGTCCTCTTCCCTTGAGCCTGACCACTCTGATCTGAGACTGATCTAACTCTATTTTATACTGAATAACTGGTTGATCATAGAGTAACAGTTGTAGCATTTCCACTACTATTCCCCAGTCTTGGTTTGAATTGTTTCAGCTTTTTCCATTATAAGTTGCTGGAGAATAATTCTCCGGTACACTGTGAAAATGTGTTGCTCTCATTGATTAAAAAAAAAAAAAAAAAAAAAAACAGTTGATGAATAGGTAGGCTGAAATGGGGGGGGGGGCAGATACAATGCTGGGAAAAAGAAAGGTGGAGTCTGAGATGTCAAGAGCCAAACACAGAAGAAACAACATGAGTTCAAAGATGAGGTTAATGAGCCTCAGGGCAGCAGAGAGATTAAAAGAAATTTTTTAATTTAAATTGCAATCTCTGACTTGAGAGACGCCAAAGCTATTAGCTCAGCTTTTATAATTAAATTTCGGTGTGATTATTTGGGAAGCGACTAACAGGATAGAAAACTCTGCCTACATTTGATGCTCAACTGTTCAGCACTTCTATACAAATAAAACATCATAAGGGTCATAACAGGTTCTAAACACACAAAATGGAGCCAAATATGGCTTCCTACTCTCATGTCTTTCTGACAGCTGCGGCGCCAAGACATGTCTCCCAACAGCTGCCTTCTACAAAAGTTAGGCAACAACCGCCATGCATTACAACTATGCATTAAGGTAAATTGCATCAGCAGTTTCTGACATAACAGTTTAAGATTTGTCTTATGCAATCAAAAAATAATACAGATGCTCAGTAAAGACAGATGCAGAAGAAATAAACCTCTGAATGGGTTACAGTGTATTGAAAAACATGCATGGGCTTTAGAAGAGAGAGAAGAGAAAAAGGTATGTATAGTCATATATTAACAGTATTTCAAAATTAATAAAGTCATGGAAAATAATAAATAAATAAATAAATAAATAAAGCTATGTAATGGTGGGAAACACATGGAGAATTTGGATTCTACATGATATTGTGCTGTCTTTATATTTTCTGTTTGCTAATGAAGGAACAGCAACTGCAAAGACAGATTGGATTTTGAAAACTGCTAGATTAATCCAACCTATATATTTTAATAATGTCTTGACTTCAAACTACAAGTTAAAAGATATGTTACATTGATGAAGAGGATATGCTTTTATTTCCACAGAAAATGAGAGGTTGTGGATTCATTCCTGGTTGATATGTACTACATTTAATAGGGGAAACTCCCCTGAAAATACCAGTTATACACATAAAGAAATAAAAATAGAAGTTAGACAAGACATGTAATTTGTATTTTACCTGCTGAAAGGCTCACCTTCATGGACCTGGATGGAGGGCGAAGAACCTGGGACATACTACAGGGCAGGGAATCTGGACTACTATTCAGACTCGAGAGGGAGGGGGAATGGAGTGGAGGGGAGGGGAGAGGAGTGAGGAGATGGGGAGAGGAGTGAGGAGAGGGGGAGAGGAGTGGGGAAAGGGGGAGAGGAGTGAGGAAAGGGGGAAGGAAATGGAAGGCAGGGAGAAGACAGAAATCTTTTCATCAAAAAAATAAATTAAAAAAATCAGTTTTGGCTAAATTGTGAACAATTCAAAATCTATACTTTTATTAATGTAGATGTATAGGTTACTTTTTAAAGTTTATGTATTTTCAGAGAAAGGGACAGGCATCAATAAAAATAAATGGTCCAGGTTATCCAACATCCAGAACAACTTCTAGGCTGCTGGCTGAGATGATCCAGCCTCAAAAAATACTCCAGTCAAGTCTTAACAAGCCTCCTGATTTATTCAGGTTTTCTCCAAAGATTCCAGTGCCCCCAAACAATAGGAAGGAAACTAGAAAACAATGTCCATATTCCCAGATGGTTATGGATGCTATCATTTAAGTGTAAGTTGGTCACAAGGTGTTATTGGTCAGAATAAGGAAAAAAACAAAACAAAAGGGTTAAATTCAAACATCTCTTTCTAAAGGAAAAAGGTGGATATAATGTAGTAATGATAGAAAATAGGATAGATTATTGAATCTACTTCAATAAAAACCCAACTATTAACCTAAAATATTTACATTGATATTAATTTTGCTTTACTGCAATAAATTTAAAGATATTTTTGTTATGCTACATATATGTCTCTACTCTTTTGGGGTATTATACTTATACAACTTAATTTAAAATGTAATGCAATCAAAAATACAGGTTAGTAGTTGGTCATCTGTAATAGTCAAACTTGTAGTCATGTTGGTATGTTTTCAAGGTCATGCCCAATACCAGGTATGTTTAAATAGATAGATAATTTTAAAACACATTGAAGACCTACAGAATATGACACTTAATATGTTTAATAATGTAAGGCTTTTAGTGACAATGAGAAATGTCAGCTCCTGGCAATACCAATATACTTCAAAGAGGATAATATGCATCAAAGTGACTCCTTATGTAGTTGATTTTCTTTATGGGAAAAACTAGCGACTTGGTCAAATAAATTTCCCTTTTCACAATTGCTAACAATTTACTCTCCAAACTGAACATGCAGGGCATGCAAAAAGGCAACTGCCAAAATTATCAAGACAAAGTAAAAGAGTTTTTAAAAACCTCCAGCTTTTCCCAATGTCTGTCAGATTACTAGGCATGTAGAACAAAGTTAGATGCCCCAGTGTTACAGAAATCCTAGGATGACTGTTCAGGCAGCTAGCTGTTTCTGTCCTCTATTTTAGAAGCTACTTCCTCTGCAGTTCCTATTTACTGATGTAATATTATATCTTACTCAGGTCTTTGATGGTATTGAAGACTAGATAGTTATAGTTGCAATTCTCCCTAAATATAGTAGAAAGTAAATTAGATTCATAACTTTGGACTCTTCAGTAGAGGACAGCTGATGGATTGTTTTCTCCATTTTGCCAAATATAAATGAACTGGCTATTTTAACTAAAATTATTAATTTATAACTATTTTGCATATAGTTTCATTATGTATTGCAGGAAGTCTTTCAGCCAATAGTCTTTTTGGATACTGGTCCATTTTTGGTATGGTCTCAGGTACTATAAGTGCAGATGAAAAGCTTGTGTGGGCCCTCTTTTCAGCTGGATTCAATTCCCAGTGTGACAGCACATTCACAGAGGAGACATTCCTACAGGTCATTAGGAAACATCATAAGGATTGGAGCAGGGTTCCGTTCTTGAGTTTGCAGAAAAATACACATCTCCAAAAATTCAAGAGACCTTGAACATCTATATGCCTAAAGAAGAAAAGAAAGCTATTCAAAAAGTATTACGAAGCAAATAGAAATCTGGCTTATGATACCACTCTCCTCTGCATGGTAAAATCTCATTATCTAAAAATACATGTAATGCTGATCATGAATCACCTAAAAAACAAAGGTGGCTCTGGAGAAGCAAGGTGGCTCTCTTTCTCTAAATCCAAGCATGCTGTTTAGAGAAAAATTCAGAATGCTGGTAGCATATTAGGAGCCACCTGGTATGGGATAAAGAAAGATAAAATCTAAGTACAAAGATTATTGAAATTCTGCTTTCAATAATTTTACTTCTTCTTATATATTTTTCTCTATGCTACCTTTTCTTAAATACATGCCTACAGAAATTCAAAAGTTCAATTTTGATGTAAATAATATTTAAGTTTCCACAATAAAAATTAATTTTCATACAGTAATCTATGAAGTCTCCAGGAAAAATGGTGCCCAACAATAATGATTCAACCTGTTTGATATGATGCCATTATTCTGATAACACCACTATAAGACTGTTTTTGGACTACAAACTGCTCAAGATGATTTCACCTTGGCCAGCTGAGATGGTACACCTTATCACAATACTCTGGTGAAAATTTCAAATAAAATTTTCAGAAAAAACTTACTGACTACTCAGAGATTATTTACAGTTGTAGCAGACAGTAACCTTGAAGTTAGCCTTAATTTTAGTTTTTAAAAATCTCATAAAAATAACATCAACCTTATGATAACTCAAAGTAATTTTAGAAAACAATGTTCCCTCTCCCAACGATGTTTGTCCTCAGGGTTAGGACAATTGTCACCTATTAGGGGTTTGTTATAAGTGGTACAGGGTTGGAAGGAAAAATGAAGTAGGCTCAGGGATCTCTTTTAAAAACAAGAGGTGAGCCGGGCGGTGGTGGCGCATGCCTTTAATCCCAGCACTCGGGAGGCAGAGGTAGGCGGATCTCTGTGAGTTCGAGACCAGCCTGGTCTACAGAGCTAGTTCCAGGAGAGGCTCCAAAGCCACAGAGAAACCCTGTCTTGAAAAAAAAAAAAACAAGAGGTGAATGGATGGGATAATATGTAGACTAGGATATCTACTTATGAACTATTAGTTATAGATAATTTACATTGGTATAGATCCTTGTATAATGACATAAAATTAAATTGTATTTGTTATATTGAATATGTTCTAATTTCTCTTTACAATATGTATGCACCTATACAAAGTTATTTTGTCTTGTTGTGTGCATGCATGTTTCTACCTTTGCTTAAGAAGTTTTAAAAATTGATGTAAATTTAGGAAATATTTGTCATATTACACAACACATTTCTACTTCCTTTGAAGATAGTTATATAAATTGTTTACATTTTGAGGTCATTGTCCCCAATTGCTGCACATTTATTTAAAGATTTTTTTTTTAATTTTTTAATGAGAAGCCTCAGTCGTTAATGTATATATGTATTGAAAATTGAAGGTCAATAGTCATTCTTTTTTGTCATACTTGTCAGGTTCTTTAGATGCATAGAAATTATATTCAAAATAGATAGATAATCTTCAAACACTTCATGGAATTGAAGAACATGGCACTTAAATAATGCAGGATTTTATTTAGGTGAGACACGATTGCTCCTGGCAGTACTGATCTATTCCAGGGAGAATGATGAGCACCAAAGACACCCCACTTGGAGCTTGTTTTCTTAGAAATATTGGACTTTGGGCAAAGAGCTGCCTTGCATGGTGTCACAATTGGAGAAGCAGGATACAAGCAAGATAACAGCCACACTTTGCTAGGACAAGGTAAGGCAGTTCTGAACATTTTCCTGCCTATGAAAATGATCAGTCAGATACTCAGGCCTTAGCCAAAGTTGGTTGCTCCAACATCGCAAATGAGACTTTGGGTGATTACCCAGGTAGCTGGTTGTCTCTGTCTATTCTAGCACATTATGGAAGTTGCTTAAATGTAGTTCCTGTTTACTCAGGTAATATTATTTTCATTCTCAGGTTTCTGATGGGGTTGAAGTCTAGATAGTCATAGTTACTTTCCTCTCATGATCTAATCAAGACATTTTTAATATAAGACTTAGACTTCTTAGGCTAGGCTAACTATTGGCATATTCAGCATGTGTTTTTTGCTTCATATTGTTCATGCTGGTTGTAATTCTAATTTTTATGTATGTTTTGGTTCCTTCTTTTCCATGGACAATACTTGATATTTATTTTTATTCTATATAGTTTTGTATTAGGCTTAGAACCCTTTAATTTAGACACAAGGGGGATGTGTTGAGTTGACAGAGGTTTCTGTCCCTCCTGGTACTGCAACCATTCAGTCCCAAAGTAACACATAGAGGTCTATATTAATCATAAACTAGTTGGTTTATTAGCTCAGGCTTCTTATAAATTCTTATATTATTAGCCCATCATTCTTGTCTGTGTTAGTCACATGGCTTGGTGCCTTTTATCAGTGAGGCCTTCTCATGTTGCTTGCTCTGTGCCTAGCTTCCTCTGTGTTGACTATAGACTGACTGTTTCCTCTTCCCAGAATTCTCCTGTTCTCCTCACCCCACCTCTAATTACTGTCTGGTCACCCTGCCTATACTTCCTGCCTGCTACAAGTCAATCTGTGTTTTATTGAAATTATAAATGGGACAGGATAGCAATACTATTGTCCCACAGCTCTTCCCTCTTTTTTTTTTGTTCAAAACAAACACTCTGAATCTAATATCCTTTGTTTAGATTTTGTCCAGATGATTATCTATAACATCTTATAACCAATACTCTAAACAATGATAAATATTCATAATCCATCATTTGGGGATGTGGGTATAGTTTTCTAGTCTACTTTCTGCTGATCAGGGGTGCTGATAATCTTACAGGGACCTAAAAAATTTTTTTGAATTATGGTCAAATCCTGACTGGAATATTCTATGAAGCTTGGTCATCTCAGTCAGCAGTCTCGAGGATGGTCTGCATGTAGAGCTCAGCCATTTGGGCCATCAATTCATCTATTGAAGATATCAAAGGGGTAGTTCCTTGATCAAACCTGATTTTTCTTAGCCCAGAAGGAATCCACAGCCTCTCATTTCTTGTGGAAACAAAAGCAAAACCTCTTTTCCAAAGTAGCCTATCTTTTGACTTAAATTTGAAGTCAAGGCATTTTCAATATGCCTATCATTCATTAATCCAGCAGCATTTATAATCAAATGTTTTTTTTAGCAGCTGTTGCGTCTTCCTCAGCTATCAAGCAATTTAAAGAAAACACATAATAATCAGTAATCAGACTCTCATGTTTTTCATTTTTACATGGCTTTATTTTAAACTCTATTTCTTTTATTTTTATTTTTAACTTTTGTTTTTTATAAGACTAACTTTTTCTGTGTATCTTTGGCTGTCCTGGCATTAATTCTGTATACCAGGTAGTTCTTGAACTCACAGAGATCAGCCTGCCTCTGCCTCCCAAGTATTGGGATTAAAGGTATGTGCTACCACTCCCAACTATTCTTTTTATTTTTTTATTTTAATGACTTTATCCTTTTTTCCTTTCTCTCCCAAGCCTATATATATATATATATATATATATATATATATACACATATATATATGTATTTTAAATTATAAAAACTTTCTTTAATAGAGGCTTATAACATGGAAGAGATTTGTCAGATAAAATGTAAAGTTTCCAACACACTGAAATATAAGCCGATAAGTCACCATAAATACAGCACCCGAAAATAAAAACTACAACAGCAAATTCACACGGTCCCTATAACAGCCATGATCTGACTTCACATGCTTTTAAGAGACGGCAAATATGGCCCACTGGATACAGAGCGCTCTAGGGCTTTGAAGTCACTCATTGGACAGAGTTGTGGCATTGGTGGCTCAACTTAAGAAGTAAAGCAGGTCCCAGCACTTCAGTATATTGAACATCCTTTAAATATCAAAGAGAGAAATAAGAAAACAAGATAATCACTCCATTAGAGAGACAGTAGGAAGCAAAGACAGCTGTGTAATGCTCATGGCTGAAAGGTGGCTCACCAGCTTCATTTCTTTGGCTTCTTGGGTAGTGGCCACCAGAACAGTAAGATGTGAGGTTCTGGTTCATGGATCATATAATGGACCCATCCTTGACTCTGCTGAAGACGAAGATTTCTCCATTCAGATTCAGACATCAAATGGGTTTTAGGGACCAACTTGGCTATGTCTTTGGGCAACATGACATGCCGGTACTCGAACTCCTCATCGTCTTATTTGTCCTAATAGTAAATCTGTTTGTGCGACGTGACTGCTCTGCCCGAGGGCGCCCAAATATAGATTTTTTCTTCACCTGAATTTATTTTTACTGTATATCTCTCTTTTACTGATCACGTGAGTTTTTACTTTGCTAAGCAGTATGGCCAGACTTAAAACCATGCCTTTGACAGCCAGATACATCCCATTCCTTAGCTTTCTGAGAGTCTAGCCTCATAGTGGAGGTACTGACCAGAGACATATTTATTGCCACCACTCTATGGAGTTTCAAGGCTTCTGCCACCACCACCAAATAGCATGCTGTTGACTATTCATTAACACAATTTAAGTGTTTTATTGCAGAACCTCTTAAAAGAGTTACATTTTTTTTTTTTTGGATCTAGAGTTGAATCAGGAAGCCTCTCTTAAATGACATGTGCTTGCCTCTAGCAATCTGAGCCCATCTGATAAAATGATGCTACCAGAAAGCCATGCTTAACTCTTTTCCTTTGTGTCTAGAATTATTTCCCAAACTCTCAGGTTTTAAGCAGATTTAGCTGTCCACATTGATGCCATTTGTTGACTAAGGCTTCAGTCCCGCCTGGGCCCACAGCTGTTCAGTCCCAAAGAAACACACAGAGGTCCACATTAACTCTAAACTGGTTGGTCTATTAGCTCAGGCTTCTTATTAACTCTTGTACCTCATGTTAGCCTATAATTCTTGTCTGTGTTAGTCACATGGCTTGGTACCTTATGTCAGTGAGGCCTTCTCATCTTTGCTAGTTTTGTGTCTGGCTTCCTTTGTGCCGACAGAAGACTGACTCTTTCCTTTTGCCAGAATTCTCCTGTTCTTGTTGCCCCACCTATACTTCCTGCCTGATTCCAGGCCAATCAGAATTTTATAAAAATAATACCAGTGACAGGATAAAAGACCATTGTCCCATGGCACTTTTGTATAAAATCCTTCAGCCAATAACCTTTTAGATACTGTCACATATTGGGCATGGTTTCAGGTAGTATAAGTGTAGGTGAAAAGCATGTGAAGCCCTGTTTTCTCCTGGATTCAGTTCCCAGTTGCCAGAGGCCAAAGAGGGCTGAGAATAGCTACACTTACTATGAGTTTATCCCCAAATAAATAAACATTTGTTATACTCCATTCTGGTCTGTTTTGGAATGCTTTGATATGCCCATAATTGTGTTAACGTTAAAACTTTCCTTTTTATTTAGACCAAAAAGGCAAATGTTATGAAATAATTCTCCTGTCCACTGTGAAAATGGGCTGCTTTTATTGTTAATAAAAGCTAACTGACAAATAGTTAGGCAGGAATTTTAGGGTAGAGAAAATGCTGTGAAGAAGAGTGGAGTCAGGAAAGTTGCACACTAGACACAGAAGAAGGAAAATGGGAACTTCAAAGATGGGGCAAATGAGCTTCAGGGAAGCAAATAGATAAGTAGAAATGGGGTAATTTAAGTGATAAGAGCTATCTGGAGAAAATATAGGCCATCAGCCATGCAGTTATAATTAATATTTAGTTTCTATGTGGTTATTTGAATAGTTGCTGGTAGGACAGAGAAACTTAGTTTATAGTTAGCTCATATTCTAACCTTGAATTTACAAAACGTACCTCATTTGAACATAGAGTAGTGACAGATGAATTTAACACAGACAATGCAGCAATTATCTTTTTACTAGGAAAATTCATAAATAGATACAATCCTATAAAGCCTGTTTTGTAAAGCTGTTTTGTAAAGACTCCGACTAATGAATGAGGAGACCAAGGTTTTTGACAAACCATTTAAACATGAGAAATGGCATGAACAAGAGCCTAAGTGAAAACATGGATCAGTTTGTAAAAAACTTTTACCAGAGTATGAGAGAGATATTATCAACAGACTCTGAATGAAAATATGGATGTAGACCTGGGAGAGGAACTCAATCATGTAACGAAGGACTACCTGGATCAAACTCTTAGGAAAAGTATGGGCCACAGCCTAAAAGGTCATCCTGTTTCTCAGTCTCAAATGAAACTGACCTGGCAGAAACCTGAGTCTCTGACTTCTCACTTACAATACTGCAGAACAGATTTCTATTGCTTAATGCATGACGATAGTGTTACTTTATTATGTGAGTATGATAAAACACAGCCTAATTTAATGAATGTAAAACTTCTTCTAAAAGAACGTCAAGATAAAGATTCATTTTCCATAGTAGATATAAAACTTCTTCCATTTCATATATTACAAAATAATCAATTTCATTTATAGCATTTCTTTCACACATGCCATGTTGAAATATTTCAGAGGGAAGACAACACATGGCCACGATATACAAAGTATTGAGAGAATAGAAACTAACATTGGCAAAATTGTATCTTCAAAGTGATCTTGGTTTTTCTGATGCAGTGATTCTCAAATACTTGGTGTATTTGGTTGCCTTAGATCAGTACTTCTCAACCTTCTTGAAGTCTTCATACAGTTTCTTGTGGTGACCCAAAACTACTAAATTTTGTTACCACTTCACAACTCTAATTTTGATATTGTTGTGAATCTAATGTAAATGTTTGTTTTTCTGATGATTTTGGGAGTTACAACCCACCGGTTTTGAACCACTGTTTTGGACTGCGCTCCCTTTCTACAAAGAGCACTACTTGGTACTTAACCTGTTCTTCAATTTGTAAGTTACCCTCTTGATAACACACTAGTGAAGTGAATGTACTATTTTGGTATTGAATATTGTAATTCTAATACATTATGGAATATCAGTTATTTTTTTCTACTAAAGAGTGCTCTCATAAACAGTGAGACATCTGGAGAATCAAAACTATTTCTTTGAAAGCTATCTATTACCTCATTCAGTAAGAAAACACAAGGAAAATTTCTATCTTTATAAATGTAATGGAAAAAAGTGGTGATGCATACCTTTATGCCAGTGCTAGGATCATATCACATATAAAGCGAGCTGCAAGTACCCAACCAGGCAAGTATGGAAAGTAAGCTCAGCATATAAGAGCTACAGAGACAACTATCTTAGAAGCAATAAAAGAAAATATAAATAAAGGGAAAAAAAGATGTAGAAGGAACTGCGGGCTGCTTCCTCCTGCCCAGCTACCTCAGGGCTAGCTTTACCCGAAATAATTACATGGAAACTGTATTCATTTAAATACTGCCTGGCCCATTATCTGTAGCCTCTTATTGGCTAATTCTAACCCATATTTAGTAATCTGTGTAGCACCACGAGGTGGCTTACCAGGAAAGATCTTAATCTGCGTCTGTCTTGGGTGGGAGAATCATGGCAACTGCCTGACTCAGCTTCTTTCTCCCAGTAATCTGTTCTGTTTACTCCGCCTACCTAATTGTCTGTCCTATTAAAGGGCCAAGGCAGTTTCTTTATTAACCAATAAAAGTAACACATAGACAGATGCCTCTCCCACCTCAAGAAGAAAAGAGAGAAAAATAAATTTGAAAAATACTTTGAAAAGTGACAACTGCACAACAGAGCATAACTTTGCTTTTAAAAAGCATCTTCATCATACTCTGATAAATTTTGAATAGGTACCAATATTAATTGTCCATTCAATACTTTAAATATAAAGAACAAAAATATCAGTTAGTAGATTTTAATATTATATGAGTGCATTTGAAACAAATAAATGAAACATGCTAGTAAGATCTAAGTTTTCTGGCTAAGTCGCTTTTTTTTTCTTTCCCCTTTACTTCCATTCTGCCCCATCTGAAAACCCATTAGATCAGTTATAGACATTGGACCCCAAAACACCATTTTTTACAAATCACCTTTTCTGGGTAAGTCATTTCTTCACTTTTGGTTAGATATCCTTCCTCTCCCATAAGTCACTATCAGGAAATCCAAAATCCTAATCTGGTATGGGAGATAGTTCTGTATATGTATTGCATTTATTAGTTAATGAATAAAGAAACTTCTTTGGGTCTATAGGAAAGCAGAACTTAGCTGGGCAGGGAAAACTAACCTGAAAGTTGGGAGAAAGAAGGTGGAGTCATTGAGAAACCAGGTAGCCCCACCAGAGACAGATGCTCGAAATTTACCCAGTAAAAAAACAGCCTCGTGGTGATGCACAGATTAATAAAAATGGGTTAAATTAATATAAGAGATAGCCAATAATAAGCAAGAGCTAATGGGCCAAGCACTGATTTAATTGATACAGTTTCTGCTTGGTTATTTCTGGGATGAGCTGCTGTGAAGCCGGTAAACAAACAAGCAATCTCATACAATACTATTCTAAGACTAAGGACCAAAATTCACTCATTCTTGAGACATCTTTGAAGATTATGTCTCTTGCTTACCAATTCGCTTTGCACTCACATCAACTTCATAACCCTCCCTGCACTCAGGCCAACTATAGTCATTACCATGTCCACAAGCTTAGCTACAGATCAGTGACTGTCAGACTTGCTTTCTTCAAAAACCAACTTTGGCATGATACTTTCCCCTCCTATCTTTGCTTTCATCAATCTCTGTAATTACAGGACTAACGCAAAAACTGTGCTTTTGGAGATATCTTTTCAATTAAACAGCTCATCCAGCAGCTCTTCCAGGTCTAAGCCAGGTTGCATATCTCCTGTCCTGGCCCAGCCCAAGAAAAGTCAGATTATTCCATCAGACACATAGCCAAAAAAATAAATTCATGTAGCTATGTAAAATAGATTTAAAAAGAAAAAAAAAGGAGAAAAAAATAAAGAGAAAGAAAATCCAGCATTAGTAACAATAAAAACAACATGAAGGACCAAAACAGCATGTCTTCTGATTATTCATATGTAGGTGTTCTCAGATGAGAGCTTCCTAGAAATCCAAGAGGTAGAAGGAAGAAGTTCAAGGAATATTGATAAAATTTATCAAACAATTAAAGAAGACATGAGCAAATGAGTCAGTGAATTTTAAGAAGAAAATAAAAGATACTCTATGATCAAGAAAATAAAAATACAGGTATGAAATATATTTCAGGATATCAAAACTCAATTCAGTAAAATGATATGGCAACCTAAAATTCGTCTCATTTGGCCAGAGAATGTTGCAAATGCTTAGTAAAGCCAGCTTAGTAAAGACACAGAAAACCTCTAAGAAGGTATAGTATGTTTAACAATGTGCTTATGTGCTATAGAAAGAAAATAAAATGAACAGTTGAAAAATAATAATATAAAGTTTTTAAAGAGAAAGTAAAGTGATATAAAGGGAATAAGCCTTGAAACTATAGGAAATAAACAGGGTGTCTAGATACTGTATGGTCTTTTGCTGACTTTGAATTTTTTAATTCTAATAAATTATATCTAAAAAATACCTGTTGAGAGATATTGGATTATGAAACTGCTAAATTAAGCCAACCTATGTATTTTAAAAATGGCTTCACTCCAGAATGGAAGTTGAGCAATGTATTTATTGGGGGAGAGTTTATACCTTTGTTTGCACATGAAACAAAATGTTATAATCTTAATGAAAATTAATAAAGAGGAGATTTGATCACGGGTGACCTTTTGAGGATATGGCTGCAAAGATGAGAGAAAAAGCATAAAGACTACAGGACATATGCCATATAAGCTGACCACTTAACATGGCATCAGCTCTGAGACTGGATGAGACATGATAAATATGGTTGGCTACAGAGTTTTATGACTTATTTTATTGCTTTTCATTCTTTCATATGGTTTTGATAGAGGTTGAGATATATAGTCTAAACAAACTTATAGTTAATAGTTGTCATTTGCCTGCTCAAACAGAAAACAGAAAGATTAACTTTAACTGACCCATGCACACTGAACATTCAAAACTTGTGTCAAGGCATATATATATGTGTGTGTGTGTGTGTGTGTGTATATATATATATATATATATATATATATATATATATATATTCATTCATATGTTTTTAAGGTTCATGTGTTTTCAAAAGCAAAGGACTAGATCCCAATAAAAGCAAATATCTCCCCGGGCGATGGTGGCACACGCCTTTAATCCCAGCACTTGGGAGGCAGAGGCAGGTGAATCTCTGTGAGTTCGAGACCAGCCTGGTCTACAGAGCTAGTTCCAGGACAGGCTCCAAAGCCACAGAGAAACCCTGTCTCGAAAAACCAAACCAAACATAACAAACAAACAAACAACAACAACAACAACAAAAAAAAAACAACACAAGTACCTCGGAAGGTGACCCAGCCTCTCAGAATGTCTCTTTGGGAGTTCTACAAAATTCTTCATCCAGTACAACTTCAATGCTGCTAAATGAATTGATCCAGGAGACTGGACAACAAGTAATATACCTAGTTCTCCCAGGATTTCATCATTCTCTCAAACTTCTCAGTGTCCCTCAAAGATGCCATGACATTTAAACAACAAGAAGAAGTCTAGAGAACATGATGCCCAGATTTCCAAGATTTGGGGGTGGGGTAATTAGTTTTGTTTCATTCAGTGTATTATGGATGTTAATCATCATTTACGAGGATTGCATGAAGGTTATGTTGGTCATTGTCAGGAAAAAAGATACAAAAATGTTATTAGATAAGTTGATCTCTTTCTGAAGGGGAAAAGAGGGATATAGTATAGAAATAATGGTATAAAAGAGTAGATATTTTATTCTACTATTGAACAACCACTTGTCTAAAGTAATTTAATTGGTATGGATTTTTCATATTGATACAAACAATATTATTTTTGCTATACTGTATATCTGTTTATTACTCTTGCTTATGGTATTATATCTATACAGCACATGTAATGTAAAGTTTTAGTCCTTGAAAGCTATTTATGATAATAAAAAGAAAGGATTCTCCTTAGCTATCAACACTATTCTGAGTGAGGTAACCCAGACCCAAAAAGATGAATATGGGATATACTCACTTATAATTGGTTTCTAGCCATAAATAAGGGTCATGGAGTCTACAATTGGTGATCCTAAAGAAGCTAAGAAAGAAGTAGAACCAAAGGAAAAACATATAGTTATCCTCTTGGCTATGGGAAGTAGACAAAATTGCCGGGGAGAAAATTGGGATCTTGGGGGTGGGGTGGGATGGGGGTAAGGGGAGATGGGGAGAGAAAAGGGAGAAGGGGAGGATGGGGGGAACTTGGGGAAAAAGGAAGATTGGGATAAAGGAAGGTAGGATAGGGGAGCACGGAAGCACAATTCTTAGTTAAGGGAGCCACCTTAGAGTTGGCAAGAGACTTGAACCTAGAGTGGCTCCCAGGTGCCCAAGCAGAGGTCCCCAGTTAGTTCCTTGGGCAGCTGAGGATAGGGAACCTGAAATGACCCTATCCTATAGCAATACTGATGAATATCTTGCATATCATCATAGAACCTTCATCTGGTGATGGATGGAGATAGAGACAGAGACCCACACTGGAGCACTGGACTGAGCTCCCAAGGTCCTAATGAGGAGCAGAAGGAGGGAGAACATGAGCAAAGAATTCGGGACCACGAGGGGTGCACCCACCCATTGAGACAGTGGAGCTGATCTACTGGGAGCTCACCAAGGCCAGCTGGACTGTGACTGAAAAAGCATGGGTTAAAACTAGACTCTCTGAACATGGCGAACAATGAAGGCTGATGAGAAGCCAAGGACAATGGCACGGGGTTTTGATCCTACGCAATGTGCTGGCTTTGTGGGAGCCTAGCCAGTTTGGATGTTCACCTTCCTAGATATGGACAGAGGGGGGAGGATCTAGGACTTACCACAGGGCAGAAAACCCTGACTGCTCTTTGGACTGGAGAGAGAGGGGGAGAGGAGTGGAAGGAGGGGGGGAAGGATGGGAGGAGGGGGAGAAGGGTGGGAGGAGGGGGAGGGAAATGGGAGGCTGGGAGGAGGTGGAAACTTGTTTTTTTTTCTTCCTTTTCTCAATAATAAATAAAATGAAAAAAAAAGATAGGAGAATAGTTAGTCATCTATAATATTCAAACTTATAGTCATTTTTGTTTGTTTTCAAAGTCAAAGTGATACATATTTTAAATAGACGATCTTCAAACACTTCAAAACCATATAGAATACAGCATTTAAAATGTTTTAATAATATGAGTCTTTTCATGACAGTGAGACATGTCTGCCCCTGTAAGCACCAATTTACTTTAAAAAGAGATGGTTGACATACAAGAATGTCTTTATGGTTTTTTTTTTCATTTTGCTAAAGTTGGTCACTAGGTAAGAAAATGCCATTGCCTCAACTATTAACAATTTGCTGTCTCAATTGGACAAACAGGACAAAAAAGGTCACTGTAAAACTTTGCCAAGACAATGTAAGACAGTCCTTTGAAAATTTATATTCCATAAAAAAGACTCTCAGATAATACAAGACTGGAGACTGAGGATGGATGCCCCAATGTTACAGAAGAACCTTTAATGACTGTAAAGGCAGTCAGCTATCTCTGTTGTTTCAAATTTTTTGGAAAAATTCTGTATATTTATTAAATGCAAATAGATTAGACTCTGAGAATGTAATTCTTACATGATAATTATTCTAATTGTATATAGTTTTATTATATTAAAGTTAAAACAATTCCTTTTTATTTATACAAAATTGCAGAAAATTGTTGTGTATTTGTCCACTGTATGAATATGTATTTTCTGTGATTGGTTACTAAAAAGCTGAACAATCAGTAACAAGACAGGAAGTATAGGTGGAATTTCTGGGGAAAGAAAGGTATAGAAGAGCAAACTAGATGTACAGGAGATATTAGGTGATATGGAGTAAAAACAGAGGGTACAAGATAAAAAAAAAGAGTAAATGCCATATGATCGAAAGCAGATTAATATAAATGGATTAATTTAAGTTATAATACCTAGTTTGGGACAAGTCTAAGATATAGGCTGAACTTCCATAATTAATAAGGAGTCTTAGTACCATTATTTGGGAGTGGATTGGAATGACAAAAAAAAAAAAGATTCATGACAGAAAAACTCATTATCCAAATTAGAAAACTCAGTGGAAATTCTTACAAGTAGAATGAATCAAACAAAAGATAGAATATCAAGATGCAAGATAAAGTAGACTCTCTAGATTGAATAATCAAAGAAAAGAAAAAATAAAAACAAAGGAATCTACTATATAGAAAATTCCAAACTCCACAGAAATACCAATTCCTTAAACTATAATTATAGAAGAGTCCTGGTCATTGGAATAGGCAATATTTTTAAACATGTTATAGAAAGAAGAAAATACAAACAAACAACAATTTTCCAAATTTAAAGAAAGATATAACTAAATAGATATAAAAAGCACATAGAATTCCAACTACACAAGACAAAATAAATTATACTTAGAGAAAATAGTAAATATGAAAATCCTCTTTGACCTGCCCTTATTCAAATAAGAGATTACTTTGTGACAAAATTTTGCTAGACATTTGTATTCTTTGCTGCATTTAAAAATTGGAAAAGATAGTGTTGTTTTTATAATTATGTCAACATTTTATAAACACAATAGTTGTTTTTCTCTGATTAAAATGATCATCTTTGTAAATTTACTAAACAAGCTATATACATCACTGTGAATGTCTACCACTGTACTCAAAGTCAGCTAAAAATATATAAAAAAGGAGTCCTTGTGTGTCTGTTGCTCTTGTGAGAGGATGCTTTGATAAGTTTTTCTGAGTTATTATTTGTCTGTTTGATAAGGACAAGTGTATTCTGGGCCATTTTAGTCTCTTGTCATTTTCCTAAGTATAAGTATTACAATTATGATGTGTTATTTCTCTCTGTACCAATGGGTAATAAAGATGCTGCTTTGAACTATGGCAGGAATGAATTTAGTTAGGAAAACTAAACTTAAATAAGAAAGTAGGTGGAGTCAGGCAGTTGTTGTGGGCCTACCTCCCACCCCTGCCAAAAAGCAAGATGTAAGGTAACAAATCACAAGCTTCATGGTAAAATATAAAATAATAGAAATGGGTTAATTTAAGATGTAAAAGATATCTAGGAATACACCTGAGCTGTTGGCTAAACAGTATTGCAATTAATATAGTTTTATGTGATTATTCATGTCTGGGTGGCTGGGAAATGAAAGTGCAGTTTCTGTTTACACAACTACATATTTGAAAAGTCTCAGAGACTTAGAAATATATACTCCTTTTTCTATAAACTTTCAACCTATAGTTTGACCTGGATACAAAAATCATATCCATTGCATATCCAATAATTTCTTAAAAATCCCCAATAGCACAAGTATGCACAAGATATAAACATGGTATTTGAGTTTTAATAGAGTGATGACACATATATTTAATTTCAAAAGCTAAAATCAAAACTTATCTAGAAGAAAATACAATGGTGCCTGTATACTTAGGAGCCTTTTCAGAAACAGTGTTTCTAAATCAGTATTTTTTTTAGTTTGACTTTTGTCTAGGATTGACATTTTTCAACTTTCTAATGGTTCTTTAACTTATTAATAGCACCAAGCATAAAATAATTTTATAATAATAGTTATTGATTTTTAACAATTTAATCATGTTATTTGTAGTCAAATTAATGCTATATTTGAGAGTTCCCTAGTCTATACCTATGATTTTCAACAATAACTAAAGTTATGAGGTTAGGAATTTAGAAGTATTTGTAGTTTTCTATAGTTACTGCAGTTTTACAGCAGAGACTATTCTTCACATTATTCCCTAAAGTGGGCCATTAGTTTTCTGCTGAACAGTTGCTTACTGTGGGAATCTATTCCATTTTGGAGCAGCATCAACAGCTGGAAGATTCCAGTTTATATGCTTGGTCTGTGACTGCCAACTTCTTTTCCCAGTACTTACTCTACATTGCATAACTATAGAGCAATTTTATTTTTTCCTTTGCACAATATTTCCTCAAATAAATTATTTACACAATCATTTATTTATAAATTTAAAATGAGTATATAATATGTTTGTCAGGCATAATTAATAATATATGCTTATCAAAGGCAGGAACTTACCTTGCAAGTTGTAAATATGTGTGAAAATGTTTTAAGTAAACATACAGATTGCCCTATGTGTACAATGGGACAGATTATTATTCTGTTATGTTCCATTTTCCATAAGTAAGTATTTTAAAATTATCTTTTATAACTGCTCCACTCAGCAGAATTATTCTTCATTGCTGGGGAGCTGCTGAGGTGTTAGACTTAGCAAGATGTCCATAGTTGAGCACATGAATATACATTTGTTCTACATTTTATCCACTTAATGGTTCAATTCACGATTAAGATTTATCTTCCCACATCAAATAATGCCACTGAAAAAAAATTATTTGATAACAAGCTCAGGAGCCTTTCTTCTAAGTGATTATAGATTTGTTTAAGCTGACAACAGAAACCATAATAAATACCTACTAGTGTATAATTTAAAGCTTTAATCTTATTGTGATAAGTTAATGTACTTAAGTCAAATAGATTTTTGTAAATTACATTTATCAAGGTGCAATTTTTAACTCTGGAAAACGAAAATCAAGCATTTGCCTATCATTCTTTCATTTTAAAGCAAAAAATGACTAACAGAAGTCAAGATATAGATATTTGTGAAACACTGGTGGGCAAGAATAACAACAGCCTAGAAAAAGAGCCAAACCACATCAAGGAGAATGTCATACCTAAGGTCTAAGATGAAGACGGTGTCTCATATGGCTAACGATGGATAATATTTTCAATAACTTAAATGAAGGACGATCATTCTCTGGCTGACATTATCCAGAATACTTTACCCTACATATGTGTTGTGTTTACATGTCAGCATCACTAAACCTTCACTTCCTCAGCTTTCTCTAAGGCAAAACAAGGAAAGGATAATCTGTCACAATCCCTATTATATGCCTGTGCCATCAAATGCAACAAAAATGTGTAGTCATGCCAACATTCTCCATGCCTATTACTCTCTGCTGTCATGAAGGTTATGTGACCAGATCCTCCTGCTATGACTTCCAGTCATGGTAGACTATAGCCTTGAACTGAACTGAAAATCAGAATATTCCCTTGCTTTGTTAAGCTACTGTTGTGAGACTATTTTATCACTGAACAAGAAAATAAACTGAAACAATATTATATATATATATATATATATATATATATATATATATATATATATCACTTTGACATTCTATTCCCAAAGCAAAAACCATTGCTACACAGAAGAAAAGTGACATCGACAACTCCCATATAAGATAGTTTTTCAGTTTGTTTATATTACCATAAACGATTTGCATGGTAGAAGTGAGGTAAAGGGCAGAGAGATACCATCTGTTCCTGAAAGGTGTTATTGTGGCTATGTCTGATGCCTTGAATGGCTTCCTGATTATGAGTGTTTCACAGTAACTGTGATATCATGAACATGCTAATGGAATCTAGAACTGAAGTTTCCTTGGACTGTGTCCTGAGTAGAACCATTGGAAGTTCCCCTGAAAGAGGAATATATATTTAGTTTCTTTAGTCTTACCAATGCATCTTATGTTATTTAATATTCAATAAGATGCCTCTTTAGATTTCCGGTGCTCGAATGTGGGTCTCTGTCTCTGTTTCCTTTCATCGCCTGACGAACGTTAATATTCAGGAGGATGCCTATATATTTTTCTTTGGGTTCTCCTTCTTATTTAGCTTCTCTAGGATCACTAATTATAGGCTCAATGTCCTTTATTTATGGCTAGAAACCAAATATGAGTGAGTACATCCCATGTTCCTCTTTTTCTATTTCCATCCATTTGCATGCAAAATTCAAGAAGTCCTTGTTTTTTACTGCTGAGTAGTACTCTAATATGTATATATTCCATACTTTCTTCATCCATTCTTCCGGAAATCTCAAGGTCCAAATCAGGAGCAGAAGGAGAGAGAGCAAGAGCAAAGAACTCAGGACCGCGAGGGGTGCACCCACACACTGAGACAATGGGGAAGTTCTATTGGGAACTCACCAAGGCCAGCTGGCCTGTGTCTGAAAAAGCCTGGGATAAAACCGGACTTGCTGAACATAGCAGACAATGAGGACTACTGAGAACTCAAGAACAATGGCAATGGGTTTTTGATCCTACTGAACGTACTGGCATTGTGGGAGCCTAGGCAGTTTGGTTGCTCACCTTACTAGACCTGGATGGAGGTGGGTGGTCCTTGGACTTCCCACAGGGCAGGGAACCCTGATTGCTCTTTGGGCTGACGAGGGAGGGGGACTTGATTGGGGGAGTCAGATAAGGGTGTCAAATCCATTGGAGCTTAGTTCACTGTCAGTTGTGAGCCACCCTCTTTGGTGCCATGAAACAAATTCAGTCATCTGTAAGAATAGCAGGAACTTTCCCCATTATTTTTTACAACATGAATGTGCTTCTTTAATATTGATGCTATTTCTTAGTATTAAAACTAGTTTTACTAACACCATTTAGTTGAAAAAGGCTTTCTAAAGATGAGTGTCTACTTTGAAATAAGTATTAATATGAAAATGAAAACTGAACACCAAAGCAGCCAAAAGCCTTCACATATGATCTATACTGTCTTTAGGATGCCAGTACAATGGTGGCACAGGACACATTGCAGTGGCCAATAAATATCTGCGTTAACTTGAGGCCAACCTCAAGGAGAACAAGTCAATGCATTGCACTGACTAGATGGCCAGGAGCTAGAGACTGAATAGCCCAGACACCTATGTTAGAATGAAATAGGACTAACAATGACTAAAAAATTAAAATCAATAAAATGATTACTGAACATATTCTGCTATACTCATAGATCAATTTGTTGTCCAGCCATCATTACGAGGCTTCCTCTGGCACCAGATTGGAGCAGGTACAGAATTCCACAACCAGTTAATATGTGACGAAATTCTAAGTTAGATGACTCCATAAGGTCCCTCCCCTTAGAGACAGATCAGGGAATACCACAAAGGAAGGGAAGGAAGATTGTAGCAGTCAGAGAAGATGGAGGACACCAAAAGAACTTGGCCTACTAAATCAATTAAGCAGGGTTTACAAGGGTTCAAAGAGACTGAAGTGGCAAATCCTGTGCCTACATGGGTCTGGAATAGGTCCTCTGGGCCTATGTTATGGCTGTTAGTTTCCTGTTCTTATGATACTCCCAAGAGTAGGAGTGGATATATCTCATATCTTGGAATCTTAGGATACTTTTGAGTCTGTTTTACTTCTACTAGGTTGCCTTGTCCAGCCTCAATATGATTGCTTTTGTCTTGTCTTGTTGAATCTTGTTTTGTGCTCTCTGCCGTCTTTTGGAGATGACCTGCTCTTTTGAAGAAGGAGAGCGGGAGTGGACTGTGAGTGTGTGCATGGGTGGTGGAGCTGTGAGTAGTGGAGAAAGGGGAAACTGGTTGGAATGTATTGAAAAGAAATGAGAGCTTAAATTGATAATAATTTTGTATTATAAGTTTATCAATTCTTTGAAAGATATTTAACATTTGAAATTGGATTAGTGAAACATCAACTAATTCCCTGACTATGGGAATTACAAAACTCAATTTAAAAACATAAAATATGACCAATCTACTATGAAATATCATGTAAACCTAATGAATCCCCAGAGTATGGAGTATTCTACTTTTGTATGTTAAGTATAGCGTCCATGTAATGCTTCATTCATGAGACTAAATGATAAAATATATATTTAATTTTAATCAGGTTGCATGGACTTGTTTTAAGAAGTTCCTTTTTATTCCAAGTCCATTTTTTTTGATTTAGGTGTTCCACTGGCCATTAATTAAAATCATGCTCATTTTTATCTGAAGTGAATGCATTAGAATTAATCTCTGGAGCAAACTAGTTGTGGTAATGCAGACTAGACAGAAGTTAATCCCTTTAGGTGTAATTTGCTTTTACTTGTCTGATGATCCCTTTGGTATTGACACATATAAATCTTTTTAATTGTTGTGACAGTTAGACATTAAACAAATAGTCTCTGTTTAATGATTCTTCTCTTACACTCTCCCTTTTCTTTCTTTCATTTTTCTTTCTTTTGTCTTTCTATTTTCTTTCTTTTTTTCCTGTCATTCTTTCCTTTCTCAAATCCTCATGCCTGTAAATAAATGTCACACCATTGTTTTTAACTTATTATTGTTTAGTTTGTTATGTTTTGTTATCTCTTAGAGCATGTTCTTTTATAAAAAGAGGAAGAAAGAAGTGGGTCCAGACATGAGGTGCAGAGGAGTTGGGAGCTGTAGAGATGGGAAAGAATAAACAGAATATATTGTGTGAGAAAAGAAATTGTTTTCAATAAATGAGGTGAATGACAAATGAGAAATAGTATACATATTTTAATGTTCATATTTCCCAGAAAATTAACACCACCAGACTGTCACACACCTCTAGACTCTTGACTTTACTACTCATATGCCTCAGTTTGCTTCTTGGCTTCCTATAGTTTCACTGTCTCTATAAAGTATGGAGTATTACAATTTGGCTACAATTTTGCTTAGTTTGGGGATTTACTATTTACATTGCATTATCCTTCGGATCCTTACTTGAAATATATCTGAACCATCAGCAGGAAGATGTGCATACCATGTATAATTGGTGTAATTTCTTATGAAGAATCAATTTCATTTTTTTTCATTTTATCAGTTCTTCAAATGTACAAAAATACCTTTAAAGAAGTGGTAAAGCCATGCTAGTACATCAGTAGTCTATAACTCTAGTATACAACACAGCAATAAACATATTAAATATGTATCAATAGCGTTGAAAGAAATTTCACTGCAATGTTATGACATTTGAAAGCTGCTGAGCCTATTACATAATGACTGTTCATGTATTTGTGTGTTTATTATTTTCCCTGAAACATCAACAAGGAGATCAGTTATGCAGTTTTTCAGTCTAAGCTGCAAGAGTTTGTAATAAGAGAAGTTAAAGGTTAAGTTATTAATTTTAGAGATTTCACATTATGTAGGCACTCAGTGATATGAATTTTTTCTTAGTACTCCCTCCATTTTATTGCATAGATGAAGATATAATGTGTTTTGTTTTCATTTATTATTATAACTTTGATTCAGGGGTGTGTTGTTTACTCTTCATATATCTGTGTACTATCTTTTTCCTCTTGTTGTTGATATCCTGCTTTAATTCATGGTCTGAAAGAATGCAAAATGCTATTTCTGTTTTTCTGTGTTTGTTGACACTTGCTTTGTGTCACAAAATGAGGTCTGCCTTGGGGATAGTTCCATGGGCTGAGAAGAAAAAAAGTATTATATTTAGTGGCTATGTATATTTTGTACATATATGTTAATTCCATTAGATGATGATGTCTTATATTTAAGATCTAAGTTTTTTTATTTTCCAAGATTATTGTCCATTGGTAAATGTGATTGTCAGAAATCACTCCCTATTACTATATTGGGGTGAATTATTGATTTTAAATTCAATAGTTTTTACTTATGAAGTTGGGTGCTACTGTGCTTTAGGGTACTATATTTTGTTGGGTTGTGTTTAAATGAAACTTAAGTGTCCCAAATTATGTCGTCTGATTAATTTGTGTTGAAGTGTGTTTTGTCAGATATCAGAACAGTGCCATTTGCTTGTTTCTTAAGTTCTTAAGAATACCTTTTTCAATCCTTTTACCCTAGGGGGGTGGTGTATCATTGATCATGAGGTGTATTTCGTGTAGACACCAAATATTCTGTGCTATTTTCTGATCATTCTGCTAAGCTGTCCCTCTTTGAGGAAGTTGATATTGCTAATATTTTTTCTCATTTTTATTTTTTTTAAAAAAACAAACTATCTTTTTTTTTCATCATAAATACCAACTCAAGTTCCCACTCCCTTCCCTCCTCCCATTCCTCCACTTACTCACTACCCCAGCCCCCATTTGCTGCTCAGAACATTGTTTTGGAGAAGGTCCAAGGTCCTCCCTACTATATCTAGCCTGAGCAAGGTATACATCCAAAGAGAACAGGTTTCCAAAAAGTCAGTACATGCAGTAGGGATGAATCCTAATGCTACTGCCATTCACCCCTCATTATGTCCCAGCCATGCAACTGTCAACCACATTAAGAAGGACTAGATTGAATTCTCAGTATTCCTCATTGTCCGCTATGTTCAGCTAGTCCGGATTTATCCCATGCTTTTTCAGACCTAGGCCAGCTGGCCTTGGTGAGGTCCCAATAGAACATCCCCATTGTCTTAGTGTGTGGGTGCACCCCTCGTGGTCCTGAGTTCCTTGCTCGTGCTCCGTCTCCTTCTACTCCTGATTTGGACCTTGAGATTTCTGTCCGGTGCTCCCCTGTGGGTCTCTGTCTCTGTCTCCTTTCATCGCCTGATGAAGGTTAATATTCCTGAGGATGCCTATGTGTGAATACTATGTGGAATACTGAGAATTCAAGAACAATTGCAGTGGGTTTTTGATCCTACTGCACGTACTGGCTTTGTGGGAGCCTAGGCAGTTTGAATGCTCACCTTACGAGACCTGGATAGAGGTGGGCAGTCCTTGGGCTTCCCACAGGTCAGGGAACCCTGATTGCTCTTCGAGCAGATGAGGGAGGGGGACTTGATCGGGGGAGGGGGAGGGAAATGGGAAGCGGTTGTGGAGACGAGGCAGAAATCCTTAATAAATAAATAAATTAAAAAAAAAAAGAAGGACTAGATTGGACCTATGCTTTTTCCCAGTCTTGTTGGAGTTGAAGAACTTCCATTAGCTTATGTAGACTGTTACAGTGGGTGTACTCATCATGGTCTTGACCTCTTTGCTCATATTCTCACTCCTTCCACTCTTCAACCGTAATTTGGGTTCAGTGTTCCAATTTAGGTCTCTGCCTCTCTTCCCGTTAGCTTCTGGATGAAGGTTCTTTGGTGATATTTACCAAATTCATCAGCCTGAATATAGGGCAAGGCCAGTTCAGGCACCCTCTCCTATATTGCTTAGACTCTTAGCTGGGGTCATCCTTGTTAATTCCAGGGAATTTCTCTAGAACCAGGTTTTTTGCTAGCCCCATAATGGCTCTCTTAATCAAGACATCTCTTTCCTTGCTCTCTTCTCTGTCCTTCCTCCATATCAACTACCTCATTTCCTCAAGTTCTCCTTCCCCCTCCCTTTTTCCCCACCTTTTCCCCTTCTATCCTCTATTCTACCTCCACCCACATGTTCCCAGTTTTGTCAGATGCTTTTGACTATTTCAACTTTCCAGGTGGATCTATGTATGTTTTTCTCAGGGTTCACCTTGTTACTTAGCTTCTCTAGGATCATGAAATATAAGCTCAATATCCTTTGCTTATAGCTAGTATCCACTTATGAGTACATACCATATTCATATCTTTGGGTCTTGATTACCTCATTGGGGATGGTGTTTTCTAGTTCCATCCATTTGCATACAAATTTCAAGATGTCATTGTTTCTTACCACTGAGTAGTACTCCAATGTGTAAATGTGCCACAAAACAAAAAACCCAGAACAACCAAAACAATCCCGTACAAAATAGAAAATTAAAAAGGCATCACTATCCCTGACATCAAGCTCTATTATAGAGCTACAGTAATGAAAACAGCTTGGTATTGGCATAAAAACAGAGACATTGACAAAGGGAATCAAATTGAAGACCCGGGTAGTAACCCACACTACTATGAACACATGATTTTTGACAAAGAAGCTAAAATTATAAAATGGATAAAAAGAAAGAATCTTCAAATGGTGCTGGCATAACTGGATGTCAACATGTAGAAGAACAAAAATAGGTCCATATCTATCCCCAAGCACAAAACTCAAGTCCAAATGGATTAAAGACCTCAATATAAATCTGATCATATGGAACCTAATACAAGAGAAAGTCAGAAGTAACATTCAATGCATGGGAACAGGAGACCACTTCCTAAGTATAACCCCAGCATCACAGACAATTAGAACAACAATAAATAAATGGGATCTCCTGAAACAGAGAAGTGTCTGTAAAGCAAAAGACCCAGTCCATAAGACAAAAAGGCAGTCTACAGAATGGGAAAAGATCTTCACCAACCCCACATCAAACAACGGACTGATCTCCAAAATATTTAAAGATCTAAAAAAAAATTGACATCAAAATTCCAAATATCACAATTTAAGAAATGGGGTACAGAATTAAACAGAGAATTTTCAACAGGAGAATTTCAAATGGCTGAAAGATATTTAAGGAAGTGTTTAACGTCCTTAGCCATCAGGGAAATGCAATTAAAAACATCTCAGGGATACAATTCCACCCATGTCAGAATGGCTAAGATAAAAAACATTAATGATAGCTTACGAATGATATGATGTGGAGTAAGGGGAGTACTCATCCATTGCTGGTGGGAATTCAAACTTGTACAATCAACCTACCTGAGTTCTTTGTTTTTTTATTAATTAAATTTCTTTTTTTATTACTTTATAAATAATACCAATCAAAATTACCACTTCCTCCCCTCCTCCCACTTTGCACCCACTCCCCCACACCCTCTCCCCCCAATTTCCTCTATCCTAAGAGAGGACTTACCTTTGGGAAGTCCAAGGCCCTCCCCCTCTACATCCATGCTTAGAAAGGTATGCATCTAAAGAGAATAGGTTCCCAGAAAGCCAGTACATGCAGTAGAGACAAATCCCAGCGCCATTATCATTGGCGCCTCAGTCTGCTCCAATTGTCAGCCACACTCAGAGGGTCCAGTTTGATTCAATACTCATTTAGTCCCAGTCCAACTTAAGTTGGTGAGCTCCTATTATCTCAGACATATTACCTCAGTGGGTGAATCAACTTCTTGTGGTCCTGACTTGCTTGCTCATATTCTCCCTTCTTCTACTCTTCAACTGGACCTTAGGAACTTAACCCAGTCGTCCAATGTGGGTCTCTATCTCTATCCCCACCTGTCGCCAGATGAAGGTTCTATGGTGATATTCAGGCTAGTCATCAGTCTGACTACGGGACAAGGCCAGTTCAGGCACCCTCTCCTCCACTGCCCAGGGTCCTATCTGGGATCATCCCTATGGACTCCTGGGAAACTCCCCAGAGCCAATCATCTTGCCAACCCCAAAATGGCTCCCTCAATTAAGATATCTCCTTCCCTGATCCCATATGCCCATTTTCTCCATCTCAACCATCCCACTTCCCCAAGCACTCCCTAATCCTCCCCTTCTTCCCTATCTCTCCCCCTCTCCCATTCCCCCACTCCCACCTGCATACTCCCAGCTTTGGTCTGGGGATTTTTATCAACTTCCAATTTTCAGAAGGATCATTATATGTTTTTCTTTGGGTTCACCTTATTACTTAGTTTCCCTAGGATCAAGAACTATAAGCTCAATGTCCTTTGTTTATGGCTAGAATCCACTAATGGGTATATACCGTATTTATATTTTTGGGTCTGGGTTATCTCACTCAGGATAGTGCTTTCTACTTCCATCCATTTGTATGCAAAATTCAAGTTGCCATTGCTTATTACAACTGAGTAGTACTCTAATGTGTATATGTGCCACTCCTTCTTTATTCATTCTTTCATTGAGGGACATCTAGGTTCTTTTTAGGTTCTGGCTATTACACATAATGCCCCTATGAACATAGTTGAACAAATGTTTTTTGTAGTATGATTGGGTATCTCTTGGGTATATTCCCAAGAGTGGTATTGCTGGATCCTGAGGAAGGTAGACTCCCAATTTTCTGAGCAACCACCACACTGATTTCCAAAGTGGTTATACAAGTTTTCATTCCCACCAGCAATGGATGATTGTTCCCCTTACTCCACCTCCTTTTCAGCATAGGCTATCATTGGTGTTTATGATTTAGCCATTCTGACAGGTGTAAGATGATATCTCAAAGTTGTTTTGATTTGTATTTCCCTGATAGCTAAGGAAGTTGAACATGTCCTTAAGTATCTTTAGGCCATCTGAACTTCTTCTGTTGAGAATTCTCTGTTCAGTTCAGTATCTCATTTTTAAATTGGGTTATTTAGAATTTTTAATGTCTAGATTCCTGAGTTCTTTATATATTTTGGAAATCAGACCTTTTTCTGATGTGGGGTTTGTGAAGATCTTCTCTCAACCAGTAGGTTGCCTTTTTGTCTTAATAACTGTGCTTTTTGCTTTACAAAAACTTCTCACTTTCAGGGTGTCCCATTTATTTATTGTTGCTCTTATCATCTGTGCTACTGAGTTTATACATAGGAAGTGGTCTCCTGTGTTGGTGCATTGCAGGCTACCTCCTAATTTCTCTTCTATTAGGTTCAGTGTGGTTGGATTTATATTGAGGTTTTTAATCTATTTGGACTTGAGTTTTATGCATGGCAATAGATATAGATCTATTTTTATTCTTCTACAGGTTGAAATCCAGTTATGCCAGCACCATTTATTAAAGATGCTTTCTTTCTTCCACTGTATAATTTTAGCTTCTTTGTCAAAAATCAGGTGTTCATAGGTATGTCGATTAATATCCGGCTCTTCAATTTGATTTCATTGGTCAATGTCTCTGTTTTTATGCCAGTACCAAGCTGTTTTCAGTACTGTAGCTCTGTAATAAAGAAGAACATTCTTACATCAAGTCCTGGAAATGATACAGAAATAAAATTGGCAAACAGCATACACACACACACAGAGAAGTATGCTCACACTCAGAGATATGCACACACAAGTGTACACAAACACACAAGTATGTGTATGCCTGTATGTATACGTGTGTCTTAAAGGGATGGTCTCCAAGATCATGAAGAAGATGTAAGCAACTAGTGAAAAGCAATGAGTGTGCATGGCACGGTAATCAATGTTCCTAAGACCTAAACTTAAGACCAATACAGGATCCCAGAATGCAATTACAAGAACATTGAACAGCTTTCATTGCCACCTCTGCCTTGGAAGGTAGGTTTCAGGCAACCTTGTCAATGCAATCTCTGTAAAACCAATATTAAGGTTTAAACCCACTCTAATTTGCATCTCCTTGGCTCCCTAATTCTGATCAGGTCTTGATGGAGGTCTGTGGTAAAGATTTCAGTTGTCAATGTTAATACAATTTGCAAATGACTAGTGTCTTATGTCATTTCTACAAATAAATGTAAGGCAAAACTAGTGCAGAAACACACATACCATATAAACAAAATATTCCAAAACCTTTGCAAAATGAAATGTTTCGTTAACAATATCAATAGTAAGATACATTACTGAGTGGTTTATGTTCTACTGTGGTGCATTACTGTACCTGGATAGCTTATAGAGATGATATATCAGGATATATCATTATTTAGCTCAAAATTATTTGTATTGAGAGTTAATATAAATTAGGCAAAGTATGATGCTTGTTAGAACACTTACCTAAGTTATTAGCCCTTGCTGTACATTCCCTGTACTCTGCTTGCCTCCTGGAAAAAAAATATTTGCAAGAATAGAATTACAGAAATAGAAACAAATCAATTCTTGGTTTAAAATTCTGAAAATTAGTTTATACTGATTATGTAAATAAATAACTGTTTTTTTGGCCTACGTTGCTTAGATACAGCAAAGAAGAAAAATCTACATTATTCTTGGTTTACTGAAAGTCTGTCTGATAATTTCCAGCCAATTGTATTCCTCTCTATGTTACTAATACTAAGGTTAACAGGTTCTTGTACTCAAAACACTTCTTATCTACACCTGTCTCTCCAACCAAATTCTGATCTCTGAGATGCCACTCAAAGTAGTTTGTATTGGAATTCATGCTATTGCAAAATCCATTTGCAATTTTAGTGAAAAAAAAATCCTAATTCAAGATATTGGCAGCTGTGAGCAAATCCCTGTAGGAACAAGTTAGCCATATCCGATAATTATCACTAGTTTGATTTCCATTTCTCAAACTTCTCCATATTTAGAATTTAGTGTTATGCATAAGTATGCATAAGAAATATGGTGTATTTATTGATACCTCTTTAAAAGTGGTGTAATTAATGAAAAATTCATCAGTCAAGTGATAGTGACTTTAAAGAATTTCTTCAATTTTCATGTATGTTATTTAACTTTCATTTATTTTTATGAGATTTCTATAACAGATTTTAATTTAAATAATGGATTAAAAATATTTATCATTAATAAATAATTAGATTTATTAATCTAATTTAATAATAACTCTTACTTTTTCATTAATTAATTAATTTTTCTGCAGCTTAACCCTAGTAGGAAACTACAAATTGTTTTGTATGTATATTTTGTCAGATAAAGTATTATTGTCTCATTTATCAAGCTACAACTCACTGGATATATTTTTTAGGACCAGTTGCCTTGGGGGATCTTTATTTAACAGTGGAGTATCTCTTAGGAAACCAAAGAGACAACTGAAAGCAAGTCAGGTAAACGGAGGCATTGAGCATTCTCTCTGTACTTCTTTGGGCAAGAGTACAGGAAGCAAGACTTAAAGCATAGACAACTAAATTCACAAATGACTAGACAATAAATTTATTGAAATAGTTTAGAATAGTTATTAATAAATAGTATTTGAAGACTATATAGTTATTATGAGATATTTGTAGAAAATTATGATTAATTAATTTAATTTCTGTAACAATTCAGGATACAGAATAGACAAGCAAATACTCATTAACTGAACCTAAAATGTCATAAATTAAATCTTTAGAGAAAGAAGACATTAATTTGAAAAAAATTATATTCTAGATAAGAAATTTGGGAAATCAGTTTATATGAAAAAGTATAATATAAGCTCTATAGAGTGCAATAATGACTTTTACTACATGTGATTAACACAGACATTCACATGAATAGTGTGACATAGTTGGTTGAGAACAAGAAACAAATGCAAGGGACTGGAGAGTTCGCTCAGTGTTGAAAAATACTAATTGTTCTTGGCAAAGGACACAAATTTGACTCGCAGATCCTACATTATTATTTACAATTTTCTTCAATTACAGTTACCAGGGATATTAAGCCCTCTTTTGACTTCTGTGGCCAACAGGCATACACATGGTACATGCAAGCAAAATGCTTATAGTAATAAAAATTATAAGATATGTAAATCTAAAAAAATGTGAATATATGCTTTTTTATTTTGTATAAATAAAAAATTATGATTTCTGTTAAGATATAAAACTTTTTTCACATTATTGTTCCAACTAAGATTATTCTTGAAGAGTGTTCACTAATGGATTTCAAACCTGGTATGCATAAGACTGGTGACAATGTAAACTCAAAATGAACAGTTGGCAAATTCAATTTTGTCCATGGGCATTGGAAAATAAACATTAAATGCTTAACCGAGATTTAGAAGGGCTTATTTGGCATCTTTTGCTTTTGGAACAATTCCAGGAGCTAAATCAACCTTTGCAGTCTGTGATACTGGGTTTCTGTTTCATGTCTGAATAAGGATGCCAATGATGGCACCCATCTCAAGTTTATTTCTCATATGTTTAAGAGAGTCAAAAATGACACATCAGAACTAACCTCTGCTCTCTTTTAGTGAAGGTTAATAAATTTCAGTTGACTATTTCGGGGTTATTTTTCATCCATAAGCACCATAATTTTGGAACTAATTTTCAATTGCAGAATGTACTAACTGTAGAGGCAATGAATATATGACTTAGTACTATGTTTCTTATTTTATTTTGTTCAAATGAAAGTTTTTATTAGAAATTAATTGAGCATGGACATGATACAATTTGATAACTCTCTAAGTATTTTTCCAACAATTACCATGAGAAAGAATATTGGAAAAATTGAAGTGGGAAGTAGGGATTTATTGACATAAAGGCTTATTTAATTTGTTCTCTTGAGAAGGTGTCAAGTAATATAGTATGAACAGCATATTGTGGGAAATGCCAAGTCACATATAGAATTTGACAAGCATCTGTGAAATACCTTCTTCTCTATACTCTGCACAGTGTGATGATCACTTGGCTGTCTTAAGACTGGACTAGAGGAAAGTTATTTATATATGAATATGAAACAATTACCCCACTTCTGTTTGTAAAATTTGCTTCATATTTTACCTCCTGACCCAGTCACAATTTTATAATAAAAAAAGCAAACAGATACCTTGATGAGAAAAAACTTTGGTTTTCAGTTCATTGTATCATGATGTGGATTAGGAGACATATCTGTGAAACTGTGAGATCAGATGAAAAAAAATTCAATAAAATAAATAAGATTAAAAGGTCAATAGAGGGAAAGATAATACAAATAAGAGTTGGTGGAATTTTATTTGTAAAGAAGCAAATTTTTAGACACACTAAACTGCTGACATTAATCTTGGTCCCATCAGCTACAGTTGTTCTCAAGACTGGTTTCTGGTTTCTTTAGAGTCCATGGAGACATTGAAATGCTGAAGATTCAAATAAGAGGTGAAATTCATAAAGGAGGGAGGTTTCAGCGTGAAAGCCAGTAAGCAAACACCACACTAAAAGAGATAAAAGTCTGAAGTTGAGCGATTTTTGATTCCATCCAGATTATCAAGGGCTGTAATCGAAATGATATGAAATGTGGATTGTGGTACTGTATCCTGATGGGAACAACAGACTCAAGAAGCATAGTCTGTGGGATAAGAGAGTCTGAAAATGACAGAGTCATAATACTTCCCATTCCCACACTGAGGTATTATGTTGAATCTCAGGAAGTTTATGACAGAACATTTTGGAGTAGTCTATTAAATTTAATGGATAAGCACAAGTGGACAGTTTCTCTGTCTCCCATAAAGCCCATATCACAGAAAGCTCTGCAATGAATGAATAGTTCAGAAAACACAAGAGGCAGGATGATGATTTAAAAGGCAGGGGAATTCAATAAAAAGCAGACTTTAGTCATAGAAAAAGTTTTCCTTTGGAAGGAAATCCTTATGTAACTTGTTTCAATTACTGATAGTGACAGACCTCATTCT
Source organism: Microtus oregoni (assembly GCF_018167655.1). NCBI lineage: Eukaryota > Metazoa > Chordata > Mammalia > Rodentia > Cricetidae > Microtus > Microtus oregoni. The sequence goes on along the minus strand of NW_024543208.1, from coordinate 824,651 downwards.
AACCTTTGGAATCTGCTTTTCAGACACACACAACAAAAAAATGGCTCTGAGAAATAAAAATAAATCATACTTTTTCAACAATGAAGTAACATTGACTGAAGTTTGATAGTGCTTATTCCATGTTATTGTGCAAATTTTGATTGTTATTACATTTATAATTTATTTTTCAGAGCTTGTATTATAATTTATAGTTTTTTCCTTAATAAATATAAAAATTTTCTCATTTTTATTGTTTTTATTGAGCTACATATTCTTCTCATCTTGCCTCCTTCCACCCCCTCCCCCTATACCCTCACCCATGATCTCTATGCTCCCAGTTTACTCAGGAGAGCTTGTCTTTTTCTGCTTACCATGTAGATAGATCCATATATGTATTTTGTAGAGTCCTCTTTGTTACTTAGGTTCTCTGGAACTGTAAATTGTAGGCTGGTTTTTCTTTGCTTTATGTCTAAAAGCCATTTATGAGTGAGTCCATATTATATTTGTCTTTCTGGTCTGGGTTACTTCATTCAATATGATGTTTTCTAGATACATTCATTTGCCTACAAATTTCAAGATTTCATTACTTTTTTTTTTCTCCATGTAGTACTCCATTGTGCACATATACCACATTTTCTTTATCCATTATTTGGTAGAGGGCATTTAAGTTGCTTCCAGTTTCTAGCTATTACCAATAATGCTGCTATGTACATAGTTGAGCATATGTCCTTTTGGTATGATTGAGCATCCTTTGGGTGTGTATCGAAAAGTGGTATTGCTGGGTCTTGAGGTAATTTGTTTCCTAATTTTCTGAGAAGTCACCATAATGATTTCCAACATGGCTGTACCATTTGCACACCCACTAGCAATAGAGTACTGTTCCTTGTACCCCACATCCTTTCCAGAAAAGCTTTCATCATTGTTTTTGATCTTGGCCATTCTGACAGGGTTAAGATGGAATCTCAGAGTTGTTTTGATTTGCAATTTTCTGAAAGCTAAAGACATTGAGCATTCCTTTATGTATCTTTCAGCCATTTTAGATTCATCTGTTGAGAGCTCTCTGTTTAGGTCTGTGCCAATTTTTTATTTGATTATTTTTTTTTTTAATGAACAGTTTCTTGAGTTCTTTGTATATTTTAGAGATCAGACCTCTGTCCAATGTGGGATGCAGGGTGGTGAACGTCTTTTCCCATTCCGTAGTCTGCTGTTTTGTTTTATTGACCATGTCCTTTGCTTTACAAAAACTTCTCAGTCTCACAGGTTTCCATTTATTAATTGTTGCTCTCAGTGTCTATGCTATTGGGGTTATATTTAGGATGTGGTCTCCTGTGCCAATACATTCAACTGTACTTCCCACTTTCTCTTCAATGAGGTTCAGTGTACTTGATTTTATGTTGTAGTTTTTGACTCATTTGAATTTGACTTTTGGGCATGGCAATAAATATGGATCTATTTCCTTTCTTCTACTTGTTGATATCCAGTTATGCCAGCTCCATTTGTTAAATATGCTTTTCTTTTTCCATTTTATATTTTTTTCTTCCTTGTCAAAAATCAGATGTTCACATGTGTGAATTGATGTCCCGGTTTTCAATTCAGTTCCATTGGTCTTCCTGTCTGCTTTTATGCCAATACCAGGCTGTTTTCAGTACTGTAGCTCTGTAGTAGAGTTTGAAGTCAGGGATTGTGAAGCCTCCAGAAGTCCCTTTATTGTACATTGCTTTGGTTATTCTGGTTTTTTTTAGTTTTCCATATGTAATTGAGTATTGTCTTTCGAGATCTAGAAAGAGTTTTGCTGAGATTTTGAAACTGTAGATTGCTTTGGGAAGACTGCCATTTTTATTATGTTAATTCTAACTATGCAAGAGCATTGGAGAGCTTTCAATTTTCTGGTGTCTTTTTCAATGTCTTTGTTCAAAGATTTACATTTCTTCTCGTTCTTACCTTCTACTTGTTTGGTTAGAGTTACTCCAAGATTGTGGCTATTGAGAAGGGTAATGTTTCTCTAATTTCTTTCTCAGCCCATTTATCATCCATGAAAAGGAGGGCTATTGATGTTTACGAGTTAATCTTGTATCCTTCTACAATACTGAAGGTAATTCAGTTTTTTGTGAATTTTTGGAATAACTTTTAGAAGATTAAACATAAATTGTATAATTACACAAACATTTTTAAAATTTTAATTCCAGTAATAGCTGCTTTTCTGATTTTCTAAAATAAATAAATTCATGAAAAACATTTATCGACTATTATTTTTATTTTGTTCAAAAGTCCTACTCTGACACTCCCAAAAATACAGTTCCCATGTTGGAAATATGAAAAAGCAAAATGATTAGTGCAGGGCATCATAAGGGATCACCTCACCCTTCTCTCAAGAAAAATCACTTACCCTTCTGTCCTTTAGATTCCATATTCACAAAGTTCAATATACTATATTAAGGATTGTTTTGCAGCCCATCTCTTCTGGAAATACAAAACTTCCTAGCATATATGTATATGTGAGGCATGGTGTATGTATATAATAATATAAATATATTAGAATAATTAAAATAATATAAATATATTTGAATAGATGTCTCTATATATCATATATAAATTATAATTATCTTGGAGAAGGTGAAATGGATATTTTGTTGAAAATTACACAACAGCTTATAGGAATTTTCTAGTGATTATTTCTTGTATCTTACACTATTTTTGATTATTTAGGTTTCACTTTGCGGCTACCAAGCATCACAATGTCTTCCAAATTGAAATGTCTAATATTTCCTGTGATAGTTATTTTCTTTCATCTTTCCTACACCAACTATCACAGGGAGTAAGAACAAACACTGTAACAAGTTGAGGGTTATCATGAGAGTAGGGAACTCTGCCACACTAAAGAGGACATTGCCAAAGAGGAGCTATTGTTGATGGAATTAATTCCAGTTCTTGTGCAGCTTTTGGATTTGTTTATTGATAATTTGCTAAAGTGTTGGAAATTTTTATTCTGGAATCAGATCCAAGAGTGAAGCATATCATTCATGCTGAGATCTCTCATGTATGTGGTGTCAGTGCATTCACCAGCTCAATTGTTTGAAAATCTTTACCAGTCTGTGAAGCAGACTTAAGTATTGATGTTGTTAATTTAAAAATTACAGAAAATGAGGTTCGGGTACATGTATCTGAGAAGTGAGAAGCTTGAGATAGTCTCTAAATTATTTATCAACAATAAATAACAAAATGTGGTTACAAAAATGATGACCTAATTCTCTATAATCCCATATCTTCCCCTGGGAATTTATAGTCTATTTTTTTTTCTAAAAAGGTACTTTTTGATTGATACTATAATTAAAGCTTAATAAAACTATTTTTTTATTTTTATTTTTTAGTTTTTTATTAAGAATTTTTAATTTATATAATGTATATGAGTGTTTTAAAATTTTTTTTAATGAACCATATATTTTTTTCTGCTCCCCTCCTTTCTACTCCCATCTTATTCTACCCTCTCCAATGGTTGCCAAGCTCCCGCTTTACTCAGGAGATCTTGTTTTTCTTTTTCTATTTCCCATGTAGATTAGATCCATGTATGTCTTTCCTAGGATCCGCATTATTGTCTAGGTTCTCTGGGATTGTGGATTGTAGGCTGGTTTTTCTTTGCTTTATGTTTAAACACCACTTATGAGTGAGTACATATGATATTTGTCTTTCTGGATCTGCATTACCTCATTTAATATGATGTTTTAATACATTTTTCCCGTTTTACATAGCTATCCCAGTACCCACTCCATCTCCTCCTGCCACCCCAACCTTCACCCTATACTCTATCCCTTCCTTAGAAAGGGTGAAACTTGCCATGGGGAGTCAATAAAGTCTGACACTTCACTTCCAGGAAAACCAAGGCCCTTCTCCCTCTATCTAAGCTGAGCAAGGTATTTCTCCAAAAAGAATATGCTTCAAGACGCCAGTACAAGCACTAGGGATAAATCCTTATCTCACTGTCAGTGGCCCCACAGACTGACCAAGCCTCACAACTGTCCCCCACATTCAGTGGGCCTAATATGGTTCTATGCAAGTTATTCTGCTATCAGTCCAAAGTCCGTGAACTCTTTCTAGCTCAGGTCCGCTGTTTATGTGAGTATTACCACCATAGTTTTGACCCTTTTCCTCCTATTATAACTCCTCCCTCTCTTTCACTGGTCTCCAGTGGCTCGGCCCATTGCTTCACTGTAGTTTTCTGTATCTGCTTCCATCAATTGCTGGATGAAGGCTCTATGATAACAATTAAGATAATCATTAATCTGATTACAGAGAAATGCCAGTTAAGGCATCATCTCCACTGTTGTTATTATCACTGTTGTTGAGTATTAGTTGGAGACATCCTTTTGGATTCCCTGGAATTTCCCTATTGCCATGTTTCTTGCCATCCCTTTGATGGCTCCCTCAGTCAAGATATCTCTTTCCTTGCTCTCCCACTCTTCCCTCTCCGCTTCTAGAGCATCTAAATCCTTCATGGTCTCCTCTTCCATCTTCTTCTCCCCTCCCCTTCCACCTTCCCTTCTCTCTCTCCTGCCCTGCCCATACTTCCATTTTTTTCTTCTGGAGATCTTGTCTTTTTACTTTTCCTAGGGGGATTATGTATACCTCTTAGGGTTCTCCTTGTAAACCTAGCTTAATGAAGTGAATCTGAGTGAATTGGAAATGTGGACAGAATTTGTAACACAAATGCAAACTTTAATCTTAGTGTTCTTTTCTATTTTGACTTCCCTGCTGAACACCATAGTAACAGCCAAATATGAGAAGGATCCTCCTTAATCCAAATGCTGCATTTCCAAAATAATTCTTGTCAGTCCAGGACCCCTTGGAAATGACAGTTTACTTCCACATCCTAACTGCCTATCTGTTAAGGACAAATGCCCCACCTGCCACCTGCCTCCTATTTTATAAGTAGCCCCAAAACTCCAAAAGGTCCCAAAAAACAACCAACCTTGAAACTCTTTCTTCAGAAATATCTTTACTCAGGACTCTACCAGGTCCCTCCTGAAAATCTGACAGTTGCCCAACAAGACCTGGTGACTAGGGAAAGTTACCCCATACTGCTTTCTCTCGTCACTTCTCAAATTGATGACCCCTTCAAGCAAAGTTGTAACTGCAATCTAGTAGATTCCGGCCACCCCAGAAAGTACAGGAACCTTTGAAACTGAGAGTGTGCCACTGCTTTTCATTACTCTCTATTTACATTCGCCCCCTTTTTTGATCCTTTCCCATTTGACCTCTCTGAAGTATAAATTTTTTAGTCTTTTGGGACTTAGATCTACCTAAAGAATGGCCTTTTACCATTTAGGGATCCTGTAGCCACAGGTTCGGGCCCTGGTGAAACAGCTCATATCGCTTTATCTTTGTCCACCCCGTGTATAAATTCCCCAAAAATGCCTTTCTACCAGGAAGCTTTCATAAGTCTAATGGAGCAAGGAGAAAATAAAAGAATGCTTCCAAACTCTATGAAGGATTTCACTGTTTGGGGAACCTGATAGAGACAGTAAATAAGTAAAGAATCACACAAGTTATTAAAATAAGAAGAAAAACAGAGACCAATCTTTATATATAAAATTGGGTTCATTCTAGAGTTTTAAAGATGTAAATCAATAAGTGAAATGTATCACATTGCCACATCAAAAATGAACTGAAATAAGCTTAATGAGAAAATAAAAGATCTCAACAATGAAAAATTACTAATATCAAGGAAAAAAATTGAAGAACACACTAGAAGATGGAAAGACCTTCCACACCAATGGATCACCAGTAACAAAATTGTGAAAATTATTGCCATATCAAAACAGTCACAGATTCAATGCAATCTCAATGAAAACATATGTATATCTTTTCCCAGAAATGCAAAATATTTTTTGAAAGCATAAATCACACTGATAGTCAAAACAACCCTCAGTGAATAAAAACGCTATATGTTAATATATTTGATTTACCTCTATGCTAGAAACTTTGCATTATAAAAATAGCTTGGTACTGGAAAAAGAAAAAAAATCAGACAAGTATAACAATGGATGAATTCAAGAGCCATATATAAGGCTATAAAACTTCAGTGATTGATTTTTGATAGAAATACCAAAAAAAAAAAAAAGAAAATGGAGCTCCATAAAAATAAAACATTTCTGCACATCATGAAAATTATCAGTCAAAGGAAGAAGCAGCCCACATTATGGTAAAAAAAAAAATAATTGCCAGATTATTGATATATTCTTAAGCACAAAGAATCCAAAACAGTAAATATCTAGGAAACAAACAATCTAATAAAAAAGGCAGTTGAACAAAGAATTCTTAATAGATAAATAAATATTTTTTAACTGCTTAACAACACTAACCATAGGGAAATTTAAAATAAGCTACATAGATAATTCATAACACAGTCAGAGTGGCTATAATCAACAAACCAAATGACCACAAATGTTATCAAGAACTTAGGAGAAAATGGGAGATTCTTCAATTGGGGAGATAGAAGAACATAATACATAAGGTGAGGCAGAAAAATGGAAACTAGCATTAAAGATGTTTGAAAAATCCCCAGGAAGCCATTCTTTTTTTCACCTAAAATTACATATAATTTACATACAAATTTATTTAAATGAAGCTACTTAGTCCTCCACCTGAGAGCCACAGACTCACAAAAGAAAAGAAAAGAAAAAAAAAAGAAAGAAAAGGAAAAGAAAAAAAGAAAGAACCATGCATAAGCAATTCCTTTTTGATTTTTTAGTCAGGAGAGCTCAGGAAACTCTCATAACAGTCTAGGTGACAGCTATTAACATGGGTTGCCTCCTTGAGGTTAAAGGTAAATATCTAATGCAGAAAACACTATTAACTTTAGATACAGGACTCAAAGGATCTAAATTTGAATTCTATGACTGAATGCTTCTTGCCTGAGGATTGAATTTTATGGTGCTGGGAAAGGTGCTGTACAAGTTTCCAAGGAAAGGAAGCAAGTAATAGCTGTGAGTCCTATGAAATATAAAAGTGACCAGCTTGCCATGACATCCCAAAGGGTGCAATAGTGTCTTTCACATCCTCGTGATAAACTACAGCTGTCTCATTTATCCTAAGTTCCACTCAACCAGAAAAAAAATAAGACCTGCCACTCACTTATTTTAACTCTCACAGGTGAGTGTAGTGCTCCCCTTTGATTAAAGAAGCTTCTCTTTGCAATAGATGGAGACAAGTACACAGAGAATCACAACCATTTCAAATGCAGAAAAACTGATGCTGGGGTTCCTTGATCTAAAGGACACATCTAAAGAAGTCCTGTTCCTGAAACTCAAGAAACATTATGGAAGACAGGATGGGACGCCTTTAAAAACTATAGGACCAAATATCTGATGTGAGAATGTCTCCTAGAAATGACAGGGAAACATGAAGCATGATATTTCAAAATGTTGCTACCTAAACAATACCTTAACAAAGACAATACCAATATACATATTAAAGTAGAAGTGGAAACTTCATGGGATTCCTCTCCTGGATAAACAACTATGGGAATTAAGGAATGCTAAGAAAGGGATAATTATTCTTTCTTGGGTCTGAACCCTCTAAATAATTATCAATGTTCTGTGGTCAGCCCTCAAGTCATATATACATACATATGTGTATGTATATATGTGTGTTTATGTATGTGTGTATATATACATATATATATATTACTGAAGAAATTCAAATATTGCATTTATTTATACCTATATACATAATGTGTGTATGTATGTGAAAATAACAGTTGAAGAGAATGATGTCATAAACCTGGTAAGGGGACAAAGGTATTGGAAAGAGAAAAAGGAGTGGAGGAACAATGTAACATATTTAAATTAAAATATAAAAATTTAAGTCTAAGAGATTATGTAGAGAAAGATAAACTCTCATTCATTGTTCTGGATGTGTAGATGGGGGAATAAATGCACTATGGAATGTACTGGGGCAGTTCTCTAAAAATATAGAAATATAAATACAATATGACACAGCTATATGCTTCTTAGGCATGTATTGAAAGGATTTTACATCTTCCTACAGTGTTATTTGTTGATGTGTAGTCATTGATACCTTGTTTACAATTGTCAAGGAAGGAAATCAGCTCTCAACTGACAGATGGTAAAGAAAACATAATATATATATATATATATATATATATATATATATATGATGAAATTTTATTCATTTAGAAAGAAAAGGGAAATTGAAAATTTTATAAGAACATAGATGAAACTCAAGAAATTATTATATACAAGTAAACACTAGACTAGAAAGATAAATGAATATCCTGTATATCATACATACATGTTGATCCTAACCACATTTTTTAAGATGTTATTTTCAGTTGGAATATCTGTAAAAGTTAGGTTTAAAAAAAGTTAATTGAGGTGAGTATGATAATATCAGGTGGCACTCAACACAAATGTGTGAGATTATACCCCTGGATGAGTAGCTCAGCAAATTAGTCACCACTAAGAGAGGGAGAATCACTATCCACGTCAAGCCTCTAATAGTTTAACTAATCCTAGATGATCATCCCCTAAAACATATACATATGAACAACAGTAAATGGATACAAAGGGCTCTATTTATATACACATGTGCATGTACATGTGTATAAGAGCAATAAATAAGAAAAGACAATGAAGTTGCCAGTAAGCGGACAAGGAGGGCACTAGACCGCGACAAGTACAAGGTGGAAACAGTGAAAATGTAGCACTCATGTCTGAAGTTATTAAAATTATCTTCCAAAATATTTTCTTTCCTGAAAGTACTGGGAAGAGTGATTCTACAAAAGCAAAGCAGTTCTCCAAGTGATGCTTCCCTTGCTCCATCTTCAGTTCTGTCTTCAGCTTTAGAGATGAAGCAATAATATTTTGAGACTTTAAAAAGTAAACAAGCGTGCTTTTAATTAAAATTGTCTTAGAATGCTTGATAATATGTATATCTATAAATAATAAAGAGAGCAAAAGGAGGCTTAGTAAACAGGAATCTCAGCTGTGGCTCAGTATGATGGAAATTCCTCATTAATGAAGTTCCCTTTATCTGAAAAATAAGACAATTAGGATTTTGTAGAGCAGACAGAGGTGAAATCTCTCCAAAATACCAAAATATTATTATGAATAAATGGAACTATTTTTAATTTGGTAACTTTGCATATACATTTGGTGCTATATTTGTAGTTTTAAAAAACATAGAAGTAGATATTCAACAACTAAATAATTGAAATAAACATTTGAGATATGTTCACTATGAAATGTTTTTTTTCTTCAAAAGAAAATGAAATTTTACCAAACTATCCTAAGCAATAATGGGTATTTTAAATATCATTTCTATCAAATTAAGGAAAAAATGGAATGCAAATGACATTTCATATTAAGAAAATGAGAAAGTTGACCTGCAAAGGAAAAAGGAAGTTAAGCACATGTAATTAATAACACAATAAGTTATAAAAATCTAGCACCTAGATTGAATCATTATGATTTATTCAAGTAATAAGAACCTTGGTTTAAACAGCAACTCTCAAAACTTTAAAAAAAAGAAAGATTTTTAATCCCATTTCACTTCAATATTGTAGAATCCTTCCAATATCCTCTGTGCTGCTTAGATTCTGCCCTGAGGCAAGGAAATAAACAGATGACCAAGAATTTGGTTTAATACATCCTTCAACTTCCAATTACAGTTCATATTATGTTCTATTTTTGATGCATCCAATCATTATATCTGAGTTTTTTAAGCCAGCAGAAAAGCCTTCTTCTAATATAAAATACATTAAAATTTTATGTATGTGTCCCTAGTTTTTGTATGTATTTATATAAATGTAGCATGTGTACATGGATTTTTAAATAGCAATAAAATATGTATAGCCCCAACGAAAATGTTAGTAAGCGCAGAAAACTGTAATTATAGAAGCAGCTGCAAAGATTATGAAGTACATATATTTTTGTTTATCCTATAAAACATAGCAGTGTTTTATATATATAACTCTACATTAAAAAGTTACTTTCTAAAGCAAGTTAATCTTATTATGATCAATAAAAATAATTAATACAACACATGAAATACGTGTTGTAGCTATGCATACTTAAAGTTACAGAGTAGTTCCTCTTAAAGATAGCTGTGTTTAGCGATTTCATTAGTTTGTGTATATGTCAGCTGAATAATTTGCATACTTAAAGGTCCCTGTGTAACCATAAACATGATCAATGCTAATGCCTGAAATGAGCATAATAGCAAAACCATATTAAGAGGACATTATAAACCTAGCCCATTGGGAACCAGAGAGACTCCAATACCACACTGCCATGGGATATCATTCTTTAAAGAATGTGCAATCTCACATTCTAACCACTGGTATTTTAAGCCTGGCAAGTCAAATAGGGATTGCAACATTGCTGACATGGTGTATTTTTCACATATGGTCGTTCCTCTTTCAACTTGACTGCATCTGAAAACAACTAGAGGCTAAATACTGAGCATTTAGAAGATGGATATTCTTAATCAGATTATATGACACAATCCTTCCAAATGCCCCCCTTTACTCTATTTCAAAACTATGGCATCCTTTTCTTAAATTACATATATATATATATATATATATATATATATATATATATATATATGCATATGTACAGATAATATTCCTAAATATATAAATACAACCTGTTTGGTCTGTATAATATTGCTTATGTATATTTTCAGAGATGATCATTTGGTACGGGATAACCTATTAGTGTGTTAATGGGGAAAACAATTTTCCCCACTCCCAGCATTCTTCAGTTGCTAGTAGATCTTTGTGTATTATTAAGTCCTCCCAGACTTCAACCACCCACAGTCCATATTAGTTAGCAGTCGTTTGATTATTTTTTTCAGTTCATATCATATAATGGAAGTCATATTGATGAGACTTTATCAGTGTAGCATTTGACACTACTAGTAGAAACAATTGCACAACAAACTTCCTTATTCTCTGGTTCTTACATTCTTCCTAAAGTCTCTTCCATGATGCACCCGGAGACTTAGATGCAGAAAGTTATACTCTACTTTTATCCATTGGGACTGGACTCCCAACTCTGCATATTGGTTAGCTCTTTTTTCTGTAATGGTTTATTTTTTGCAAAGTGAAATTTCTTAATGAGGAGTAAAGAGTACCCATGTATCTTTGTATATGAACAACAATTTAGAATGTAGTTGGGGATTGTGCTTATTTAGTAAATTCTAATGTACATAAGTGCATACAGGTAAACACTCATACACATAAAATACATTAATATTTAAAAGTATTTCCCAACCAAAGAACTGAATCTAGCTTAGCTCTTTGGGAGAAATAAGTTATACAAATGATAGACTCTTTTTATTATGATGGACTGCGATAATAACTTTCAGTAGATTTCTCATCTCCTGAAAGCTGAAACCAACAGGCACTGTGTAAAATGGAAAATGACAAGACTTAAGAGAATCTCCCACCCATTATGTATAGGTTTCATTACTTGTTTGGTATAATACTGACCTTCAGGTTCTTTCTGACTAATGGTATCTAAAACATTGCCACCCAGGCGTTCTTTCTAATTAAAACTTGGGAATGTAACTCTGTGCTTCAACAAGACAATTCTATTCTTACTACATATGTGAGATAAAATCATGAAAAATCTATGTGTAATAACTAGTACTGTTGTCTAAGTATGTAAAAAGCTTCCACTTTTGTTTGTCAGTGCTATATAGACTTAGTATTCTAAACCAGGGACACTAAATTTTGGTCTAGAAATAGCTTCTATACAATTAATCTATGCATTGATAAAAATTTCTGCTGAATCTTTTCACAAATGCAGAAGCCTCTTAAGCTATGCAAGACTTTTAAAGATACATAGGTATTAGACAATTGTATGTTTTTGCACAATTATGTACTTTTAACAAGTACTTTTGTACTTTTAAAGAATTACTTTTATGTTTAGTTTTGTTGGTTTTATTTTGAGTATGCTTTGGTTTTCAGCTTTATAATTAAATGTTTTTTGTTATTTGATAGTTATGTTTCTGTAAATACTTATGACTGAACTATCTTTTGATATTTCCTAAGAATACATCTTTTGATAAAAGAGTCTGAACATTTTTAGGATTCTACCTTATTGCCTATGATGTGACAGGAAAAACAGGTGTCATTTATGCCTGACATAAAGACCACTTCTTCTACTTCATTTGTTTAATTTCTTCCTAAAGGGTTTATTGATGTCAACTTGTTTACACCTGTCACTTACACAATATCTTGGGATCAGCTCAAATCAACTAGAATGAATCATTCCCTGCTACCTTTGGAGAGTGCAGCACACATGACTAGCTGAATAATCATCAGTGTCTTCAGAAATAATGTGCAGAAGTTAGGGGTAAGGTTGTCACAACCAAAATAAAACCGCACTTGGCAAGGTAGCACTTATCTTTAACCACAGCATTTAAGATGCTAAAGTAGAATGTCTTAACTTTGAGGACAGCCTGGGTGTCATAACAAGACCCTTTCTCAAAATAACAAGATATAGTTGTCCATTTCTCCCTTTCAAAATACAGAAGCCAAAATTCTAAATATATAGTTAGAACTAGATGTGTTCTACCATTGTTTCTGCTTGTATTCTGCTTACGATGTTTGTTTTAATCACTGACAGATTTCACCTCAAGTTTGAATCACATAAACATAAACTGAAAAATTATAAGTAGCCATTCAGAAGTGAGGATATTTTAGTAAGACACCTTTGTCATTCAATCTATCAGAATGTTGAAGCAATGGACTGTTTAAAAAAAAGTCACATCAAGTTGGAGTACTCAAAATGCACCAGATTGAAAGAGAAACTTGTATCGAAGAAAGAGATTTCCCACTGTTCAAAAATCTTCTCAGATCTCCCGGTAGGGTCAGCCAGACCCATGCAAGGATGGGTCAATATTGGAAAGCACCGAAACTTGACCGGTAATGTCTAAGCCAAATAGACTTTATTTCAAACCATTAAAGATAGATTTCAAGGTTGCCTAGATCGTGTTTAAGAATTTTTTCTAATGTGACAGCTTTAAATAAATCTCTTTCTGCTTTTAATTATTAAAAATAATAACTATTATCTTAGGTTTTATTTGACAGTTTTGCCTTGAAGGTATGGAAGCACATACTCTTAGACTTTGTTATGTTAGGTGTTGGTATAAAATGTTTTTGACAACAGTTCACTAAGGTCATAAAATTTTAAAATTAGCTTATACTAATATCAAACACAAAATATGATGTTATTTGGGTCAGAGAAAGGAACAAGGGTAAAGCAACGAATAATATCATGCACTATTCATCTCAATATTTTCTTCTCATGTGAAAATAAGGTAAATATAGTTTATGCTTGATTCTCATTCTCAGCATTGATAATTATACCAGAGTATTGCTTTGCAAAACAAAAATCTAACTACAGAAATAAAAATTGTCAGGAAACACACAAACAATACTATGTTCCAAAATAGAAACACTAAAAATATAGTTATCTTGCACAAGTTTGCATTCCCACCAGCAATGGCTGATTGTTCCCCTTACTCCACAACCTCTCCAGCATCGGCTATCATTGGTGATGTTTATTTTAGCCATTCTGACAGGTGTAAGATAGTACCTCAAAGTTGTTTTGATTTGCATTTCCCTGATGGCTAAGGTTGAACATGACCTTAAGTGTCTTTTGGCCATTTGAACTTCTTTTGAGAATTCTCTGTTCAGTTCAGTAGCCCATTTTCTAATTGGGTTAATTAAAATTTTAATGTCTAGTTTCTTGAGTTCTTTAAATATTTTGGAGATCAGACCTAATGGGAGCTCACCAAATCCAGCTGGACTGAGATTGAACAAGCTTGTGATCAAACCAAACTCTCTGAATGTGGCTGACAATGGGGGATGGCTGAGACACCATTGATAAAGACACTGCTACTTGTTTTTCCTGCATGTACTGGCTTTTTGGGAACCTAGTCTATTTGGATCCACAGTTTCCTAGGCCTGGATGTAGCGGAGAGGATCTTGGACTTCCCACAGAGCAGGGTTCCCTACCCTCTCTCTAGCAGGGAAGGGGAAGAAGGAGGGTGAGTGGGGGAGCCAGAGGGGAATGGGAGAAGGGAAGGAAGTGTAAATTTTTGAACAGAAAAAAATACTCTCTTTCAAAAGAAAAATGAAAATAAAAAGTATATAGTTATCTTTGTTTCTCTATAAACAAGTTAAAGTCATTTCAGTAAATGATGAAAGACACCATTTTCCAATATCAAAAAAAATACCAGGAAATAAGATTGTGTGCTTTTGTGCATAAAAATATATAAACACTGATATATGTATGCAAACAAAACTCATTTTTACATGTATATTTGTGTTTTAAGATACAGTACAAAATTATTATGTCTGCATATACATATATATTATATAAAAATAAATATATGAGTATATTTATTATTGGAATCTTATTGTTTTTATGATTTGTATAAATATACTCTGTTGGCATTCATATGTTCAATACATTTTTTTCTAGAAGGAAAATCAAAATCATGAGAAATTAATGGTAATTAAGTGTTTTAGCCTTATCAGTATGTTAATGCACCAAAGGGATCATACATTGATGGGATATTAGGAAGAGATGCAAATATCCAGAGGTGAGCTGAGTTGCAGGAGAGAGGTAGGGAGATCATAGTAATATCTCCATACTACTTATGGTGAATCTCTGTTTCTCAGCCACTGTAAGTTGAACAGTCTTGTAGGAGGAGGGCCGCCTGTTGAAGCTTGGCCACCTGGCTAGCTTAGACCAAAAATAATCACACAAAAACTGTGTGTTTAATAAATTACTGCTTGGCCCTTTAGCTCTAGCTTCTTATTGACTAACTCTTATATATTAATTTAACCCTTTTCTATGAATCTGTTTATGCCCCGTGATAGTGGCTTACCAGCAAAGCTTCAGTCTGACTCTGATGGCAGCTCCATGACTTCTCCCTAACTCTGGTTTCCTCCTCCCATGCAATAGGCCAAGACAGTTTCTTTATTCATTAACCAATAAAATCAACACCTAGACAAAATGGCCTCCCCCATCATTTCCCCTTTTCTGTTTAAACTAAAAAGAAGACTTTAACTTTAACATTGTAAAATTACATATAATAAAACCTAACAAGAATTACAATTACAATATTTATATCTACTTTATCTTTTATTATAACTAAGGAAAACTATAACTATAAATTCTTCAACTCTGTCAAAGACTCCAAAAGAATATAATATTACCTAAGAAAGCAGGAAGTACATTATAAGCAACTTCCAAAACTAGCAATTGGTGTAGGAGTTCCCTCTGTTTATGTGTTGCTTTCATTAGTTAATCAATAATGAATCTGATTGGCCTGATAGGTAGGTAAGAAGACAGAACTAAATTCTGGAAGGAGGAAAGTACAGTCACAGAGCTGCCATGGAGCCACCAGTTCAGACATAGTGAATTTCTCTGGGTAAGCTATGACTTTGTGGTGATATTCAGATTATTAGAAATTAGTTAAATCAAGATGTGAGAGTTAGCCAATAAGAGGCTAATGGTCCAGGCAGAGTTTAAATGAATAAAGTTTCTGTGTGATTATTTTGGATGTAAGCTAGTCAGGTTGCCAGAACAAGGGGCATCACTCCCTGTAACAAGAAATGACAGAGACATCTTGCTGCCTGGACAGTCACCCAAAGTTCTTCTGTACCATTGAGGCATCCATCTTCAGCACACAGGACCATAATATCCAGCAGACTTTTCCACAAAGCAGGAAATTTCAAAGACATTTCCACCTATACTGGCAGTTTGACCATCACATTTTTCTGTGGCCTGCAGAATGTCTAGCATACTCTATCATGTAGCAGGAAGCCCAAAGGACCACATCACCTTTAGGCAAATTGGGCAGTCATTTCTCAGCAGGCGCTGCATGCCCAGTTTATTGAGGAGTCTGGGCAAAAGCAGTTTTTTGCCCAAATGGCTAACCAACTCCATAAGTAGTCTCTTCAATGCCCATCTTCCTCTTGAAGTTTCTTGTGCTGCCAGGAGCAGATGTGTCTTATTGTCATGAAAAGTCATAAGTTACTAAAACATTTTAAATGCCATATTCTGAAGGTCTCTGAAAGTTTTGAAGAAAATGTAACTAAATGAAATATATCTCTATACATCATAAAATCTAACTAACAAGAGTACAAGATTGACTAATATAGATGAATATCTGCTAACATATTTCTTATACATTACATTTTTAAATGAGCTACACAAACACAATACCTTAATCAAGATCAGAAATATCACAAAATTAACCTTAAATTTGTATCAGTAAACAAAGATCTATACTAATGAAAATCTCTATAGTATACCCCCTTTAAATGTAAAGAAGCATTTACAAACAGTATTTGGGAATACAAGCATAGTTTTGTCCATATTACTTCCTACTGTTTGGAGGTGCTGTTAATCGGGTCTTTCATGGTGTATCCTGTTTGCTAGGTTCATCTCAGCCAGTAATTGGGCAAAGTAATTTTTTGAGACATTCACAACCACAGATTATTAATATCGCTTAATAGCATGGACTTAAATCACCTATAAAAAGACACAGGCTAAGAGAATGGATATGAAAACAGGATCCAGCCTTCTGCTCTTTACAAGAAACACACCTCAACTTCAACTACACCAAGCGCTACCTCAGAGTAAAGGGTTAGGAAAAGGTTTTCCAGACAAATGAACCTAAGAAACAACTGGGTTTGGCTATCCTAATATCCAACAAAATTGATTTCAAGCTAAAATATATTAGAAGAGATCAAGAATGATACTTCATACTGATGACAGGAACAATTCATGTAGATGAAGTCTCAATCCTGAATATCTCTGCCTCTAATACAAGAGAACCCCCATATGTAAAATAAAGATTACTGAAACTTAAATCACATATCAAACCCCACATACTAACAGTAGGAGATTTCAACACTTATCTCTCACCAATGGACAAGTCAACTAATCAGAAACTTAACAGAGAAATAAGAGAACTAACAGATGTAATGAACTAAATGGATTTAACAGATATTCATAGCACATTCCACTGAAACAAAAAAGGATATACCTTCTTCTCAGTACCTCATGGAACCTTCTCTAAAATTGATCACATACTCATTAACAAAGCAACCTCCGTTGATAGAAAAAACTGGAGTAACCCTTTGCGTCTTATCAGATCACCATGGAGTAAAGTTAGAATTTAACAAAAAATATTACTTCCAGAAAGCCTACAAGCTTATGGAAACTAAACAGTCAACTACTGAACCATCCTTGGGTCAAGAAAAAAATAAAGAAAGAAATTAAAGTCTTTCTTGAATTTAAAAAAAAAATGAAGACACAAAATACCTAAATCTATGGGACATTATGAAAGCAGTGCTAAGAGGAAAGTTAATAGCACTAAGTGCCCACATAAAGAAAACAGAGAAAGCTCACATTAGTGACTTAACAACACACATGTAAGCTCTAGAAAAGAAAGAAGCAGACTCACCCAGGGGGAGTAGAAGACAGGAAATAATCAAATTGAGGCCTGAAATCAACAAACCAGAAACACAGAAAACAATACAAATAATCAATGAAACAAAGAGCTGGTTCTTAAGAAAATCAACAAGATTGACAAACCCTTACCCAAACCCTTATCCTTTATCAAAAGGCAGAGAGAGAACATCCAAATTAACAAAATCAGAAATGAAAAAGGGGCCATAACAACAGGCACTGAGGAAATTCAGAGAATCATTAGGTATTACTACAAAAACCTATACTCCACAAAATGGGAAAATGTAAAAGAAATGGACAATTTTTAGATAGATATCATATAGCAAGATTAAATCAAGATGAGATGAGCAATTTAAATTGACCTATAAGCCATGAGAAAGTAGAAGCTGTCATCTAAAACCTCCCAACCAAAAAAGGCCCAGATGGTTTTAATGCAGAATTCTACTAGAACTTTCAGGAAGGGCTAATACCTATACTCCTCAAAGTTCTCCACATAACAGAAACAGAAGGGTCATTGCCAAACTCTTTCTTGAGGCTACAGTTACCCTGATACCAAAAGTGCACAAAGACTAAACCAAAATAAAGAGAATTACAGACTAATCTCTCTCATGAACATGGATGCAAAAATTCTCAATAAAATACTGGCAAACCGAATCCAAGAACACATAAAAAAAATCATCCACCATGATAAAGTAGGCTTCATTCCAGAGATGCAGGGCGGGTTCAACATACATAAATCTATCAGTGAATTCCATCATATAAATAAACTGAATGAAAAAAAAATATGATCATTTCAATAGATGCTGAAAAGCATTTCACAAAATCCAACACCTCTTCATCTTGGAGAGATTAGGGATATAAGGATCATATCTAAATATAATAAAATAATGTACTACAAGCAGACAACTAACATCAAATTAAATGGAGAAAAACTCAAAGTGATACCACTAAAATCAGGAACAAGACAAGGCTGTCCACACTCTCTATATCTCTTCAACATAGTTATTGAAGTTTTAGCAATAGCAATAAGACAACATACAGATTCAAATTGGAAAAAAAAGGTCAAACTTTCATTATTTGCTGATTACTATACATAAGTGACCCCAAAAACTACCAGAGAACTCCTACAGCTTATAATACCTTCAGTAATGTGGCAGGATACAAGATCAACTAAAAACATCAGCAGCCCTCCTATATACAAAAGATAAAGTAGCTGAGGGGGAAATCAGAGAAGCATTGCCTTTCACAGTAGTCACAAATAACATAAAATATTCTGGGGAAACACTAACCAAGGAAGTGAAAGACCTATTTGACAAGAACTTTAAGTCTTTGAAGAAAGAAATTGAAGAAGACACCAGAAAATGGAAAGATATCCCATGCTCTTAGACAGGAAGGATAAACACAGTAAAAATGGCAGTCCTACCAAAAGCAATCTATAGACTCAATGCAACCCCCATCAAAATCCCAACACAATTTTTCACAGATCTTGAAAGAACAATACTCAATTTTATATAGAAAAACAAAAAACCCAGGATAGCCAAAAGAATTCCGTATAATAAAGGAACTTCTGGAGGCAATACCATTCCTGACATTAAGTTCTATTACAAAGTTACAGTAATCAAAACAGCTTGGTATTGGCATAAAAACAGAGACATTCAACAATGGAATCAAGTGGAAGACCCGGATATTAATCCACACACCTATGAACCCCTGTTTTTTGAAAAAGAAGCTAAAACTATACAATGGAAAAAAGAAAGCATCTTCAATAAATAGTGCTGGTATAACTAGATGTCAGCCTGTAGAAGAATGAAATGAAAACAGAATCGTATCTATCACCATGCAAAAAACTCAAGGCCAAATGGATTAAGACCTCAATTGAAATCCAGCCACAATGAACCTGATAGAAGAGAACGTAGGAAGTAGCTTTCAATGCATGGGCACAAGAGAAGACTGTGAATTTCTGTAAAGCAAAGGACACAGTCAAAGAGAAAAATAGACCTGAAATAATCACACAAAATCTGTATGAATTAATCACTGCTTGGGCCATTAGCTCTAGCTTCTTATTGGCTAACTATTACATATTATTTTATCCAATTTCTATTAATCTGTGTATTGCCACAGGGCAAGCAAGGGATTACTGGAAAGTATCAGCATGCCTGACTCTGTCGACAGCTCCATGGCTTCTCCCTAACTCGGCCTTCCTCCTCCCATGCAATAGGACAAGCCAGTATCTTTATTTTTTAACCAATAAAAGAAACATATAGACAGAAGGATCTCTCACACTACAGGCTTTTTTGCGTTAAATTCTTGCCTTTCTTTAGGACCAAATTCATGGAGCCATCTGACATAGAGCTGAAATGTTTAAATCATTAATCAAAGTAAGCCTTTCTCCTTCTAAATTGTGTCTCTAGGAGTTTTGTTAGTATCTGATCCTTAAGAGGAACATTGTCCTCCCAAGCAGTATAACTTCCTCTACCATCTCCTCTCCAAACACGTGAAATGCATTGTGTATGAAATAATATGATTTCTTGAGACTTTATCAAGCAACCTTATTGCTTTCTGTCCCTCATTTCACCCTCTCTTCCAGTTGGATCATTTTCTCATTATTTGTTTCTCCTTTCATATCACCTGTATTCTACTACTCCCTTTCAATACCCAACACAGAAATCATCATTTCATACTACCCTACATTCTGTGGACATATTGAGTTGTATACTCAAATATGAGAGTTTGGAATTAGAAACTATGGTTGAATGTGAAAATGTACCTTTTTTGTCTTTCTGAGTCTGCATTATCTCACTGAAAATGATTTATTCAAATTCCACACATTTACCTTTACATTTTATGGCTTCATTTTTCCTTATAGTATTCCATGCTGTATGTGTGCTACATACTCATTATCCATTCATATGTTAAAGGACATTTATGTTGTTTCCATTTTCAGGCTATTGTGAGTGATGGGGCTGTAAACATTACTTAGCAAGTGTCTATGGAGAACATTGTCCAGTCTATTGGGAACATGATAAATATTGGTGTAATTGGATCACTGTGTAGGTTTATTTTTATAGTTTTGAAGACTCTCCTTAATTAGTTCCCGACCAGCTGCACCAATCTGTATTCCCTACAACAGTGAATGAGGGTTCATCTTTTTCGACAACCACTCAAGCATTGTTCTCCATTGTTTGTTGATCTTATCATTCTGACTGGGATAAGCTGAAAGCTGAAGTGGTTATAAAGTATATAGTATTAAATTGTAAAAATGATGAGTACTTTTAAATTTATTTGTCTCCCATTTTTATTTTGTCTACTTAGAACTGTTTGTGGAATCTATTCTGCAAGGTGTTTCCAACACCTACATTTTTAGGGTATTATGTTTTATTCATTTCCTCTGGCTCTTTTTTTCCATTTTCTTACTTTCTTCTTTGATCGTTTCTATCTTGTTTTCTATAGAAGTGTGATTAGGTTTTTCTTGTTTTACCTAATTCTTGAATTACATCACTAAATCATATATTTGTGGTCGTTTTTCTGATTTTAATGTAGTCACTTAGGGCTATGAGCTTCCATCTTAGATGTGTTTTCCTGTGTTCCAAAGGATTTCTCGTGTTGGGTTTTCATTTTCATTTAGTTCCAGACATATTTTGACTTATTTCTTGATTTCCTTTTTATCTTTTTTTTTTAATTTTTCCCACTGCTCTATCTCTTGGGTATGATTATTGCCCACTCCACTGCAAAATATTTCTTCCAGCAATCTGTTTAGCATGCTGGTGTTGTTGGTTACAAATATTTTAAAGCTCTTTGAATTATTGAATTTTGTGGGAGATGCTTTGTCTATGTGTTGCTTTTATTAGTTAATGAATAAAGAAATACTTTGAGCCAATAGTAGGGCAGAGGTAGGCAGGGAAATCTAAACTGAATGTTGGGAGAAAGAAGGCAGACTCAGGAGACACCATGGAGCCTTCACCGGAAATAGATATGCTAAAATTTTGCTGGTAGGCCATGACCTTGTGGTGACATACCGATTAATAGAAAAGGGTTAAATTAATATGTAAGAGATTAGCCAATAAGAAGCTAGAGCTAATGTGCTAAGCAGTGATTTAATTAATACAGTGTCTCTAACTAGGCAGCTGAGAACCAACAAGTGGCTCCCCTCTTTAACAACTAAAAGATTTTCTTTCTTCTAAATATGGAAGATAATTTTGGTGGTTAAAATAGCCTCGCCCGGCAGCACAAGCTTCTCAGAGTTTAAATTTTACTGCTCCGGGCTCTCCTAGCTTTCCGAGTTTCCCTTTGAGAAATGTGCTATTGTACTTTATGTGTCAGTTGTGGTATTTCTCATTTAGCTTTCAATAATGTTTCTATCTATTAGTGTATTGCCTATACTATTCAGAAAGGTATAATTTTCTTGCCTTGTTTTGTTATTTTATTTTTTTTCATTTATCTTTCTTTTACTGGTGATTCTTTGTTTAGTATGCAGAAATTGTTGTATTTTTTTTCTATAATTCTAAAAAAGAATTGGCCTATGCACTTGACCAGGGATTGTTCCCCATTATCTGTTTGTTTAGCTCGAAGTGTTGCTTTTTTGACAGTGTCCCACGTTTTCTGTATATTCATTTCTTATGCTTTAGAAAAAAAATCACAGTATTTGCTTTTTGATTAGGATCCTCTCTACTTCATCTTGAAAGTTCCTATTCTCTTTTCCATTGATTCAATTTACTTTCTAGACTATTATTTATATCTTCATTAAAGCTAGTGTTCTTTATAATGTTTCTATCTTTTTTTAATACAGTTTACAAATCTTTAATTATAATCATAATTTTATTCAGCTATGTGTTTGTATTTTATTGGACATCACTCAAGCTTTTATATTTTCTCATGCTTCAGTGATGTACGTGGTCTGGAACCAAGCTTGTGGGTTTACAAGCAGTTGGAAAGGTTTGACAATGGAAAGAAGTAACCTCCAGGCAAAGAGGGTTCTCAAGGGAAGAGGGTTCTTGGTTACAGGTCTGAAACTAGGTTTGTGGGTTTGCAGGTGAACAAGGATTGGGGTAAAGGAATGCAAAAGAATGAAACAAGATTACTCAGGAAACAAGGTTTGCAAACAAAACAGGTTTGTGAGGCTTGACAATGGAATGAGCCTTGCTGGTTTACCATTGGCCCTTTCTTTTTTCTTATTTTTTTTTATTATTAAATTATAAATTCCCACCTCCTCCCCTTATCCCATTTCCCTCCCGCTCCCCCCATCCCCCTTCCCCTCCCTCTCAGTCCAAAGAGCAGTCAGGGTTCCCTGCCCTGTGGGAAGTCCAAGTTCCTCCCCCCTCCATCCAGGACTAGGAAGGTGAGCATCCAAACAGACTAGACTCCCACAAAGTCATTACTTGCAGTAGGATCAAAACCCAGTGCCACTGTCCTTGGCTTCTCAGTCAGCCCTCCTTGTCAGCCACGTTCAGGGAGTCCGGTTTGATCACATGCTCCATCATCCAGCTGGCCTTGGAGAGCTCCCAATTAGATCAGCCCCACCATCTCAGTAGGTGGGCGCACCCCTAGCAGCCCTTTCTCTCCCTTCTTTTCTCATCTTTCTTGTTTCCTTTCTTCTTTGTTCCTTTTAAAAATTGGAAAGAGTTAAGGAAAGGAATTAAAATTTATGCAGTGTTTGCATATGAAAATCTTTGAACTTTTATTATTACTGAAAAAAATGACTGCAAGAATAAAGCACTAATAATGATTGCAAATTTATAACAATATATATTTTTAATGCAGTAAATCTATTTTTTAATCAATGATTACTTAAGAAATATCATATTAATAATGAAAATCATGTTGACTTAAAGTAAATAGAAAATAACACTGTAGATTTCATGCCTCTCCAATGTTTGTTTATTTTATTTATATAATTAATAAAGTAGCATAATACATAATATTATTATACAAAATAATAGCTAATATTGATTAATTTATTTGTATACTGAATTAAAATAAGAAACATTTTGTGGTACTTTGACTAAAATGTCTGAGATTATGGAATATATTTTCTGAAAATATAATTGAAATACCTGTTAATTTGTATGTTCTCTTATCTTTTCCTGATTTCTTGATTGGTCACCTATCACATTATTAATACAGAAGTGATCCTGAGTATCATTCCACTATGTGATGTTAATGTGACCCATTGCTGTGCTAATTAAGCACTCTATGGGAATTCATTATAGCTCTCAAAACAGCATGAGTGTGATTTAAGTCTCTTTTACTCAACAGCAACAGAAATTATGATTCATTTATTGCTTAATCTTTTATAAATTGCCTTCATGACCACATTAGGCATATTTTGTTTTAAATCCAAAATAATTGGAAAGAAAATACTAATTTGGCCGTGCTTATCATTTCAATTTTTCTACAGTGCTGACTCTTAATGATGATTTGCAAGTCATTTCCATGTTTTAACCTCTTTCAATTGGAGTCCACATGGTTGGGGATGTGTAATATCTGGTGTGCTTGACACCAGGAGGCCTGTATGCCAAATTAAGGAACCCATTTTCCAAGTAACTGCTGATGCATTCAGTGCCACATGCACTCACAATTGCCAGCAGCTTTTCTGAATGACTTATTGTAAATTCTTTGCATATTATTTTCTAATTTATAAGAAATTTTCTTAATAGCTGTGGATCTTTCCCGACTTTTGTTTGTCAAGCATGAAATTAATGCAGAAATTATTTTGTGAATTACTAAGACAATCTGCCTGTTTTTCAGCATGTATTGAAACCAGATACTAGTCTATGTTAAACTGTCATTTAGTAATTTCTGTGTCTGTGTGTATGTGTGTATAACATGATAATCCAAAATAAATAAAATAAAACAACAGAGATAACACATGAAAGAAGAAGTGGGGTTTGGAGGAGCAGGAAGCAGATCAGTGGGGCAGAGGAGTAAAATCTGTTAAAGGGGACTGAGATGATCAAAGTGTGTTACACATATATATGTATGGTATGCCATAATGAAACACATCATTTAGTAAAACTGATAAACTAATAAATATTAAAAAAATGAGGTGATGCCCACAGAAGCAACAAGAAATTTCAACTTTTCATTATCTTGTCACTTTCTGCTTGTTAATTATGAAATGAGCATTGTTATTTTCAGATATTTTATAGAAAAAAATAGGGTTCAAGCCTTTCATTGTTCTGTATAGACAACACCTTCCTAACATTTCGTACATAATTACCATGATAGGAATGTGCAAATCACCGCATAAATATGCTCACCATTGTAAGTTACAATCTATGACATATATACATATACAATTTGCTCAGAATTATCATCCATCACTATTAAAGGATTCTGATACGTTGGTCCCTCCTGAGATTCTGATATGGCAGCAAATAAAACTGAACTGATTTTCTAAATCTAGAATGTTCCTAAAGAAAATATAAGAATTGTGAAGTAAAGTACCTTAGTATAAAATTCATATAGCATAAGAGGTCTTGTGCAGGTTGAAGGGAACAAAAAAGACAGTAGAAATTAGTGGAGGGTACTGTTTCCATCTACTATAAACCACCTTACTTCATAAAATCTAGATAAGAGATCAAATTTCTAAGGTTACCATATTGAAGTATTTACTTTTTATGCAATGAGAATGACTTAAAAAAAACTATTTCCATATCCTAAATTGTGAAATGCATGTCTTTATTTCAAAGATTTTTATGTAGTTAACTCATAAAATATGTATTTGATAAGTTTAAATTACTTTTTCAAAGTCTATAATCATCTTTATTGAATGTGCCATGTATCATTCATAGCCATCAGAATACAATAGTAAAAAACAGAAACAGAAAACAGATTAAAATTAAGCTCAATTAAATAATTTAAACTAGGTTAACAACAAAAAATCTCAAATGAAGTAAATGTAACATAGTTTAGTGATATGTAAACATTGTTTTAGCCCTAAGTGGTATTCATAATGTTTTTAATGATATAACTAATAAACTCTAGAGATTTTCTTCTCTTCATGGATCATAGTAATATTGTTATGATAATAAATCATATCTAATAATAAAATAAAAATTTGTAGTAGCATTTCATTTGTATTTTAATAAATAAAGCTTTCCTGAAGATCGGAGAGTGAAAAAGCTCCACTGGTCAGTTTTTTAGACACCTTTAATCCCAGTGGCCATACTAGTTGCCATAAAAACTAGGCGGTGCATGCCTTTAATCCCAGTGGTGCATGCCTTTAATCTCAGCCCTAAAGAGGATTATAAAATGGGAGGAGACAGCTCTCAGATAGTCTCATTCTGAAATTCCTGGAAGAAAGATTATGATATTCAGACTGAGGTTGAGGCAAGAGCCAGTGGCAGGCTGCTTTACTTTTCAGGTCTTCAGCTTGAAGCCTAATTTCTCTCCCTGAATTTTTGTTAATCATGCTTTGTTTGGCACCCAAATTTGGGGCATTATTTACAAAACAACCATTTGCCTGAGATTTTTAGCCACTGGAACAGATCAGAACAAGACCCAAACCTTGACATTTGGGGTAGGGAGAAACACTAGTACTCAAGTTCCCATCTACCCTGGCTTAGTTTCCATGAAATGACAGAAAATACATAGAGAGTCTGTATACTGTATGTAATTATGTTATCACTGAATTCTTGTACTGCTGAGGAAGAAGCAACAGCTGCTGAAAGACATTTGAATATAAATGCTGCTGGGTTAATTCAACCTATATTTTGAAAATACCTTGATTTAAAAATTTAAGTCAAATAATACGTTGCTTTGGAGAAGAGATTTTGCTTTTCTTTCCACAAGAAATGAGAATATATTGACTCATTTTTGGTTAATGAAAATATGGTTTGATTAAGGACAACCCCCTGTAAAATTTCCGATGGGTACGGATGGCCCAAATCATCCAACATTTCAGAGAACATCTTTTTCAGTTTCCTCTGAGTTCTACATCCAGAACAGCTTCAAGCTTGCAGGCTAAGATGATCCAGTCTCACAGAATACTCCAGTCAGGACTTCACCATAATTCTAATTTGCCTTTGAGTCCACATAAGATATCAACACCAACAGTCAGCAGGAAGTAACCTAGAAAATGATGCCCACATATCTAATTGGTGGGGTGGGTGCTTTTTGATCATAAAATGAATTATTGAGGTTTGCCTTTGTATAGTGTGTTGCGTGCAAGTAGCTATGGATAATGGCCAGGAAAAAAAGGTACACAAAAATGTTATATTCAAGGTACTTTTTCTGAAAAGAAAAAAAAGGGAATATAGATATGGTAAAGTAAAAGATTAGATTATTGACTCTACTCTGAAAAATATGATATACATATTGTGATATATATGATAAAATATATGATATATATGATAAAAAGGTAGATTATTGAATCTACTCTGAAGAGAAAAGAGGGAGGATATAGACATGATCTTCTTTTGAAAAAGAAATAGGGGATATAGATATGACAGAATAAAAGGGCAGATTATTAAATATACTCTGAAAATTAAAAAAGGAGGATATACATATGAAAAATATAAAGGTAGATTACTGAATCTACTTTTAAAAAGCAACTACTAGTTTTAAGTGTCTTTCATTGAATTTGACTTTTTGTATATTATATACAACTTTTGTACATTGATACAAATTTGAAATTAAATTTGTTAGAACATTCTGTGCATATATTTCTACTCATGAGTCAGAAAGAAGCCATGATGTTGCCGGTGACAGACACTGGAAACTTTACTTAGTAAGCCACAGCCACGTGGCGATATACAGATTAATAAAATGGGTTAAATTAATATGAGTTAGCCAAATAAGAAGCTAGAGCTAATGGGCAAAGCAGTGATTTAATTAATACAGTATCTGTGTGGTAATTTCATGGCTAAGTGGCCAGGAACCAACAAGCAGCCTCTTCCTTACTACAAAACACCCCTCCATTTCTGGTGGAAGTAAAAGCTTGTATAATCACTTAGGAAATATACATGATGGCTTCTCAGAAAACTGGGAATTAATCTACACCAAGATCTAGTTATAACTCTCACAGGTGTATATAAATACCATATCATCATATCAGAAAGACACTTACTTAATTATGTTCACAGCAGCTTTATTAACAATATCCAGAAAGTTGAAAAAAAAACCTAGATGTCCCTCAACTGAAAAATGGATAAACACAATGTGTAACAATTACACAATATAATATTACTCAGATGTTAAAACAATGACATTATGAAATTACATGGCAAATAAGTGAAAATAGAAAAGGTCATCTTGTATGAGCTAACCCAGACCCAGAAACACAATCAAAGTGTATATTCACATATAAGTGGATATTACCTGTAAAGTAAAGGAAAATGGTGCTACAATAAATGGTGAACAAGGAAGGCTCAAAGAGGAGGGCACATGAATCTCACTGTAAAAGGGAATTAGGGTAGACGTTGCCGGTAGACTGGAAGAGGTCTAGATAAGAAGAGGGATTAGGTTGGGGGAAAAGGAATGAGGAAGAGACTACTGGGAGAGACAACTAGAATTAGGAAGCCTCTCTGAGAGCTAGAAACCTAGTGCAATGGAAACTCCTAAGAATCTATTTTTTTGACCCTAGCTATGACTCCTAGCAGTGGGAAATATAGAGCGTGAACTGACCATCTCTTGAAACCAGGCAAGTTTCCAGTGGATGGCCTGGGATTAAAACAGCCATAAAACTTTGACCCACAATTTGTCAAGTCTATAAGAGGTGCTGGGTTAAAGATGACACAGCAATTGTGGGAGTGGCCAACCTCATTGATTGTCCCAGCTTGAGACATGTACCATGAAAGTCAGCTCACCCCTGACACGG
The DNA here is from genome assembly GCF_018167655.1 of Microtus oregoni. NCBI lineage: Eukaryota > Metazoa > Chordata > Mammalia > Rodentia > Cricetidae > Microtus > Microtus oregoni. The sequence continues at coordinate 796,337 of NW_024543208.1, read as the reverse complement.
CCTGAAGGACCAGGACCCAGAGGCAGAAGCCCAGAGATCTAAGATAGAACCAAGTTGGACCAGATAAAAAATTACTAAAATGATACCTAATGATATTTTGATATACTCATAGATTAGTGAGTAGGCAAATTGTCATCAGAGAGTCTTCACCGAGCAACGGATGGAAACAGATACAGAACACACAGGCAAACATTGGGCAGAGTTTAGAGGAGAGAGAAAAAGGATTTTAGGAGCCAGATAAAATAAGGACACTGCAAGAAAACCCACCAAGTTTACTAACCTGAGCTAACAGGTACTTACAGATACTGAAATAGCAATCAGAAAGTCTGCATGGGACTAACTTTGGGTCTCTGTACATATGTTACAATTTTATAGTTTATTCTTCTTGTAGGACTCATATCAATGGGACCAAGGTCTATCTCTAACTTTGCTGCTTGTTTGGGCGACCCATTCCTCCTACTGTGTTGCCTGGTTCAATCTTAATGTGAGAGAAGGTGCCTTGTTTCTTTGCAATTTTAATACCATGGATGGTTGATAGCAAAGGCAGGCCTGCCCTTTTGTGAAGAGAAACTGAGAAAGATGGCTGGATGAGAGGGGGCGAAGGTGGGAGAAGGTTCTTGGAGGAAGGTAGGGAAGGGAAACTGTGGTTAAGAAACAGAAATAAAGAAATAAATAAAAATATATAAGTTTGCTACCTGATCTAGAGCATGCATTTTTCCTCAAGAACTATTTGTTCATTTTAATTTTAATTTTTTCTTCTTCTAACTGAACCCCCTGACTTGTGAGATGAATAGAAGAACAGAATGTAGCCTGATCCCACTTGTCATGTTCATTATGGTGTCATAGGACAAAGATAAGAAGTGATTATTACATATATATATATATGTATATATATATATACATATATATATATATGACTGCTGGTTCAAATATCCTTTTTTCTTCTCAAGAAGATAACAATGTTGACCTTATAATTTTAAAGCGCCTTTCTTGAGACATTTCTGGGAATGTTTTGGTATTGCATCTCACTTGGATTGTGAAACACTTATAAGGTTATCTTATTTAAAGATAAAATCCCTCAGGCTATAAACTGAGACCTTACCTCTCATCTCTCCATTCATTTTCCCCGAGAAATGACATATATGAGTGAGGCATCAATTACTAAACTGTCTTTAGTATGATTATGTCCTTCGGTCATGACTTCCACGCTAATAGCCATATATTTGTTCACACGGGTTATAGTTATTGTTGTCCCACCCTACATATCTCAAAAGTGCCTTATGTAACTCAATTGCTGACCTCTATAATATGATATTTTTTATTTTTCTATATATTGTCCATGATCCTCAAGAAGAACATGTATTCATCTATTTTCATGTTTATTCTACCTGAAGTTAATTGTACTCAACCTTCAGATTTCTAAATTCTACTTATCAAAGTAATATGAATATGGTGTCCCATATTGATCCCTACATGACACAGCATGATACTAAAACAGACGGTAAATTTCTGAAAACTTATAGTGGGATCCCCATGGCAAAATCCACAACTTTCACACATCTCTTTGGGTGCAAAGAGATTCAGCTGATACTTGCATGGAGCCTATACCCCTACTTTCTAACCTCTTTGCCATGAGAAGTTACTTTGTATACTACAGAAAGGGATTTCTGGAGAGTAACCCAGGCAGAAAAAACATGCACCTATCTGTAATATGTGCTGGGGCATTGGAGGTATTAAACTTGTAGGAATGGCCAACCAGTGTTATTTAACTTGATAGACACACCAAACAAAGAGCAACCATATCATACAATTCCTAGGTAGCCAGGAACTAAAGACTGGATAGCCCAGAGACCTAAGGTAGAATCAAACACTGCAGGAAAAATAAATAATAACAATAAAAGAAAAATATAAAAAAAATCAATGAAATGATTTCTAATGATAGTCTGCTATACTTACATATCAGTGCCTTATTCAGTTCTCATCAGATAGGAATATTGATTTAGCAGTTGTGAGCAGGTACAGAGACTCCAGTCAGATATTACACGGAAGGAAATTATAAATTGAAGATCTTCTTAAGGTCCTTAACCTCAAAGATCAGGGAATCCCACAAAAAAGGCAAGCATAAATTGAAGGAGTCAGTGGGAGTGGAGAATATCAGGAAAACATGGCCTACCTAATCTGCTAACTAGGGATCAAATGGGCACACAGAAACTGAAATGACAATCAAGGCATTTTCATGGGTCAGTACCAGATCCTCTGAATATATGTTATAGCTGCTACCTTGGAGTTCTGGTGGGACTTCTAAAGGGGGTAGGGGGATTTAATCTCTCATTCTTTTACCTGCTCTTGGAATTCTTTTCATCCTATTGAGTTTCCCTGTTCAGCCTTCATATGAGGACATTTGCCTTGTCTTATTATACCTTGTTTTGTCCTGTTTGACTGTTTGTCTCTTCTAGGATTGATATTTTCAGAAGAAGAAATCGATGGGGAGTGGTAAGTCTGAAAGAAGATGTCGGGGCAACTAGGAGGAGTTGAGGGAGGGAAAATATGGTGGAGATAGATCATATGTGAGAAAACTGTATTTTCAATAAATAAATAAGTTAATTAATCAGTTAATATTGATGTCTATTCTGTGTGGGAAAAGGAGTATTTTTTTTTCTTATTCTTTATGATGTCTCTTCGCTTGATTTTTTTTTTCTGGGCAGAAGTAATGAAGTTTAATGAAGTCTAATTTATTAAAACTTTCCCTTAATGTTTACTATTTATTGCAGTCTTATTCATAAAGTCATTTACTATTCCAAATAGTTAAAGCATATTCACTACTTTCTCTTCTATCAGATTCAGGATATCCAGCCGAGTCTTGAATTCTTTGCCACATTTTTAGTTTATTTTCATGCAGGTTAGAACAAAGAATATATCTTCATACTTCTGCATGGGCTATAGAGCTTGACCAGATCTATTTGGCTTTGATGTTTATTTTCTCCAAAGTGTATTGCTGCTGTCTTTGTCAAAATTCAGGTGGTTGAGGAAGTGTGAATTACATGCAGTTCTTCAATTCTATTCCATTTAATAATGAGTATTTTTGTTTCAATCCAGCACGATACTGTTTTATTACTATATATCTGGTATCATAAATTAAAATCGGTTAATAGCTGGTGATAACTCCAGTGGTCCTTTCATTGTTCTAGACTGTTTTAGCTACCCTGGGATTTTTTTCTGACCCCCATGTGAAATTTAAGAGTATATTTTTCAATTTCTGTGATGAATTGAGCAAGAATTTTATGCAAATTAGTCTGTATTTATCAATTGCTTATGACACAATGACCATTTTTACATTAATCCTGCTAATTCTTGACTTTGGGTGATTTTTTTCATCATTCTTCAATTACATGTCCGGGTTTAACATTTTTATTGTGAAAATCTTCCACTGTCTTTATTTTAATTATTTCCATTTTTGAGCCTGCATTAATGTAAATATTTCCCTTGTTTATTTCTTGATATAATTATCTTTTGAGGGTAGCAAGTATACTTATTTCAAGGGAGGACAGATAGGATGCAGTTGTATATAGGGTATAAATGGTAATACTGGTACAGGAAGGATATACTGAGGACGGTTAGGAGAGGTCAAGATAAACAAGAAATACAATAAGAACTAAGATAACACTAACGATATTTTAAAAATTACATTGAATCTCAGAGTTATTTTGATTTGCATTTCTCTGATGTGTAAGGATGTTGAACATTTCCTTAAGTGTCTTTCAGCCATTTTAGATTCCTCTATTGATGGTTCTCTGTTTAGGTCTGAACTCCATTTTTTAATTGGATTATTTGTTCTTTTGATGACCAATTTCTTGAGTTCTTTATATATTTTGGAGATCAGACCTCTGTCTGATGTAGAGTTAGTGAAGATCTTTTCCCATTCTGTAGGCTGTCGTTTTGTTTAGTTGATCATGTCCTTTGCTTTGCAGAAGCCTTTTAGTTTCAGAAGGTTCCATTTATTAACTGTTTTTCTCAGTGTCTGTGCTACTGGTGTTATATTTAGGAAGTGGTCTCTTGTGCCAATGTGTTCATGTGTAGTTCCCATTTTCTCTTCTGTGAGGTTCAGTGTGGCCTCTTGTCGGGTCCTGGTATGTATTTCTGCATCCTTATGGGTGCCTGTCGCCAATGTTACCCATTGTCAAAAGGTAGAGCTTATGAGTGCCACTAGAATAAAGAGAGACTTTGGAATAACTACAGCATTCACTGCAGTCATCTTGCTTGCAGTAGCTTGAGGAGCAGTCACTCTGGCCTCTCTTATTCAGACAGGAGCCATGGCCAATGCCTTAAACACAGTCATAGAACAATCAGCTGCAGCCCTCTGCACATAACAGTCAATTAATGCTCATTTCCACACCGCAATCATAGATTTACAACAAGAAATTGGTCTATTAAATAAAACAATACAAACCTTTCACTTTTGTTAAGACCCAATTTGTGACTCTCAATTTCAAGTCCCTTTACTTAACTCCATATTGAGTTTCTAACATGTCCTTAGCCAGTTGACAACTAAGAGATACCATATTGGGACCATGAAATAAAAAATTTGTTAATCCTATACATTTTATACTACATTTTTGGCCAAATATGCGATCACAAAAAAATCCCTACTAGACTCCTCTAAACTTTTTGTATGGTATCTTATGTGAGGAGTAGTTGTGGTTCTAATTATTTTGTTTAAGTACCTCCAACAGTTAAGACCCAAACAGCAGCAAGTAAACAGAGCAATGCTCTAGATGTTAATGGCTATGGAGCAAGTAGGACCAAAACCTCCAAGGGTCCATGCCTGGCTAACACAAATACAGCAGGTCATTAAAAGCCTTAGTTTTCCTAAAAGTCTCCCCTTGCTTCTGACTTCTTAGGACATTTTAGGGACCCAATCTTTGAGTACTAGTAGTCAATGACATGACGAGTGTGTGTCTCTCTGGCTGGCCAACCAAAGAACGGCACGGCCCAAAATGCTTGGGGGGTTTCCGGGTTGGAGTTATAAAAATCCATAACTCCCACTAGGTTGCCCAATAAAAATAAATAAAACAAAAAGGGTAAGATGAGGCAGAGCAACAGTGCAATCAAATTCACAGTGAATAAGCAAAAGTGGTCAAGAAACCTGTCCATGAACCAACAAAATAATTACTAATGATGAGCACTCCCAGCCAATCACAACATGCCAGCAGTGACCACTAGTTTCAAAAGGACTACCCAGAAATATTCCTGCAGCATCTCAATTTCTCTAAGCCCAAAAAACTCCCAACATTTTTACAATAAAGAACTTCTGCATTGGTGTCTCCTGGAGTCTGTGCCATTGTCTCCATATCTTTTCACCCCCTGTCCCCTGAGGAATGTGAAGCATACAACTGGCATCATCAATAAACCTGCAAAAACTACACCTATTGCTAAAGGAGTCCATACATTTGAATCATAGAACATGGGGAAAATATAGCTTTTCTCACCTAGAAGCTTTATGCCTATTAGTCAGATATGATAGTAGCATGAATATCATGACAGTAACCATAACTTACTGACAGTAAGCTGTACTTCCCAAGCTGAAACTAATACCTTGAACTATTCTGGGAACAAAGAACCTGTGCCTAAATTGATCATTGCTCCTAGCTGAAAACCTACTACTGTCATTCAGTTAACTCTATCCAATGTTAAAATGATTACTCATGATTTTGCAACCTCATCAGATAAGTTCCTCCTTGTGATTTATGAAGCTTGATACAGGGACACACAAATGGTCAAGTTCTAGAGAATAAAGATACTGAAGAATGTTCTGCCCGGAATGGGATGTCTGTATCCAGAACAAAAAGCTCAGTGATCATGGTCAAAGATGGGAAAAAGATAGTGGCAGCTGTTGGTGATCAACTACTACTACTACTACTACTACTACTACTACTACTACTACTACTACTACTACAAAATTAATAAAACCCTGCTTACAGCAAAAGCGAAGTAGTTGCACATACAAACTCACAAAAGCTAAAGCAAAATACACAAGACCTGCCCAGCCTCAGTATAGACAAAATTCTAGAATCCATAGGGGAGGAAGAATAAAATCTCACCTTTACATAAGAAGCTACTGGCAGCTAATGGATACTTGGAAAGGGAGGTCCAGTTTTCTTTGCACATGTTGCTCCCAGTGAGTAGACCATTCCCTAGGGAAGAACACACATCTAGGAGTATAAGAATCATAAACTAACACTTACTCAACCGAATTATAAAATAAGACACAAAGTTGAGCATGTGTAGAAGGCAGAATGGACTGGGAAGTGTGAGAGAAAGGAAAAGAGTAACTATGACCATAATGCATTATACAAAATTCTTTTTTTTTTTTTTTTTTTTTGGTTTTTCGAGACAGGGTTTCTCTGTGGTTTTGGAGCCTGTCCTGGAACTAGCTCTTGTAGACCAGGCTGGTCTCGAACTCACAGAGATCCGCCTGCCTCTGCCTCCCGAGTGCTGGGATTAAAAAGAAAGGAAAAGAGAAACTATGACCATAATGCATTATACAAAATTCTTAATGAACTAATAAAAGAATAAAAAAATTACATATCTTTGAGTTAATATTGTCTGCTAATTCCTGCACATAGGAGAAATGCCAGTTGTTGTAGAACAGCGGGCTGCATCCCACCATCTGGGCATCCGCATGGCTAGCTTTATCTGAAATAATTACACGGAAACTGTATTCTTCTAAACACTGCTTGGCCCATTAGTTTCAGCCTCTTATTGGCTATCTCTTACATATTGATCTAACCCATTTCTACTATTCTGTGTAGCCTATAAGCTGGCTTACTAGGAAAGATCTTAACCTGCGTCTGTCTGGAGTGGGAGAATCATGGCAACTCTCTGACTCAGCTTCTTTCTCCCAGCATTCTGTTCTGTTTACTCCTCCTATCTAAATTCTACCTTATCAGAGGGCCAAGCAGTTTTATTTATTACTTAACCAATAAAAGCAACAGATAGAAAGATGACCCTCCTCCATCAGCCAGAATTCTATATTTTTCTTTGCAGATGGGTTTGGAAACCTATTTCTACATTTCCATGATTTTAGGCTTCCACTATCAAATATTGAGTATACTTTAATGAATATCTCTGCTTTAAAATACCTATCTACATTTGTGTGTAGACATATACATATATTCTATCTAATTAGAACTATGAAATTTTCTAAAAAATCACAGTCTTATTCAATTAATATAGTCTGCATAAAACCGTCTTTTTATTATCAAACTGTTTTTCTCCAAATACAAGTATATATTGTTTTTAGTCATTCAAATATTTATTCTGCATTAGAATATTTGAAACCATAATTTTCACTCTTATTGGATGTATTTTATCATTTTACCTAATATCTTGTTTAATATTCAGTGAAGTAGCTTTGGTTATAGGGAAAATGTCTAATATTTAACAAACAATTAAAATAAAATAATGTATTTAAGTATGAAGATAGTACTTTACACATCCATAAGTGTATTTTACTAACCTTTTTAAATATAAATGTTGATTTCTACATTAATTGTTTATGGGATGGTGTGATTTTATTACTATTTCAACAAAACTTATGTGTTTATAAATGTGAGTTGTTAAATGGCAGTCAAGCAACACTCTGTCTTCTGTTGTAATGGTTGAACTTATTTTTCAGAATGATTCATTGTATTCAAATCTTTTTTGTTTTTACAGTGTTTCTGTTCTCTAATATAATTATATTTTAATTCATTTTTAAATATTAAGTATCAATTGAGTTTGCATTATTGAAATAAATTTCATATAATATTATTTAACTATCACTTTTTAAGGGAATTGGCTTTCAAACTCAGTTGAATAAACAACTGTTCCTGATTTATTTTTAATCATTTGGTGACTATGATGAGGTAAATACTATTTGTATATAAATGGTATAAATACATTTAAGTGTAAAATGGTTGTTACTTACTAAAAAGCAACAAATAAAAGGATTTTGAAAAATATAAAGGTTGAGGAGAAAAAAAAATCCCTGAAAGTATATATGGGTATTTTTATACCAACATCTAAGTTTAATGAAAACTGAAGCAGTATCAAGTTTCTTGAATCCTATGTTTCTGGCATTTAGCATTATTTTATTTCTTGATAATACTGAACAATTGTGTTAAATAAAAATGTTCTTCTTCTGAAAAAACTACTTTGGGAAAAATCAGAAAAACATCAGTAAAGGTCCACTAATGATTAGGAGGTGATTCTTAGACTAGGAATGGACATACTTGTCTTCGTTAGGGTTTCTATTGCTCTGATGAAACATCTTGAACAAAAAGCAAGTTGGGGAGTAAAGTTTTTATTTGGATTACACTTCCACATTGCTCTTCAGTGGTGAAGGAAGTCAGGACAGGCATGCAAGCACGGCTGGACCCTGGAGGCAGGAGATGATGCAGAGTCCATGGAGGGGTGGTGCTTGGAGACTTGTTTCCCCTGTCTTGGTCAGTCTGCTTTCTTTTAGAACTGAGAACCATTAGTCCAGGGATGGCACCACCTGAAATGGGCTGGACCATCTTCTATTAATCACTAATAGAGAAAATGCCCTACACCTAGATCTCATAGGAGCATTTCCTCAACAGTGTTTCCTTTTCCTCTGATTACTCAAGCTTGTGTCAAATTGACACACAAAACTAGTCATTACAATAGTATTCACTTTCAGATATATTTATTTTCTTTCATTTCTCAGATCTCTAAGCCCAAGACCTAAAAGTTAACCTTGTTCCAGAAAAAAAATACGTTTAAAACACACAAAATTCTTTTATTTTCATTGATGCCTATGATGACCAACACTTTGGTTCTTTCAAATAATTGTACACAGAACATTAGCACATTATCTTAAACTCAAATGCAATTTCGGAAAACTAAAAATGGTTTCACCTGAAGAAAATCATATACTTCTTTTAATGGTGTGCTATAGGTCATGGCTGTCACTACATATTGAAGGACAGTATAATGTATTAACCATGTTTTTTTTTTCTAGTGCAAAGTAGCTAACACACTTAAATATTTTAATTGAGCTAGAATTATATTACTTCCTTCCTTTCCTTTCTCCTTTAAACCCCTCCTAGCTACCCTCACTCAAACCCCAACCAAGTCTTTTTAATGATAAGCTGTTTTGCTTTGATTACTATATATATGTATATATAAACACACATAAGTTTTCATATACACACACCCACACACACATCCTCCTGACTTTCTTCTTTGTTTTTTTTATATATATTCTTTCAAAGATGACAACACTCCATTAGACAACCCATAAGAGATATCACAGCCTGAAAAGCTAATTTTTGATTTGAGGCTGGGAACAATTGCCTGTAGTTCATTTTCTAGGGGTAGGACTCTATGAAATGCTCCCCATTCCACATTAATTTTTCTATTAATATGACTATTTTCTGATCTTGTTTATGCACTATTTCCAGTACAGAATGGCTCACAACAGACTTCCTGGTATTCTGACTATTACAGTCTTTCTGTCCCCACCTCTTTGATATTTATTACCTGAGTCAAGAAAGCCAGAGTTGTAAAGTAGGTGTATCTGTTGTGGTTGGGATCCCCATAAGATGTTTATCTCTGCATTCTCTTCAATTGTGGTTATGTATAATAGTCCCTATTTTTTTTTATAAAGTGAAGTTCTTTGATGAAGGGTGAGAGCCATATTTATCTGTGCAGTGATAAGATTTTTAATGCAGAAAGAACTATGCAAAGTGGCAGTAGTAGATTCTTTCCTAAGGATTAGGATCTCATTAGTTCCAGGATGGTGGCTAGGATTATACCTGGAACGAATTTCTGCCTCTTGATTGGGCCCTAAATCAAATTCAGCATCTCTTCTTTGCCATGTATATGTTTGTATCACTCATCTCACCTTTATGAATATCTTAGAGTGGTGGTAATTTTTGTGATTCATGGAATTGTTTCTGCATTGTTTAATGGTTTCCACACCTGGGCACTTTGCAAATCATTTTCTTGTACTATGGTAGCTAGACTGCAAAAATAATGTTTTCAGATCAAATCCTACTTGATTCATCCAAGTTGTGTGTTTTAAGGTGTTGATGCCAATTGGGCAACCATCTAGGGAAAACCAAGGGCTACTTCATGAATCTATATTGATTTCAGAATCACTTGTACTACCTGAGCAGTCCTCAAATAGGAAGATTCTCATATTTGTTACTAGGATTCGCATTAGTCTATGATTCCTGTTGGGAGCATTGTCAGCCAAGTATCTTAACTCACTTTAAATATTGCTACATGGTGTGTACATTTAGAGAAAAGGACTAGGGAATATATACTTCAAGCTCATTAAGTTTAAATACAACAAGAACAAAACCAACATCACCCTAAATGGATAAACTCAATGAAAACAAATTACAAACAGTATGGATAGTGATAAAATCACAAGCTGGAACAATAAGAAAGGAAAAGGAAATAAAAAGGGTTGCAAACAAGAAAAGATGTAAATTATCTCTTTTTTCAGGTGATATGATAATATGCATAAGAGATCCCAAAATTTCCACCAGATAACTCTCATAAACAAATATTTCAACAAAATGTCGGAAATACAAAAATCAGTTTACAAAAATTAATAACCTTTCTATTTACCCCATGAAACACAGTGAAAAAAAGTCTCTCTCTCTCTCTCTCTCTCTCTCTCTCTCTCACACACACACACACACACACACACACACAAACACACATTTTTAATCGCATTAAAAAGTATAAAATGTCTTTGGATAACCTAAAAATTGAGATGAAAACCCTGAAATGAAAAGTTCAAATTTCTGAAGATATGGAAGAAGACAGTAGAAAAAATCCTAAAAATCATATGGGACAAGAAAAGAATATCAATCATGGAATAAACCTTGAATGAAAAATATACAGTAAAAATTACTATTCCAGATTTCATAATGTGTTATAGAGATATAATTAATAAAACAATATTCATAGTGATAGAAAAAGAAACATATAGAGCAATGGATTAAAATAAAAGACCCAAACATGATTACTTATAATTGCAGTAATAGTTGATATATGACAAAAGCCCAAAAGATACAATAAAAAAAGACAGCATCTTCAAAATATAGTGCTGGGAAAACCAGATATCCATGAGCAGGTAACTGAGAAATAATTATATTGAATGAAGTAACCTGGGACATCTTGTGTTCTCTCTAACCTGGAGTTTCTAGGTCTGTATCATCAGATATCAGTATGCAACATGGAACATCCATAGAAATCCGAAAAAATAGAAGGAACTATGTGATGAGAGTGAGGTTTGGTAAGTGAATAGCAGGAAAAATTAAATGTGGAAGGAAGTTAATACAGAAGGAAGGGACAACACATCCTTCTCCACCTCATTTTCTTCCTGGAATTCTCAAACAAATTTGATCAGCTACTACACACACCTCTACTTTTCCTTCCAGGTTTTGCTTGCTTGGACTCTGAAACTGAATACAGGGACTCTCAAACGAAGGATTATAAGGGAGGTTTCCACAACTCCTATTCTCTTTCCCTAATGAGATAGAGTGTCTAAGATCTCTTTGACCATTTTTAACTACCCTTCTTTCTTTATGAACTTAAATAAACACATACACAAACACACACACAGAGGGAGGGAGAGACACAGAGTTGCTACCATATACATATTTTCTTACGAGGTCATTTTGTTCATTTTTCTTTCCTTTTGCTTTTACTCAGTTTTAGATTCTTTTGTTTAATATTTTACCTTTTAGTTTGAGAAATTAATGCATGGATGAATACATACATGCACAACTTTGATCAGATTAATAGTGACCAACATTTTCTCTATGTATATATCCAAAAGTCTATGAATATGCTGATTTATGTATGAATCCATAGGTTACCTATCTACTAGCTCTATTTTACACCTCTAACAACTCTACATAGACTTATGTAACCCTATGTGCCTATGAATCTATGGATCGCTGAAACCATCTTTCTAAATATGCATAATTTCTTATTAATACATATGCACATGTGAGTGTACAAGTTTATGGGAAGCCATTTGTATATTAGGGAAAAGATCCCAATACTTTGCCTATATTGGTATTCAAAAAAAAAATCCTCTGGTGTGAAGGCGTAAGTCACAAACAATGCTACGCTAGTTTGGAATTATGATTAATAGGGTGGTATTTATTTAAAGGGAAAAACCTTACAGAGCACTGTCCCAGGCAACAGCCCTCTATGCAACCAGGAAGGGAGTCTACTCGCCAGCAGAGCAGGAAGTGAAGAGAGAGAGGAGAGGAAAGTGGCCCCTTTTTTCAAAGGGAGAGAGACCACGCCCCAATGGGCTGGTATCTCAGCAGCTATGGGCTGGAGGAGTGGGAGGACCTCCCGCAACACCTCCCCCTTTTGTTTAAATAAGAGAGTTCTAAACCTACTCTGAAATTATATACAATAAGTACAAATATCCTATTCTAACTAGCTTGGTCTTGTATAATAAATAACTTGGCCAAGTCATGAGAGAAAGTAACAACATTTATATAGTCTTCAACCCCATCGAAGATCTGAGAAGGGAAATAATGTTACCTGGGTAATTAGGAAGTTCAGTAAAACAACTTCCAAAACATGCAACAAATCACAGAGACAACTAGCTACCTGGGCAATCACCCAAGGTCACATTAGCAGCGTTGAAGCAACCAACTTTGGCTAAGGCCTAGCATAACTGACATACCATTTTCTAAGGCAAGCAACTTTTCAAAACTATCTTACCCTGTCTTGGCAGGATATGGCAGTCCTGTTTTATCCATTGATGCACGATCTGTATCTTTGTCAGTGGTTGAGGTATGGACATTTCTTTGCCCCAAGGCCAGTTCTGCCAAAAAGAAAGGCTCCAGGTGGAGTGTCTTTGGTGCTCAACATTCTCTCGGGAATAGAGTGGTGTTGCCAGGAGCAATTGTGTCTCACTACCACAAAACTCTGAGTTAGATTAAAGGCCATTTTCTACAGCTCTTTGAAGAAGTTGAATATTATCTATCTATACTGAGTATAATCTCTATATATCTAAATAACCTGATTAGTCTAATTATAAATGACAAACTTAGATGACTATTAATCTAATTAATTCTCAATATCTATCTAACTTAAAAACAAAGACAATAAACGACTGTGAAACAAATGAGGACAATGACCTCCAAATATAAACAATGTACAAATATACATTGCAGTAGGTAAATATATATCAATACACAAATATTATATAAGTATCTTAATCAGAGGTAGAAATATACACTGCAATATGGTAAATATAAACAATATATATCAATACAGTATATGTCAATACATAAAAAATGTTTTAAACAGAGGTAGAAACATGCATGCATACAATAGTCAATATAATTTCACTTTTATCAATATACAAGAATCTATATCAATATATTTGTCTAAAAACAGTAACTCACAATTACAAATCTATTATTCCATCATCCCTCTATTTTTTTAAATGATCCCTGAGCTTATAAAATTCCTCCCCCAACCCTCAATCGTATACTAATTATATTCAACCCCTAAATGATGTCCCTAAACCCAAGGGCAAACTTTACTGGGAGAGGGGATGTCGTCCTCTAGAATTACTTCCAGCTGTCATGGGGGCGACGTTCTTTCTGGGGAATCCTGTGAAAGTAAAATGATGGTTAAATTTCAAGATCAATGTCTTTTAAAATTGCCAATAGTTTCTGAGTATTTTGTGCAGGTCTGGCCAAAATGTTGTATAAGATGTGCACCATTTCAGCTAACCAAGTTGGAACTGTTTTGTGTAGCTGGTACCCAAAGCAGGTCTTCTAGTAGCGCAATCAGTATCATGACGTCATATCAACCAGGTGGAGTTGTTGTTATGGGGCCCCATCTTCTTCCTGGAAACTTCAAATGCCACTTCAGGAAAAACTCACTGTTTATTGTGAAAAACTTAAACATTAATCATATAGACATATATGTATATATTCACTGAAAGGCATGATAGATATATTCAATGAAAAGTATGATAGATATGAAGAAAAGCACAGATGTTTTCTAAACTCATATTTCTTTCTGTCCCATATCATGGCTCTTGACATGAGACAGAAACTCCAGAAACTCTGGGTTTTTCTCTTACTAACAGGCTTGGAATTGGAGAGGGACTGACCCAGAGTCCAACTTCAAAACCAGCTTTATAAATTTAGAAATATGGTTTAATATTACTTACACAACCCATTCAGTTGTCTTGATATTTCCTATTGGGCAGGTATTTTTCCATCTGTCAGTATCCAAACATCCAGGGTCCCTTGAATTTTTCAAAGATGAGTGTTTTCCTGTGGAGATAGGAACAGAAACCTGCCCCCATTCTATATGTTTTTCTTACCACCTGTATGAATATCATCATTGTGGATGAGTTGTCATTTCTCCTTTCCAAGAGGTTTCTCCTCTTCAAATCGAAACTTTATTAATTTTGATGGTATCCACAATTTTTCTTCTCCTGTGGAAACAAGAGCAAAACCTCTTCCCCAACGTAGCACATCTCCTGGCTTCCATTGAGAAGTCAGCACATCTTTGAAATAAATCAGTTGATTTAGTTCAGCAGAATTTTCCATTATCCAATGTCTTTCTGCTGCTGGCGTTCCTTTCTCATTAGCGTTAAGAAAATTCAAGGTTAATAAAGCATTATGTAATCTATTTCTGTGGGTATTTTTGGTCCCTTTCTGTTTGTTCAGCATATCTTTTATAGTACGATTTGATCTTTCTATAACTTCCTGATCTGTAGGATTATTTGGTATACCTGTAATGTGTTTTATATTATAATAATCAAAAAAGTGTTTCTTTTTCTTAGATACATATGCTGGACCATTATCTGTCTTTATTTGTGCAGGTATACCCATGATGACCATAACTTCCAATCAATGTGTGATTACTGAATCAGCCTTTTCTGAGCTCAGGGCAGTGCCCATTGAAAACCTGAATACGTGTCTATGGTATGGTGTATATATTTTAATTTACCAAATTCCATAAAGTGGAACACATCCATCTGCCAGATCTCATTTTTCTTAGTACCCTTTGGGTTACTCCCTGCAGGCAACGGTGTTTGATTATAGAAAGAACAAGTAGGACATCTCTTTATAATGTCCTTAGCTTGTTGCCAAGTAATGGAAAATTCTTTCTTTAGGCCTTTACTATTGACATGATGCTTTTTATGAAATTCTGAGGCCTGCAACACACTTCCAATCAATAATTGATCAATCTCAGCATTGCCTTGGGCTAGAGGACCAGGCAGACCTGTATGGGATCAGATGTGTGTTATGTACATCGGGCAAAGCCTGTTCCTGATTATGTCTTGTACCTGGATAAACAATGAAGTCAACTCTGTGTCATCTGGTATAAATTCAGCGGTTTCAATATGCAAGATAACTTTTTCTGCATATTGTGAATCTGTAACTATATTAAGAGGTTCTTTAAAATCCCTTAGCACCATAAGAATGGCATATAATTCTGCCTTCTGGACAGAATTATAAGGGCTTTGTTCCACCTTACTCAATTCATCTGACTTGTAACCTGCTTTCCCTGATTTATTTGCATCAGTATAGAACGTACGGGCTCCAGTTATTGGAGCATCACGTACAATTCTAGGAAGAATCCAAGAAGTTCTTTTTATGAGGTTAAGTGTACCACTTTTGGGATAGTTGGTATTAATTTCTCCCAAAAAAATTAGCATAAGCTCTTTGCCACGGTTCATTGTCTTCCTATAACTTTTTTATTTATTCAGTAGTAAAAGGCACTATAATTTCTGCTGGGTCTATACCTGCTAGTTGACGAAGTCTCAGCTTACCTTTTATAATTAATTCAGAGACTTTTTCCACATAAGTTTTTTAATTTTTTACTTGGTTTATTAGGTATAAATATCCACTCTAAAATAATATCTTCCTTCTGCATTAGAATCCCTGTAGGAGAAATTCTGGAAGGCAATATGACTAGGATGCAGCTAAGATTTGGGTTCACCCTATCCACATGTGCCTCCTGTAATTTTTCCGCAATCATTGTCAGTTCCTTTTCTGCTTCAGTTCTCAGTTTTCTTGGACTATTCAAATCTTTATCACCATCTAAGGTTTTGTTTAAATGAACTATTAGATCAGGTGTTATCCCAACAGCTGGTCGTAGACTGGAAATGTCTCTTAACAATCTTTGGAAGTCATTAAGAGTCTTTAACTGGTCTCTCCTAATTTGTGCCTTTTGTGTTTTAATTTTCTCTAACCCTATTCTGTAACCTAGGTAATTCATAGAATTTCCTCTTTGAATCTTTGGCAGCCGAGCGGGGAAAGGAGAGGTTCTAAAACCAAACGTTGGGCGCCAAAATGAAGGCGTAAGTCACAAACAATGCCACACTAATTTGGAATTATGATTAATAGGGTGGTATTTATTTAAACGGGAAAAACTTACAGATCACTGTCCCAGGCAACAGCCCTCTATGCAACCAGGAAGGGAGTCTAGTCGCCAGCGAAGCAGGAAGTGAAGAGAGAGAGGAGAGGGAAGTGGCCGCTTTTTTTTTTGAAGGGAGAGAGACCATGCCCCAATGGGCTGGTATCTCAGTGGCTATAGGCTGGAGGAGTGGGAGGACCTCCCGCAACACTGGTGTTTCTTCTGTTCATTTACCAGCCACTTTCATATGGTGACAGGATGTAAACAGAGATTGCCCTTTCTTTCCCAGCCACCCAGACATAAATAATCACACAGAAACTAAATTAATTACAATGCTCTTTGGCTAATAGCTTAGGCATATTCCTAACTAGCTTTTATATTTAAAATTAACCCATTTCTATTAATCTGTGTGATACCACGACACTGTGGTCCACAGGAAAGTTTTAGGAGTGTTACACCTTTGGGAGTTACATGGTATCTCTCTGACTCCACCTATTAAAAAATAAATAGAAAAAAACAGAAGGAAGGAAAATTAGCATGAAGAGTGTTTAAAAACTCATACTATATACAATTCAAGTAATATATGCCATATGCCATATTTATGCATGGATTATATATATATATATATATATATATATATATATATATATATCTCACATATATGTTGAGAGATATCTGATCACACTGTATGAGATGTGTCTTTGGCTTTCTTTATCTGCCTTGGCTATCTTATGATTGGTTTGATAAAAAGCTGAGTGGACACTAGTGATGTAGAAGAGGATTAGTGAGACTTCCAGAGAAAGAGAACAGTTCAGCGTAACAATCTGAGAGACAATGAACTCGCCTTCAATATACAGAGAGAGGTAAATGTACAGTATGGAGATGAGGTAACAAATCACATGATAGAGCATTGATTAACATATGCGGGGTAATTAATTTATAGAAGGTATTTGGGAGTAAGCCTAAGCTTGGCCAGGTTTCATATTTAATAATAAGTCTTCATGTAACCTTTTGGGAGCTGGTGGCCAAAAAAAAAGTCCTGTTACACATACACACACACACACACACACACACACAGTCTTAAAGGGTAGTAAGCAGTCATTAGAAGGTGAAATTGCCTGATGGACTGAACTTAGAGATATTTGAAGAAAAAATAGGACTGAAACTTAATTTTTAGGGTACTGTCAATAGAATACAAACACAATGGTAAACTTCACTTCACAAAGCAATAATAGTTGTGGAATATTTATTTAATACATTTTTTTACAAAATCAACAATATGAATATATATCTTTAAATCTGTTTGATTCCTTTTCATAATATGAACTCTGACAGGTAAGAAGAAAAGAATGTAATGGTGACAGTTACAATTATCTGTGTTGCCCTTACTAAATGCTTTCTGATAAAACTATTAAACAACCAAAATCAATAAAAATGAAGCAATTAGCATAATAAAAACAGTAATAATTCAATCAAACTCATTCTCACTTGAGAGAAATTTAAATGTGAATAACATTGAAATTTACATACTGAGCCTTCAGTTTTCCAGTTGTCAAGGTATGAATAAATAATATGAATTGAAAAATTTGTAACGGTGTAAACGAATGCAGACAGACTGTAAAAATATATATAGCTTTAATGGCGAAATAGACTTACAGAACCACTGTACCCACCGAGACCTGGATGGCTGGGAGCATGCTTGCCAAATTTATAGGCCTACATTAGACCGAGGCGAACACGCCCCCTAAGGGGCCGGACTTATCCCTACAAAAATTTACTGAATGTAATTGTTATTTCTTTCAAATGATAAATGAAATAAACAATGTAGTTATACAACCTCATTCAATAATTTAAATAGTAATTTCAGAAGGCCCTGATTCTTTTGTTTTAATTAAATTAGTAATTTATTGACACTTTTATATTAAAAACTAAATAGAATTAAAAAAAGATTTCTAATTATTAAAATAAATGTCCTTGGATGTTTGCTGTTGGGACTAATAGGCTCTGCAGAATTTGTCCAAAGTTTAGATATACTATTTTATATTCTAAATATAATTATATGCAAAATGTATTAGAGTATTTTTTCTTTTTCATTGATTTTTGTTGAGTTCCACATTTTACTCTGCTCCCCTCCCTGCCTCTTCCTTCCCCTTCAACCCTCTCCCAAGTTCCCTGTGTTCCCAACTTACTCAGGAGATCATGTCTTTTTCTGCTACCCTTGTAAATTAGATCTATGTATGTCTCTGGGATAGTGATTTATGGGCTGATTTTCTTTGCTTTATGTTTAAAAACCAATTATGAGTGAGTACATGTGATAATTGTCTTTCTGGGTTTGGGTTACTTCACTCAAAATGATGTTTTTTAGCTCCATCCATTTGCCTGCAAAATTCAAGATGTCGCTATTTTTCTGCTGTATTGTGTAAATATACCACATTTTCCTTATCCATTCTTCTGTCAAAGGGCATTTAGGTTGTTTACAGATTCTGGCTATGACAAACAATGACACTATGAACATAGTTGAGCTCATGTCCTTGTGGCACGATTGAGTATTTTTGGATATATTCCCAATATATCCATACCCAGTATGTACTGGGTCTTGAGGAAGGTTGCTTCCTAACTTTCTGAGAAAGCACCACACTGACATACAAAGGGGCTACACCAGCTTGCATTCCCACCAGCAATGCAGGAGTGTTATATATATATATATATATATATATATATATATATATATATATATATATATATCATATATATCATATGTATATATATATATATCATATATATCATATGTATATATCATATATGTATCATATATCATATATGATATATATATCATATACATATATATATATACATATCAGTGTTTTTGATCTTGGCCATTCTTACAGGTGTAAGATGGAATCTCAGAGTTGTTTTGATTTGCATTTCCCTGATGACTAAGGATGTTGAACTTTTCCTTAATTGTCTTTCAGCCATTTTAGATTCCTCTGTTTAGAGTTCTCTGTTTAGGCCCATACTCCATTTTTAAATTGAATTATTTTTTCTTTTGAAGACCAATTTCTTGAGTTCATTATACATTTTGCAGATCAGACCACTTTCTGATGTGGGGTTAGTGAAAATCTTTTCCCATTCTGTAGGCTATAGTTTGTCATGTTGACCATATCCTTTGCTTTGCAGAAAGTGTGGTCCCATTTATTAGTCATTTTTCTCACTGTCTGTGCTACTGGGGTTATATTTAGAAAGTGATCTCCTGTGCCAATGTGTTCAAGTGCACTTCCAACTTTCTCTTCTATGAGTTTGCGTGTTTTATTTTTCAATATGACATGTTCCTGGGTAGTGCAGTGCTGGTGTTGGTTTATCTGATCTCAGATGTGCTATGCTGACAGAATCAGCTCTAGAATTCTGTTCTCACAGGAGTTCTTGCTATATTCTCATCCATGAGAAATATTTGTTCTTTCTTATCTCTACCAACTATTAACTCACTCTCATTTCCCATTCAAACTCCGAAGCATTCCTTTTTCATTTATCTTCTATTATCAAGTTCCAAGAGTCTCAAATAGGTATTACTGTCATTCCCGATAACTTTATGGTCCCCTGTGCATGCTATCTAGAGTGCCTGTATATGAATAACTCAGTTATGTCCCAGTCACCTGTGAACAAATAAAATTAAGAAAACTAACATTTTTTGGTCCAGAAAAGTTTATAACTTATGAGTTATGATTCATCAACCCTCTTTGTAGTACACATTAGGATTACTCTCCAAATAAGGTAGCTAAATGCTCCAATCCACATAGACATGCCAGCATGTTGCTGGTACAGGCATCTCAGTCATTGAAGGCTGAAGATGGATGCCCCAATGGTACAGAGGAACTTTGGGTGACTGTCCAAGCAGCGAGATATCTCTGTCATTTCTAGAGTTTTGGACTTCTTGTTTACTTAGGTATTATTATATCCTTCTGGAGTCTTTGATGGAGTTGAAGAATGGATAGTTATAGTTTTCCTTAGTTATGATGAAAGATAAAGTATATATAAATATTGTAACTGTGATTCTTGCTTAATAACTGTCTTGCTCTACAAGAGCTAGTTCCAGGACAGGCTCCAAAACCACAGAGAAACCCTGTCTCGAAAAACCAAAAAAAAAAAAAAAAAAAAAGAAAAAAAAATAACTGTCTTGCTATATGTAATTTTACTATGTTAAAGTTAAAGCCTTTCTTTTTTGTTTAAACAGAAAAAGGGGAAATGATGGAGGAGGGTCATCTTTCTATCTGTTGTTTCATTGGTTAAGTAATAAAGAAACTTCTTGGCCTCTGATAGGACAGAAAATTAGGTAGGTGGGGTAGACAGAACAGAATGCTAGGAGAAAGAAGCTGAGTCAAGTGAGTCTCCATGGTTCTCCCACTCCAGACAGATGCAGGTTAAGGTCTTCCCTGGTAAGTCACCTCGTGGGCTACACAGATTATTAGAAATGGGTTAAATTAATATGTAAGAGCTTGCCAATATGAGGCTGGAACTAATGGGCCAAACAGTGTTTAAAAGAATATAGTTTCCATGTAATTATTTAGGGTATAAAGCTAGCCATGTGGGCAGCCGAGTGCCGGGAACGTTGCCCGCTGTTCCAATCACAACACTCTGTGATGTCTCTCCATGGATGATATGAGTACATAGCTGTCTTTCACTGCCCTATGTAACTGACAATGTGCTAATTTCAGTACAAACGCAACTGCTAGCAGCTCAGATAATAATTATAGGCAGATAATAGGGAATTTCAGAAATATTGTATACGAGTTGCACTAGTCTGCAAAGCAACATGAGAAAGAATTTTATTATTTGAAATGAATATCAAGGGGATTTTTTTTAAGATCCCTAGATAGTAGAGCAAAGGGAAGATCCTGAATGTACAGTAAGGAAATCTAGATGATTTCACTGAAGTTCTGACCTTTATTTCTATGTTTGTTAAAGTAACTGGTATTAAAATATATATTATACTTTATATGTGGGAAGGATATTTACCAGGGTTATTATGAAGAAATATATTCTGAGGATTCCAAAACCAAAAAAAAATTAATAGTGGGTGTTATTCCTGCATCAGCCTTACCATGAGAAGCATGTGTGTTGATGCAGAGAAGGAAAATCATCACTTTCATCATGCCTGAATTTTGGAACATTTTATTTATTTATTTATTTATTTACTTACTTATTTATTAAAGATTTCTGTCTCCTCCCCGCCACCGCCTCTCATTTCCCTCCCCCTCCCCTATCAAGTCCCCCTCCCTCATCAGCCCAAAGAGCAATCAGGGTTCCCTGTCCTGTGGGAAGTCCAAGGACCACTCACCTCCATCCAGGTCTAGTAAGGTGAGCATCCAAACTGCCTAGGCTCCCCCAAAGCCAGTACGTGCAGTAGGATCAAAAACCCACTGCCATTGTTCTTGAGTTCTCAGTAGTCCTCATTGTCCACTATGTTCAGCGAGCCAGGTTTTACCCCAGGCCTTTTCAGACCCAGGCCAGCTGGCCTTGGTGAAAGAGGAACATGGGATGTAATCACTCATATTTGGTTTCTAGCCATAAATAAAGGACACTGAGCCTATAATTACTGATTCTAGAGAAGCTAAATAAGAAGGAGAACCCAAAGAAAAAACATATAGGCATACTCCTGATTATTAACCTTCATCAAGCGATGAAAGCAGACAGAGACAGAGACCCACATTGGAGCACCGGACAGAAATCTCAAGGTTCAAATCAGGAGCTGAAGGAGAGAGAGCACTGGCAAGGAACTCAGGACCGCGAGGGGTGCACCCACACACTGAACATTTTTATTTTTATTTCTTCATTTTCTCTTTTTCAGAAATTCAAGCAAAGTGTCTATCAGGTAGTGTAGTTATTAAAGTTTGAACTATGGCCCCAGGAAGTCATGGGTTTTCATTGCAAATGTGTTTTATATCAACTTTATTAACAATCCCCTTTGAACAAAATTTCTTTTCCTTTTATGTGTAATCAGAAGTGTTTTTATCTTTAAACACATACAAAAATTAAGGACCTCAAGATAAAGTTTTGATCTTTGTTTTCTGTACCTCAATAATGAGAGCTATATTGAATAATTTCTAAATATTATTCTAAAGGCAATGTTTTATATTTAATTTATTTATAAATTGACCTGATATTGTAATATTAGACCAATATTCAAATTTGTATATGTTTATCAAAAATTGAATTGTATGCACAACTAACCTTTACAAAATCTAATAAATTATTTGCCATAGATTTTTATAATTTTATTCAACAATAAGTGTATCAGGTATCTGGAGTTTTAACCTTGTCCCTAATGCTCTCTAAAAGATCCTACTTTCATCTTTCTCTGTCTTTAACAATTTTACAATTGTTATATCATATCCTGTCATTTTCATCTTTACCTACTATTTGTTGAGATAACAAGGGAGGCATCTTCATTTCTTCTCTCACTGTCAGCAACATACTGTGTACAAACCATTCTTTTATGGATTTACAAGACTACAGAATATTTTATATTAGGGCTGCTTTGCTGAAATTTCTTTCTGTTTCTAAAACCAGGGCTTATTCCGAATCTTACAGTGTGGCAAAAGTATGTGAGAAAATCAGATACACTATTTTTGAAAGTAGTAATTATTTCAATATCCTCAAACCAAAATTTACTCCTAAATCTTTACTTTAATGAGGTAATCAGATAATTAATGCCTTTTTGAATTTCATTTAATTATATCAATTTTCATGATTATGGAAATATATGTATTTTAAATTTTTATAGTAAGAACACTGATTTTGAGTGACTGAAACAAGATAGACCCC
Organism: Microtus oregoni; assembly: GCF_018167655.1. Lineage (NCBI taxonomy): Eukaryota > Metazoa > Chordata > Mammalia > Rodentia > Cricetidae > Microtus > Microtus oregoni. The sequence goes on along the minus strand of NW_024543208.1, from coordinate 773,081 downwards.
AATATGTGGTGATCAGGAGAATCCTGAGCAATCAAATGATCACATTTTAAAAGTAGTTTTGGTGTTATATATTGCTGTGTTGGGTAATTTCTTTGTGAACAAATGAATAAATGTGACATTGTGCATTCATGTGTGTGTGTGTGTGCTCAAAGTATGTGCTCACACATGCTTCTGTGAGGGAACTTGAGTGAGTTATTTTAAAAACAATGAACATAACTTCAAGAAATAGGAAATGCAAAAGAAGTGATAATCAACTTATCACTATCAAATTACAATAAGATATAGCATTTCTTTGAACTTTGAGACAAGTTCTTTCAGTACTGTATTTGTAAGGTCTCCTATTTTGATTGCTACTTCTATTTAGAACACAGTATAAAAAGACAAGCCAGCACTAATATTATCTTAGAAACGATGTTTTGAACTTTATGTAAAGGCAGATTTTTCCTATAAGAGATTTTATTGCTTGATGGGCTTTTCAATAGACTAGTCTTTAAATTGTTGAAATAAAGGGACATATGATTTCTGAAGACATTCATCAACTGAATGAGTAAATGTATTATTCAATAGACAGTATGGAGAGTATATTTATTGTGGTTGCTTGTGAATAAATATTTTATTTTTCAGAGATAATTTTTAAATATTTATTTGTATAGTCAAACAGCTGTGTTAAAAATAATAAAAATAAAATGTTCCTCAGAGAAAAGCTACATTTTATTTTGAGCTCAGCACTGAAAAAACAAACCAAAAAAATTGGAATGAAAGCTAATGTCAGTAGCAGAACTAGGTTAAATGCACAAAACCAAAGCAAATTAGAATAGATTAGAAAGGGAGATATATACATTTTTTTTGTTCTAAAGCTTGGTTATTTTGCCACTATTTGCAGTTCTGATCTTGATAAGATCTGTGCTGTCTTCAGCTCTGAGGAGAGTGACATTGTAGTGCAAGTTATCAGCATCCTGTCTGAAAAAGCTGCAAGTCTATTAGAGATCTGCTAATTTAACAGATACATGGAAAGTTTGATCACCAGAAAAGAAGTGAACAGCATGCTTGTCATCTGCTGAACGACTTTGGAAAACAGACCATCTCTTGCTAAAGACAATAATTCAATGCTACCTTTCATCACAAAGTAATCTTTAGTCATCCAGTTCTACAATACACCCATAGCAGGGCCCTGACAGAAGGAATGGGTCAGTCACTATCTGTTTACCAGTCTACATGTAGCCCATTTACTTATTAGATTACAAGCTTCTAGATTCAAGTACCTAAACCCGCTGGAAAGAGTGGAGACTTTAAGAGGCAAAGTTGTTGGTTGATGGCTGTGTACTCATAATGAGTATCTTGATCTCCTTCTTTCTTCTCCTAGCTATGAGGCATATAGACTTAATTTTCCTCATTTCAAACACACCAGTCTCATTACAGACACAAAACCCATAGAAACAATGTTGTGCAAATACAAACATGAAAGCAGCGTGAAAATGCAAGGCTTTTCCTCCTGGCAAAGTCAACCCACACATAATCATGAAAAACAGTTACTGCATAGATGGCATTGTGATTGAGGGGGCTTCTAATCTAAAGGCTCTGTATAAGGGTTTTTTTTTTTATACATCATTAACAAAATATAGTTACAAAAATATGTAAATTTATCCTATACCCAATAATTAGAAGGAATGAATGTCACTACAGGAGAAGATGTAAGTTTCAATAAGTAAAAGAACTAATGGCTTTTAAGAGGAGTTAAAATATTAAAACTTTCAGAAAACAACATACAGATATTTAAGGAGCTAAAAATAATTATTGTGAGATTATCCCCAGCATTAGACAACAAAATCAAATATTCTATGCCAGGATTTTGGACAAATGTGATACAAAATTATTGGTAATTAAACAGGATTCTTTCTATAAATTTCCTCAAGTAACTTGTGAGAAATGGAGTAAATCATATTTTTTCTTTAAGAATCTATAATAATCACATTCAACAACAAAGTACTATCTTAATTTTTATTGCTAGTAGTTGAAGATTAGGAGATAATTGTTTTCTATTTGGGACGTCTCAACTCCTTTTAAAATAATTTTAAATCTTAATTTATTTAGAATTACATCCATTAGGAAAAAACAAAAAATATATTTTTTCAGTGTATTGTAGACATTCCATTCAGAGTATATGCTGAACATCTATACAAGGCAGTTTTTATTACTGGGGATTTTTTACTTTTTATTTTTGCTTTTTAGTATTTTATTATGTGATTGAAATGAAATCAAGGGCAGGTCATCAGAGCAACAGGAAAGATGCTTTAAAGACATCTCAAGGATATAACAGATACCATGATAGAACTTGAAGGACAATTTGAAATATACTCATTGAACCTTGTTCTGGAAAATAACCACTGGCAATTGTTACCTAGGGGCAGAATGTTTTGGATTCAGTAATGAAACATTTCCACAGAGTAATCTATTGTGTGCATGGTTTCCAAATAGTATCACTATTTCAGGAGATCTTGGTAACTTCAAGAGGTGGAAGTACAGTGATAGGAACTAAATTGCTGAGGGTATAACATTGAAGCTTATACCTGAGATTTACTTGATCATTTTAGCATTGTAGGATTTTACTGTCACTAGCATCTATCACCTAATCTCATCCACACGATATTCTTCCTCATCACAAATATAAAACAACAAATCCGACCCTCTACAACAATGAACAGAAGCAAATGTGTTGTTCTGTTACATATTTGTTAATAACTGTACTATTATTAATTCACATGTTATATCTGTTATAATCTATATTCCACGCATTTCTCTTTTGAAAATTGAAGCAGTAATAATCTTGCATAGGTGAATAACCATACTTAACTGTAAACCCCGGTTGTATGACTTTGAAGGGATTAGTGAGTCTTGGTCTCTTCCTCTTTATTATTTCTAGTTAATAAAGAGAGCATGGATTCATCATGTAATCACAGAAATTGCCTTCCAATATTACCATCAGTAGCTCAAAGCAGCAGTCTACAATTTTGGATGAGAACATCACAAACTATAAGCCAAAACAAACCCTGCTTCATCATGAGTAAAATTTTTCAACCCTTTGGTTCATGTAACAGAAATAGGAATATCATGCAGGGTCAAAGAAAGTCTGCTGTTAGGGGAAGCTAGGCAGAGGTTAAATCAATGGCATGGGAGTTGCCTCTGAATAACTTCTCTAAGTTTCAGTCCATTTCAAAACACAAACCCCAAAGAAATAATCTACAAAGGATTGTTCATATGTATGTCAAAAGCAAGTTACCTAATATTTTCATGGAATTATGTGGCCCTAAAGACATCACAGATAAATTCTGCTTGAGAAAGCAACCTTGGATTAGTGTGATGGTTTAGACAAGTGAAGTCATCTGCTGCCAAACCTTATGGCTTGAGTTTTGTCACTGGAAACACAGTAAAAAAAAAAAAAAAAGGATTGGGTTTTCTTTCCCTCTGATCTTCACACGTTTTTTGGCGCACATGTGCATGCAAGTGCACAAACATTCAAAAACACAAACAGACAGACAGACACACTGACACACACACTCACTCAATAAAAGTTAATAAAATACATTGTTATAAAAAACAACATGAGATTGTTTCAGTTTTCAGATGCTTATACTCGTTCTGGAAATAACATGTATAAAATAGTTTGTATCGGTATCTTCAAATTAGGAATATATATCTTTAAATAATGCAGCATCTTCCAGTCAAGTGCTGCAGAAATAAAATATTGCCCTCACTAGCAGAGGGGGCAGCAGCATCTTTCATGTAAAAGCATTAAAATAGAATATTTATTTTAGAAGAAAAATTTTAGTATTCCATTTTAAACAATTGTAGATATAAATGTCAATAATTATATACTCAAGCCTTGTCTGATTCTATTCTAATACAAGCAGAAAATAATTTTGATTCCCAAGTACCAGTAATGGGAAAAGGAACAATCGTTTTCCCAAATTCTTCCTCCTGCTGTGAGACTTGTCAAGTTTGGGACTGTGTACAGCATAGAAAGAAGAGCAACTGGGCCTCTGCCTACCAGGATAGCTTCTCCTTCAGCAAATGCAATAGACACAGACACTCTTTTAAGTGCAGATGCTGCATTTAATTGCTGTGCAGCAGAGACTGCCTTTTCTAGTAAGGTATTTTGCATTCTTGTGAAGATGTCTCATCATTCAGAGTAGCCAGGTTTCTGCTGGTTTATAGTTATTGTTGTGTTGTGTATTAGAAAGAATCACCTAAGGCAATTAGGACTGAAGTGAAGAGAGACAATATGCACACCATCTCAATACATAGTTGGTTGGAATAAACATATCTCATGATGTTTAATTATTAACTGCTTTATAAAGGAAAATCTAGAACAAATTCTTTGCTACTTCTCAGTATCCACCACTGAAATGCCGTTCTATTACTGAGGAACATTCGTCAAAAGGAGAAATTTCATGATATTTTCATGCAAATATAATTCTTACCAACAAGAAGAAATTGAAATGGCCTTGCATATTTGTTGTCTGGATAAAATTTTCCCTCTTCATTGGCCTCTGAAAAAAACCACATCATATTTTGACCACCTTATTGATTTTTATCCCCTAATAAATCTCATAAACAACAAGTTAATTTTTTTCTTTCCTCCCCTCCAAAAACATAATTCTGAGTTGTTACTTTAGAAAAATAGCATAAATGAAGTGCCATATGGCAATTATAAAGACATTACATTCATTTCTTTGTAATGAAATTCTTATAGATGCCTGTCACTGATGTCATATGCTATCCCAGCTTTGGTCTTGGAAGATTGGCAGCTCCCTCTACTGTTTTTCTGAGTTTGGTGCGGGGAACCTAACGTCACCCTTTATACAATTTCCTTTACTGTGGTGCTGGACTTTCACAGCTTGTCAATTAATAGCCTTCAAGCTGGCAAGCTTTCAAACACAAACTGACTTTCTGTAGTTGGATGGCACCTTTAGGACACCTGCTTCGAAGAGCCATCATTGCAAAAGAAAGCTTGATACTGCTATTAAAGCAGAGCTTGTGAATCACACCCTTTCTCTGGAGCTTTCTATTTCTGTATACATCCGTCTGGTCTGTTTACAACAGATGTAGACTCTGAAAAGCAGTCCTGCTTGGCGATAAAAATGTGTGGCTTCATAATATGATTTTTTTATGTTTTTTTTTTGCAGAAATATTTATTTTTCATGTAGTTCTGATTAGTGGGTAGCTTATTCATTTTGACCTCTTTCACGTCCTTTATACACAGCAACGTTTTCACATTTTTATTTCAGCAGATTCATTTCTCACTACACAGTCTACATTTTTCTAATTATGCCTTTGTGGTTTTTGTGACAATAAAGAAAAACAGAGGAAGAAACAGGTGGTACATAGAAATTTTCCACGTGGAAAATTTTAGAAACTTGTCTGCATTTGTAATGACATTTTTTTTTTATACTAAGAGGGTCTTCTAAATCGTCAGGAACAAAGTATTCATTATGCTATAGTACATTTGCCATTTCTCCTTAAGTGACAAGGATATAATAACCTGCTTCATCTGCTAAAACATGTAAAACTGTAATTAGTTTCTACTTTCCATGAAAAGATTTTCAAAAACAGTGTAAATGATGCCATTCAATGAGTCTAAAACATATGAGCCAACAGGCACTAACTTGATTCCCCTTCCTTCTATGTTCCTGGAAATGTACCACTTTTTAAAAAAATGACAATGTCATTATTTTCAAAGCTAGAACTCCAAAGTTGGTAAAACCTCCCTTCATTTGCTTAAATTTAATGTACTAAGTCAGCCCCATCCTAACTTGTAGTGCCACTTCCTGTCTGCCTCTTGCTCTCATAGTATTCACTGAAACACAAAGTTGCTCAATACCGCAGGTGCAGTGTGAAGTGGCATTTAATGCTTTCTTATCAGGCATCTAGCTTTGAGCTTGTAAGGATAAGAGCCAATAAAGCCACATTTCAACCATGAATTCATACTATTAATGCCCAGGCATAATGGTTATGAACCTTTATCACTTACATAAATTCTGACTCTAACTCTGATCAGACAGCATGGTCATCAGGAACTGATGAAATAACGATTCTGCAAGCAAATATACCCAAGATTTAGTTCAAATGAAATTTTAGTCTGAGACATCATTGTTTTAGATAATGATTTAAAAAATTCTCACATCTGCTGTTTGTGAGAAAAAACTGCTTACATAAATTTTGAAAAATCTTTACAGTAAAATATCTCATTGTGGAAGTAGTGCTTACTCATTTGCTTGGAGAATAGGTTTTGGCATCACTCAATATGAAAAACAAACTGCATATTTATTATTTAACATTGCACAAAATGTAAAAGTAATTAAAGGTTTGTCGATGTTCAGGTATTCCCGGTTATTGATCTGGAGAGGAGAGTCATATCTTTCCCCATCAAAGTATTTTTTTTTATCTTGCAGATGCTTTAACGATATTTATCTGTATTTCCTAAAGAGCAGTGAACACCTTTTATGCTTACATAGATAATAATATTTGAATGTAACAGTCTCCTCTTACAGAAGAACATTATCAAGTAAACCAAACACTTCAGCATACTTGAGAATCACCGTTTGAAATGTTCCTTTTAATTCATGGCTGCTGTTATTTTTGCAGATGTCACAATGAAGAAGGACATGGATGTTAATATTTTTCGATCTATGCTTACTCATTTTAGAAACATCTCCCAATCCAATTAAAAAAGACATGTTTAGTCTAAGAAAAGTAATCACAAAAGTGTCAAAATTGTCTATGGTTCCCTACGTTCTAGTATCTCAATTTTAAGTGATAAGGCAGTGGCAGTTGACTGTACATCAGTATAAGCCACGTTGGTTTCTCATCTGTGAATCTTAGTGCTTCATGTTTTGAACTGTCTATCTTCTTGTGTGAAAGTGTGATCACATGCATTATAAATTTTCATATCACTTGACATAAATGTCTGCAAAGATTCAAAATCACATTCTCTCAAATAAAAATGACATCTTTATATGATTCTAAGAAGACAAACATAACTGCCAGGTCCTGATAGATATTCTTAGCACATAAACAATGATGATGATCATAGACTAATAGGAATCAAACATACATTCAACTGTATTTCCTCTTGTACATGTAAAAATGTTTAATTGTGCTGTTGAGGGTAAACACAGCCATTCAAATAAAATATTTGTAAGACCAGATAAATTAAATGAGTCTTGTTTCAAGGTAAGAGTGATAACAACTGAAGTCTGGAATGCCTCTGAATATATATATATATATATATATATATATATATATATATATATAATTGAGAATATATGCCTAAAACCTAGTATGCAAATTTAAATATAATGTGACTGTATTATCCCTGGTAACATAAAATGGAACCAAATTGAAGTGTTTTCTTCTTGAGATAATGATGTTTTTAAGACTACCATTGTGTCCTCTGTCAACCATAGACTTATCATCACTACTTGTGTTATTTTAGAAGATGATTGACTTCTAGTCTGTGTCTCTCACTCCACATGAATGTGTGTAAAAGTTACTTTTAGTTTTTACTTACAAACTTGCCACTCATTGAATTTATGTGTTTTAATGATTAACATATCGTGAAATGAGTAAATACAACTAATTAACATATGACATTAAATATCAAATATTTTTGCTGAGAAAAAATATTTAAAATATACTCCCTTGGTGATACTGACACATATAGGACTTTAACGATCATGCCCCTTTCTTTCACCCCAAACCAAAGGTATCCACCATTGAATGTTTGCTTCTATATACTCAATTGTTTTGGAACAGCAATACAAGGGGAAACTTGTGATATTTGACTGCTTTTTATTCATTTATTTTAGAATAATGTTTCCTAGTTCCATTTATGTTATGTGAGAATTTCTTTCTTTAAATCTCTTAATATTTTATTACGTGTACAAGATATACTCTGTTTTATCTGTTTATCTATTCATTGGGAAGAGGAATGATTCCATATCACAGCTACTGTGATTAATACTTCAGAAAACATGGAGTGCAAATGTATCTTGAAAATGCTATCAAGGAAGAGCACATCTAATGGTTGTCTGGTGTTAAAGAGTCAGCCCTGAAAACGTGTATTCAAATAACAGTGTACAAACTAAAAATATTATTTTTAGGATAATATATGTATATTAATAAACATTTATCCATGAAATAACTGTTTGTAAGTCCAGTTTCAGAGGATCCAACACCTTTATACAGACATATGTGCAGGCAAATAAAATTCTTTAAAAAAATAAAGAGACTAAGGAGGCATGTATTGGGAGGTGTTTAAGAAAGAAAGCAAAGGAAGAAATTCTGTATTCTCGAGATTAAAAAAAATGCTACCACATTCTACAGTAAGTTGAATTGCTAGTTTATGTGATACTTGCAGAATTTCATATAGTATTCAATAGAGATATTACTAGTTAATGTGCTTATGAATATTACAAAGATTATTAAATTCTTGTAAAAACTACTTGCTTTTTGTTATGTTTTATATATATATATATATATATATATTTATATATATTGTAGCATTGGGTACTCTTAAAATACCAGTCCTTGTTCCTCAACTTCCTTGTAACTCAGATTATAAGTATATATCATTATAGTTTACCTATAGCATCCCATCTCATTATGGTTAATTTTTATTTGCAAAATGTGTGGATACTAGTGCTCACTCTAATATTACTCAGTCATTCACTGCCTTTCAGAAATGCCTATCAATTTTTCACCTGTTTCATAATCAAGTTGTTTTTCATCTCTATAAAGTTTCTTGACTTCCTTATATGTTTGGTTAGCCCAAATGCTTTCTCTAGTTCTACAAGCTGTTTTTACAGTGTGTTTGTCATTTGTCAGGGAGCTTTCTATTTTGTTTTTCTTTCTGCCTCCCTACGTTCCCTACTATTTCTTCCCTTCCTTCTCACCTTCCTTCACTTCTTTTTATTTCAGTTTTTCGCATGTTTCTACTGTATATCCCAGATTGTCATTGAGCCTTTTCCCTCAGTCTTCCTGATGTTGACACTATTCCAACCACATCTGGACAGAAGAATGAAGTTATATGCAATTCCATTTTTGATTCAGACTTGTATTGCTATAAAGTTTGTATTTTTAATATTGATTTTTCTTTATTGTGTAAATTTAGAACATTGTATTTCTAAGAGTATCAGCTTCAAGATATCTTTAAATTTTTCTTTATAACTTTTGTTTGACCCATTGTTTTTTCTAATGAGCATTACTTAATTTTGATGCATTAGACAATCTCTGAAATTTTGTTCTATTGATTCTATTGTCCCATTGTTGTCCCAAAAGATACTTGACATAATTTCAGCCTACTAAATTGGCCAAGACTGTCTTTTGATGTAATACATGATGTTCTAGAGAATGCTCTCTCTGCACTGGAGAATATATTCTGTTCCTGTAGGATGGAAGCAGCCTAAAACCAGACTCTTCATTTTTCTCTCAAATGTTTTGTTCAATGTTTTTTTCTAAACTCTTTTTTCAATATTAACTTTGTCTAATTTGTGCATTACTAAAACTGTTTTGTTTGAGTCTCCCACTTTAATCATATTGCAATTTCTCTCGTGACCTCATCACCATTTGTTTTATTTTATATTTATTGTTAATATTTATATTAATTGTTTATATCAATGAGTCTATTGTTATGAGTTTATATAGCTACAGTTTTTAAACCTTTGGTACATTGACCTTGTTTTGCTGTTATAGCACCTTTTGACTTTACATAGCTTTTTACTTTGAATTTACTTTTGTATAATTTACTACTGTATCTGCTTCATTTTTGTTTCAATCTGCCAGAAAAATAATTTCCATTTCCTTAATTTCCAAGTATGATTTTTTTTTTTGAAATCCCTTTTCCCAAGTTTTGGTTTATTTTACTTAGATTGTTTTGTAGTACATACTACCATTGAACTCTCGATCTTTCTGCTGCACATTGGCAAGAGCTAAGATGGGAATCTTGCACAAATGCATCTGACTCTTTCATCTTTCTACTTTATTAGTATTTCCTTTATAGTTGTTATCTTCTTTATTTTTATATTTTTCTTTTTTTCTATATGTTTTAGTTTTTTTTGTGCATAGTCTAAAGATTGTATTTTATAACCATGGAGTTCATTTATATACATGAATCTATTATTGGAGTTCATTTATACATATGAATAAATACTCTATTTATTATTTAATAAAAATAATTTTATTTTTAAAACTGTCCACCTTTACTTCTGTTTATATTATCTAAATGCATGTGATTTTCCTATGTCTTTCACTTTAGAAACCAAAAATTTTCATGATATTTAAATAATTAGATGACTAAAATATACAGTATAACTGAGATTGCTAATAATAAACAATTGATTAATATTACCCAAAACTATGATGTTGCACCGTTGATTTCTTCAAGGTTGATATCAGTTAAACACTAAATTGAATAAATAAATAGTAAAACAAATAAATATCAATATTTTGGCAGAAAAGAAAAAGTACTGACATATCTGATAACATAAATACCTCAGTTGGAAAGCCTTTAAAAATGTGAAGTTTTCTTTGAAAAAAAAGTTGTCGGCCTATTTCAGCCAGTTATGCTACCATCTAACAATTTAAAATAAAATATAAATACATTTCTATAGAAGTGTCCAAAAGCTCCCCAATAGCCTGAAATGAAGTATAAAAAAGGTTTATTTATTTGTGGATAAACTCACAATAATGGTAGTGATCCATATTCTTCTGTGTTTTCTGGGACCTGGAATGGAATTCAACAGTCTGCACTTATAGTACATGAGACCACCCCCAAAGGGGTTGGTATCTTGAAGGCTATTTGCTGAAGGAGTTCCTACAACACATTTCTTCCCTACCTTGCTTTTTCTTCCTCCAGTTCTCTTTATGCTTACCCACCACTCTTCTGTCCTCTACCTTTCTAACTAAGCTACAAACTTCTGAATCTCTTTGCTGTTATAATTACATGATTTTAGGTCTGAGCATTTAGTAGTAGATATATGATAAATGGGCTCCTCCTAGGGGAAAGACTCTCTCTCTCTCTCTCTCTCTCTCTCTCTCTCTCTTTCTCTCTCCTACCAAATCCTATGTTTTTATCTGTAGTTTTTGTCTGTGGTGGTTCCCCTTGAGATTCTCTCTGACACAGCATGTCTATGAATGTCCTTGTTCAGGGCTTGCTTAGGCAGTGACATCATTGAAGTTTCGTAAGTCGGTCTAACAATGAACGTCCTTGTATTCTTCTCCTTACAATCTTTCAATCTTTCTGCTACCATTTCTGCATTTTTCCCTGAACCTACTGCAAGAGTGTGCTGGAGATGTACATACTATTAACGGTGACTCTACATTTTGAACAGTTGTGGTTCTCTGTGATTGCATTTTCTATTGGAATGAAATGCTTCTTGATGAGGGCTGAAAGTTACCCTTACCTGGGATATAGTACATCAGAATATGGGCAGGGATTATGTTGGTTTAGTAAAGTGACAATAGTAACTTCTTCAGTAAGATCCATGAACTCATTAGCACAATAGTTGGGCAGCTTTATAAAGCCATATATGAGTTCCCTTGTGTTGAGTGGGCCTAAAGTCTGAAGAAGAGTAAGGTAAAATGACCAATTATTAGATATCAATTTAATGATTTATTTAGTGGTTTACTTAAAGCACTGCTTGCACTATTTGCCAAGCATGACTTCACTTGCTATCTGCAACAGAAATACCTGGAGAAATGGCGGAAGCGGTCTATAGTTCTCAAACAGAACCTAATAACTGCTATGCAGGCCTCTCCTCCCTCTATAAAACCTTGTTTCTTTGTTCTCTCCATCTTGTTGTTATAGAGTGTAAAATGAAAATACAATCAAGAGCCAGATCAAAGCCTTTCAGGGGATTTCCTGCCTGTCGTCCATGGGTGGCATCCCCTTTCTTTGACTCTATTTGACATCACAGTGCATTTTCCAGAAAGATTCCCAAAACAAATGTCGATAGATAGATGTTGGTTATTGCCAAGATATAAGTACCACTCTTGTATGTCTTAAAAGTGTAGCACCACTTTTATTGCATGATTAATAAAAACCTAGAAATGGAAATTGGGGTTCAACTTGAAAGAGAGAGAAGCAAGACAACCAGGCACTGGCTCTTACCTCTACCTCAGTCTGAAATGGTGATACTGTTTCTAGAAAATCAGAATGAGGCTGTGTGTGAGAGCTGTTTTGTACCATTTTATAATTCTCTCTGGTGCTGAGATTAAAGATGTACATCACTACCGCCCAATTTCTACGGCAAACTAGCATGGCTACTGGGATTAAATGTGTGTGCCACCACTGCCTGGCCTGTAAGGCTGATCAATGTAGCTGTTTTACACTTTGAACTTCAGGCAAGCTTTATTTATTAAAATATAAATGAAATATCACTATACACTCTTGTATATTTTACTAAATTATTACTAAAAGTGTGCCTTTGCTCGTATGCTACAGACAAATTTAAGTCACATAATAGTCTTCCATATTCTTAAAATTGTTTGAATTTTGTGCCTTTACAAACTACATATTATTATTAAAGGATTTCTTTGTTTCAGTTGTCTGTCTCGATTAACAAATAACTTGGTATTTCTTGTAGAGAAAGACCAATGCTGATAAACTTCTGAAATTCTGTTGGCTCAGAAAGGGTTTACTTTCTTCCTTGTTTATGAAAGACGACCTTTGAGATTGAATTTTTTTGGTTGTCTTCAGTAATTTAAATGCATCATCCTTCTCTCCTAACTGCCTGGTTTCAAACCAGAATCCTGCTGATTGGTCCCTTTGAACTCATTTGGGAGACATTTCTTTGTCCTTTTCCCTTTCAGGGTTTATTTGCTTTTAATTATTGATGGTTTGATTATCATGTGTATAGTGGAATTCTATTCTGGGTTCAATAGATTTGACACCTCCCTATTTTCTGTCTCAACTATTGGAGAACTATGTCTTTTATTTCTATTAAGAAAGATTTAGTCAATATTTTTATAAGTATGCTTCCTAGTCCTATTTAAACAATTTCTTCTGTATCTTAAACTTATACCTTAGATCCATTGTATATGTCCCTTGAATTTTTTTATTAGAACTCACAGAAAGATTCCCATTGGTTTTCTTAACTGTTTCAATTTTTCTATTGTTTCTTTGTCCAAATGATTTTATATTTTCTATATTAAAGTGCATTGAGTCTTTCTTTAGGTTCATTGTTCAAAATGCTAAAACTAAAACTTTTTATTATTTTGGAATTCCACTTGTATCCTCCTGTGTCTTACTTTTATATTTTTAGATAACTTTATTTTCTGCTTTTGAGACAACTTTCTTTGTTTAGAATGCACTGAACTCAATCTCACTATGACTTCAAACTGGCCTCTAACTCATCACTGAATGCTTCAGCTTTCCAAATGCCATAATAGCTGGCAGACACCTCCATGATTGTTTAGGATTTATAGTTTCAATTATTCTTATTGTTTTTCTCATGTTTTATGCTTTTCAAATTTCAGCTTTTATCCATAAATAAATTTTACTTCTTCAAATATAATGATTTGCATTATTATATAATGTTATACTTCTTTTCTGCAGTTAAATGTGGGAGCTTTGTTGGTTTACTCTATGCTGTCTGATTTAATATTTGTACTCACTGTAGTTGTGTTGCTGCTAACTCTAGCTAAAGACAATTCTCTAACATTTGCATGCTTTCTTTAGGAGAATTAGTCTTCACTAGAAATAGTTATTGCCAATGGGATCTTGCTCTGAACTCTCCAATGCCAGATCCCTAGTCCCTAAGATTTTTGTCAAAATAATTCAGGCAAGACCTAGAGCATTATGTAGAAAATAGGCAGTTTTCTAGAGTAAACATACACACACACACACACACACACACATTCAAGAAGTGAGAGTTAACAATGGATAAAGATATCATTGTGTAAAGTAGATTCTCAAGAAGTGATATTGTACAATAAAAGGAAACAACTGTGCTAATTATCATTTTGTAATGCTTTAGAACTTTCCTAAAATCACAAGAATAAGAATCACCTGAGACTTAGCCAGTCTAGCACAAGTAACTTTAGGACTGGCACATAGAGCACAACAGTAAGACCTTTTTCTTTATCAGAAAGTGTCCAGCCACTAAGTAATCTCATAAGCTTTAAAGCTCTTGGAGACCAATGTATTTACCCATCTACATCCTTCTTAGCAGTTTAAGAAGTCATATCTCTTGGGGTAATAAAGAGTAAATTAATCCCAAGTTTATGATTAGTCACTTGGTCCCACAATTCCAGTCCTTAATTTTACATGATAGTGATTTTTGGAAAAGTGCCATGCAATCTTTCTAATATTTCACTGAAGATCATCACCTCCTAAGAATTAAGACCCTATATTATTTTGCAAGGAGGCTTTGAATTGATCTGGCTGAAATTAGGCTACATGGTTTATTGTTTTCATGGTGAAACTTTCCGTACCTCAGATGTTAATCAAAGAGATCCACTCACATGAATTGGATAGCCACAGGACCACATAAAGTCATTCAAGTATAAAAAAGAGAACAAAAATAGACAGAAGTTAAGTGTAGAAGGTCCAAAGACTAATAATAATTAGTTAGATTGTCATAGATACAGCTAGTTTTTATCATGAGAATTTGGAGATCCAATTTTACAGCTGTTCACTGAACAATATAGTGATATCTGACATGGTTTGGGCATGATCTTATAGATAATGATTCACTAGTGAGATCTACTGAACCAAGCTGTCAGGTACTCACAATGGTAAACCTTGATTATAGCCCAAGTGTTTCTATGAGTGGATGTGACAATTGTTTTTTGTTGTCATTATTGTTGTTGTTTGTTTGTTTGGAGACTATAATTTAATTACAACAGTTTTCCCTGTTTTTTCCCGAAATACCACAGCATATACTGCTCCCTGTTCTTCATCTAATTTATAATATAGCTTTCTGACACAAAATAAATTTGTCTGAGTCATCAACATGTATTTACCTTAGGTTTGAAAAGATCCCACTGATTTCTGTGACAGGAATGGATCAGGAGGAGAAGTAGAAGGAGCTAGTGAGAGAGGAGGGAGGAGTGTAAATTATAATGGAATGTAATATCTGAGAGAAGAATAAAAAATATAAACATTATTTTAAAAAGAAAGGCATTGTGCTAAAGAGCACAATGAAGTCCTGTGTAATTAACAAACAAAGTGAGTCTCCTTAAAATGGTTTATAATAAATAACCTTAGGGTCCCATTGCACAATTCAATGTTCTATAGGCCTGACATGTCCAAGAGGAATGAGGGTGCTATATAATTGCAGAGACTCACATGAGGAGACATCTGTTAAAAAAAAAAAAGGAGGAAGTATTACCAATTTGAAAAGACCTGGAGAAGTAAAAATCACAGAATATTTGAAATTTTAATGACTAGTGTGGTGTGTTACAGGGTAAGAGGCAAGCAGCTCATATTAGGGTGCAAAATTGACTCAGAGGTAATTATTCACTTGCATTTCAAGAGATAGGAAAATATTCCTTATATTTAGGAAAGCCATGATTTTTTTGTTTTGTTTTTTTCAAGACAAGGTTTCAGTGGAGTTTTTTTTTTTCTTTTCTTTTTTGGCTTATCCTGGGACGAGCTCTTGTAGACCAGTCTGTCCTCAAACTCACAGAGATCTGCCAGCCTTTGCCTCCCAAGTGCTGGGATTAAAGGTGTGCCTCACCACTGCCCGGCATGAATTTTTAATCTAGTTATAATTCAGTTGGTTGTAATTTCCATGCCTGAAATGTCAGTACCTAAAACTTCAGCATTAATGGAGAGTCCTATACAGATAAACCCTCAGGACAGGTGATGATAGACATTATTCGAAAAAAAAATTAACGTATATGTAGGCAAGTCCCTCCATATCTTTATGTGTGTCATGAGTATTCAGGTGTCAGAAGAGTTTAGAAAAGGGGACTGCTTCCTTCGTAATAGGAGATATATGTTGCTGTATGCCAACTTATATGGTTCTAGGAAGAAAACCCAGTTCTTCTGAAAGAACAGTAAGCACTCTGAATTACGGAGCAATCTCCCTAAGAACTGTAACTGGATTTACATAGGAAACTGATGATAATTTGACCAAGGAGTTTGGTAATATATCTGTATAACATAAAAGTAATGATATTAAGGTATTTCTAGAAAAGAATTAAATAAAATTTTCTCGTACTTTTTAAAAAGTT
Source organism: Microtus oregoni (assembly GCF_018167655.1). Classification (NCBI taxonomy): domain Eukaryota; kingdom Metazoa; phylum Chordata; class Mammalia; order Rodentia; family Cricetidae; genus Microtus; species Microtus oregoni. The sequence continues at coordinate 756,845 of NW_024543208.1, read as the reverse complement.
ATATATTTTAAAGGTAGTATAAAGGCTTAGTGAAGTTTTATAGAGTTCCGCTGACATATAAAAACCTGATCTATTGAGAGCTCACCAAGACCAGCTGGACTGTGATTGAAAAAGCATGGGATAAAACTGGACTCTCTGAACATGGCGAACTATGAGGGCTGATGAGAAGCAAAGGACAATGGCACGGGGGTTTGATCCTACGTAATGTGATGGCTTTGTGGGAGCCTAGCCAGTTTGGATGTTCACCTTCCTAGATATGGACGGAGGTGGGAGGTCCTAGGTCTTACCACAGGGCAGAAAACCCTGACTGCTCTTTGGACTGGAGAGGGAGGGGGAAAGGAGTGGGGGGAGGGGGAGAAGGGTGGGAGGAGTGGGCGTAGGGGGGGAGGAGGGGGAGGGAAATGGGAGGCTGGGAGGAGGTGGAAACTTGTTTTTTTTTTTCTCCTTTTCTCAATAAAAAAAAAAAAACCTGAAAAGACTAGTTTCTTGAGTTCTTTATATATTTTGGAGATCAGACCTTTGTCTGTTGCAGGGTTGGTGAAGATCTTCTCCCAGTCAGTAGGTTGCCTTTTTGTCTTAGCGACAGCATCCTTTGCTTTACAGAAGCTTCTCAGTTTCACTAGGTCCCATTTATTCATTGTTGCCCTTAATGTCTGTGCTGCTGGGGTTATACCTAGGAAGCGATCTCCTGTGCCCATCTGTTGTAGGGTACTTCCCACTTTCTCTTCTATCAGGTTCAGTGTGTTCAGATTGATATTGAGGTCTTTGATCCATTTGGACTTGAGTTTTGTGCATGGTGATAGATATGGGTCTATTTTCATCCTTCTACAGGTTGACATCCAGTTGTGCCAGCACCATTTGTTGAAGATGCTTTCTTTCTTCCATTGTATACTTTTAGCTCCTTTATCGAAAATGAGGTGTTTATAGTTTTGTGGGCTAAAAACCGGGTCTTCTATACGATTCCATTGGTCGACTTCTCTGTTTTTATGCCAGTACCATGCTGTTTTCATTACTGTAGCTCTGTAATAGAGTTTGAAGTCAGGAATTGTAATGCCTCCAGAAGTTCCTTTATTGTATAAGATTGTTTTGGATATCCTGTTTTTTTTGTAAATGCTAATTAACCCAATTAAAAAATTGGGCACTGAACTGAACAGAGAATTCTCAAAGAAGAAGTTTAAATGGCCAAAAGATACTTAAGGTCATGCTCAACCTCCTTAGCGATCAGGGAAATGCAAATCAAAACAACTTTGAGATATCAATTACACCTGTCAGAATAACTAAAATCAAAAATACCAATGATAGCCTTTGCTGGAGGGGTTGTGGAGAAAGGGATACCCTTATCCATTGCTGGTGGGAATGCAAACTTGTGCAACCACTTTGGAAATCAGTGTGGCGGTTTCTCAGGAAATTTTGGATCAACCTACCCCTGGACCCAGCAATTCCATGACCGACCACATATGACAAAAGCATTTGTTCAACTATGTTCATAGCAGCATTATTTGTAATAGCCAGAACCTGGAAACAACCTAGATGCCCTTCAATGGAAGAATGGATGAAGAAAGTGTGGTATATATACACATTAGAGTACTATGCTGCGGTAAAAAAAAAAAAAAAAAAACAATGACTTCTTGAATTTTGCATGCAAATGGATGGAAATAGAAAACACTATCCTGAGTGAGGTAACCCAGACCCAAAAAGAGGATCATGGGATGTACTCACTCATAATTGGGTTCTAGCCATAAATAAAGGTCACGGAGTCTATAATTGGTGATCCTAAAGAAGCTAAATAAGAAGGTGAACCCAAGGAAAAACATATAGTTATTATCCCTGCTATGGGAAATAGATAAGATTGCTGGGCAAAAAAATTGGAATCTTGGGGGTGGGGTGGGATGGGGGTAAGGGGAGAAGGGGAGAAAAAAGTGAGAAGGGGAGGATGGGGGAACTTGGGGAAACGGTATGATTGGGGATAAAACAAGGTTGGATAGAGGAGCAGGGAATCACATAACTTAATTAAGGAAACCACCTTAGGGTTGGTAAGAGACTTGAAACTAGAGTGGCTCCCAGGTACCCAGGGCAATGTCCCCAGTTAGTTCCTTGGGAAGCTGAGGATAGGGAACCTGAAATGACCCTATCCTATAGCCATACTGATGAATATCTTGCATATCATTATAGAACCTTCATCTAGCGATGGATGGAGATAGAGACAGAGACCCACAGCGGAGCATCTGACTACGCTCCCAAAGTCCCAATGAGGAGTAGAAGGAGGGAGAACATGAGCATGGAAGTCAGGACCACGAGAGGTGCACCCACCCATTGAGACAGTGGGACTGATCTATTGGGAGCTCACCAAGGCCAGCTGGACTGTGACTGAAAACGCATGGGATAAAACTGGACTCTCTGAACATGGCGGACAATCAGGGCTGATGAGAAGCCAAGGACAATGGCATGGGGTTTTGTTCCTACTTCATGTTCTGGCTTTGTGGCAGCCTAGCCAGTTTGGATGTTCACCTTCCTAGACCTGGATGGAGGGGGAAGGACCTTGGACTTTCCACAGGGCAGGGAACCCTGACTGCTCTTCGGAGTGGAGAGGGAAGGGGAGCGGATTGGGGATAGGGGGAGGGGGGCGGGAGGAGAGGGAGGGAAATGGGAGGCTGAGAGGAGGCAGAATTTTTTTTCTTTTCAATATAAAATAAAAAGAAAATAATTGTTTCAAAAAAAATTTTCATTATGATTTATTATCAATAAATGTTCAAGTTGCATGCCTATAAAAAAAACCTGAAAATATCTGGTAGTCATTTGCTGGAATATTAGGTGGGAGTGAATAGAACCCTAATGCCAAAGAAAAACTGCAATGTTCACAACAGTGTGAATATTTAACTAATAACCTGCCCCTTCCATGATGATGGTTGTTTTGCAAGCCACCAGAACTGAGTGTTTCTTCACGACATCCAGAACATTAATAAAGGTGTCTTCATGCTGGAACTATATGCCACCTAGTGCCATCTCTTGCCACATTGAGGAAAAAAAGACAGTAAGGATGATGTCCAGTACGGGGGCATTTTATCTTTGAGTGAACTGTTTGTTCTCTGACAGTTATATGTTTGCAACTTGGTTTGCTTCAGGAGAGAAATCTCCTGGAAATATTAAGTCACTTCATTTGTATGAAAGACATCTTATTTTTCTCTTATTCTTCCATTGTACTTTTACTCTACTTAAGTCCTGTCTATCCCTACACCAGACAATACTGATAATAGAAAACATATTTTTTTTTTATTTAGTAGATCATCAAAAGACATTTTGGGTCCCATTTTCAAACTTTTTATTGTGTCAGGAGTGTATTGGGAAGCTATTGATTGTGATGGATGAGTCCAGCTTTAATGTGTTTTAGGTATATTAAGGCCCGCCTGGAATTTCAACAGTTATGACTCTGAACAGTTGGTATTTTCTTTCAAGGATGCTCCAGAAGTTACCAGAAGTTGAATTCATTGGTTGAACATGGTGGGTGGCAACATTATGATGTTAACTAGATCAAAGTGAGTTGAGCACCAGATATCCTCAATAGAATTGCATGGTATAGAATACTATTGTGTACTTGTGTGAGAGATGAGAATGGCTTTGAGAATACATGAATCACTGATTAATCTCTTAGATAAGGCAACAGTGATATTTTTTTGCTTGGTTGTTTTTCTCTTTCTATGTTGAGAATCTGGAATTATTTTCATTCTTTTTACTGGCTACTGGCAGGACTGAAGTTTGGGATTTAAAGTCAGTTTTATAGAGATCAACTATATATTTTCAAATTTTGGGAACATAGCTACCTATGCCTTGTGGGGTAGTTGTGTTAACTGGGCCCTCTCAGTGAGGACATCTTTAGGCACACCATCCTATAAACTGCTTTCTGTGGACGTTATATCCTTCATTTCTGCTTAGACATATTTCCAGTCAAAAGTTTCTGTTTAACTACTTGGTGCTAGTAAGGCCCAATCTATTCCATTTAATTTTAAAGGAGAATTTGTTAATAATGTCTTATGATTAATTTAATCATGTTACATACAGTTCATGGTAGAAACTTTTGTATTCAGTGATGAAGCATTTAGTGTCTGATATGATTTGACAGGAGCAGTGATTAAATTAAAAAAAAATATCAAAAGGCTGTTTCTTTCTCCAAAAGTTGTAGCTATCTAAAATTAGTGACTTTTCAATTTTCTGTTATATATAGCTTGTAGAGACTCTATTATTCCTGTCGTTGAATACACAACTGACAACAAATCTGCTTTTTTATGTGATTCTAGCAAGAAAGGAACCTGTTAGTGGCTTAGACCTTGTGTATCCTCCTATCTGCTTTTATTTTGCATCAAATATGCCTGAAAATAGACTGCTATCTAAGACAACTGATAAATGAGTTAAAAGAATGTGTTCAAACATACATTGTTTCATAGGCACCCTCTAAAACATATATTCTTTCATAGTATATGATATAAAGTCATATATGATATAAAGTAGCACATGATGTAAAGTAAAATTTATATCCATTTAGGAAAATATATCAGTAAACCGAGACATCGTAGACCTTATGTTGATATGAGAAGCCAGAAATTTATCAGGATACCGTTTCAGTCAGGCAAAAGTCCTTACCAAGCATCTATAGTATTTGTGATTTCCAGCACAACAGAAAATTCTATTATTATAGTTCAAACTTGGCTTTTATAAGAGATCAAGATGAAAAGAAACAGTGTGTATAGTGCTTACCTCAGTCTTTGTCAGACAAGGTTTTGTTTTTTTCACTGAACATATGTTTGGACTGGTCACAGTGCTAAGAATAAGTGACTACCAAGTCTTCATCTCTCAAAATAACATCCACATCCCTTCTAACGATCACAAAAAATTGCAAAAGAGGATGTGGAAGAAATTCAATGGCTATACTATAGAATAAGATTGTGAAATGCTATCTTCTACTCATCATATGGCTATTGCACACAGAAACTGAAAGAAGTTCTGATAACCTGGACAGGAACTAGACAAGAGTAGATCTATTATTTTCCAGTTGTGGATCAGAAAGGAGCTCATGTGGCTTAGCCTCTCCCCAGAAAATTGATGTGGACAAATGGATACTTGGAGAAAAAAATCATTGATTTCAGTGCTAGAGTCACTAGTAAAATACCTATGTTTCAGGGGAAAGGTCTTTGTTCATGCGTAAGTGACTAACAGAATAAACTCAATGGGGACTAAAGTAAAAGTAAAAAAACATGGTAAGAGGAGCACTTTTTAGAGGAGAGGTACATGTGGCAGTGGTGAGAAGATATAGAACCTAGAGTGGTGAGTATAACCAGAATTAAATAATTATAAATAGATACATATGCCTGATATTTTCAAATTATAAATCAAAGTTCTAAAGAAGTAAATAGAAGTATTATGATAAAAATAGAGCTACCTGAATTCAGCAATATAAGGAATTTATTTTGCAACTCTTGCCTTGTAAGAAGAAATTATTTCTGATTATCATCCTGATATGAATGACAATTAAAACTGTATAGGTTGGTTCCTGCATATACTTATGTGTTAATCTACTTAAGCAAATTTGTTAGACTAGCAATACTACATCAAGGCTGAAATTATTCTATAATTTAGCCTAATTTCTAATAATATCATTAGAATATTCATATTTTCTCTGGTTTCATGATAATGAAGCAGTGTGGTATTAATCATCACCATTACATTGCCTATTAATTACTATAATGTTTCCTATAAATCATATCACAATGTCTTAATTTCATATACAAAATACAAAATTTGAGAGCTCATCATCACCTAGTTCTATGTAGTATATTTGCTCTAGTTCCATAGATCAATAAATCAGTGAGAAGATCTCTAAATATTTAATTATAAGTCTCATGACATGTTGGTAGATGGAGAGAATAATTACAGAAACAACAAAGTGGTTATGGCTTTTTATATGTTGAGATTCATAGAGTCCCAATGTGATTGATATAACAAAGGTATGTTAGTTTTCAAGAAGTGGAGTTAAGTACAAGGCAATTTTTGTTTATTTAAATATTTTATCTAAGAAATTCCTACTAAGGATCATTGCTCAAATATAGATTTTTATTTTTTCTTGAAAAATCTAGTGAGAAATTGTTGAACTATATGAAAAAATTAAATTATAGTAAATATTTTAAGAACAAAAATTTAGTCATGCAAAGCAGTTATATTTTTCATATTGCTCCACCAATGTACAAGTGTGGTAATTTCTCTGCCTCTTTGACATTTCTTATTTTCTATTTGTAATAAATCGATACCATAATGCAATTTTAGTTTTCATCATATTGACGATTAATGATACTAAAAAATTCTAAATGTGATATTATCATTTGATATCTTTCCAAATTCTTTGAATGATTTTAAGCCCATTGTATATTTTTGAATGATAAATACACATAAGAACTCACAGTAAAGAAATGACCACAATAAATAGAATAATTATTAAAGATTACTCTGCCAGAAGATAATTTATTCACAAAAACTGAATCTAAAAGTCTATAAGCTTGCAAGTAGCTAAAATTTTAGCATACTATGAAGGACATTCAGTAATGGGGAGATAACAAAATGCTTTTTGGTCACATCAGCTGGGTACACATGTTTGGAAATAATGCACTGTTGAATAATATAAGTAAGAGCTTCCTGAATTGTCGAAAGAATACTGGAAGGAATATCAATGGTCAGTGAAAAAACTTGGCAATTGATTCTTTGTGGTTTGCCCTTGTATGTGAACAATAGAGAGGTTCAATTGATACTTCTTTATTATTTATTAGAGGCACCAATGTCAAGTATCATGACCATGATATTAAAAGGTTTGCATCAGTTGTTGGGTAAAATATTTTAGGAGAGAAAACAAAGGATTAGTAGAAGGTGAAGTAAAATCAGCCTAGAAGACCTTAGTGGTTGTTGTTCATCATATTAAAATCATACTGGGGAAGGGATGTATTTAGGTGGGCATATTTTATATACTATTGTCTTTATACTATTTCACTACACAACTAGAAATGTGAGTTCTACATTCTGCCTTATGGTTTCAAACAGTAGTTTCAAATAGTGCCACTCACAATCAGATATTTTGAGGATTTTTTCCATGCCAATCACATGAAGTTGTATTATGAGGGAAGCTTAATATCTTGACATCACAGATAATTTTTATTTTACCAAAAGGAAAGTTTTATCTTATTTTGGTGCAGTCAAGGGAAAAATTAATTTTATTCAAAATAAAAGGAAATATCCCTAACCACTATACTGAGCACTGGTTGTTTTAAAAATTAGCATTTATTTTCATGATAAATTTTGTTGTGAATACTACCTAAAATCACAGTGTTAAGTAATGTTGATGTGTGAATACTATACTATAAAAGTCATTTTGACAAAAACTATCCTTATTTTCATCACCAGTAATTCCAAAATATTTAATGAACTTTCCATGTTGTTAAAAGGAGTAGGTTCACTGTGCCTACGAAACTGCAGCAAGCATATTTCAAACATCAATTAAAATGCCAGCAACATTTTTTCAGACCCCAATGCAAGTGCAAATAAAATTTCCATTTTTCGCAATCCATTTAACTGTGTAATTGAGGCATTCACAACTAACCTACCCTTAGAAGATATTGATCCACAGTGTGATTGCATGCTAAAATACACATAAAAGAAAAAAATAATGTGAGTCTTTAAATGTCTTCCAAGTGATAAATATGCTCAATTAAAACCATATGCTCATAGGTGGATAACAAAATTTGGCAGTATTTATATATGAGCAGAGAAATATTCATAAATTCAAGAAATCAGCATCAACAGATAAGGTCTCTAATCAATTTCAGTAAAGGGAACACTAACTGAATCATAATTAAGAAAGATATCCCTCAAATTAGTTTTATTCCTTTGATTAATCTCCCTGAATTACAAAACCAACATGTAGTTTTAATTTGTGCACATTAAATTTCATTACTTGAAACTTGAGGAATTTTTTCCTTCTCATTATGATAGTGTGAGCATACTGTTTTTGATTTAACTCTTATGAGCAAAACATGGTTATTGAGTGATTCTTACTGACAATGTGAGCTGAACTTTGATCTATAATCTGTCAGTTTTGTCTAAGTACAAAGAAAAACAAGGTAAATGTGCATATATATTCAGGTCCATATTAAAAGAAACATGGAATATAGTGTAGAAATGAAACGATTTGTTGCTCATAGAAGGTGTGTAGAAATGAGATGGAAAGTTATTAGAAATCAGGGAAGAAACTCGTCTCTAAAGTTGACTTTTCTACTTTTTTTCCATTTTAAATCATTTTAAGCTTTTACATGCCCATATGTAAACAAATGAATAAACTTATAGGTAAATAAACATTTAAGACAGATAGAATTGAAGAAAACGAGCTAAAAGTCCTTAAAATTATTAACTCAAGTAAAATTAATCATATTTTAAATTAATAACATGCCCATACTGAATGAGATAGAGATGCAATATCAAGATAAGTTCTATAAAAAGTATTCTATATGCTTTGAGTTAAAGGCAAAAAGAATTCCTAGTAGATGTGCAGCTCTAGGGGGGTTTATTTTTGCAGAGACAATAAATGCTTTTGAATCAGTCTTTTAGACATTTAAAAATTGAGCTAATACATAAATTTATTTTACATAAAAACAATTGGTTTCTAAAGTTCATAATGGAGTTGATATAGAAAGGAAATGTTACCTAAACCTTTCGGCATTGGCTAGCAACTGGAGTTCTAAACACAATGTGTGGTGTGTCAAGGCATTTCTAAATAGCCCAGAACAAAAATGACCACAGACGAGTACATGACTATGTGCTCAAGGACCCTGATGAACATTGAAAATAGTTTCAAGACTACACACCAAACAACACAGAGATTTGGTAGGAAGTATGATGCGGTGCAATAGGATATCCAAACTGTAGGGTTGTTAGGGGTACAGAGAAACATCTTTAAATATCCATCCTGGATCATTTATAAACGTTGCCTAATTTGCTTTAATTTCTTATTATAAAACACCATTTTTTTAAGTTTTTGAGGGGATATTTGATGTAAAGTCTTTATCTGTAGCACATATTAGCTTAGAATTAAATGTAGTCTGATTTGACATTTAACCCATTGCGATCTGTCAGGATTATCCTTCCAAATTGTGATTCAAGATTTGTCCCCTCACACCTGGCTTTGCATGAATAAATATTTTATTTCAATAAAGATCAGGGAAATGCTTTTTAGAGATACTTCAAAGTTTCATTGTTTATTAGTTGCGGTAAATAACAAAAGAACTTTAGTAGAAATGGTTTGTTAGTTTAAATGTCCATTAGTAATTGGAAATAATTGGCTCTGGGTATGCTTATAACTCTGGGACAGGATGTGAGTCTGTTTATGTGCACACACACCCCTCTTTCACTTGCTGCCAGATGGTAAGTTCTGGGACTGTACTTCTTCTATAAAGGTGGCAGGGCTAGCTCAAATGCTTTGTTTATTCAAGATTATCTGCTACGATTAGCAACTAATTTTTCACTAGAGAATTTGCTTATTGAATACAAACAAGAATAGAATTAGCATAGAAATCTTTTTCAAGATGAAAAGAGAAAGAACTACTGTAAAAATGGGAAGAACATCACGATGGAACACTGTGCCTTGAATAATTTAAAATTAGGAAGAGCTGCAATTATGCACAAGTTTAAAAAAACTGAAATCAACATATACACAAAGGTATTTTACCAATTAATTCAACAACCATAATGTTACACTGACATGATTAAAATTAAATTAATTTGTAAATGAAAATTCCCTTACAAGTAAGGGAAAACTATACCTTATATTGCTAAATAGCCATAAACAAAGGACATTCAGAATATAATTAGTGATCCTAGAGAAGCTAAATAAGGAGAACCCAAAGAAAAACATATAGGCATCCTCCTGAATATTAACCTTCATCAGGTGATGAAAGGAGACAGAGACAAAGACCCACATTGGAGCACAGGACAGAAATCTCAAGGTCCAAATAAGGAGCAGAAGGAGAGAGAGCACGAGCAAGGAACTCAGGACCGCAAGGGGTGCACCCACACACTGAGACAATGGGGATGTTCTATTGGGAACTCACCAAGGCTAGCTGGCCTGGGTCTGAAAAAGCCTGGGATAAAACCGAACTCGCTGAACATAGCGGACAATGAGGACTACTGAGAACTCAAGAACAATGGCAATGGGTTTCTGATCCTACTGCACGTACTGGCTTTGTGGGGCCTAGGCAGTTTGGATGCTCACCTTACTAGGCCTGGATGGAGGTGGGGGTTCTTTGGACTTCCCACAGGGCACGGAAACCTGATTGCTCTTTGGGCTGACGAGGGAGGGGGACTTGATTGGGGGAGGGGAAGGGAATTGGGTGGCGGGGAAGAGATAGAAATTTTTAATAAATAAATAAATTTATAAAAAAAAGAAAATTTAAAGATAGAAATCGAACTCTGAGACCAGTAATGCTTGATTCAATTAATAATTATTAGTCACACCCAGCCCAAACTGGTTGGTGTATGTTTTAAGAGTTACAGATTACTTGCTTGAACTTTACCAACTCACAATATACTCCTATAGGCAAAATAAAACGTGGTAGTTGAAAAAAAAATAAAAATAAATAAAAATAAAATGTGGTAGCCGTAGTGAAGCAGCAGCCTGAGTAAACGTAGGTGACAGCGAGTTGAACAACACTGTGTGTCTCTTGATGGAATGCAAGATGAGCAGATTCTGTGGCAATTATTCCTCCCCAAAATGTATAATTTCTAATTAATTATACAGAGACAACAGACAAAACAGAATGAGGGGAGTTTTCTCAAATGTCTAATGAAGGATCTTTCATAAAATGTTAATTTTATAAACTACCATGAAAAACACACACATTTCTATAACAAAGTTGTCTAAAAAGACATGTAATAAATGAACTCAAATCTTGATACATTGTTCTTTACTGTTAAAAGTATTTCTTTGCTAATTCTTGCAATCTGTTTAAAGTAATTTATTAATTCCATGGTGATACTGAATCAAACACAGTATTCTAGACTTCTATAATATCTTATAGAGGAATCAGTTAATTTGGAAACTGAAAGTACTTAAGAATTAAAGTGAACTTCTGTAAATCCAGTAAGCCATTAGAAAAACAATTCACAATTTATACGTAAAAGATAAAATAGACTATATAAGCTTAAGTCAGCTCTACAAAGGCACATGTATTTTTATGACTGTGATAGATAGTCACAGGACACAGAACATGGAGATATTAAGCTGCTTCTGACCTAGAAACATCATCTTTATTGGCTAGCTTTCATCTTATTAGAAGATGATATGTAGACTGTCAAGGCAGAAAATAATTACTACCCTTATTCAGTTCTGAACACTGCAAGCTAAAATTACAAGTGGCCTGTAAAGATGTAATTGAAATAATATTGGCAGAAATGTTACAGGTATAACCAACCACTTTCTAATTGTTTTTATTATCTGTTTCACAAGTCAGAATTCATATCTGAAACCATTAACCGGGACAAGTATGAGTGGCATCATGGATAATACTACAACTACTGTTTTGTTAAGTGGACATAGTATTAAATTGTCTGCTAAATACTTATCTTACACTATACATGGGGAGTACACCTCAGACCCCTTATCAGAGAAAATCCTTTTGTAGTAATCATTTATCAATACAGAGACCTGCAACTGGTCATTGTTTAGCGAATGTGAGATTATGGAATGCTAAGCCCTCAATCAGAGAGCTATTCCTAATCTCTCTTCTCAAGGCTCATTGATCTCCACTGAAAATGGTGAAGAAAGATTGTAAGAGCAAAAGGTATTTGATGACAGTAGAAAATAAATTTCAAATACAACTAAGCCACCACACATATGAGTACACAGGTTTCACTACAGTGTGCTAAACACTTTCCCAATTCAAGGCATCCAAAATCCTAACATAGATGGAGGAAGTGTTTATAAATTCAACCCATAGTTGAAAACCTATTGAAAATTTACCAAAAGTTGGGGGATTAGGGACACAGGCTGAATCTTGGCATGGTTATTATCAAAATACATTGCATAACATAACATTTCATATATCAACATTTTACTAACTTTGAATAGCCTTCAAATCATAAACATGATACATTAGCTATACAATAATTGATTACTGGTAGAAATTTGGATGACTCTAATCTTTACATTTTCAAAGATCTCTGTGAACATGTCATAATATGTCCCTAACATTTAAAATAATACATGCTGCTTTCTTTTTTAATGTATTGGTAAATTTAAACATATCTTTTAATCTTGAATGTCCTTTTTATTTCCTGACTGCTGTCAGGATAACATTTTATTCACTTTTCTACTTTATATCCTGACTTGTGGAATACAGAGGAAAAGATTAAAATCATTCTCTCTAAATCTAAAAGACTAAAATCTCCCTCTCTCACACTTTCTCTCCGTCTCGCTCTCTCTGTCCCTTTATGTGTGTACTGTTATCTATGTGTATTCATTTTCTTTATTAAGAAATGCTGACCACAACGATATTTTGTAATTTCCTTCTTTTAAGGCGTCTAGCTTTATATTTTATATATTCCTGATTTTTGTCATTTCAATTAAAGGACTCCAATCAAACCCGCAACTTGTATGTTATAAGGACTCTATCTAGTACTATATTAGTACTGACTAGTTTATTTGATTTATAACTGGAAAACATACTACCAAGAGAGCAAGAAAATAACTGGGTGTTAGCAGAAATTTCATTTTTAGGATAATCTTGAGAGTCAGAAGTAGTTTTACAACTCATAGCAATGTTATTTAGCCACTCCTTTACTTGTTTGATGACTTTAAATGATCTATGACATTGTTATAAAAGAAGTGAATTATTCTAGAAGTTTGACAGATTTATAGTTATATCACTAAAATGAGTAAACAAAGGGATACAACATTTTCATTACAAAAATATTTTTCACCACTGGAAACAATTTACAATTAAGTTTTTTTTCTTAACCAACTGTGGAAAACAGCATAACTAGGCTTCCCTATGCCATTACATGCTGAAATGAGAGTTCCCTGGGTCATCAATATATTGAATCATGACTATCATTGAAATAATAAATCATCTTACACCTGTAAGGATGGCCAAGATCAAAACCACTGATGAAGAGTTGGAGAGGTTTTGGGGTAAAGAAAACACTCCCGCATTGCTGGTGGGAGTGCAAACCGGTCAGTGTGGTGATTTCTCAGAAAATTAGAAAACAACATTCCTCAAGATCCAACAATACCACCTTTGGACATATATCCAAAAGTTGTTTGATTGTATCACAAGACATGTGCCCAACTATGCTCATAGTAGCATTGTTTGTCATAGCTAGAACCTGGAAAAAACCTAAATGCCCCTTGACTGAAGAATGGCTAAGGAAAATGTGGTACATTTACACAAGGGAGTACTTTACAGCAGAAAAAATTAATGACATCTTGGAATTGGCAGGCAAATGGATGGAGCTAGGAAACATCATATTGAGTGAGGTAACCCCCAGACCCAGATAGACAATTATCATAAGTACTCACTCATAAGTGTTTTTAAAACATAAAGCAAATAAAACCCGCCTACAAATCACAATCTCAGAGAGCTTAAACAACAATGAGTACCCTAAGAGAGACATACATGGATCTAATCTACATGGGAAGTAGTAAAACACAAGATCTCCTGAGTAAATTGCGATCATGGGGACCATGAGGTAGGGTTGAAGGGGAGAGGAGAGTCAGGGAAGGGAGCAGAGAAAAATGTATAGCTTAATTAAATCAATAAAAAAGAAATCATAAATCACAGGGAATTTCATAGCGGTATATGTTCATAGAGATTTGGACTGTGGTTTGAGTCTCTGTTGGGACATATGCATTGCTTGTGAGTAGAATAACAGTGGCCTATATGGGATGAATAGCCTCAATGCAACCCTTAGCTATTCTCAGGAGTCTTGTTTGAAGTAAATCTGTACATTATGAAAAAGATACTAAGAAATATATCAACAATCATGAATGTAGGGCCTCATACAATTTAAGATAATGTACTATAAATGTCTAGATAAATTGAAGCCAACAAAGTTTCAGTGCTACTCAGTCCAGCTTATAAGAGTTAGGATGGGTTAATGAACATGTCTGAAACAAGGGTAAGACAGTATAGTACTTGTGTTTTATAGCAGTTTCCTCAGAGATTGAAACATTCCATTTCCCACTCACAAAGGTAAACAACTCAAAATGATTTTGAGAACTCCAGAAACTGACCAGATTCATTAGGTTCCTCCCTTTAAGATTAAGCAGTAAGATGACTCAGAGTCCCTCTCAGACAAGACAAACTGCCAAGATACCACAGACCACATTTCTGCCTGGAAGAAACAGAAACAAGCTGAGTTGACTGGAACTTGTTTAAACAGATCAAGTCAGTTGGTAAAGATAGTTTTCAACATTTAGCTGCCTGCAGACACTGTAGTGTGCTTCTGGTTGTTAGCTTTGATGAGTTACCACCAATGGTGGGGTAGGCTTCAGTGAGCCAGCTGTATTAGAGTTTCTTCTATTCTTTTTTTTTTTTTTGATGTTACCGCTCACTTTCAACCTTGTTTTTAATTTTTTTTCTTTTTTTTATTGAGAAAAGGAAAAAAAAAAAGTTTCCGCCTCCTCCCAGCCTCCCATTTCCCTCTGCCTCCTCCCACCCTTCTCCCCGTCCTCCCACCCACCCTTCTCCCCCTTTCTCCACTCCTCTCCCCCTCCCTCTCCAGTCCAAAAGCAGTCAGGGTTCCCTGCCCTGTGGTAAGTCCTAGGTCCTCCCCCCTCCGTCCATATCTAGGAAGGTGAACATCCAAACTGGCTAGGCTCCCACAAAGCCAGCACATTAAGTAGGATAAAAACCCCGTGCAATTGTCCTTGGTTCCTCATCAGCCCTCATTGTTCTCCATGTTCAGAGAGTCCAGCCCTATCCCAAGCTTTTTCAGTCACAGTCCAGCTGGCCTTGGTGAGCTCCCAATAGATCAGCTCCACTGTCTCAGTGGGTGGCTGCACCCCTCGCGGTCCCGACTTCTCGGCTCATGTTCTCCTTCCTTCTGCTCCTCATTGGGACCTTGGGAGCTCAGTCCAGTGCTCCAGTGTGGGTCTCTGTCTCTATCTCCATCCATCACCAGATGAAGGTTCTATGGTGATATGCAAGATATTCTTCAGTATTGCTATAGGATAGGGTCATTTCAGGTTCCCTATCCTCAGCTGCCCAAGGAACTAACTGGGGACATCGCCTTGGGCTCCTGGGAGCCACTCTAGGTTCAAGTCTCTTGCCAACCCCAGGGTGGCTCCCTTAACTAAGAATTGTGCTTCCGTGCTCCCTATCCAACCTTCCTTTATCCCAATCGTCCTTTTTCCCCACGTTCCCCCCATCCTCCCCCTCTCCCTTTTCTCTCCCCTTCTCCCCTTACCCCCATCCCACCCCACCCCCCAAGATCCCAATTTTCTCCCCGGCAATTTTATCTACTTCCCATAGCCAAGAGGTTAACCATATGTTTTCCTTGGGTTCCCCTTCTTACTCCGCTTCTTTAGGTTCACCAATTGTAGACTCCGTGACCCTTATTTATGGCAAGAAACCAGTTATGAGTGAGTACATCCCATGTTCATCCTTTGGGGTCTGGGTTACCTCACTCAGTATAGTGTTTTCTATTTCCATACATTTGCATGCAAAATTCGAGAAGTCATTGTTTTTTACCATCGCATAGTACTCTAATGTGTATATATTCCACACTTTCTTCATCCATTCTTCCACTGAAGGACATCTAGGTTGTTTCCAGGTTTTGGTTATTACAAATAATACTGCTATGAGCATAGTTGAACAAATGCTCTTGTCATATGATAGGGCATCTCTTGAGTATATTCTCAGGAGTGGTATTGCTGGGTCCAGGGGTAGATTGATCCCAAATTTCTTGAGAAACTGAAACACTGATTTCCAAAGTGGTTGCACAAGTTTGCATTCCCACCAGCAATGGATGAGGGTACCCCTTCCTCCACAGCCTCTCCAGCAAAGGCTATCATTGGTGTTTTTTTATTTTAGCCATTCTGACAGGTATAAGATGATATCTCAAAGTTGTTTTGATTTGTATTTCCCTGATCGCTAAGGAGGTTGAACATGACCTTAAGTGTGTCTTTTAGCCATTTGTACTTCTGTTGAGAATTCTTTGTTCAGTTCAGTGCGCCATTTTTTATTTGGGTTAATTAGTATTTTAAAGTCTAGTTTCCTGAGTTCTCTCTATAATTTGGAGATCCGACCTTTGTCTGTTGCGGGGTTGTGAAGATGTTCTCCCAGTCAGTAGGTTGCCTTTTTGTCTTAGTGACAGTGTCCTTTGCTTTACAGAAGCTTCTCAGTTTTAGTAGGTCCCATTTATTCAATGTTGCCCTTAATGTCTGTGCTGCTGGGGTTACACAAAGGAAGCGATCTCTTGTGCCCATCTGTTGTAGGGTACTTCCCACTTTCTCTTCTATCAGGTTCAATGTGTTCTGACTGATATTGAGGTCTTTAATCCATTTGGACTTGAGTTTTGTGCAAGGTGATAGATATGGGTCTATTTTCATTCTTCTAAATGTTGACATCCAGTTATGCCTGCACCATTTGTTGAAGATGCTTTCTTTCTTCCATTGTATACTTTGTGGTACTGGCACAAAAACAGAGAAGTTGACCAATGGAATCGTTTAGAAGACCCGAATTTTAACCCACAAATCTATGAACACCTCATTTTCGATAAAGGACCTAAAAGTATACAATGGAAGTTTCTTCTATTCTTATAAGCAATCACTCACCTATATTCTTGTAACTAGTCACAATAAAACGAATTGTTTCATCTAGTTGGACTTGGGGAGCATGGGAGAGAGTTTAATGGGAGGGAAGTGCAATGGAAGGGAGCAGAGAAAAATGTATAGCTCAATAAAATCAATATAAAACTAAAAAAAATTTAAATGTCATTAAGGCCAAAATTTCAAAATTAAAAAAATCTCCATGTTGTTTTTTGTGGGCTGACAGTACCAAGAACAATCTGACTGCTATGGAGACATTTAAGGAAGTGAACTGTTGCTAGAACAACATTTACATAATAAAAACTAGATTGTCAGAGAAATTAAGCTGTTAGAGATGTCATGGAAAGATGATGGTGCAAGCTGATAAATGCCTGTCCATTTTGATGTTCTTGACCTTTCCCAGTCTATGATAGTTTGAATGACATATGCCAATTATACAGTCACATATTTGAGTACATGGTTCCAGTTAGCAATGCTACATGGGAATATATAGTGGCATTTCTTTTGTATTTTAATAAAGAAAACTTGCCTACAGACCAGAGAGGTAAAACAACCACACTTAAACTTACAGACCAGCCAGAAATAACACATAGCTGTAACCCCAGTAGTCACACTAGCTTGCTACACAAATCAGGCAGTATTGGTGCATGCATTTAATCCCAGAACTAGAGAGGGTTCTAAGATGGGAGTAGACAGCTTTCAAACATAGTCTCATTCTGAGATTCCTGGAGGCAGGATCGCCATTTTCAGACTGAGCTTCTGATGAGAGGAAGTGCCTGATTACTCTCCTTTTCTGATCTTCAGGTTTAACACCAATGTCTGTCTCTGAGTTTTTACTAATAATGCTTCAAGAATGTTAGAAGGCACAGCCTTGCTGGAGAAGGTATGTCACTGGAGGTGATTTTGAGAGTTAATAGCTTGTTGTTGCTTCTTCACTTACTACTTTTGTGGTTGCAGAAGAAGATGTAATTTCTTAGTGTCATGCTTCCATTACTAGTCATGGCCTTCAGACATGAAAGTCTCCCGGAACTCAGCCAAAATAAACTCTTCCTTCTATAAGTTGCTTTTGGCTATGTTATTTTTATTACAGAAACAGAACCTGTTTCTGGGTAAAATAGATTTGCTATGTTGGTCAAGCCAAAAATCATTCCATCTAAAATAATATGTTTCAAACACAAATTTAAGTATATAAGAAAGAAAACCAAAAGTGTTACAGATAATGTAATTTCTGTAGCACAGTGTAGAAAGCTTGTCAGCCTATATTTGGAACACCATCCTGCAAATAATGAACAAAGACTAAATATTAATTATTAAAACTTGGCTATAGCTTAGGCTTTTTTCCAACTAGATCTTACAACTTAATTAGCCATTTATAAAAAAAATAAAAAAAAAACCCTACATTTTTGCCTCAAGGCTAGATTATCTCTTCTTAGTATGGCACATTCGACTTGCTCCAAGTCTGCCTGCAAAACGTGTATACCAGATTATTCTCAGTTTTTCTCTTTCTCTATCTGCCTAATTTCTTCTGCCTAGCTATTGGACATTTAACTCTTTATTAAACCAATCAGAGGCTCATTAGGCAGACACACATCTTTACAGTGCAAATTTTCTGCAACAACACTGAATGAGTAAACTAAACAATAATATGTAAACAAAGTAGTCAGAATCATTTTAATTACATGAAAAGAGTATACCTGTCAAAATGTTAAATAATAACTGCTTAATTTAAACATGTTGTCTTTATTATTAATTAAATACACTTCAAACGTATATTAAATATCTATAGGTATCATATTTGTGGATATTTGTAGATTAAATATCTATAAATATTTATACTAGAAATATACCATGTAGCATATGGTGGTCAAAGAACATGTGTTACATGATGGGAAAAATTGGAGAGAGACTGAGACTTTAATAGACATATCAGCATCTACATTACTAAGAGTATGAAACACATTTCAAAGTGGGCTGTGCATTGTCATCTTTAGATGATTTGGTTATACATAAGGGCTGTTTGTTATAAGCACATCTGTTGGATGGCAATTTTTCAAACAGTGTTCACAATGTTTTGTTTAGATCATATTGTTTTCAATTTATGTATTTTTATTCACAAAACCTACAGTGAGAAACATTGAATGTGAAACTGAGTGAGTGAAAAGATGAACCCTCTTCTTATTTTGTAGGACTTATGATTTACATAGTTTAAACTTACCAAATGTGCAGAATTTTACATCTTACTCATAGAAATGGGAAATAAAGATTTCAAAATTAATTACCAGCGCAATGAAAAGAAGATTTGCCTATCTGAGTAGTAGAAAACTGATAAAATGAATGAAATATCTGTTATATTAAATATGTTATAGTTAAAACTTATATTTAGAATACAAAGTCCTATCCTTGTGTGGGACATTGTAAAAGTAGGAACAATGTTACTGTTGGTGGAGAAACCAATAGATATTTAACACATGAATTTAAATGTCTTTCATTATCAATTATCAAAACAAAATATTGAAATTAAAGTTTTTGTTTACCATTAAAACAGGTTGCAGTTTATCAGGTTTATATTTACTGTTTAGCTATTAACGACTCTTCCAACCTTTTTGCTTGTTTCCTTCTTTTATTTAATACTTTGCAGATAATGTCATGCTGCCCAAACTGGCTTTGACATCAAGATTCTTCTTCCGTAGTTGCTCTAGTCCTGGGATTATAAGTATATGTTTTCAAAGAAGGCTAAAACATTTGTTTTTTGTTTTTCCCCCATGAATCAAGAAAATGAAGCTAAAATTATTGGATATTTTACTTGTATAATTGTTCTAACAGAATTAAAGAAGTTGTACAATGACACCAGTGCCTCCCTTTTCAGCTGCCAGTCTACTAAGGTCATAGCCCACAGGAAGTTGCGGTTTTCATAAGAATTACTGACTTGGTAGAATTTTATCTCACAAGAAAAGATTCACAGAGATCTAAGGACTTCTTCACCCACTTCATAGAAGAGACTTGGAATAGCCAATGGGTGATCAAAAAAATGGATAGGAACATATCACGAGGAGGACTAGTCAGCTAGGCATAGTTGTTGTCCTATACTTAAACCTCATGGCAGTAACCTTAGATGGACTTGTGAGATTAGTATACTCTTTTACTTTACCTCTCCCCAAAGTGACTTCATTGAATAAAAGTCTACTTTATTTTTCACTATTCCCTGCATGTTTAATTACCATATAGAATATATGTGGCATAATCAAAGTTTTAGGCATGACAAAACTCAAGCTCCTATTGTATCAACTGCAGTAATACAATTAAGCTATGCTGAAGGCAGTTTACCTCAGACCTTTGAGTCTGTGTTTGGAAGTAAAATAATAACCATCAAGTTTTTTTTGAAAAACAAAAGTATTTTCATAATCTTGTATATTAAATAACCACTTGATTTTTGACTATTTCTACATATACTCCGGGGGAAAAAAGCCAGGAAATAAAATCACACATTATTTATCTTTAATTTATATTCATGTTATTAAACTTTAAAAAGGATTATGAGAGCACATTGGACATAATATAGATTTTCATTTTTCTATCACTCAGTTGATAATACATTCTTAAAGTATAAAAGAGTTTTGTGCAATTCCAATATACTGAGACATTCCACCCATATTCCAACATTATTTTTGAGGCTTCCTGAAATATTTACAATTCTTAATAATGATGGTTTCCCAGAGATGAGAAATCTTTTATTTATTGCTTCCATAGCCTAAATCTAAGTATTCCATCTTCCAAATGTTTTGCCAATCCTTTCATCATTCTTTATTTTTTATATCAGGAACACCATGCCCCAAAATATTACAATACATTTCTTAAGATATCAAAGTAAGGAACTGAAATGTAAACTTTCTCA
The DNA here is from genome assembly GCF_018167655.1 of Microtus oregoni. Lineage (NCBI taxonomy): Eukaryota > Metazoa > Chordata > Mammalia > Rodentia > Cricetidae > Microtus > Microtus oregoni. The sequence continues at coordinate 736,101 of NW_024543208.1, read as the reverse complement.
TACATGTCATCTCGAGGTAAAAAGGAAACAGTGAACTAACTTCGACTTGATGAATTTTTTTCAAACAGTTTTGATTTTATATTTCATCTTAGTGAAAGGTTTTCAACTGAAATATATTTTGCACATGTGTACTACTCGTTAATTTTGTTAATAGGGGTAAATTCAAGGGATTTTTAACTTTTATTTGTATATTTTTGATAATAGATATTGACTACCCAATATTTATAAGATGCATGCTAATAAACAGAAGTGGAAGATTTCTAACACTTTTCTATAGATTCTTAGATTTTAGAGAAGGAAAAACATATTAAGTATTTAATATTTTAAAATAGGCAATATATAAGAAATTTTAATAAATATAACTTTCATGCTGTTCTCTTTTCACTTCATTAGCATTATTTTGTTAGCATTTTAATATCATTTATTTTAGAATACAATCTGAGAGTCAGTGAACTTAGTGAGCTATGCTTAAGAAAGATAGAGGAAATAGAAGCTGCCATCAAAAACCTCCCAACCTAAAAAAGCCTGGCCAGATAGTTTCAGTGCTGAATTCTACCAGAACTTTCTAGATGAGCTAATTCCTATACTCCTCAAAGAGTTCCACATAATAGAAACAGAAGACTCAATGACAAACTCTTTTTATGAAGCTACAGTTACCCTGATACCAAAACCGCACAAAGACTCAACCAAGAAAGACAATTACAGACCAATCTCACTCATAAACATTGATGCAAAAATTTTCAATAAAATTCTGGCAAAAAAAATCCAAGAACAAATAAAAAAATCATCCATCACGACCAAGTAAGCTTCATCCCAGAGATACAGGGCTGATTAAACATACAAAAATCAATCAATGTAATCTACCATATAAATGAACTGAAAGAAAAAAATATGATCATTTCATTGGATGCAGAAAAAAGCATTTGACAAAATTCAACATCCCTTCATTATAAAGGTCTTAGAGAGATTAGTGATACAAGGATCATATCTAAATATATTAAAAGCTATTTACAGCAAGCCAATAGCTAACATTAAATTAAATGGAGAAAAACTCAACAGCATCCCACTAAAATCAGGAACACTACAAGGATGTCCCCTCTCTCCATACCTCTTCAATATAGTTCTTAAAGTTCTAGCAATAGCAATAAGACAACATAAGGAGATCGAGGGGATTCAAATTGGAACGGAAGAAGTCAAACTTTTGTTATTTCCAGATGAGATGATAGTGTATATAAGTGACCCAGAAAAATCTACCGGAGAACTCCAACAGCTGATAAATCCCTCAGCAAACTGGCAGGATACAAGATCAACTCAAAAAATCAGTATGCCTCCTATACACAAATGATAAAGAAGTTGAGAGGGAAATCAGAGAAACATCACCTTTCACAATAGCCAAAAATCACATAAAATACCTTGTGATAACATTAACAAAAGATGTGAAAGATCTATTTGACAAGAACTTTATGTCTTTGAAGAAAGAAACCTGAAAATGGAAAGATCTCAATGCTCTTGGATAGGAAGGATCAACAGTAAAAATGGCAGTCTTACCAAAGGCAATCTATAGATTCAATGCAAACCCCATCAAAATCCCATCACAATTCTTAAGAGACCTTGAAAGAAGAATACTCAACTTCATATGGAAAAACAAGAAACCCAAGATAGGCAAAATAATCCTGTACAATAAAGGAACTTCCAGAGGCATTACCATCCCTGACTTCAAACTCTATTACAGAACTACAGTAATGAAAACAGCTTGGTATTGCCATAAAAACAGAGATGTTGACCAATGGAATCAAACTGAAGACCCAGATAGTAATTCACACACCTATTAACACCTGAGTTTGACACTGAAGCAAAAAAGATACAATGTAAAAAAGAAAGCATCTTCAACAAATGGTGCTGGCATAACTGGATGTCAATCTGTAGAAGAATGAAAATAGACCCATATCTGTCGCAATGTACAAAATTCAAGTAAATGGATAACTCAATTAAAAAATGGTGTACTGAACTAAACAGAGAATTTACATCAGAAGAATTTCAAATGGTGAAAAGATACTTACGAGCATGTTCTTCTTACTTAGCTATCAAGAAAATGCAAATCAAAACAACTTTGAGATACCATCTTACACCTGTCAGAATGGCTAAGATCAAAAATACTAGTGATAGCTTATGCTGGAGAGGTTGTGGAGCAAGGGGATCACCCAAGTATTGCTAGTGGGAATGCAAACTTGTGCAACTACTTTGCAAATCAGTGTGGTAGTTTCTCAGAAAACTGGGAATCAACCTACCTCAGGATCCAGCAAATCCACTCTTACGAATACATCCAAAAGATGCTCAATCATATTACAAGATCATTTGTTCAACCATGTCCATAGCAGCATTATTTGTGATAGCCAAATCCTGGAAACAACCTAGATGCCCTTCAACTGTAGAATGGATAAAGAAAGTGTGGCATATCTACACATTAGAGTACTACTTAGCAGTAAAAAATAATGGCATCTTGAATTTTGCATGCAAATGGACAGAACTAGAAAATATTAACCTAAGTGAGGTAACCCAGACCCCCCCCAAAAAAAAACAAATATGGTATGTACTCACTCTTAAGTGAATATTAGTCATAAACAAAGGGCAACAAACCTATAGTTCGTGACCCTAGAGAAAGTAAGTAATAAGGTAAACCCAAAGAAAAACATATATAGACCCACCTGGAAATTAGAATCAGTCAAAAATTTGGGAGCTGGGGAGCGGGAGGTAGAAGGAAGGGAAAAAGCGAGGTGGAGGAGAACTTGAGGGAATAGGATAGTCAAGATGGAGGAAGGACAGATATAAGAGCAAGGAAAGATATATCTTGATTAAGGGAGTCCATTATGGAGTTATCAAGAAACCTGGCTCTAGAAAAATGCCCAAGATTCCACAGGGATGACCCCAGCTAAGACCCTAAGCAACAAAGAAGAGGATGTCTGAACTGACCTACCCTGTAGTCAGACTGCTGATTATGTTAAATATTACCATAGAACCTTTGTCCAACAACAGATGGGAACAAAGGCAATGGGCCACATCAGAGCACTGGACTGATGTAATGAGGGGAAGCAGGCTACTTGTCACCCTGGCCACCCTGAAAGTGGACCCTTTGTTTGGTCCCACTTGGCTAGCTTATTCCTGAAATAACCACATGGAAATTGTATTAATTAAATTGTTTCCTGACCCATTAGCTCTAGCCTCTTATTGGATAACTCTCACATCTTGTTTCAACCCATTTCTAAAAATCTGTATGCCACCATGAGGTCGTGGCTTACTGGGAAATATTCAGCATGTCTGACCTGGTAGCTTCATGGTGGGTGGCTCTCTGTCTCTGCTTCTTCCTCCCAGAATTCTGTTCTGTCTTCCTCACCTACCTGAGTTTGCCCTGTCAACTAGGCCAAGGCAGTCTATTTATTTAACCAATGAAAGTAACACATAGACAGAAGACCCTCCTACACCAGACTGAGCTCCTAAAACCCAGTTGAAGAGTGGAAGAAGTGAGAGTATGAGTAAAGAATTCAAGACCATGAAGGGGTCATCCACTGAGACAGTTTGCTTGAACTAGTGGGAGCTCACCTGTTGGGACCATTTGGAGTCCTGGCCTCCAGCTGCTCTCCCCTGCTAGTGACCTTTACTTGGCCTTCTGATTTGTGCTACTGAAAGCTGTGTCCAGATTTGCATCCTTAGTACATGTTGCCTTGTCCTTGATTGAGGATCAGGAGATGAGTTTTTTACCTGCTGGCCCATATGACTGTGTTTGGTATATAAGTCTCCATGGTACTATTCAATAAAGGGCTTCTTTATCAATGACTAGAAGTGTGTGTCTCTGTCTGGGCTGTCTCTGTGTGTCTTGGTGTATTTCAATCTCCAGACCCGTGCCCAAGGCTCATGAATTTTCTTGTAGTGCAGGCACCACAATACAGGAGTAGTACCATACTGTCAAGTAGTACAGGTGGGTGCTAAACTCACCAACTCCAACTGGACTGGGATTGAATGAGCATAGGAACAACCAAGTCACTTTGAAGGGGGTTGACAGCTGGGGTAGACTGAGGGGACACTGATAGTGACACTGGGATGTGTCTCTACTTGCATATACCGGCTTCATGGGATCCTATTCTTTTTAAATGTAAACCTTGCTCAACCTCGATGTAGTAGGGAAGGCCTTAGGCTTTCCAAGTGCAAGGTGCATGGCACTCCCTTAGGGTTGGAGGGGTAGGGGAGAGTCTGTGGAGGGAGAGGGAGGGGACTGGGAGGAAGGGAGGGAGTGAGAATTTGGATTGGTATTTTTATATGTAATAAATAAAAGAAAGACTCCTTTGAGATAATATTTTAATATTATGTCTCTGTTACCCAAGGCAAATCCCTGGTGTTTCTCAGTTTCAGGTTTTCAGATCAGAACTGGAGCTAAAGGAACTTGTCTCAATATTATGGAGACATTTAATACATATTGAATTAGTATCAGTTTTATTTTCATCATGTAGTGTTCAGAATGAAACTTCTTGAGAAACAATAAAATAATTCAGAGAATTGTAAAAGTGTCTGATATGCTAGTATTTCTGTAAATAAGTGAAATGATTGTCTTTCCTTAGAGCAACAACAATTGCTGTTACGGAAAAGGTAAAACGCAAAAATGGCACTGACATATTCTGTTCCTCAAACACATAGACTGTTTTGTCTGTGGCTATGTTTTATAAACATTTTTAATGTGGTATTTTCAAATCAACATATCATCCCTTTAAAGTACTATATTAGGTACTTTTCTATTGCAGTGACATAGTTTCATGACCAGTGTAAATAATGGAGTAAAGGGATTATTTGTTCTTACAGTTCAATAAGAGTTAAGTATCCACCATGGCAATGAGGTATAGCAAATAGTAGCATGTGAGGCAGCAGGAGCATCATGTTGAGAACTCACATTTTGCCCAGCAAGAATGAATCATAGAAAGCAAACTGGAATGACTTGAATCTTTAAAAACTGGGAGTCAACCTACTTCAGGATCCAGCAATTCCACTCTTGGGAATATACCCAAGAGATGCCCAATCATACTACAAAAGCATTTGTTCAACTATGTTCATAGCAGCATTATTTGTAATAGCCAAAACCTGGAAACAACCTAGGTGCCCCTCAGTGGAAGAATGGATAAAGAATGTGTGGCACATATACACATTAGAGTTCTACTCAGCGGTAAAAAAAAATCACATCTTGAATTTTGCATGCAAATGGATGGAAATAGAAAACACTTTACTGAGTGAGATAAACCAGACCAATAAAGATGAATATGGTATGTACTGACTCATTAGTGGATTCTAGCCATAAACAAAGGACATTGAGCCTATAGATCATGATCCTATAGAACCTAAATAATAAGTTGAACCTAAAGAAAAACATATTTATCCTCCTGGATATTGGAAGTCGACAAGATCACCGGGCAAAAGTTGGTATCACAGGGGTGGGGGTAGGGTGGGGGAAGGGTATATGGGCAGAGAGAAGGGAAAAGGGGAGGATTGGGGAGAGCTTGAGGGAATGGGATGGTTGAGATGGAGGAAGGGTAGATATGGGAGCAGGGAAGAAGATATCATAATTAAGGGAGTCATTTTAGGGTTGGCAAGAGACTTGGCTCTAGAAGGGTTCCCAGGTGTCCAAGGGGATGTCCTCAGCTAGGTCCTTGGGTAGCAGAGGAGAGGTTGCCTGAAGTGGCCTTCTCCCATAGCCACACTGATGAATATCTTGCATATCACCATAGAACCTTCATCTGGTGATGGATGGAGATAGAGACAGAGACCCACATTGGAGCACTTGACTGGGCTCCCAAGGTCCAGATGAAGAGCAGAAGGGAGAACATGAGCTAGGAAGTCAGGACCGCAAGGGGTGCGTCCACCCACGGAGATGGTATGACTGATCTAATGACTGGACTGGGACTGAACAAGCATGTGATCAGACTGAACTCTCTGTGGCTAACAATGAGGGCTGACAGAGAAACCAATAATAGTGGCACTGGGTTTTGATTCTACTGCTTGTACTGGCTCTTTGGGCACCTACTCTGTTTGGATGCATACCTTTCTAGACCTGGATGGAGGTGGGAGGGCCTTGGACTTCCCACAGGGCAGGGCACCCTGACTTCCTTAGGATTGGATAAAAAAGGGGGAGGGGTGGGAGGGAAATGGGAGGAGGAGAGGAGGTGGAAATTTTTAATAAATAAGTTAAAAAAAAATCTGAATACCCAAGCTCAGTCACGTGACTCGCCCAACAATTCCACAGCTGCTAAACCTCATGAAACAGTGCCAGTAACAGAAGACTAGCTGTTCAAATACATGGACTTTGGGAGCTATTTCATTCAAAATACCACAGCATATAAGAACACTGAAAAAGAAAGGAAGACATGGTAATCACTTTCATCCTTAAGTAGAAAATCCAAAGTTTAACCTCATTAATCCTCTCTCAAGTAGAACAAAATATTCACTAAAAAGCGTATTTACTGTTAAAATGATATCATAGACTGATATGATTCCACAAATTACTCGAGATATCTGGATGCCCGGATTCAATAACTTTCTTTTTGAAAATTAGAAAGCTATGACTTCAAGTTATTGTATTCTTTCCAGTTAGCACAAATTTCAGATGAAAATTCCTTAATACAATTATGAAATCTTCCAATTTAAAAGACAATGGCATTATGTTGAGCAAAATACATGTGGTATTGAATTCATTTCTTCAAAGTACCATTCTACATGGCATTAAATATTTTACAATATTTCCTGCTTTTTACTTGAGAGTTATAAAAACAAGGGAAACTAAAAAGCATGAATTATATAACATAAACACTCACACTTCTAACCTTTGTCCTTTAAATATTCTTGAGGTTTTCTGAACATTCCTTAATATGATTTTATTAAGTATTTTTGGTGAGATAAACTAAAGGAAATGATATCATCATCTCAGTATTGAAGAAAAACAAGGGGGGGGTAAAGATGCAAGATGGATCTACACATATGGTGCAGGTGTAGCTGATTTCCTCATCTCTCACACCATCCCTCTTCAGACTCAGCGTTACTTATCTCTTTTAACTTGTCATCATTTACTGAGTTTACAAGTATAGGCTGCACATGGCTGTTTTCCCTTGCTAAGGTGTTAGCTGATAATTTTGGTGACAGCTAAATCCTAGGAGTTAGCTGACAGAATTTAAGGGACCAGAATGAGACTTCATGAGAATCAATAAAAGAATGCAGTGAGTTCCTTCGCAATTTAATGAAGGATCTACCCAGAATCTTTTCTTTTCTTCATTTTCAAGGCATTTTCTTTAGATCATTTTCCTTTATTCTAAATAATTGTGTAGCTCAACCAGAAATATATATATATATATTTAATATTTAAATTTAATATTTTATACACTCTGCTCCTACTTGAGTCTGTGCAGTTTATCAAATATCTCAACATAAAAGAGTGGGAATTACAGAGTGACATGGAAGAACAGGATACTTCTATATTTTTTCTCACAGAAATTCTAAGACAGAATAATCCTTTCCAAGAGCAAGTCATTCTTATTACTATGCTAAAAAAAAACACCCTGATAAAGTATCTTAAGAGAATTTTCTTTGGTTTCCAGTTAAAGGTTCCTTCTTTAATGGCAGTGAAGGCACAATAGCAAGAGTTTTAACAAGCTACTTCCATTGGAATTCACAGTCAAGAAACAAAGGAAAATAAATTCTACTCTTTAGGTAGGTTTCTCCTTGGTATTCAGTCATTTTAGGACTGTATTTTAGGGTTATTGCCACCGCATTAGGGTGGGTCTTCCAATCACTGTCAATTTAATAAAGGTAGTCACTCATAGCCATGATTGAGACAAGCCTAATAGAGATAATTCATAACAGGTATGTCCAGAATCTAAGTCACAAAATATAATTTCTCACCAAGCATGTCCAGAGGCTATTCTCTCTGGTGACTTTAGACTTTGTGAAGCTGACAATCAAAATTAAGCATTACACCCTGATATGCAAAGAGAACAGGCACACACACACACACACACATATACACACACACAGAGAAATATATATATATATATATATATATATATATAGAGAGAGAGAGAGAGAGAGAGAGAGAATGAAATAATGTGAGATGATGTGAGTCTTTTGAAACCTGAAGTCCAGCTCCAATGATATAATTCCTACAAGAAGGCCATATCACCTAATCATTCTCAGTAATTATACTACTGGGAACCAATAAGAACACCATCTTACTCAAACCACCACAAAGCCATATTTGGTGGCATGCATTATTATTTTCTTAAGGAAATCACATGTAAGTGTTCATTTTGAGTCTCTATAAGATTGTATTTCATATCAGGAATCTTTTGAAATTGAATACTAAAAATGTCTTGGGTGTGTGATGACCATGAGTGTATGAACAAAATGAGTAGGTTGTACCAACTATTAAATAATATGATTCTAATGTTGACAAAGGGTATATATGAGTTGACTGGCATTGCTTGCCAACTTGACAGGATTTAGAATCACTTACATGGCTACCCTTTAGACATAGTTGTGATATAATTTTAGATGGTTTAATTAAGGTGAACAGATTCTTCTTATGAGGGCATTAAGATCTCAAACAATGGTGTTCTGGGCAGAGGGAAAGGAAAGTGTAAGCAAAATGGCAAAATTCAGTTATGAATATTATATTATACTGCACATGCAATGAGATCAGCAGCATCTCACTCATTTTAACATACAAAATTTCATTTCATAAATTTTATCCCTTTTTAAACAGTAAGCCAAATTAAACCAATATTAGTTGCTTTTATTGATGAAGTTTCAAAATACCTGACAAAAGTAAGTAAATTAGGGAATGTTTATCTTTTAATTAGTTTGAGCAATATAGCACATAATTCACCTTCCATTCTCCTTTCTATTAAATCTAAAATACCAGTCCACTGTATAGTATCAACCACATTAGAATGTATTACCTACCTCAATTAATCCAATATAGAAAAATACATTATAGACATACTCAGAGATTTGTTTTCAGTATTATTTTAAGTTGGAACATGTTGACAATCAAAAGTAATCACCACCAACTTCATACTCTACCACATTACTTTTATATCTTAATATGTTTCACCATTTCATTTTTTCTATAGATTCATAGGTATTACATAATTCAAAATGCACTCATTGTAAAGTCAAACAATCCCATATTCCTTAACAACTCTAATCATAGTTAGAAGTTCAAAGTCCAGTTCTCATCTAAAACTCTCAACTGAGACTGGTTTAAAATTAAAAATGATTTACAGGCTTCTAGCATACAGTGTATAAAATAAACACATTTTAAGAGAGATAAAGAGGTCATTTCAAGGAACTTTTCACCAAACTCAAGACACACACACACACAGACCAAAAAAAAAAAAAATCCAGTATCTCCATATCTGTCATCTGAGGGTTCTGATGGAATTGTTTGTATTATAAATGTTCTAGATACCCAATCCCTCTGGTTCTGTTTTTCAGCACACATGAGCTCCTGCTTGAGCTGACTCAATTACTCCTTGTCTGCAGTTTTCTTAGCAATCATTCCATGGTCCTTGCATCTACAAAATTCTGAAGACATCGCTAAACCTTAGGCTTCACTTGTACAGAATCAAAGGGCAATCTCATGGTGCCTCCTTGCAGGGATTCTTACACTACTTCATGTCTATGCTGAGTGTAGGTTAGGGACTCTGGTGTCTTGGTTTTTTTCTTTTACTCTTTGTTCTTTGGAGCACACAACTTAGCTCCTAAATAAATACTTGAAGACTTATTCTTTTATATAAATACCAGAGCTTAGCTTGATTTATTTCTAATCAGCTTTTCTTAAATTATCCAATTTTGTCTTTTGTTTCTGGACTTTGACCTTTCTATTTACGTTTCTTTATTTCTTACTACATGGCTTGCTGTGTAGTTGGGTAGCTCAACACTGGAGTCCTCCTCTTCACTTCTTGCTCCTGATTTCACCTCTTCTTATAATTCTCTATTTATTATCTACCTCTCCTTTTCCTGCCTATCTATTATTCAGCTCTTTATTAGACCAATCAGATATTTTAGACAGGCAAAGAAACACATTATCACAGAATTAAATAAATGTCAGGTAAAAGAATACAAAACAATTTTGTATCATTAAACAAATGTTCCGCAACATAGACATAAGTGACATATCTTCAACTAATACTCCACAATAATTCTGGATATTTTTTGCGTTAACTTATCACAAACTAACATCATCTGAGAGGAAGAAATCTCATTTAAGGACATGATTCCATAAGGTTGTACTGTAACCAAGACAGTAAGCAGCACTCTTCCATGGCCTACTTATGAACTCTGCCTGCAGTTCTCTGTCTTGCTTGTGTTCTTGTACTGACTTCATTTGATGATAAACTGTGATGGGGAAGTGTAAGACATTCACATTTCTCTCCACCTTCCTTTTTGGTCATGGTGTTTGTTTCATCACAGCAAAAGAAAATCTAACCAAGACAAGCTGGTACCAGGATTAGGAATATTGCAGTGACAGACGTGACCACGTTGTTTTGGAGAGCATTGTCTTGTGTGCCATCCCTGCTTAGGACTGGCTGCTTTTGGAACCGTGGCAGTTCCGGAAACTCGCAGCATCTGTGCCTCCCACCCTCTGCCTGCCCAAATTGCCGGGGACCAGTCAGCCACCACATGGCTGGGAACCAGTCACCTTGGTTTGTGTGCCTACCTTGTGGTCTCGACCCCACAGCAAGCTGCCAGGAACCCGCAGCAAATCCATTACACTTTAGACCTTAGTGCAAGGAAGCCAGACTTGGTGAGCTGTTTTGTAGGAGCTTGGAAGAAAAGAATGTCGATGACAATATGGAGAATGCAGACCTGGCTTAACAAGTTTCAGAGGGAAGTGTATAGACTATCAAAACAATGTCATATTTTAATTAATAAGATTTAATTAAGATTTAATTTAATTGAGATCCTGTGCTTCTGGTTAGCTTGGACCGAAGACTCAGATGTGAGTTTCAAATTAACAGAATTACTAAAATCAAGCCTTTGCTTTGCTAGAATACTTGATGTTGGTTAGCTTGAGCTGAGAAATTAGTGATGTCTAGAAAGAGAACATAATTGAGGTGAAATCTTCTGAAACGTTTCATGAGAGTCAGCACACAGAAACTGTTTTCCAGAGGTGGCCAAGGCTATACCTCATGCTGGCAGTTGAACTTGATTGTGTAAGCGCCACCCACGTAGTATTGGTTCTGAATGTATGAAAGCGTCATAGAGAGCAGCTAAGCCTTGGCACTGTGGAAAGAGAAAGAGGCCACTGGTCATGGTGCAGCCTCAGTGCCAGTTGAAGGTTCAAGCCTGAATGAGTCATGCAGAGAAGCTGAGAGTTGACACTGTGAAGCAAGTCCATGAAAGGCTATTGGTGAAATTGCAGTCCAATTGCAGTAGAAGATTCAGAATTTTGGAGATGACCACCAAGAACAGTTGGAGCCCACAGAACAAGTTGCATGGGTTGCAGAGGGCTGAGCCGGAAAAGTGACCCAAGCACCTTGAAAGAGTCCAGAAGATTTTGAGTGAATCCCAGAAAACTGGACATTGGGTTATTTTAATGTTTGAGTTCAGTTTGGCTTTATCCAGATTGTGACTATGCCCTTGTTCTTACCTCTTGAAATAAAAATGTATATAATTTTGTTTTGAATTTTACAGGAGCCCATAGTTGAGAGACTGAATGTTTAAAGGTATTTTAGGTTTTATAAGAGATTTCATATTTTACTAGAGGTGGAATCTTAAATTGTTTAAATTTTAAAGGCTGTGGGTCATTTTTAAGGTTTGTAAATCTTTTATGTTGTGTTGTCGATATTAATGTGTAATCTTAAGGATGAACAAGAATAGAAAGGTTGTGGATTTGCAGTAATTTGTTTATATGTCAAATTGCCAAGGGATCAACTACATTGAATAGTATTATGCCATCTTGACACTAAAGCTAAAGTCATCTGAAATGTAGAAATCTCAAATAAGAAAATATTTCTATAACATGTGGCTGTAAACAGGTCAGCAAGCAACACCCTCCATGTCATCTGTATCATATTCTGCCTCCAGTTTCATGCCTTTCTTGAGTTTCTGACTTTCTTTAATGATAAGCTCTGATGTGGAAGCAAAAGTTGAATAAACCCTTTCTTCAACAACTTGATTTTTGGTCATTCTTATAAACTCTTACTAAGCCAGGAAACCACTAGTAAATCATCAAAGCCTCTTCTATCTCCAATTTTTTTTTCCTGTAAGAGCAGTGCCAATAGAAAAAGTACTGCCAATGTTTGCTGCTAGCTTGCCATACAGGTGGGCCATCTTGGATAGCATTTGAAGCAGCATCTTCATGATGACCCAGAGTAAACATTTGAGACTGCGTATCCTTCATGGGCATTCTCAATTCAGCTATCCTTTATTTTAAATAAATTTATATGTTTACAAGGTGGAACCTTCAGTATGTATGATGTTAACACTTAGGAAACTTCTTAATTGTCCTAAGGCAGATCCCAAGGTTAGTCTCTAACAGCATTACCTTATTTTTATCAATTAGAGATGTTTTATCTTTTGCACTGTCCTTTTAAGAAAGTTTGAATTATTTCAATTTTCCTTGCTGCTTTTAACTTTTTTTCTTGTCTTGTCACTCCAAATTCTGCTCCTTATCACAGTAGCCATAAATAAAACAGTAAATAGTAAACAAAATATAGTCCTTTTCTATATTCAAACATCCTGTACCAATTAAACTAGTCTATTATCTTTACATCCAAGTTCATTTAAGTTCTAAGAATCAAGAACATAGTCAGAATGTAGCCAAAATCTTTGTTCAAACATCATTTGAATATGACTGTATTGCATTTTGTCACTCAGACTAAGTAGCATTCTAAGAAGTCAGTGTTGGGTTTGAAACCACTACAAACTGAGAAGGTGCCTATTTAACATATCAAAGTAGACCTGGTCTCAAGGTTCTTCCTGCATTCTGCAGTCCCTACCTGTTACAGGTTATAGCTGATATACTCCACCCTCCACCATGAGCTCTGCAGTTTATGGACTGGGGTACCATTCTGCTATATAGTCGCTTTCCTATATAGCCAGACATTTTTGTTATCCATCTTTTTTTTTTCTTTGCCCTCTTGGCTCCTTCCTCTCTCCCCACATACTCCAGTTTATTTCTTGTCTAGGTCATACTTGTTGTTATATCCCTGCATCCACCTATGCTCTTCCTTTTGTCTATAATAAACTTTTCCCTCCACCATATCTAGGAACAATCATGTACTTTCCCTTTCTTTTTATTTATTTTCTTTTTCCTTTTCCTTTTCCTTTTCCTTTTCCCTCTCTCCCTCCCTCCCTCCCTCCCTCCCTCCCTCCCTCCCTCCCTGCCTCTTTCTTTCTTTATTTCTTTATTTCTCTGTTGCTGAAAACCAGGAGTGGCTTATATGTGTTTCCTAACTTAACTCAACTGAATTAAGTTGATGGTCTAACTCTCTTACAGTATTAGTGGATCATTTGTTTCTACTGGGTTGTCACCCACTAGGTTTGATTCCAGAATTTGCCTCTTCAGCTGCTTTGCCCCTCTACCTTACCTAAGCATCCGTCTTTCCTCATCTCTGTACCACACCATTTTGGGCTGCCTATCACATATGTATCTCCATAAAAAGCCCTTTAAGGACTCCTGCAGTGTGGCCGTCTCCCTACTGTGCCCTTCAGGATCCCACCATGTGGGCAGTTCTACTTATTAAGACACTTGCACCTGTTCAGCTGATTTCTCTCCTACCTGCTCTAACCACTTGTCTCTCCTCTTTAACTGTGTAATTGTCACTATGGAGTTCTCTGCTTTGTCCACTTTTATTACAAAACTCACACCAGTGTGCCAGATTCCTCTCACCCTAATGTAACCCGTCACATGGAAAACTATGCTTCCCCTATGTTATTTGGCACATTTCTCTCTGAAAAGTTAATCAGATTGCTTATCCATGCCCCAGATTAAAATTCTTATGAGCAGTGACACTTAACCCCCTTTCCCCCCCGTCACGACTTCTCTCAGGTCCTCCCTGAAAGTTCCTCGTCTCCTCCTATGACCTGCCTACCAAGTTCCACAGCTTCTCTACATGGTCCTAGGTTTGTGATCTTTTCTTTTCCCCTTTCTCCTTGTGGCAACCTGTACTACCTTTGCACTTGCCGTCCTGGATCTGCATGTAGAGAGTTTCCTTGCCCCCCCCCCCCAAAGGAGAAGGCTGTAACATCCCACAGTTTATACCCCCATGGCTTCTGCAGTATTGGAACCCTGACTTGGGTAGAGTTCCTGCTTGTTCATCCTCTTCCCTTATGACTGCATTGTTCTCTATCTCTTAGCTCCCTAACCTTGCCTAGGGCATAATTCTTTTTGAGACTCTTCCTCCTTTTCTCCTTGAACTCAATTCTCTTCCCCAATGTAAAGATTTTTGTTTTTTAAATCTTGCTGTTTTATTGAAAACAGCCTGGCCTCAGTATAAATATTTGACCAAAGATGTCACACTGGAGTTACAAATTCATACAGACTGTAACAACTTCTGCTTCTGAACAAGGAAATGATCCCAAATCTCTTATATTTGAGGTTCTACAACTTTCAACTCTTCACTCTTTTATTTCTATGGTCTCACTCTGTTCTTATCTCAAGAAATCTTTTAAGACTATCGTTAAACAATCTTTATCTGACTATTGATTCATATGTTCATTGGGCATGGTTAAAGAATCTGTAACAAAATTCAACTCAAAACTTAAAACAAAAGGCTTATAGTTAAAATCTACAAATTTAGCCTGGTGTTGGTGGCATACACCTTTAATCCCAGCAATTGTGAGCTACAGGAAAGATTTTCTCTATTATTTTGAAGTCAACCTGTTTCACAGAGTGAGTTCTAGTGCATCAAGGACACAGAAAAAAAAAAAACAAGTCTTAGGGAAAAAAAAAGAGAGTAAAGAAAAAATCTATACATTGGTATATATGTGATTCAACTCTTGTATAGAATATACTGCATGTGTAACATAGATTCAACTCTTGCTTTAAAAATAAATTTACAGGGAAATCAAGATTTTTTTTTAAATATTAATCATGGCTTTTCCTCCATCTTGGCTGATAAACTCAAGATATAAGCAGCCACAAGACTCTCAGCCATCTTTCCTGAGATTAAAGAGTATATGCTATGTGACTTAACCATCACTTTAAGATGACTGTGTGGCATAGAAAAACATTTATAAAATTTCTTAGTCCTAATGAGCTCTTCATTTATTATAATATCCCCCTTTAGAATAAGAAAGCAAAAACAAGTGTCAACAATACTTTGTATTGTTAGGGAATTTTGTGTGATGTTTAAAATTTAAGGTTATATTTGTTGAAACATACCACACAAATTAATAAAAGCTTATTTAAGATATATGTCTAACTACTTATGTCTTTGGTCAACCCCAAGCTTCTAAATATTCAGATAAGTAACAGCATATATCTAATGATTAAGGTATATATGATAAATAAGATTAATAAACACCTAAGATCTACTCAGTAATCATGCTAGGTACTAATATACTTATCGATAATATTGATTATAGAAATAAGATGTATTTAGCTTTTTTTTATATGCTTCAAAGTTAAGCCTAAAACACAAAACAAAAAAACAGGTATAGTTTCTTTTAACAATGCCTTTATTTAGAATAACTTGCATTAAAATGATAGCAGTTAGTAACCATCTACCTGTGTCTTGTGGTAAATAATTTAATTTTAAAAAGTTATTTAAGGTGTATGAAAATAAAAAATGATTCATATTTCTTTCCCTTGCTATGCTATTGCTATACTAAGACTTCAACAAATATTAACAATCAAGAAAATTCTCATAAGCTATTCATTTAGATCTAATAAAGCCTGCTACTATTATCATTGTTCCAAGCTCCTTTAATTTTCTTCTAAGTGTAGACTTAAAAATTGCTTCTCTGTTTTTATGCAAATATCAAGCTGTTTTCATTACTGTTGCTCTGTATTAGAGCTTGATGTCAGGGATGGTGATGCCTCCAGAAGTTCCTTTATTGTATAGGACTTTTGTCTTTCCATATGAAGTTGATTATTGTTCTTTCAAGGTCCGTGAACAATTGTGTTGGGATTTTAATGAGGATTGCAATGAATCTATAGATTGGTTTTAGTAGGATTGCCATTTTTACTATATTGATCCTACCTATACAAGAGCATGGGAGATCTTTCCGTTTTCTAATATCGTTTTCAATTTCTTTCTTCATTGATTTAAGTTCTTCTCAAATAAGTTTTTCACTTTTTTGATTGGTATTACCCCAGGATATTTTATGTGATTTGTGGCTATTATGAAAGTTGATGTTTCCCTAATTTCCCTCTCAGTTTCTTTATCATTTGTGTGTAGGAGGGCTACTGATTTTCTTTTTTTTTAGTTGAGCTTGTATCATGGCACATCGCTGAAGGTGTTTATCAGCTGTTGGAGTTCTCCGGTAGAGTTTTGGGGGTCACTTATATATATTATTGTATCATCTGCAAATACTGAAAGTTTGACTTATTCCTTTCTAATTTGAATTTCCTTGATCTCCTTTACTGTCTAATTGCTACTGCCAAAACTTCAAGAACTATTTTGGAGAGATATGGAGAGAGTGGACAGCCTTGTCTTGTACCTGATTTTAATGGAATCACTTTGAGCTTCTCTCCATTTAATTTTATGTTGGCTGTCTGCTTGCTGGATATTGCTTTTATTAAATTTAGATATGTTCCCTATATATCTGATCTCTCCAGTACCTTTATCATGAAGGGATGTCGAATTTTGTCAAATGCTTTTTCAGCATCAAATGAAATGATTAGACCATTTTTTCTTTCAGTTTATTTATATGATGGATTACATTGATAGATTTTTATATGTTTAACCAGTCCTGCATCTCTGGGATGAAGCCGATTTCATCACAGTGGATGATTTTTGATGTATTATTAGATTTGGTTTGCCAGTATTTTATTGAATATTTTTACATCCATGTTCATGAGTCAGACTGGTCTTTAATAATCTTTCTTGATTGAGTCTTTGTGAGGTTTTGGTATCAAGGTAACTATAGCCTCATAAAAGGAGTTTGGCAACTTTCTTCTGTTTCTGTTATGTGGAACACTATGAGCAGTATAGGTATTAGCTCTTCTTGGATGTTCTGGTAGAATTCTGCACTAAAACCATATGGCCTTGGTCTTATTTTGGTTGGGAAATTTTTTATGACAGCTTCTATTTCCTTGCAGTTCATAGGTCTATTTAAATTGCTCACCTAGTCTTGATTTAATTTTGGTATATGGTATCTATCTAAAAAAAAAAGTCCATTTCTTTCACATTTTTCAATTTTGTGGAGTACAAGTTTTTGTACTAAAACCTAATGATTCTCTGAATTTCCTCAGTGACTGTAGTTATATCCCCTTTTTCATTTCTGATTTTGTTAATTTGGAGCTGCTAAAGTCCAGTTGAAGAGTGGGAGGAATGAGAATATACACAAAGAGATCAAGACTATGAAGGGTACACCAACTTAAACAGTCTACTTGAGCTAATGGTGTTGTACCCAAGTTGAGACCTCCAGAGGGACCACCACTGGAGCCCAGTCAAGTCCAGAATGCAAAAGCAAGGTTTATTTCTGCAGGCATAATTCAAACCAGCTACCTGGGTTCTCAAAGCCACACACAAGGCAGCACAATGCTGAGAGCTCCCGTTCCTCTTTTGGGGTTGACATATATAGGCAAAAACCACCAGCCAGGGTTACTTAGGGTCAATTTGCTAAACACAGAGTGTGGACTACTCCTGCATACCCTCTTTCTTCTTTAAGTGGCTACTTGTGCTTCTGTGCATGCCCACCCCCTCGCCAACCAGCCCTCTCCGAGCAGGTATGTCTGCCTTTGTCATAATGCTGGGTGTTGACAGGGGGCTAGCTGCTAGGGACATTTGGTCTGCACTTTTGCAAAGATTCCTGTTTCTGGCGAACTCTTGATGCTACAAAGTTTCTTGAACCCAGTTTCTCAAACAGGTCCTGATCAAGCAAAGTTTCTTAAAATTTTCCATGTTTTTACAATGGGAGCTCACTAACTACAACCAGAACGGGAAGGAACAAGCATAAAACCAAACTAGTCCCTCTGATTGTGGTTGACAGTTGCATGGCTGGGCAGACTAAAGGGTCACAGACAGTGGAACCCCGACTCATCCCTACTGCATGTATGGATTTTGGGAACCTATTCCCTATAGATGTACACCTTGCTTAGCCTAGATATAGTAGGGAGAGCCTTGGACCTTCCACAAAGCACTGTGCTTTACCCTCCCTGAGGATTGGAGGGGGTGAGGTGTGTATGGAGGGAATGGGAGGAGTGAAACCTTGGAATGGTATTTTTTAAAAGTCTAATAAATTTTAAAAAAAGAAAAAGAAAAAATATTTTTCATTTCTGTCCAATCTGTAAGCACCATGTCTTGGATAGAGAAAAGAGTGTTAATGATTTTAACTAAAATCAACTTTGGGTTTTCAATCTTTTACTATGACTCAAAGATGTGAGTCTCCTGCTTTTTCTACAATGTGTATTTCAGTAGAGATTACAAACTGTTGTAATGCTAACATATCTAAAACTTTTGTTAAATTAAAAATTTTTGCAACCTTCAGAGACTTGACTTGCCTCAAAAGGATAGGTACTATCGTTTCCCCACCCACATGGCTATTCCTAGGGATGGAATCTCTTCTCTTTCCCTTGTCTTGGGATCCCCCTTCCCCAACTTGAGGTCCATGGGAATAAAAGCACATCTAAGAAAAAGTTTCCCACTAAACTCCTTAACTCTGCATTCTGCTGCCAGTATAAATCTGCTTCCATATCTTTCCAGTGGTAGTCTGCCAACTGCCCCAAGTGCTGACTACGTGTCCCTAGTCCCACACTGTCCTGTACCACCAGGTCAGGTGAGTAAAATGGCTTCCTCTTCCCAAAGTTAGCCAACTTTCTAGCTTTTGATTCCCCAACAATGATGCCCAATTTCAGCAGGAAATTATTTTAAAGGATTTCATTATCCCTTGTCATTTATTATCAACAAGAGACTGGCATGTTAAGTCCCAAATTCAGGACAAATGTGTGTGGTGCCTATTTAGCATATTACAATCCACCATGGCTCCAGGATCTCTTATCATCCTTCCAGCCCTACCTGTTATAGTGAACGGCTGGCATAGCCCACCAGCTATGCTATAATCACTACAATGCATTAATTAAAAAACATTGTGGCTTCACAAGTGGCTGTAGCTGTAGGGGACCACGAGACCATGCTGCAGGTCCTCGAGTAGAGAAAGGCAGCGGCCCCAGAGCAGCCAGTCCAAGGCATGGATGGCACAGTTCCTACGCCACAGGTCTCTGAATGTGGCTGGTCCCAGGTGCGAGCTACATAGTAGCAGTGGGTGAGAGACATATAGTTAGGCTCGGCATACGGAGTGAGTTTGGATCTTTATTCAGTGGGTTATAGAAGGAAAAAGGAGAAGGGGAGAAGAGGAGAGAGAGAGAAAGAGAGACAGAGAGAGAGAGAGAGAGAGAGAGAGAGAGAGAAAGGAAGAGAGGGAGAGAGGGGTAGATGGGAGAGGCAGAAGCTGCCTCTTCCAAAGGGAGAAGAGGGGAAAGGAAGAGTGTCAAGCTGCAAGCAGGAAGGAAGATCTGCCTGCCTCAGCAGATGTGGGTGTGGGTAGGGGGTGGGAGTGGCTTGTCTCTTAAAGAAACAGAACAGACCATTACATTCACCAGCCTAGGGGGTTTGACTGTCCTTCCCCTGAAGGCTCATCCCTGTATATTCCAGACATTTTGGTTATCTGCCCTTTTGCATGCTTGTCCTCTTGGCTGCTACACCTGGTTCCCTTTTTACACCTCCCCTCCCTCTCCCTCCACATAGTACACCTCAGTCTGGTCATGTCTACTTTGAACTCTTCCAAATGTTCCTACCTATGCTCTCCCTTTTATCAATAATAAAGTGTCTCCTACCTAGAACCAGTCATGTCCATTTCTTTTCTCTCTCTCTCTCTCTCTCTCCCTCTCTCCCTTTAATCAGAAGCCTAGCTTTCATATCCCCGCTTTTCTTTGTTATTCTTATTTTCTTAACTTTTACAACATTGACATGTTTGACCTTCATTACACCATGTAAAACTTTTTCTGAACCCCAATTTCAAAATTCTCCAATATTGCCAGAAATCAGTTAGAGAGGATCAAAAACTAATTGGTTACAGCAACAGATCAGCTTCTAATTACAAACTTTATTAGTTACTTTTTGATGCTTTTAAGAAGCACTTTAAAAAGGCAACTCAAGAAAATAAAGGTTATTTTGTCTTTTAATATTTGAAAGAATGCAGTCTAATATGGTAAAAAAAAAAAATACCAGTAGCAAGAACTAAGGGCAGTTGCTTACACTGCAACTACAGTTAAGAAACCGGGAGTGGTGAATAACGCTGCTTAGTTCCAGTCATCATTTCTACTCAGTTTTGTTTCCATCCACGGGAGGGCATGTTCACACTTACTGTGAGTTTTCCCACAACTCTTAAACTAATGAAGATGTGCTGATATGCTAAGGGTCTTGTTTTCTTGGTGATATTTAAATTTTATCAAGCTGGAAATCAAGAGCAAGTATTATAAAACTTGTATTTCCTTAAATTGCTTTTATATGACATTTTTCTCCAAGAGTAATGAGAAAAAGGAGTTAATATATACATTATCATCCATGACTAAAAAAGGATAAAAAGAAAATCAAATAAGAGCCAAAAGTTACTAAGCAGTGATCACTGAATTATGAAAGCCAATGCTCCAGTCCTGGGATCCTGAGGCATTAATATCAGAATTTCAAGTCTTGCCTCAGCAACAGACTGCAAGACCAACCTAGATAGTTCATCAAAATCCTACTTAAAATTTAAAAATAATGAGTTGTAGATATGTAGTTCACTGGAAGAATATCTACCCATCATGGGTGATATCATAAGATTAGTCTTCATTACTGAAAACAAAACTAAAGAAAGAACTAATGAAATGAATGACTAAACATTGACATGTAAGTTTGTTAATATTTCATAGTACTAGGCAATTTGATCAATTGAAGAAAATATATTATAAAATCCCCCCCCCCTCCTCGCTCTACTCTCCTCATTATTATGAAAACTTGGAAAGGACTACGTGTTAACAGAATCCTTTTGCATCCATGGTATATTTGAATAACTGACACAATCGAACAGCAATTTTTGCTCACTGATGCATCACCAAGCAATGACCTAAATTAGGCAACCCTTGTTGAAACTAATTAGATACATGACATTAAATAAAGTATAAAAAATTCAAACCCAGAGATACCAAAGAGAAATCAGAAATCATTATGTTAATCTTTCATAAAACTATATTGCTTTGCTTAAACATGTTTTATCATATTTTGAATGCAAAAATTTCTGGTACAGATATATCCTAATAAATTTTTGAAATAGATGTACATTTTTTCTTTTTTTTTAATTGAGAAAAGGAAAAAAAAACATGTTTCCGCCTCCTCCCAGCCTCCCATTTCCCTCCCCTCCTCCCACCCTTCTCCCCCTCCTCCCACCCTTCTCCCCCTCCTCCCACCCTTCTCCCCCTCCCCCTATCCCTCTCCCCCTCCCTCTCCAGTCCAAAGAGCAGTCAGGGTTCCCTGCCCTGTGAAAAGTCCAAGGTCCTCCCCCCTCCGTCCATATCTAGGAAGGTGAACATCCAAACTGGCTAGGCTCCCACAAAGCTAGCACATTAAGTAGGATGAAAACCCCGTGCCATTGTCCTTGGCTTCTCATCAGCCCTCATTGTTCGCCATGTTCAGAGAGTCCGGTTTTATCCCATGCTTTTTCAGTCACAGTCCAGCTGGCCTTGGTGAGCTCCCAATAGATCAGCCCCACTGTCTCAGTGGGTGGGTGCACTTGTGCAATCACTTTGGAAATCAGTGTTTCGGTTTCTCAGGAAATTCAGGATCAACCTACCCCTGGACCCAGCAATACCACTCCTGGGAATATACCCAAGAGATGCCCTATCATATGACAAAAGCATTTGTTCAACTATGTTCATAGCAGTATTATTTGTAATAGCCAGAACCTGGAAACAACCTAGATGCCCTTCAATGGAAGAATGGATGAAGAAAGTGTGGAATATATACACATTAGAGTACGACGCGGCGGTAAAAAACAATGACTTCTCGAATTTTGCATGCAAATGGATGGAAATAGAAAGCACTATACTGAGTGAGGTTACCCAGACCCAAAAAGATGACCATGGGATGTACTCACTCATAATTGGTTTCTAGCCATAAATAAGGGTCACGGAGTCTACAATTGGTGAACCTAAAGAAGCTAAGTAAGAAGGTGAACCCAAGGAAAAACATATAGTTATCCTCTTGGCTATGGGGAGTAGAGAAAATTGCCGGTGAGAAAATTGGGATCTTGGGGGTGGGGTGGGATTGGGGTAAGGGGAGAAGGGGAGAGAAAAGTGAGAAGGGGAGGATGGGGGGAACTTGGGGAAAAAGGATGATTGGGATAAAGGAAGGTTGGATAGGGGAGCACAGAAGCACAATTCTTAGTTAAGCGAGCCATCTTAGGGTTGGCAAGAGACTTGAACCTAGAGTGGCTCCCAGGAGCCCAAGGTGATGTCCCAAGTTAGTTCCTTAGGCAGCAGAGGATAGGGAACCTGAAATGACCCTATCCTATAGCAATACTGAAGAATATCTTGCATATCACCATAGATATACATTTTTATAAATAAGCAGAGGAGAATTCTTTTTTAAAATGTAAGAAAATACAAAGAACATTATTCTCTGAGTTTTATCAAGCATCATTAATATTCCTTGTTCCATGTCTCCCTTTCCTCTGTACTGATATTCATCCCTCATCTCCAGTCGAAGAATCTTCTTGTTTATTCAGTTTCCTTCGTTCATATTACTTGTATCCTTTATTACTCTCCTAACCACTTCCAACACTCATATTTCCTTTATGCTTTTCTTGTTTATGTGGTTTCTCCATGTTGTATTTCTATGTCTCCGGACTTGAAAATAGAACCACTGATGACAGAGAGCAAGCAGTGTTTATCTTTTGGGGGTCTTCTTGTTTTTCTAATGCAGAGTGGTCAGTCTTGAAACTATGTACATACCAACAAGACAAACAGACTCAGCAGACTGTGTGTATGTGTAAGTATATATGTTGCTACACACACACACACACACACACACACAAATATGCATATATAAAATAAAATCAGACTAAAAGGGTATAAGCTTGAGAATGGGTTAACATGGGATATAATTGAGGGAGGAAGGCTGGGAGGGGCTAGACATAGAAAAAGTAAGTGAGAAAGTGAAGTAATTTTATTTTAATTAAAAATATTTTAAAACAATTATTAAAAGACACAAAAGGAAGAAAGAAAAGGAAAGCAGAAACAGATTCTCCATATTCTATTTCTTTTTTAGAACAGTAGTAATTTTGGAGAAAATTGTAGTATATAACAACATTCACAGCATTTTTGACTGAGAATCACAGTTGGAACTATTGACAATAGAAATACATAACTGATATTCTGATTGAAGTTTATAATTTATTTGATAATAAATAGTATATATTGAAATAAATAAACATATTAGAATGTGATTTACTATATCAATATATCACATGAGTATATGATCAATATAAAATGATTATCAGTGTGTCTTGCTCATTATCATTTTTATGACCAATAAAATAATGAACTTTTATTGTTAACATTGTAACATGGTTTACTAATGGATATAAGCCAAATGTCTTTTATTTCTTTTTCTCTAGGGTTAGCAGTTTTTTCTTTGACTTATTTTATGAATCAAACATTTATATATAAAGAACAAAAAGGAAAGATTAAAAATGTTGATATATTTTGCTTCTTTGCTGCCTACATAAATGCTGAAACTCAAAAATGCCCAAATTGCTTCTCCAGGACATGGGAGTCATACAAGGTACAACATCTAATGTAATAAAGAATGTTTTTAAAAAATTAGCAATGAAATACTATTGATATATTTTAGATAGAGAAACAATTATTTATTTTATAGTTTATTGAAGTTAAAGTCATTTTAAAATTGTAATCTAGAACTGGTTTTACCTTTATTTCTATGGTAGCTTACAACTAATTAAAATAGATAATCATCTACTAAGGTACACTGTAAAGAAATATTTACTCAGGGCACATTATATCATACTCTATACTCACTTGTCTAAACTTAATAGGAATGGGGGTACCTGGTCTAACTGAAACTTGACACACTATGGTTAGCTGATATACAAAAGAGGCCTATCATTTTCTGAAGAGAAATGACAAAGAGTGGATAGGGAGGAAAGTGGATGTTGGAAGAGGTACTGCCAGAGGAGGAAGAAGAGAGGGGGGAATGTGATCAGGCTGGTAAAATTAAGTAACTAATTAATAAAAATGAAAATATATTCAGATCATCCTGATATTCTCTTGAAAATGAAAAAAAAATGGGTTGGGCTTAAACAAGGACAGTGAGGGTAATAAATATAGAAGAAAAGAAGTAATAGTAAGGCTGTATAAAACAGTCATGAAGAGCAATACTATTAATGATCTACCTTCAAATTTATTTAATACACACATCTGCATACCAGTGTACTAATATGGAGGAATTTTCTCATCTAGCATGACATCGCGTCTTTCAAGTGAGTAAAAGAATTTAACAAAATCCCAAACATCAGACATGAGAATATTTCTTTTGAACTGTAGTTCAGGGTTGATGAAGAGACTCCCAAAACATGACAACCTATTGCTATTTCCCTTGGTTTACCTCCAGAGGTGGAAGCTAAGGTACTGTTGCTGATGACACCATGAACTTCAGACACTAAACTCAGAGGCCCTTGAGCTAGCAGGTACCAAAACCCTATTTCCTGGGAACTATATTCATGGTTCCAGAAGTCAGGTTACGAGTTTCCAAAGGAGGGAATTGATGACCAGTCCCTCCCAGCTATAACACCTATGAACCACAACAATGGCCAACATGGTTTGATAACCCTAATGGTTCAATAATAGTACACATATCTTTGTGGTAACTTAATGTTCTATAATTATACTTAAGACCCACTCAACAATAAAAAAAAAAACACTAATCAACTAGGAGAAGTCATGGATCTTGGAGGAGAACCTACGGCCACCATTTTATTAATCCAACATACTCTCTAATTGTATTCTAAAATTTCCCCACATAGTCAAAAATAAGTGTAAGCATCACCCCTCAACAAAGAAACTTCCCTTTGCAAAATGCAGATATCATTACAGAAAAGCACACCCAATCAAAATTTAGAGATGTGGAGTTGAGTTCCAATGTGTGCATCTACAAATCTTGTCCTTCAGCTCACACTCAGGATCAGTGTGGAAGAGGAAGAGGAAAGAGAGTAATAGCAAGAAGATCATGGGGATTGTTTTATGATAGTGTTTTCTAATAATATCAGAAGTTTTCTTTGAAGACTAGATTCACCTTAATGTTATAGAAAGGCAAGAAGAAATAACATATCATTTTAGTTTCACTGTGTTTTTCTCAGTTGGATAACAATTTCTGGGAAGATGAGTAAGTAAAATTTGCTCTGTCAATCATCAAGACTAGCACATTGTATGCACACACAATGTTGATGCTTTTGCATTATAAGGAAAAGGAAGTAAAGATTCTTATTAGTTATAAGTAGGAAATGGACATTCTTTTTGAAAATAAAGCCTAATGGAAAATTGTTTTAAATATTTTATTTTAATTTATTGCTTGAAAATTTCATGCATTTCTATGCATTTTCACCTTTTTTTTCATTTGTATCCTCTACCTATTTCCCACAGAATCAATTCTTGCCACCAATAAACTGTTCTACTTTAATGCCTTCTTTTTATTTGTGATCATTATGTTTAATTATTTTGATTTGATTCAAGATAAACAAAGCATACCACATGCCATCTTTCCTCGTATCCAGCAGTGGTTTCTACATACTCATGGGCCTAAATTCAACCTAATTAGCAGTCAGCCACAGACTCTGTTAACTTTGATAAACTCTGGAAGCTGAAGTCTGGTCTTGTATAAATGTTTACATCCCTTGTATCTTGATGCCAAATCTCTCTATTTATCTGTCTTTCTTTTTCTCTTTCTCATTACATCTTTGAGATTGTTATGTAATAATCTTTGGTCACATTCAGCCATTTACATGAGTTCTCCCAGATCCACCTTTTCCTACCTGAACAACTTGTTATCTTCTTTCTTCTTTGCTTATTCTTTTCACCCACTGAGTCTAATTCTTGCTACCAATATATTATGGAATGTGTGTCCTACCAATGGATCATGGTCCACTTAAAAATAAAATAGGAAAAAGTAACTTGACTTCTTTTAGATGCTCTCAACTGCCAATAATTCCTTATCCAAGGGTAAACTTAGGTGTTTGCCTATCCTTATCATGCTGGGGTTTGTCTTGCTTGAGTTTTGTGGTGTTTGCCATTTTTGTTTCAAACACTGTAAATGTATATATGCAGCAGTTATGATGTATTAAGAGGACACAGTTTCTTCATATTCAAACACCACATTTGTCATTTATAGTCTTTATGCTTCTCCTTACTCAATAATCCCTGTTTTTTGGGAGGAGGAAATGCAATTTAGATATTCAGTTTAGGATCGAACATTTCTCAACTCTTATTCTATATGCTAAAATTGTTATGGATTTTGTGGTAATCACTATTTGTTGCAGAAATAAGCTTCTATAATGAGAATTGGGAGTGACATTAATCTATGGATAAAATAATATGCAATTTGGCATGGGGTAGTACTATGTCTATTTAGCAGACTGATTTTACTAGGTTCTTACCTACTGCCTATGACCTACTACAGGTTCTTGACCTGGTAATAATGAGAGGTACATTTCCTATCTTGTGTAGTGGAACTGAAGTCTAATCCTAAAGTTTTTAGTTACTCCCATTATATTTATGTCACCAGTACACTAGTTATTATTACATGGTTCAAAGCTGGGTAAAATGATTGTTTTCTTTTCCCCTCTTATAACTAAAATTGACCCTTCCAACCACATGAAAGCTAGCCTGTGTATTGCAAGTCAATACCAGCCTGTTATTTCCCTGTGTTGTGAATCAAGCATATTGTTAATTCAGAAATAGGATCTTGTCTAGTTCCAGTGGGTAACCAGAAGAATAAATAATAGCCTGTAGAGACTAGGGATCTGTGGGATTTTTACTGACAGCAACTCCAAAGAGAGTTAATAGATTCCTGTCACTAGAATTTTTATTTCTTTACATGTATTGTCTTTAGGAGTCTTGTCATTCTCTTTAGATTAAGTCCATTTTGAAAGTTCCCTTCTCTCTATGTTTGCATATGTGTGTGTGTGCATACACAATGTATATATAATAAATTTCATCAGTTTTATGTAGATATTTAATGCTATTTATATCTCTATATATTTGATGTCTGCCTTGCCCTACTACGCACTCCATCAATTTAATTCTTATTTTATTTGTTTACTTTAACCTTTATATCACTGTTTACATTATACTTCCTTAACCTTTATATCACTGCTTACATTATGCTTCCTTAAAAATTGTTAATTTTTTATTTATGTGTATGAGTATGTTGCATGTAGGTATGTCTGTGTACCAAGCATATTCTAAGGGTATGGAGAAGTCAGAAGAAGGAATTGGAGTAACAAATGCTTCTGAGGTATGATGTGGGATCTAATGACAAAGCCCTTATCCACTGAAAGAGTTGTAAATTTCTTAATCACTGAGCATTTTCTTGAACATCAGATATCACTGCTCTATATTTCACATTCTTTTGCAGCACCCCTACCAATGACCTTCAATCCTGGATATTTAATGCAACACACACATCAGAAGATACAATGCTAACAATTACAAATGAAAGATAACATGCAACATTTATTTTTTGGGGGGTCTGTGTTTTCTAGCTATAAATGATTATTTAAAGCTCATTCAATAATCTATAAATTGCATAATTTTGTTTTTCTCAATAGCTAAATAATAGTCTGTCTGCTCTGTAAATAGTTTTTACTATTCATTCATCATTTCATGAATGCAAAGGATTTTTTTCATTTCCTAGCTATTTTGAATATAAGAAAAAAGATAATGATTGAGCAGATATATGCTGTGTAAGTC
Organism: Microtus oregoni; assembly: GCF_018167655.1. Taxonomy (NCBI): domain Eukaryota; kingdom Metazoa; phylum Chordata; class Mammalia; order Rodentia; family Cricetidae; genus Microtus; species Microtus oregoni. The sequence continues at coordinate 707,882 of NW_024543208.1, read as the reverse complement.
CTTTTTACATATATCCAGGAGTATTGTAGCTGGATAATGGAAATAATTATTTTCAGTTTTTGAGAAACTTCTGCATGTATTCCACTAGTGGTTGTACCACTTTCTAACCCTATCAGAAGCAAATAAGGTTTTTATTTTGTTCTATATCCATTTTATCATTTGAGTTGATTTTTTATTTCTTATCCATATTATTCATTCTAGCTAGGGGTTTTGGGTTGATTAGGAACATCTCCGTTGACTCATGCATTTTAATAATGTTTTCCCGTTGTTGGTAGTGTTTGTGAAGGATTAGGAAGGATGAAAGTTGTTGGAGGTGCTGAGTAGGTGTTTTTTTCTTGGGGTTGCCAGCACACAAAACATGACATGGAGAGTTATTAAGTGCAAAAGCTTAATGACTTTAACATAGCTTATAACAGGCTTGTGCCACTAGCTCTTATAACTTAAATTTGATGTAGGATAATGCTCTTGTACACTGCAAAGATTTATCATACATATTGGTTTTAATAAAACACTCATTGATCAATAACACAGCAGGAAGTATATGTGGGGTAAGCAGACTAGGAGTATTTTGGGAGGAGGAAAGTCTGACAGCCAGTCACAACCGAGATACAGAGGAAGCAAGGTGATAATGCCACACTGAGGAAAGGTACCAGTCCACATGATTAAACATAGACACGAATTATGGGTTAATTTAAGTGGTAAGAGTTAGATAATAATAAGCCGAGCTAACAGGTCAATCGGTTTATAATTAGTATATGCCTCTGTGTGTTTATTTGAGAATGAATGGCTGCTTGACTAGGTGGAACAAAAACTTCTGTCTGTAAATGGCACCAAACCAAAACTAGAGCAGTTTGGTTCCCATAACCCATGATTGTCTCTCCACCCACCATTGCTTGGTCTGTAAGGCTGACCAGTTTGACTGTTTAACTCTCTGGTCTTCCGGCAAGCTTTATTTATTAAAATAGAAATGAAATATCACTACATAAATTAAAACAGTTCTATTTATCTATGTGTTGCTGTGTGACTCCTAGATTTTACCTCTCCTCCTCCACGTCTGTTTCTTCTGAGTCTGGCTGGCAACTCTACCTTCTGCTCTTCAGCAATATCTCTGCCCTGAAAATCATGCAGAACTATTGGCCATTTGCCTTTTTATCAAACCAATCACAGTGACATATATTTACACAGCATAAAGAAATATTATACAATATTTTCCCTTTTGTATTAAATAAAAAGGAAATGTTTAAAACCTAACAAAGTAAAACTATATACATTAAGAACACTTATAAACTAAGAATTACAATCACAATGGCCAGTTCAATTGCATTTAGGATATTTGGAGAAAATACACTATTAACTATCCATCTTGATGAATTTAGTTTTAACCTAAATAATTTTTATAACTAATATTACCACCGTAAAATTATTATTTTATACCCTTAACATTTTTAGATAAACAACTTAAGCTTTTATTTTTATTTTTTTAACATTATAAACTTTTCATCTCTTAGGTACATTTCTTTTCTGAATTTGGTAACAAGAAAACTGTAAAACTATAACTATCAAGTCTTCAATTTCCATCAGAGAATAAAGAAGGATAAAATATTATTTGAGTAAACAGAAACTATAGAGAAAGCAACTTCCAAAACTAAGAAATTAAAGAGACATCTTACTTCCTCGAGAGTCACTCCAAGGATCCTCTATAACATTGGGACATTCATCTTCAGACAACAGGTGTAGAATATTTGATAATCTTTTCTGTGGAACAGGAAGTTTTAAGGATTGTCCAATCTTTTATTGAAAAACGTTGGAAGTAACTTTCTTTTATATCATACATGTCCACTTTGGATAGCACACAGCCAGCAGGCAAGAAAAGGGCAGTTTCTTGCCTAAATGACTAGATCTGCCACAAAGCAAGCAAACTTCGTATGGAGGTTCTTGGATGCTCATCATCCTTTTGTGAAGTAGATTGGTGTTTTCAGGAACAGACATGTCCCACTAGCAAGAGAAATCTTATATTACTAAAGCATTGTAAATGCCATATTATATAGATCTCTGAAGTATTTGAAGACCAAATGTCTATCTAAAATGTATTTATTTGTTTGACCTGGATGTCATACCTGACTACTATAGAGGAGTAACTACTAACCTCAATTTCTTTATTATTCTAAATGGTTTGTAATCCTAACTTTCACGACTAGAAATTTACATTACACTATTAAATGAGCTCCATAGATACAAAACTTTAAACAAGAGTAGAAACGTATGTACAGTATGTTCTAACAAAAATAATGCTAAATTTATATCAAGATAAAATACCTTAAATAAGAGTAGAAACATATATAGAGTATAACAGAAATAACCTTAAATTTGTGCCAATACACAACAATCCATAGTATTTTATAATATTTGAGACTGGTAGTTACTTTTTAGTTTTTTTTTTGTAAATTAGATAAAATAACCTACCCTTTTATTCTATCATTTTCACATTCCTCCTTTCCTTTCCAGAATAGATCCCTGAATCTAATCTACTTTGCTTAGTTTTCTCACTGATTATGATCAGTAACAACTTGTGACCAACACTCCTAAACAATAACAAACATCTATAATCCAGCAAAAGACTAAAAATCATCCCCACAACTTTGAAATATGAACATTATGCTCCCAAGACTGCCTACTGCTGTCTGGGGATGTTGAAATCTTTGGAGAATCCTGGGAAATTTAGGATAATAATCAAGTCCTTGCTAGACAAGTCTGTGAGGATAAACCATCTCATTCAGCAGCGCCGAAGCTATTCTGGCTGCAGAATTCTGAGGAAACTGCAACAGAGACACTCTGAGATATATGATCACCTAAGACACAAATTTAATAGGTGTCTGTTCCCCTTGCTCTAAAAAACACATAAGCTTTCAAAGGTAACATACATACTTTCTTTAACACAAATATGGACTGTGCATTGTACACAAGTCAGCCAAAGATGATTTTTTTGTTTTATGTTTGAGCAGGTAAAATAAATATCACTGGTCTTGTAGGTTTTCTAGGTTTATTTATTTTGTCTCTAGGGGGTCTCCGCCAATCAAATCTGTTGTCTATCAACTTTAAATGGATCTATAAGCCGTCACTTTTATTGGCAACAAAAACACAACCTCTTCCCAAATGTAATATATTTTTCCTTTCATTTTAAGTTATTTTTAGTATGTAAAGGTTGTTTTAATTCAGTCATTTTTATAATCTAGTGTTTCTCAGACGCTATTGATTTCAAATCAGCAGTCACCATTATGATACAGGATTCAGACTCCCTGTGAATTTCCCATCTCGAAGTTACTTATTTCTTTTTTTAATTACTTTACTAATTTTCTAAAATTTAATTTTTAAATAATTTATTTTTAATGATTACCTCATTTCTTTTACTTCTTAAACTTACACACATTGGTAACCTGCTTAAAGGTTTTAATTTTCCTGACTGAACCTGCTTTATTGCATATCTGTATCCCTTTCTGCCTGCAAAAGCAAAACCTTAAACCACTGAGCAGCTTAACTCATGCACACTGTTGACTCAAGCTTGCGGACAGGGGTTAGTCATGTGTCTCTGTACTGGGGTTGGCATGAGAGACTGTGGGACTAGGAAGCCATGTTTGGCTTTGCTTTTGTTTGTTTGGAACCATTTCTTTTTGAAGTTTTCGTGTGTCTTAAATGGAAATATGTGCCAGATATTGGGAACCTTTTGTTAGTCTTTTTCTGTCCTATCATTGATTATGAAAGACTGGCTGAACAACTTAGACTTGTTTGTAAACTGATGTTATAACTTAAACTAACCCATTTCTAAGGTTCATGCTGCCATGGCTTGTGAACTTATTTCATCCATGTCATGCATCCTCCATGTCTGTCTAGTGACTCTGCTTTCTTCTTCCCCATTCACTCTGCCTAAAAGTCTGGCCTAGTTACTTGTCATTTAGTTTTTCATTAAACCAATCACAGTGACATATCTTCACCTAGTGTAAAGAAATATCCACAACAGAGCTGTGTCACTAAAGGAGGGACAATTTGGGATTTCAAAAACTCCCTGTGATTTCCAAGGGTTTTTTTTTTTTTATCTTTCTTTATCATGATATTGGATGAAGATGTACTCTTGTACCTATTTCTTAGCTGAACCCTCATGAACTTACACTTATGCTCTGGATCTGTAACCATATCAAACTTTTTTTTTTAATCTTTAGTTTTTTGGTCAAGATATTTTATCATGGCATAGATATGTAACTAATGTAGAAGTTTTGTAACCATGAGAGGACTATTGCTGTTACAGAAATTACAAAGCTGATTTTTATACAAATGTGTAACACTTTGGGACTTTTGATTAGAAAAGTGGTTGAATACTGTAAGCCAGACTTAATGGGCCATCCTAGTAGGAATTGGTAAGAAAGTAGTGCTGAAAGCAATGTAAGCTATGGAAGCCCAAAGTTCAAGAATTTTCACAGGGAAAAATATCAGGAACTGGGACAGATATTATTCTCATCATATTTTGTGAAATAATGTGCTTGTTTTCTGCACAATGTTAAGAATATGCCTACAGTCAGGCGGTGGTGGTGCACGCCTTTAATCCCAGCACTTGGGAGGCAGAGGCAGGCGGATCTCTGTGAGTTCAAGACCAGCCTGGTCTACAAGAGCTAGTTCCAGGACAGGCTCCAAAACCACATAGAAACCCTGCCTCGAAAAAACCAAAAAAAAAAAAAAAAAAGAATATGCCTACAGCTAGATTGGAAAGTACTAGACCATTTTCTTGGCAGAGCAGATTTTAAGAGCATTACGTAGTCACTCTGTCATGTGACAACTAGTAATCACTGCTATGTAGGTCTATGATGTAAAGGAGTAAATGGGGCAAAAAGAAATACAAAATTTAAAGAGAAAATGAGCATCAAAAAATTTAATGTTAGAATTAAGGATTGTGCTAAAAGAGCCTAGAGATTAATAAGGAAAAGCCTGATCAGAAAGAAAATGATGAGAGAAATAAACTCGCAGCAAGATCTACCAAAATAAACCTCTAACTTGTAGAAATAAAAAGTGTGATGAATTTTCTGCTCTGAGAACACAGCAACAGTAGAAACAGCAAAATTCAAAGCTGCTAGGAATGCTAAGGAATGTCATGTTTCACACATGTTGATGGCAAAACTCAGTAGTATTATCTATAAGGTTCTGTTCTCAGTGACATGAAGGTAACATGAGTATAGAGGTTATATTATTTTTCTCCAATATTAATGAGATGCATTGTGGCCTTACATCTGTCAGATGAGTCACAGCAAGAAGGCACTGAGAAGTCACTTTATGAAGATGTGTAACTGAAGCATAGCTATTACTAAAGACTCCAAGCTCTTCGAATACCAGAACTATAGGCAAAGCTTCATAAAAGAAGTAGAACTGTCTGAAAAGAGGGAAATATATTGCAGACAGCAAGACCGGAAAGCCATACAGCTTAATTCCCTTGACAGAAGACAAACAGCTACTCAATTTAGAATATTCCCTGAAGTATTTGGGCTTGATTTAATCCAATATTTTCTCAGTAATCCTCCATTACTCCACTTTGGAATATTGTACACTGTGCTATGGTATATTGAAAGGATGCAATTTGCTTTTTGATTGCATATGTGATTATTAAGATGTTGCAATGTATCTCAGAAAAGACTGTAATTTTAAACACTGATAGAGACTAAGAGATTATGGGGACTTTTGAAGTTGGACTAAAGACATTTTGTGTCATCATATGGACATAAGTATAAGGGGGCAGGGACTGGAATATGGCGATTTCAAAGAGAATGATGCTATATGCTAATTTATTTTAATATTTATTTCCCTGTTAGTAGAACTTTTCTGGAAAGATTAAGAACTATGGATGAGCCAGGAGGTGGTGGCGCATGCCTTTAATCCCAGCACTTGGGAGGCAGAGGCAGGCGGATCTCTGTGAGTTCGAGACCAGCCTGGTCTACAAGAGCTAGTTCCAGGACAGGCTCCAAAGCCACAGAGAAACCCTGTCTCGAAAAAACCAAAAAAAAAAAAAAAAAAAAAAAGAACTATGGATGTTGTTGGAATATCTATGTAAATAGGGGTGAGTTTTGTGATTTCAAAAGCTCCTGAAAGTCCCAGCCTATGTCAGTAGGGGTGAGTTTTATGATTTCAAAAGCTCCTTAAAGTCCCAATCTTTCTCTCTCTTTCTGCCTCCAAGTATCTACTTCCACAAACAATGCCACCAACAGGAAAGCGAGTGATAAAATGTATAAATTTTTGACAAATGTTTCTCATTCAAACCACCACAGATATCTTCATGTATGAACATGTACAAGTGCAAATATTTTTTCCTACTGGAGTTATGTGACTCAAAATTATCAGTAACTTAGAATTCCATTTTTTAATTATCATGAAAACTTTCCAATGCAGTCACATACAGTGCATTAATAGTTCTGAAATGATCACTGATCCCCATTACTTCTCTCAACTATTTGCCATGTTATTTAAATTATTATAAAATAGTCAACTGATTTTAATATACATAAATAAATTACTTAAAACAGGTAATTTTTTATGTGTTTTACTGCTATTTGTATGACTGTAATATCAAAAGTATTGGCACAGCACAACGAATCTATTAGAATGCCAGTTTTTATACTTTTATTATTAAATCTTTGGATTTCATCTTCAGAATATAATACACTGGTTATAAAAGTAATTTTATTTTGTAATATTGTTAAGTAAAAATATCAGGACATCAGTGAAATTATGCATTCATTCAATAATCATAAATTAGGGTAGCTATTTCTAACAGTTGGACATCTACTGTAGACTTTTAAGCATTCTATTTTTAATTTTAATTACAGTAAAATTATTTCATTTCAGTTTTTATCCTTTAAATTATATGGCTACATTATTTCCTATTGCAATGTTCCCACTAGAAGCACCAGTTGAAAAAATTTGGAATTATACCATCAGTGCTATAAAAATATGACTGCATTAAATATTTTAACCACTACCAAGGCCTATATACAACTGGATTAATTAACACAAATAGGTTGACAAAATCATATGATAAGCAATATATTCCCTGGTGTTCATAATTTTAAATCAAGTACTACATAGTAGAAAACCAAGAAAAAAAATTTAACATTTACTCTCATAGACAAACATTTTGAATTTTCAAAAGTAGTTCTAACTTTTATAATGGACTTAGAAACTAGATTTTAAAAATTCACAATTTAGCAATATGCATATCCAACACCATCACTATCAAAATTTCAATACAATTCTTTACAGATCATGAAAGGGCAATGTTCATATTCAAATGGAAAAAAAGTGGTAGGATAGTGAAAACAATCATGAACAATAAAAACAATTCTAGTGGTATCACCATCCCTAATTTCAAGCTGTAGTGTAGAACTAACAGTAATAAAAACTGCATTGTATTGGCATAAAAGCATACGGGTTGATCAATGTAAGTAAATCAAAGACCCAGACAAATTCATACACCTATAAACATCAGATTTTTAATAAGGAAGCCAGAAAAACACAATGAATAAAAGAAAGCATATTCAACAAATGGTGCTGCTGTAAATGTATATATGCATGTAGAAGAATAGATCTAGGGCCCGGCGGTGGTGGCGCACGCCTTTAATCCCAGCACTTGGGAGGCACAGACAGGTGGATCTCTGTGAGTTCGAGACCAGCATGGCCTACAAGAGCTAGTTCCAGGACAGGCTCAAAACCACAGAGAATCCCTGTCTCGAAAAACCAAAAATAAATAAATAAATAAAAATAAAAATAATAGATCTATATGCAAATCCTACACAAAACTCAAGTTCAAGTGTATTACCATAAAACCAGACACACTGAAGCTGATAGAAGAGAAAGTAGGGAATAGTCCTAAACACATTATCACAGGAGACAGCTTCCTTAACAGAACACAAATAGTTCAGGCACTAAGGTCAACATTTAATAAGTGGGACTTCATGAAACTGAAAAGCTTCTATAAACCAAGGAAATTGTCAATAGGACAAAATAGCAACTTACAGAATAAAAAAAGGATTTATCAACTCCACCTCCAATAGAGGGCTAATATCCAAATATATAATGAACTCAAAAATACGATATCAAGAAAACCATCAAGTTAAAAGTGGGGTATAGATCTTAACAGAGAAGTCTCAGTAGGAAAATTTTAAACAACTGAGAAATACTTAATGTAATATACAACAGCTTTTGTCTTCAAGACATGCAAATCAATGTACTTGAGATTTTATCTTATACCTGTCAGAATGGCTAAGATCAATAACACAAGTAACAGCTTATGATGGCAAGGATGTGGTGTAAGGGGAATATGCCTCTATTGTTGGTGGGAATGCAAACTTGTACAGCAACTATGGAAACCAATATGACTGTTCCTCATAAAATTGGAATCTTTATCACGATCCAACTATACCATTCTTTGGCATATACCATAAAGAAGTTCCATCCTGCTACAAGGACACTTGCTCAATTATGTTCATAGTGGCTCTATGCCAGAAAAATGGAAAAAAGAAAACACTAGATGTCTCTCAGTCAAAGAATGGATAAAGAAAATATTATATATTTACACAATGTGATATTACTCAGTTTTAGAAAACCTGGAGTAATGAAATTTACAGATGAATGGATGGAATTAGAAAATATTATCCTAAACAAGGTAACCTAGACACAGAAAGACAAACATGATATATATTCACTTATATATAATAATAAGTATATTATTAACTATTAAGTAAATAATAGTCATACTATAATCCACTGATCCAGAGAGGCAAATAAGGACAACTCTGGGCGAAGATGCATGGATCTTCCTCAGAAGGTTAAATAGAATAGATTTTATAGGTAGGGATGTGTTGTAAAAGGAGTGGTGAGCTGCTTCCCACCACTCAGCTCCCAGCTGCCTGGCTGGTTTACCCAGAAATAACAAACAAATTGTTTTCATTTAAACACTGTCTGGCCCATTAGTTCTAGCCTATTATTGGCTGACTCTCACATCTTGATTCAACCCATTTCTAATAATCTTTATGTCACCACAAGCTCGTGGGCTTACCAGGAAAGATTCAGCATGTCTGACCTGATAGCTTCATGGCAGGTGGCTCTCTGCCTCTGCCTCCTTTCTCCCAGCATTCTGTTCTGTCTACTCCGCCTATCTAAGCTGCTGTCCTACCAAAAGGCCAAGGCAGTCTCATTATTTACCAATGAAAGCAACACATAGAAAGAAGATCCTCCTATACAGGGATGAGATCAGAAGAGATTGTGTGGGGGAGGGAGGGGCAGAAGAAAAAGTATAGGGAGAGATGACTGGAATTGGGGATAATATGGAAAAGTAGTGCAATAGAATCTTCCTGGAGTCTATGATGGTGACCCTAGAGAAGACACAGAGTAATGAAAGCTTAGAAACCTAAACTGGCCATCTTCTGAAACTATGCATAGCTTGCAGTGATAGGACTGGGACACCAACCCAGGCATAAAATCTTTGATCTATGACCTGGCCTGCTTACAAGATATGCTTGGGTAATGGTGGTTCAGTGGTGTAGGAGGTCTTTCTGTATTTGTGTTGATTTCATTGGTTGAATAAAGAAGCTTCCTCGGCCTTTTAATAGGGCAGAAAATTAGGTGGGTGGAGTAGACAGAACAGAATTGTGGGAGGAAGAAAGCAGAGGCAGGGAGAGCCGCCATGGAGCCAGATGCCAGTACAGACATGCTGAATCTCTCCCCGTAAATCACAGTGAAGTGGCAATGCAGATTAATATAAATGGGTTAATCAAGATGTGAAAGTTAGCCAATAAGAGGCTAGAACTAATGGGCCAGGCAGTGTTTAAATGAATACAATTTCTGTGTGGTTATTTCAGAGGTTTAGCTACCTGGGTAGGTGGTGGGATGCAGCCCGCAGCTCCTCTTTAAAACAGTTCAGTGTTTCTGGGAGTAGCCAAACAATGATTGGTCTAACATGAGACCCAAAACATAAGAAGGAACCCATGTCTGATAGTACCTGGTTATCCAGGCATGGGAAGCAGAATGACTCAGAGACCTAGGGTAAAACCAAACACATCTAACTAACTAATTAGATAACTAACTAAATAAATAGACAGATAAAATCAATGAAATTATGCCTAAAGGTATTCTGCTACAATCTAAAATTGTCAGGGGAGAAACAGAGGTAGGTATCCACAGATGAACCTTGCATAGGGACTGGGGAAACCCACTGGAAGAGGAGGAGGAAGAATTGTAGGCATCAGAGAAGTAGATGACATCAGGAGGACATGGCTCACAGAATCAACTAAGGAGGAAACATTGGGAATCACAGAGACTGAGGTGACATTCATAAAGTCTATACTTATCTTTGATAAGTCCTTTGTACGTACCTTGTGATTGCTTCAATTGGACATTCTGTGGGACTCCTAACACTGGAATTGGGGGTATTTTTGACTCTCTTTGAACACTTTCCTCCAATTGGTTTGCCTTGTCTGTCCTTGAGGTTTGTGCCTCTTCTTATTGTATCTGGTTATGCTGTGTTTGTTTGATATTCTGGGGAAGCCTGCTTTTCTCTGAAGAGAAATCGAGAAGAAGTGGATTTGGTAGAGGGGGAAGGATGACTGGGCAGAGTGGCAGGAGGGCAGTCTGCTGTTGAGATATATTGTATACGAGAAGCATACATGTAAAAATCTCAATTTAATTTGAAATATGACATGTTTATCTGTTCATATTTTTATCTTTTTCTTTTCCTTTTTGTTGAAGGGTAAAAAATAGCTCTTTAAGAAAAAAAGGTGAAAGGAAATGACAACATAATGTATTCGGCTGCATTAATTGAGAACTCTTAAGTGATACAAGACAATAGAGCTTTTTAAGAGGTGACACTGGCTAAATCTCATTGTCTCAGCATATGAATAACTAGAATGAGAAAACAGAAAAAAAGGGCTAGTGAAATGTCTGCAATAAAAATGATATATGCAGAATATCAGTGTGGAAAACAAACTTTTATAATAAACAAATAACCATGCAATTCAAGCTTTGCTATTCAGACATCAAAAGCCCTTATACCAATGGGAAGTTGTTTAAATGGAATGAAAGTAACTCCAAAAGAGAGAGTGATGTTCAATTGAGAATTTGATATGTTCTTTTGATACCTCTCACAAAAGCAATGTGTTGCAGAACAACACCAAATTCCCATTTCACCTCAGGCCATGCCTGACAAGTACACTCCTGGTAGGAAAACAGGTTTCAATTGATGCCAGAGGAATATGCAGAGAGTATGTCCACTCCATATTTCCAGTTGTTCTTGTTTAATTAGATGCTAGGAACAGCAGCAAACAATAATACAGAGGGCATGGAAAAAGAGTGTGAAGGCAAACCAAATAAAAGAGATGCACTGCTGGATTGCAGATAAAAGACAAGCCACAGAATGTGTGCATTTTAATCAGCTTGATCACAGTTCTGATGAATGTATCAAAGGGATTGCTCTCTGCTCTCTTTTCACAGTGAGTGAAGAGTAACAAGAGTAACATTTCTAATATGCATGCTTTCTGACAGATGAGCCTTATGGAATTATTATTGGGATTCATTAAGGCAGAATTCTAAGGGTCATATTACACTTGACAGCCTAGCAAATGAACTGATTGTGGCAACTGGATGGGACCAGAATCATGAACATAAGAGAAGAATATAAATTTTTATTCATCAGCATATACATAACAATGCACACCACTTTTCTGTAAAAGTGACTGTGACACACACAGACAAACACACACATACACAACACTAGCTTTGCTAGAATTAGAGAAAAGATAGGGATCTCAGGCACATTCTTATCATTTAACCAGGCAATATCCCACACTTGAGAAGTGCAAGGTATATTAAGAAAATATTTTATCCAGTGCATACCTTCTAATGACCTAACTACTGAAATTCTTCGACAAGACATTGTTATGGCCCCTTGTTTCAGACAAATTGATCTTATAATTGAAATATTCCAGATATTCACATCAAAATCTTTTTTTGTTTATTTATTTATTAAAGATTTCTGCCTTCTCCCCACCACTGCCTCCCATTTCCCTCCCCCTCCCCCAATCAAGTCTCCCTCCCTCATCAGCCCGAAGAAATCTTTGTACTGTTGGCCCCCTGTAAGTCTTCCCCCTGCCTCTTTATATAGAAGATTAAATGTTCTCTCCACAGACACCTAACTACCAAACATAATATTACCTTCTATTATCTTCTCTGGAGCCACTATGAAGTTTTCCCAAGGAGATATGAGGTATTTTTTTCATGGCTTATGTGTTAAAAAGATCCATGCTAAGATAATATCTTTCCTCTGCATTAAAATTCCTCTTGGGGAAATTCTGGAAGGCAATATTATAGATGGAACATCGGGGCTGCATCCTACCACCTGGCTAGCTTTACCAGAAATAATTACACAGAAACTGTATTCTTTTAAACACTGCTTGGCCCATTAGCTTCTAGCCTCTTACTGGCTAATTCTCACATCTTGATTAACCCATTTCTAATAATCTGTGTAGCACCACTTACTGGGAAGGATCTTAACCTGTGTCTATCTTGGAGAGGAGACCTATAGTGTCTGCCTCATTGCCTTCTTTCCAGCATTCTGTTCTGTCTACTTCACCTACCTAGTTTTCTGTCATATCAAAGGGCCAAGTCAGTTTCTTTATTAACCAATAAAAGTAACACATAGACAGATGACCTCCTCCATCATTTCCCCTTTTTCTGTTTAAGCAAAAGAGAAAGGCTTTCTCTTTAACATAGTAAAATTACATATAACAAAACAATTATCATGCAAGAATTACAGTTACAATATTTATATCTATTTTATCTTTTATCATAACTAAGGAAAACTATAACTATAACTAAACATTCTTCAACTCCATCAAAGAATCCAGAAGGATAAAATATTACCTAAGTAAACAAAAAATAAGTAACTTCCAAACTCTAGAAATGACAGAAATATCTCGATACCTGTATAGTCACCCAAAGTTCTTCTTTACCATTGGGGCAGACATCTCTGTCCTTCAGGCCCATAGTTTCCAGCAGATATTTCCATGAAGCAGGGGATTTCAAAGGCAGTTCAGTCACTATCTGCTGTGTCCTGCAGAATGTCTCACCGACTCTTTCATGAATCAGGAACCCTGAAAGACCATCTCACCTACACACAAGTTCCGCAGTCCTCTCTCTGCGTGTTTTCTGTGTCTAGTTTATGCATCAATCCAGGCAAGAGCAGTTTCTTGCCCAAATGGCTATCAAACTCCATAAGGAGCCTTTTCAATGCCCATCTTTCTCTTGAAGTAGCTGGTTCTGCAAGGAGCAGATGTGTCTCATTGTCATGAAAAGTCCTACGTTATTAAAACACTAAATGCCATATTCTGAAGTTTTTGAAAGATATGAAGAATTCCTTCCTATCTTACTGAAATATATCTCTATATATCTAGAAAATCTAACTAACATGACTACAAGCTTTACTATTATCGATTATTATCCATTAGCAACCTATATTTCCTAATTATACATTATATTTTTAAATGAACTACACAATCACAATACCTTAATCAAGAGCAGAAATACATATACATATAACAAAATTGACCTTAAATTTATATCAATAGAGTAAAATTTATACTAATGTAAATTATTAATATCTATATCATATCCCCCTTTAAATGTAAAAGAACATTTATAAACAATATTTGGGAATATGGACATAGTTACTTCTCTCCAAACTGCTTCATGTTGAATGGGGGCACTGTTAATCAGATCTTTCATGGTGTAACCTGTGTGCCAGGTTCACCTAAGTCGGCAATTGAATGAAGGAATTTTTTGAGGATATTCACAGCAACCTTTCAGGAGGGGATATATTGGGATAGAAGCAATTCACCTGATCTCATCCTCTGTGAAAACAAAAGAAAACCTTCTCCAAAGCATCATATCCTTAGACCCAAATTCTGAAATCATAATACCTTTATGATATCCATTCTGTTTTAGCTTGGCAGCCCATATAATGAAATGTATCTCTGTATGTAGCTCCTTTACAGTAAAAAACTTTAAAGAAAACACAATAATACACAGAATCCAGGCTCTCTGTGAATTTTTCATTTTTACATGGCTTAATTTTTATTTATTTCTTTATAACTATCTTTACTCTGTCTCTTTAAAGACTTTACCCTTTTTATAGGGCATTAACTTTATTCTCTATATTCTTTTTCTTTTCTCTTCCAAGCATACATACACTCATCCAACATTGTGACCCATTTACAGGTCTTTTATGTCTGAATCTGTCCTATTGTGAATCTATAATTCTTTATTATCAAAGAGCATTTCTTAAAATGTTAAGCACTTCTTAAAAACTTAAGTTGCACCAAATAGAGGCAATACGGTGCTGCCTTTGTCCTGCCCAGTCTAAACTTTAACTGTGCTGTTATTATGGTAATTACGATAGTTCCTGCCTGAGATCAGCACAGTTTAGTATGGTGGACCTGAGTCATTCCTGCCTCAGAGCCATTTGGTGCCCCTGAGCCTCACACAGTTCCAGGCACACAGCAGTCCACGTTGTCATCAAGCAAGCCTTAGCACTTTACTCCAAATGCTCCATTCAAAAGCTCTGTCTTCTGCAGGATCCAGACAGAGATTACAATGGCACCACAGCCCAGAAAGCGGTGTTTTAAAACTGCAGCTTTTTTTCCTGTTGCGGCTGCTGAGTCAGGGAAATTTCTCTACAACACGCCCTAGCAAACAGCAAAAAGCTGTGTTAAACTTTGTTTTTATTTATTTATTTATTTATTTTTATTTAAAATTAAGCTCTCTCAGGTTTTTACGTGGATTTAATTGGGTGCCATTCTGTAGATGGAACAGCTGGGCTGTATCCCACCACCCGGCTAGCTTTACTTGAAATAATTACATGGAAACTGTATTCTTTTAAACACTGCTTTTCCCATTAGCTTCTAGCCTCTTACTGGCTAATTCTCACATCTTGATTAACCCATTTCTAATAATCTGTGTAGCACACAAGGTGGTGGCTTACTCGGAAGGATCTTAACCTGCGTTCATCTTGGAGAGGAGAACTATAGTGTCTGCCTCATTGTCTTCTTCCCAGCATTCTGTTCTGCTTACTTCGCCTACCTAGTTTTCTGTCCTATCAAACTGCTAAGTCAGTTTCCTTATTAACCAATGAAAGTAACACATAGACAGATGATCCTCCTCGATCACAATATGACTAGAATGCAAATAAGATTTGGATTCACCCAATCAATATGTGCCTCCTGAAATTTCCCTTCAATGACTGATAATTCTTTTTCTGCTTTAGCTGTTAATTGCCTGGGAATATTTAAGTCTTTGTCAACATCTAAGGTTTTGTTTAAATGAGTTATTAGGTCAGATGTTATTCCAGCAGCCAGTCATAGACTGGGACTGTCTCCTAACAATCTTTGAAATTCATTAAGAGTCTGCATTCAGTCTCTCCTAAATTTGTGTCTTTTGTGTTCTAATTTTCTGCAAACCATATTATAACCTAGGTAACTGACAGAACTGCCTCTCTGTATTTTTCCCAGAGCAATTTGTTGTCCCCAATTAGGTAAAACTTTCTTTACTTCTTCAATTATTCTTTCTAAATTATCTACATTTAAGTCAGATAGCAAAATGTCATACATGTAATGGTCAACTATAGATTTGGGAAACTGTTTGCATATTATTTCCAATGGCTGAATTACAAAGTATTGGTAGAGGGTGGGCTATTGTGTAATTCCTGTGCGAGGAATTTTATTATTATTATTATTATTATTATTCTTGGTGAGACATGTCCTCCACAGTGACTGGGACTGGCTGGATCTCATTTGACTACAGAACCTGTGAGATGCCCTCCAAGGAGTTTTACAATGATATTGAGTTGTCTTGTCTGTCTTTTGTTAATCTACATTTATTGGTCCAATGTCAACTTTTGCCACACCTTCTACATAATCCTTACGATCAAGACCTTCTATTTTTGGCATTTCCTGAGGAGATATTATTTCTAGAAATTCCTTGTCTACAATCCCTTCTCAGACGTTCTATCCTGCCATAATTAAAAATTTGGCATTTCGATGTCTCCTCATACCTTTGGAAATTGCTTCTCCTAACTAAGACTCGGATTTATAGTCAAATTTAACAATGTTCATTCTTTGGATCCATTTGGGCATTTAGAAATTATTCTTTTTCAGAGGTGATTACAGGATAGGAAGCTAAAGCCCTGGGTAAGGCATCTCTGACTGTGAGATGTACAAGCAATGTTAAATACTGTCCTTGTACATTCTCTCTCTGCTAATAAGCTCTGATAATTTCCTCAATCGTTTCAAATCTTTTTACTGCTATCTTATGTAAAGCATGAATCTTTTGGCATATATATATATATATATATATATATATATATATATATATATTTCTACTGACCTCACTGACACTCCTAGACTCTAGTCCTCTTTCTTTTTTGGGGGGAGTGGGTTTTGAGACAAGGTTTCTCTGTTGCTTTGGGACTCCAGTCCTCTTTCTATGTATGTGATTTCAAGGTCTGAATATTTTTCTTTAAATGTAACATCTCATCCTTGGACATTATTTGGATGGTGTGCAGGTGGCTTTCCTGGAGAGATACTTTATTGGCTAACCTTGGTGTAGGAATTTCTTCTGTTTGTGTGTTGCTTTCATTGGTTAATGAATAAAAAACCTGCTTTGGCCTAGTTGATAGGGCTGAACTTAAGTAGGCCGAAAAGACAGAACTGAATTCTGGGAGAAAAAAAAGCAAAGTCAGAGAGAAAGCTGCCATGGAGCTGCCAGAGTCAGACATGCTAAATCTTTCCCAGTAAGCCACTGCCACATGGCAATATACAGATTAATAAAATGGGTTAAATTAAAATGTGAGAGCCAATAAGAGGCTAGAGCAAATGGGCCAGGCAGTGTTTTAATTAATACAATTTCTGTGTGGTTATTTCCAGGCTAAGCTAGCTAGGCAGCCAGGACTAACAAGTATCTCTCTCACTGTAACATAACCTATCATACCTTTTCAACAGATTTTGATTGGTAAATTCAACACTATGAATTCTTTCAGATAATTTTGCAGTATCCTTTTGCATAAATTTAATTTTGTTTGTCAAATTAATGTTATCCTTTTCAATTGCATTAATCTTTTTAGCTAACTTTTGATTTTTAGTGTTATTAATCCTGTTAGCTAGCTGTTCATTATTAATCTGTAAAAAAAATGTGTCATTTCTAAAAGTGCCTGATTCTTGACTGTCTTTTCAAACCATTTTCTTAAGGATGTAATATTAAAAAGAAAACTAAGTCCCAATATCCAATAAATGGATTTATCAGAAAAAAAAACATATAAGCCTTGCAAAATATCATCCATATTATAAATAAAAAGGTTATTAAATTCCTGGATGGCAATATTGTCTGAAAGTATATAACTTTCAAGTTTATTAATCAAATAGTTACCTTTTATATGATGTTTCAGCAAATTGTTTTATGTGTAATAATCTTTATTTACTTGTAAGTGTCATGGTTGCAGCAGCCTGGCAAAGAGACGTGACTGGCAGCAGGACAAACAGTCCCACACCCCTTTGGTTTTGCATGTTGGTACCTGGTTAAGTACTAACCACCAGTATGGGTGTCCCAGGAACTTGACAAAAAAAGGGTGGGTGAGAATCACTGTGTGAAGTCTTGTCAATTGAGGTTTGAAAGACCTAGGAACTAACTGTTTGAGGAGTTCTCTGTCCACCAGGAAGATTAGGGCAGGCTCAGGGGCAGTTGGGTCCATAGGTATGGGGGCAGAAAGATAACTGTCAGAATGTGAATGGAGAAGAGACCTCAGAAGGGAGAGGTAGGGTGGGTACCCAGACAGTGGAGAAATTTGGGCCGGGAGGTGGTGATTAAGAAGGAAGAGCCTGCCATAAAGGAGCTCAAAAGGGCTTAGACCTGTAGGAGAATGTGGAGTAACTAAGAGGCATGTAAGGGCAATGGAGAGAAGGGAGGGTCAATATAAGCTAAGTTGAAAAGAGAGCTTGATTTGCTGGCCCTCTTCACCTTTCCTGAAGATTGTGGACAGTAGGAGATACAGAGCTTCTAGGAGATGTTGAGAGCTTCTGACACTGTTGTGGGCTTCATGCAGCTGCCTGTTGTGCTTTCCTTGTTTCCCAGGGGGAAGGAGGTAATAAGATGCAGAGGCAATGACACAGACTCTGGGAGATTCCAATTCGAAAGCTCTTTATTATTAAAAGGTCAGGAGTTTTTATGGAGTTAGGGAAATTAAACTGATGCGAAAACATTTTTGGTTGGTCTTTTTGAAACTGGCAGTTGCTGCTGACCTGTTGTGATTATCTAGGTGTGCGTGTCATTAGTTACCATGGTTTTGGTCTGCTGACAAGTTGTTTTGGCCAATTTTGCTTATTCATTGTGAGTTTGCACACGCTTGCTTGTGTTTCTGCTATTGCCCTGCCTCATCTCACCCCTTATTTTATTTTTATTGTGTGACCTAGTGTGCATTATGTTTTTATAACCCCACCTTAGGGACCCCCTAGCATTTTGGGCTTTGTCCCCAGAAGGTCCCAAGAAGTCAAAAGCAAGGGGAGACATTTAGGAGAAGTAGGGCTTTAAAGGGCCTCCTGTATTTGTGTTATCTAAGCATGGACAATCTCCCTAAGATGTTTTGGTCCAGCAATCCCCAACAACATTAATATCTGTAGTGTTGCCTTGTTCACTCATTGTCATCAGGATCTTAACTGTAGGAGATACTTATGCAAAACATTAGAGCCACAACCAACCTTCCCATAAGGCACTGCACAACAATTTTAAAGGGGTCTAGCAGAGATTTTATGTGGTTCCATACTTGGCCAAAGAAGGTGGTAGACAAATACTATGGCTTAACTCCTCTCTAGTGAAGTTGCATATGTTCTGATTAAATGTTTACAACTGAGCAAGAGTAAACCAGGTAAGAACTTGTGCAAATTTTGAGGGGATAAATGAAATTGATGATGGAGGAGCCTAGCTTGTTCCAGCAAAGACAAGGACACTGTCAGAGTCATAATTAAGCAGTCAACTCTGTGGTTGCCTGTTTCTAGCATTCCTCGCAGTCCCATATGTGACCTGATGTGGGATATGTGCCAGGGGTGTCTCCCGGACTATCATAAGTTTTGGATAGTTGGCATGTTTTTGGAGATGGAATTCTTTTGCAACTTTTAATTTTGCAAGAGATAGTATTTTTCATGCTTGTATGGCATAGCAGCTATCTAAAAAAGATTATGGGTTCTTAGTTGGTCATTTCTAATACCTTAAGGACAGCCAACATTTCCTCTAGTTATACTGATCCAGGTTTCCTTTGGATATAGGGTCTTTCCTTATGATTAACTTGTATTAATATTAAGCCAAAATTAGTTTTATTGGCATCTGCAAAGCCTAGAGCAGCCTGTGGGGATGGCATATTTTTTATGTAGAATTTTTAAAGGGGGGGGGGACAAAGATTCTTTAGTTTTGAGGGAAAAGATTATCCAGACTGTCCATACTTCACCTAAAAATTGCTTTAAAACAGACTTTCTCTCTTAAGTGATTTGTTGTTTTTCCTAGTATTGCTTATGACAATGCCTGTGCAGTCTGTGTTCATAACTGTAACTTCTGGGTCAGGGAGTACACCAAGTACCATGAGCAGATGCTGACTGGCCTGAAGGGCAGAAAATAGCTTATTTAACAAACTTTTCCAGGAAGCTGGCTGAGCACATAGATCATGAACAATAGAAACTCCCTGCTGCCACCTTGGCTCTGGAAACAGACCTAAAGTTGTTTCACAATGCTCTCAGATTAGCTCACAAAGACACCAAAATTTCTATTAAGGTTTGTTCTACTGCTATTCAACTAACCTCAACAAAGAGAACAAAAGTGTTGTGGCAATCTTTCTTTTTAAATAAAATCTACTCTGTTTCTGAAATCAAAGAGATCTGCCTAGTGGATGAGAACAAGTTCACCTCAACCATTGCAAATGAAGGCACACCAAGAGTGTGAAGCCATTGTCCAGTTTATCATTCATATCAGGATCTGCTGAGAGTTTCTACAGTCTCATGCCCAACGATAGCCTTTTTGGCATTTAGGGCTTTAGGTCTTTTGACAAGCCCTGGAACCATTCAGATTATCCACATACCAAGCAAGTATGGTCTGGTGAAAGTGGAATTATTATCCTTGTCAAGGTTCATGTTGACCAAGGCATTGATGGAGGTCATAACGTCCTGTTTTTCAATATTATGGGCAGCCAAGAACCACTTATGAATATTTTCATTTCTAACAGGTACAATGGCATTATGGGTGATGGTGTTGAGCTCCTCCTAGGTTAGCTGTTTAATAAGGATATGCTTGGTAGGGTCAGGTGGGGTATACTTTTTAACAACGTTGGTGCTGAAGTCATAAATTCAAGAAATTGTTCCACATCCTGTTGGTCAAGATTATGGAAATAGCCTAAGCTGTACTGGGGCATACAAAGCTTAAAGGCCTTGAAGGCTAGGTCAGACTTGTTGGAAATAGGCATGTAGGCCAACCATGGATTGTGATACACAATCGGTGTATTGTTTATGGCCAGTACGCATGTTGAGGGTAATATTATTAAGTCCAAATCACAAATTTGTGCGGGATTGGGTCTTTACTTCATCATCATAAACAGAGTGATATTGGAGGGAAACTGAGTGGTCAAGGACTGCCTTCAACTCAGAGTACCAGTCATAATGGGTTTGAAGCTGCAAGGCCCATTGTCTGAGTACTTGTTAAAATAATGAGAATCGGGGTAGGACTGGTCATCCTCACACACCCATACATGTCTTCCAGCCTTCTCCCAGCCCTGATGTCACTGGAAGGGCACATCGTTGACAAAGACCACATCACTGGAGCTTCCAGACTCCACAGTGATGGATCCACCCACAAGTGCTCAAGCATATAAAAATTGGACCCAGCACTGACACTCTTCATTCAGTGACAAATGCAGGTGCTTGACCTTGCTCTAGAAGTTGAAAGTGAGGATATATTCACCCCATCTTGTCTCACTGTGATACAGCAGGAAGACACCATGGGAGCCAATGCTTCTTTCCAGCATTAACTGAGCAACCTTGAGTTGAGAGAGCATTCCATCGAACCAAGGATATTCTGAGAAGAATTGATCTTCCTCAGCATCCTCTGACTCCCTCTGGAACACAAGTGACACTATGGCTGCTTCTGGAGTATGCAGAGGAGGGGGATGAAAGGGGATGAACTATCCCTGCTGAAGGCCCCTCCTCAACAGAAATCCAAGGTGGCAATTCTGATGGAAGCAGTTCCATTGAGTCAAAGTGGGAGGCAGCAATGGAGGCAGAACTATGGGAGAAGGATATTGATTGCTGATTGGAAAGGTTCCCATAAGCCCCTTGTGATAGGTGGTCATTACTATCACTGGTTCCCAGTAGGAGATCCTAACTGAGAGGACTCTATGAATGATTCAGGGGGCAACTACAGGCTGTGTGTATTATGCTTTGTGATGAAGGAAGTCCCAGGAGTCAGGGGAAGGGTCTGGTACCTCCTCTTTTCTTGCCCAGCTGTCAGTATAAATGTTAGGCCTGTTGACCCTCAACTGTCTGCATTACTCTAGTCAAGGTAATTAATTTGGCCTCTTGTAAAGAGGTTCTGATGGTCAGGCTAGTTGCTTCAACTGTTGTATTGGAAACAACCATGACGTACACTGCCTGGCAGTTTCCTGATCTGTTTATACGGGAAGTTCTATCAACAAACAGGGTAAGTTGGGGCTTTATAAGTGGGTGGTCTAGGACACCAGGCTGGAGTAAGCATAAAGCCTCCACAGCCTCTGGGCAAGAGTGAGAGGAGGTACCAGAGAAGAGGACAGTAAGGAAGATTGCAAAGTTTAAGGACAGACTGGAGGCCAAGGTAATTTGGGAGTTTTCTAGAAACAGTAAGTGAAGACTTGGATTTGTGAGGGCTCAAGGAGGAAAAGAGAAGAATGACTCAGGTTTGAGAGGCAGTGGGTGGAATACACCATGCTTGGCATGAACAAGTAGATCTTGAGAGCCTCTAGGGTGAGTTCAGCCTGCTGCTTCCAGAGCTCTCAAGCAGGGTTGCCATCCACAGCTTTTTGGACAAAAAGGTGACTGCTTGATTCTAAGGTCCAAACTGTTGAGCTAGAATTCCAGTGCCCACTCCTGACCTTTCTTCTATATAAAGGTGATAAGGTCTCATGGGATCTGGAAAAGCAAGGGCAGGGGTTATTAGGTTGAGAGATACTGAGCCACGCCTTGGCCAAAGAAATGAGGTCTATCCTGAAAACCCTGAGAGAGAACAACAGTCCATGTGTGCTGTCTGGAGAACTGGGTATCAGGGTCCTTCCAGGTGAAGGCAAAGAGGAAGTATGAGTCATGGTGTAAAGGGACAGAAAAAAAAGGCATCTTTCAGGTCCAGAACAGTAAAGCAGGAGGGACACTAAATAGAAGATATTATGGGCTGTTAACCACTGAATGAATGGAATAACTGCCCATTTGTGAGGCAGAGGTCTTGAACCAAATGATAAGTACCAGAAGGCTTATGCACAGGAAGGATGCTAATGTTAATAGGAATAAAAGTTCCTGAGAGAGAAGGTGGGCAATAATAGGCTTAAGACCTAGGCAGAAGGTTTCAGAAATAAGAAACTGGAGTCTAGAAGGGAAGAAAGAAGAGTCTTTAAGGCAAACTAGGATTGGCTGGTGGTGAGTGGCAACCAAAGGGGTGGAGATATCCCATACTTGGGGATCTACTGGACAAGGGAGAGTAGGAACAAGACAGTCTGGGGTGGGAACTTTTGAGGTTATTAAAATGAGAGGAAAGTGGGAACCAGGAGAGGTTGTTATGATCATGGGGAGTGTGGCCCCAAAGCAGCTGAGAATATCATGACCAAGTAGAGGTGCAGGGCAAGCATTGTATGACTAGGAAAGAATGAGAAAAGAATTGCCCTGTAAAATTGCAGGAAAAAGACAGGGTCTTAAGTGGGAAGAAATGGGTCCCAACCAACACCATGACAAAAATTGGTGTGGGGATTATAGGACCCAAGTGAGATGTCAAAAAAAAAAAGTAAGGAACTGACCCACTACTTGCAACATTACCCTAGGTTCAGAGAGGGCAATAGGAGTCACCAAATCTGGACCACATCAATCCTCTGCCAGGCTGAATAGTTTGAAGGCTGGCACAGTTTCACTTACTTGCTAGTGCTGGTGATGCTGGACCTCCATGACACAGAGGATGAGCCTGCAGAGGGGCATTGTAATTTCCAGTGTTCAAGGTATTATCTGCACACAGGGTATGCCTCATAGGCATCTGAGGCTCAGGGCAATATGGTGACAAATGACCATATGACCACATTTGTAGCAGTCTCTTGGCAGAGTTGACTTATGCTGAACTCATGCAGGATGGAGTCTTGTGGTTGACTCTGTGGGGAACCCAGTGGCCTTAGGGTAACTGCTGGGGCCTGGAGCATAAGTGCTTGTTAAAGCCTTGTCTATCAGAAAGACTCAGCTGCCTCTTCTTGGGCATTAAAATCTTTAAAGGCTATTTCCACCAGTTCTTTTATGGGAATTTGGGGGCTTTCCTCTACTTTTTAAATTTTCATTCTAATATCTGATGCTGATTGAGAAACGAAATGGGCAGTCAGGACCTTGGCTCCAACTTGGGAGGCTGAGTCCAGTCAAGTATATTGAACCATGATCTCTTATAATCTGTTTAGGAAAATGGTTAGGTTTTCATCAACTAGCTGTATAATCTCTCTAGGGGCTTATAAAAATTAACAACTCTTTCCAAGACAACCTCCATATGCTGAAGGCAGCAGGGCACTATGATGTCCCATCTCTGCCAGCCATTTTAGCCTGGTTGATAATCCCAGTATGGTTTCATGGATGGCATGGGAATGATCCCCAAGTGGATTATATTGTCCACTAGGTGAGTCTAGTGTGCATACTGTCAAGCTATTGCCTGAACTCAACTTCACTCTATGGGAGTGAGAGTGGAGGCCTTGATGACATACAGATCATGCTGGGTCAAATCATAGGCAAAACTCTTTGATATAAACAGAAAGATTAGCAGAGAAGGAATATGACCCACTTTTCTGTTTATGAGAGGTCCTAAAGAGAGAAGAAAATATGGACTCTAACAATCCCCTCAGCTCCCAATACCTCTTAGAAAGGGCAGAGAAGGGCAGGGGTTTGGTAAAACCTGCTATGAGAAGATACCAGGGAGAACTTAGGAGGTGTTTGGCTAGTGTGTAGAGGGGAATCAAGACATGGGTTGTGGCACAGAAGGGTAATAGAAGTAGTAGGAGGAAGGGGAGAGGAGAAAGGTGGGAAAGGAGAAGGAAGTTGGCCTTCAAACTTTTCTTTGGTTGGCCAGGAAGGATGGGGTAGATAGGGGGAGGAATGTGAAGAATATGGCCCCATAGGAGGGGGTTGGGTAGTCAGGATTCAGCAGGGAAGGTGCCACTAACTCAGGCAGCATGGCCATGGAAGAACTTTCAGGATCTCAATTACAGGATAAGATGGGACTCTGGAGGCACAGTGACCCTGCCAACCAAAACTGGTGCTGTAAGAAGCTGGCTACTGAGAGAGGGGTGTAGCACAGTGCCCAGAAACCATGGACATACAAGAGTTCTAACCACTGATCCCTAGGCCTGCAAAAACTTTCAATATCATGGAGGATGGAAAATTCAAGAGTTCCCTCCAGTGGCCATCATATCTCATTGTCAATGGCATATTGATGCCAATATTTAGTGCACAGAGAAATTAGCCATTTAGGACATATGGTATCAGACAGTCCCAACTTAAAAACATTTTGTAAAAGGCAGCCCAAGGTCTTTTGGTGATCTGGCTTTAAGTTTTGCAATTCTATGCTGGGATCCGAAACTTAGTGTGATGTATCTACTGTGGTAGACTTTCAGTCAAAAAAAAAATATATCTTCTGAAAATGGGATCCCACGAGACAAGGCAAATCCTTGTTGCAGGAACAGGTCGGGAGCCTGGACAAGCTGCATCTTTTGCAGGACAGTCCAAAATTGGCAGGAGGCCACAAATCTCTAAGGCAATGACTTGAAAGGACAACTTACCAAGTTGAAGTCAATCTTAGCTTGGTGAAGAGCAGGTGCGAGGGAGAAGGGTGTTTTCCCAAAATGTGGCCCTTGGGTCAGCAGAAGTAAAAGCACCCAACGGTGGACAACCAGCTGAAAACTTTCTGCACACCGATAAGCCTCTCTGCTGATGCAATAATTAAATAAAAAAAAAAGCCAAACTAGAAAGAAAAACAGGTTTAATGGATACAAACACTCCTGGATGCCTTTCCAGCCCCCTCCTCCCCAAGAGAGGAGACAGGAAAGGAAGATCAAAAAACTAGGTTTGTTCTCTGGAGGACAGTTTAAATACCATGTGGGAGTGGTCCTGAACATCTCTATTTGGTGGGCTTTCTTAGGGGTGCAGTCTGGACTGAGGCAGCTCCAGGGGAGCGGGATTGGGGTGGAGCGTCCATCTGAACATTCCAGACTTTTCGGATATATGGATGCCAGAAGCTGGAGTGAAGTCTTTACCCAAGGTACCACAATGAGTGCACTTTCAGAGAGGATTGACAGAGGAAGGAATTTGCGTCCTCCATGTGGTTAACACAGCCCCATAGACTCAGGCTTTTGGAGTGAATAAATGGTAGGAATTTCAACTTGTGTCAACATTCCTACCTGATTTTGCTTTCTAATCAATGGAAGTGTAGAATCATGGCTTTGTTTCCACCACCAGGAACCCTACCAGTCTTTCCTCACCTGGATGGACATTTTTTCCTTTTAAATTGTAAATGATTACAATAAATTCTTCCATTATGCTATCTTCCCCAAATATTTTGTCACAGAAACCAGAAATATAACTAATTATATTTAGGCTTTCAGTGTGATAAACATGAATTGTCCTTAAATCTTTGGACTGAGGGTTTTAGAACTGTGCTCATTAGAATTTTTACATTGTAATTTTTTCTGTAAGATAATTTCCGGATTTTCTAATGAATTTTTTTTTCCTATAATGAATTCTCTAAGTCTGACTCCTCTTCAGTTTTTGAAGTTGATTGAAGAAGATGAAGTTAATTTTGGAAATGACAGTAAAATTCACTAGGAACGCCGTCTGGCCCTGCATTTTACTTTGTTGGGAGAGTTTGGTTCATTAATCCCATCTTCTTTATTATTATTTTCAGATGCTTACCTTTTCATAATTTAATCATGTTTGCATGTGTTTAGGAAATGATGTATTTTTAACTATTCAATTGGTTTCAAAAGAAGAAAGATTTCACAGTCATCATACAATTACTTATAGAGAAGCAAGAAAAGCAATGAATGTCTCTAAAGGAAGACTACAAATATGTTTATATAAAACAGACTTGTCAATCCATGCTTTTTTCCTCAAAGAATCTTTCCAAATTTACCAAATAAACTTGCTTTTAAGAAATACTGTACACAGCCTGGTCTACAAGAGCTAGTGCCAGGACAGGAACAAAAAAAAAAAAAGGAGAAATCCTGTCTCAAAAAATCAAAAAAAGAGAAATACTGTACAGCATATGTCAAGAAGCTCCATGAACCATTAAGAGAAAACCCCCATAAAGAAGGAAAATCGTAAGAAATCCAGATCAGCATGAAAAAATAGAGAACTCTTAAAACAACATCTCTAGAGTTCATATGCAATAATATTTTATTATTACTTAAGTGTAACACTAACATAACAGGGTTAGTAAGGAAATTAATATTTTTTCTACTGTTATGGACACTAAAGAATCATATATCACTTTAAGAAGACAAGAAAAATTTCAAGATAAATACCATGCATTCAGTATTATTTACATATATATATACATATATATATATAAAACAAAATAATGTATATACATATAAATCTTAGTAAAGATATAGAACTAGGACATGCAACTATGTGGACATTGTTTCCCTAATGACTTCCACAGTCAACATATCTCAATCAAATTATTGCAGGTCCATGTTGTTTGAATTAACAAATGTGGTAGGTGGCCATGTGTGTGTTTCCTAGCCACCCAGACTTGAAATAAATATTCAGAAACTATATTATCTGCAATATTGTGGTACCTTGGGTGAAGACTTCACTCCAGCTCCTGGCATCCAATACTATTTGGCCAACAGCTTAAGCATATTTCTGGCTAACTCTTATATCCTAAACTAACCCATCTCCTTTAATCTGTGTATCGTCACGTGGCTGTGGCTTATCAGGTAAAATTCCATACAGCATCTGTCTCCAGTGGGACTACATGGCATCTCCTGACTACATCTACTCTCTCTTTATATTTTCCAGCCTGGCCATATTCTGTTAAGCCATTGGCTGAAAGCTGCTTCTTTATTCATTAACCAATAAAAGCAATGCATATACAGAAGGATCTCCCACACCAAACAAATGATTTGTATACATCTTATATTTTATTTTAATATACTTATGAAAATGTTAAGGATCAGCATTCAAAACATTGATTGACGACAATAACAATGGGTTAACCACAATATCTGATGTATAATAAAGTCATCAAAAGTGTGATTTTCCCACATAAATATGCAAATTAGTTCAGAAATGAAAAAAAACAGAAATAGATCAAACCATAGTAACTAAATTTACATTAAAATTAAAAAAACACACCAGCATGCAACGTGTAGCATTGTTTTAATCATGTTTCCTCCAAATTTGTCCTAGTTCTTTCCCAATTCCATACATACCCAACTTCATATTCTTTCTCTTCAAACTCATCCTCCATCCAAAAAAAAACAGTAATGAAACAACATAAGAAAAAACAAAAATTAGCTCAGAAAAATTTAAGAAAAAAATCAAAATAACAATAAAATAAGTAAGTACATAAATAAATAAATAAATAAATAAATAAATGCGATAAGTAGGTAGATAGATAGATAGATGATAGATAGATAGATAGATAGATAGATAGATAGATAGATAGATAGATACATGAACGATAAATGATAAAAAAAACTACCAAAACAAAGCAGAAATCCAACAAGAAAATCAATGAAGTTTGTTTTGTTTTAGACAAAGAACCCTGGGTGTGGTTTCTGCAATTGACATACCAGTGATTATCATTTGAAGAAAACTATTATTCCGTTTCACAGTAGGTAGCAATGGTAAATATGTTCTTGGTTAAGAGGTGTATCTTTTGTCTGTATTTCTTTCTCAATGGTGATTTTCTTTCTGGTTTGAACACTGTTGGTCTTCTACACACTGTTACAGCCTCTGTTGAGTTTATATGTATATTACCCCAATTGTATCTGAAAAATTGTGTTTCCTTGGAGTTACCTTTTCTGCCTCTTACGAGTTTTCTGCCCCCTATTCAGCAAAGATCCTTGAGACTTGAAGTTAATAGGAGTTTGATGAAGACATTTCATTTATATCTGGGTGCCCCAAATCTCTCACTGTCATTGCCCCATTTTATGTATGTTTTGTTAATTACCATCTGTAAGAAAAAGTGTCTCTGGCTATAGTTGAATGCTGTTCTGCTCTACGGGTAGAGCAATATGCCATTAGTGTTCATTTTATTGTTATTTTCTTTAGCAGAACAAGCATAATAAGCTTTTCCCTAGGTCCATGACCTATCTGATCTCAGAATCTTGGACAGTTTTGCTGTATTAGGTATCCGTTATATCTCATTGAATGGCCTTACATCCAATTTAAAAACTGGTTAATTTGTCCCCAAACATCTGTACTGCTAATGGGTGAGAAACACTTTTAAATGTTTAATATCCTTAACCATCAGGGATATGCACAATAAAACTACTTCGAGATTTCATCTTGCCCCAGTCAGAATGCCCAAGATCAGTAAAACAAATAGAAGCCTGGAATAGATCTTCTTCAAGATTTAACTTGATCTCTCTTGGGCATATAATGGAAGCTCTCTCTATCTTACTACAGAGATATTTGCTCATCAATGCTCATTTCTATTCTCTTCATAATTCCAAAATTTTTTACTGTTTTAGATATCTGTCAACTGGTGAATGGGCACTAAATATGTGTTATACAAGGGAATATTATTTAACTGTTAAGAAAAATTAAATTCTTCAGATGTGTTACTACCCAAGCATTGTAGAACTAACATTCAGTAACTGATTGAAGAATAGAAGCAGATACAGTGACCCACAGCCAAGCACTGGGCTGAGCTCCTAGAATTTAGCTGAGGAGAGGGAGAAGTGATCATATCAGTGGGAGGAAGGGGGAATCAAGATCATGATGGGAAAAAGTAGAAAGACAGCTGTATCAGGAGCTCAGGGGACTCTGGACTGACAGTTGGTGACCCTATGTGGAATCAAACTAGTCACTCTGAATGTGGGTGACAGTTGTCTGCCTTGGTTAGTTTGTGGAACCTGAGCAGTGGGACCAGGACTTATCCCAGGTTCATGAACTGGCTTTGTGGAACTCTTTCCCTATGCTGGAAAACCTTACTCAGTCTTGATACTGGGGTCAGGAGTTTAGTCCTCCTTCAACTTGGTATGCCAGACTTTGTCTTCAACTCAAGGGAGGCCTTGCACCTTCTAAGCAGAAGATGGGAGGTGGAATAGTGTACACTAAGGGGCAGGAGGAGAGGGAGGGGGACATGCGGTTAGTAGGTAAATTTAAAAAAAAATAAAGAAAAATTCTTAAAGAAGTTAAATACTATGCTACAATACAGTTAAATATCTTTATAAAATTAAATTAATAAGTAACTATTACCATTTATCTCAGAATGATCGTTCTTTGACATGAGATAGTAATTTGTCATTATTAATATACAAACCAAACTAAGTTCATTTTTTAGACTTTTATTTTTAGAACATTTTGTTGATTATCTCTTGTAGAAAGAAAATTTTTGAAGTTATTAATGTGAATTCGATAATTGTGTGAAACAGTAACAAGGTGGCATCATCGAGTGGTCGGTGTATACAACACTTCATGGAAATCAAAAAAGAACAGCAAGTGCCTTATCAAAAACAAATTTAAATATACACATTAAAAGTCATAAATGTCTTACCTGAAAATATAAAAATTTCTACATGTTTTTATTTATATACTTATGGATTGTATTTAGATATTTTTACTTTTTTTTTCTTTTGTTTTTTTGAGACAGGGTTTCTCTGAAGCTTTGGAGCCTGTCCTAAAACTACCTCTTGTAGACCAGGATGACCTCAAACTCACAGAGATCCTCCTGCTTCTTTCTCCTGAGTGCTGGAATTAAAGGTGTGCACCACCAATGCCCGGAATTTTTACTTTTGTAAACATATTAAACATTAGAAATTAAAAGACGTTTTCAATTTCATGAGAAGCTATAATTGTCCCCTCTATGACTAAGATAAAGGAATTTGGCAAATATGAAAAACTTATTATTTATATTGGTTTATTGACATCTGGGTTCATAAGGGTATGGCAAAATTTTTAAAAATGAAAAATCAAATGATATTTTCAGTTAACAGTTATGGAGCTAGAAACAATAATCCAGAGTGAGGTAACTTGGACTCTAAAAGAACCTATATGTTCTTATTTAGCTGTGGTTTTAGCTCTAAAGCTATAATAGTGTTTCAACCACGAAGAGATTAGGTTAGGTATGTAGTATGGGATGAGGACACAGAGGAAGGGATCTTTAAAAATTTGTGAAATAAAATAGAATGTTTGAAAGCAATATAAAGAAAACTAGAATAGGAGGATTAGTGGAGGGGGATAGCGGAACAGGATAATGAGGAAACATAGGGAAAGACAGCTACCCCTAAAGACATTTTGAAAAGCGAAGGAAAAACCTAGTGTTATGTGAGTTTCCACATGTGTCAGCCAAGGAATTTAAATGCAATCACCATATAACACAGGAGATAGACCCACACTACACATCTCTTACCACTAAGTAAGACATTCAGGATCAAGAATAGGTTATATATCATCAAGTCTTTGGCCTTGGAACCATCAAACATCATAAACTATTGTCAAGTTTTTGGTTTCTATCCATAATCTTTTTTTTTTTTTTTGGTTTTTCAAGACAGGGTTTCTCTGTGGTTTTGCAGCCTGTCCTGGAACTAGCTCTTGTAGACCAGGCTGGTCTCGAACTCACAGAGATCCGCCTGCCTCTGCCTCCCAAGTGCTGGGATTAAAGGCGTGCGCCACCACCGCCCGGCTCTATCCATAATCTTATTGCAAGTCATTACTAATGAAAATAACAACTTAATAATGTCATTGTTAATGAAAAAATCAAGCTGGTGTCCAACAAAATTTCACCTCCATTGATTAGCTAGCATTCATGGTACTGGGTGGTAATTAACATACTACCATAGAAAAAAAAGTAATCATCAATTTCTACCAACCACACACAAACTCTGACATATATAACAGGACAGTGGTTTTGGTAAAATAGTACTAAAGCAACTGGAAGTCCATGTGAAAAAGACATTTTGACTTATACCATACATATTGTATGAGAATTAAAATGTATCAATTATTTATCTTACTATAAGACCTTGAAGTCAAAAAAACTCTAAAACAAGACCATAACATAGTTGATTAGAAAACTGCAGCTTATATTTAAGTTCTAAGCTCAAATCAATATATAGTATGAACAAATAATTTAAATAAAAACAATGAATTTAAAATAGAAAATTAGTTGAATTTCTATGGAAGCCTACAGAAGTGGGTCCACTCCACCTTGCCTAAAGGTGGAGAGTTCAGTTCTAGTCCTGCTCCTTTGAGGTTATTGACAGGAGATTTGACTTAAAGTGTGGCCATTAACCAGAAGTACTGATCTAGTAAGTGTTTACTTGGTGTTTGGAGTCTTAAGATGGTAATCAATGGGGTGAGAGGTCATTTTGTCTGAGTGTTGTTTTTATTGGTTAATGAATAAAGAACTGCTTCCGAGCCTATGGTAGGGAAGAACAGAACTAGGCAGGGAAAGATAGGCTGTATGCTGGGAGAAAGAAGGGCAGCATCAGAGAGAAGCCATGGAGCCGCCTCCAGTGACAGATATGCTAAATCTTTGCTGGTAGTCAACAATCTTGTGATGATGCACAGATTAATGGTGATCAGTTAAATTAATATGTAAGAGTTAGCCGATAAGAAGCTAAAGTTAACGGGTCAAGCAGTGATTTAAATAATACAGTTTCTGTGTCATTATTTCAGAGATAAGCAGCCTGGAACCAACAGGTGGCCTCCTCCTACAAATCACTTTGTTCCTTGTATCATGATTTAAAAAGGAGTCTTTTGCTTTCTGCCCCCATTTTGGAAGAAATAACCCTTTTGGGGGTATTTAAAGATCATAGGAAATAAACATTCAGTACTCACTGGATTGCCATCCAGATACTTTTCTATATCTCTGTAATTTTTTTGTATCTCTGTTTATTCTGTCTAAAATATCTAATCTTCAAGAACCTTCCCTGGAAGGTACAAACCTGTGAAGGCTGAACACTGACAGAAGTTGTCCCAATGTGTGACCCCAACAAATTTCTTCAACATTTAATACAACACCACATAAAATGCTCTAAATTAAGATAAACAGAAACATAGTGAAGAAACTGAATATTATAATGTACAATTATATATCCAAATACAGCAATACAAGAAGATAACCAATGAACAACTGCAAGAGAAAAACAGTATGTGCATGCTCAAACAAATACATGTTTGTAAATAGCACAAGAAAATATGCTCAAACTATTATTTCTTTGGTTAATAAAATTAAAACCAAATGAGTGATACCCATATATTTGTTATGACCACAATATTTATGAGTTAGTTTAGTCATGCTTATTTATGGACAAAAGGTGTGTAACTGAAATTCTTATACATTCTTGATAGAAATTTTAAATGCAATAATTGGAAAAAATTTTAGTAATTTATTATAAAACATTTAAATATTCCTCATGCATCAACCAATAATTCTTCTTTTGAGTACTTATCAATGAGAAATGAAAGAAATCATCTTATTAAAATATTATAAATTTATAGTAGTAGTAGCTTTTTAGTAATTTCAGATAGCATGTGTGGTGTCTTCCATCCAGGAATAACTAATGTCCATCAGTGACAGATGGATGAACAAATTCTAGACTAAAGCACAGCTATGTTCTCACAGAAAACTGTTGATATGGAATGGATGGATATGAAAATAATTATGCTAAAAAATGAATCCAGACCAAAATAATGTATTATATAGCATTAATTTTTGTATAATTCATGAATATGCAAATAAACATAGCTTGTATTAGATAGGAGGCAGAAGAAAGAGGGAGACTGCAATGGAACTCCATAGCTGGTTTCATAGACGTGCAACCACTTTGGTTTCATAGCCTGATCAGCCGAGGAAAGGAATGGTGACAGTGGAACAGGGACTAGAAATAAACCACTGCATCTCTGTGGGGAATGAACTGCACTATCTCTAACCTAACAAGGACAGATTCTCAGCTGATCTTTTCCAGAAATAGGTTGATATCGCTCTTGGTTATTGTCCCAATATATGACTATCATCATTTTCCGCCAACTGCAGAAGTCTGGGGACGAATTGTGCAACTGTGTACTTTTGACTATTACAGCAGCCTGGGTTAAAATGAAGGGAGAGTGTAATCTATGAGGCACAAAATTGTCAGGATATGTATGACTAATTTCATCACTTGTACATTTACTGAACCATAGCATATTTATTAATGCATAAGTACCTAGTTCCATATTAAATTAGGATACATTAATATTCATCTAAGACTCCTTCGGATGTTCATGCATAGAGATGGAGATGCGAATCTTCAAGAAGAGCAGAATGAATTCCCATTTTAGGCAGGAATTCCATGGTTTCACTTTGCCTTCCTGAAAAGTTCAGTATGTCCTATGAATAGGTATGTAATTTTTATATATTCACTTTCTAGGTTGCTGCAAGATTTTCTTGAGTGAGTTCCTTTGTACAACATGGATAACAGAGAAGATATAATTGCAAACATTTTAAATGAAAGTTAATAGAATTTATGTTAGTAAGAACATCTTATAAAATTATCAAATACACAACCAAGAAACAATAATTCTTCATATTATACATTAGTATAAAATGGTGAGTTGAAAAGATTAGTTTGTTCTTATATCCAAACACACAAAAGGTCATATTGATAATTATTTTAATACCTTCAGGATTACTTTATTGGCTAAAAACTCATTTTATCAAAATGGGAGAACTAGGAAACCGAGTAAATAATTGTCATTGTTTCTTTGAGAAGAATAACTTAAGGTCACTAAATTTATAATCACATATAACACTAAATCCTTGCAGTTTATCCCACTGACCTATTTAACAAGATGATGTTGGCTTAGTATTCTAACCAAAAGGAAATGGAGAAACAGAAAAAGGAAAATCAAACAACTTATATAATAAATAGAGGTTCATTTTCTCAAGAAAAAGAATATATTTTCAAAAGGGCATTTATAACCTTCTCAGTCTGTGCAATCTAACTTTTATGTGTGTTTGCATGGCTGACTTTTTATTTTTTTATTGGATGACCAGTTGATGTGTTTTTCCCTGGGGAAGACTTTTTCTTCCACTCTCCCCATTTATCAATTGCCTCTAGAGACCTCATGTGATTCCCCCTATCTACTGTGGCACATCTGTTGTAGTTTTGTGCCCAGACTGAGACCACCAGAAACCAGAGAAGACCAGACTGTAATAGCAAGCTTTTATTGCTAATTAGCTTAATTCAAGCTAGCAGGAGCTTGTCCCCACACACTTGCCTGCAGCGAGGCAGGGAGAAGCTCCCTCCCTCCCTCCCCACCTCTTTCTCTTTCTCCCTGCACACACATAATGAATACAAAGGTACTTTTCATGAACAATAAGGAAATATTTTCAAAAAGTCATTTATAACACCCTGTTCTAATTTAAACACACACACACACACACACACACACACACCCACACACACAGTCTAGTAATTTTTGAAGCAGATTTCTAAAAGACTCTTATTTTTTTGATCAAACAGAAAGTAGTGGTGTAGAATTTTCTCAAGTCCAACCTCGACTGCTATGAAGTCTTTAAGGATGGTTATTGCAGTTTCTTTGCTTAGGGCTCATCACTTCACTATTTCTCTAGATCTTAAAATATATCAAAGTGATAATCAGTGAAGCTCCTCCAAATGTCAGATTTGGTTGAACTTCTAGTTAACATGAGAAAATGAACAGGGTTACATGATGTTATCACCAGGATATGAATTTAAATACTGCTTCTGACTGCATACAAGATCAGACGGATATGAGTGAGGCTAAAGTCATCTAATCTGAACACCTTTTATGTTTATAAATTCACATGTAAAGAAGTTACATGGGTATAATATTTTATAAATCCAATAATTCCTGTGCATGCATATTTTATGTGTACCCTAACACTTGAAACTAAAAGCTCACTATACTTTTCATATAAATTGAAACTATTAAATTGATTTCATGTCCACAACACTGCCCTCCAAATGATCAAGCAGCAGTACTGATTATTATTCTGCTGGGAGATGATCTAAGTCTATGATAGCTTCTATTTCTCAATTAAACCAGATGATAACTTTGATAAGTCTACGGAACATGTTATTTCTGCCAGATATTCCTTTTTAATAATCAGATTAATGATATTGGAAAATTACATAAACAGACATGTTCCAAAATTAGGCACATTTACTTAGATAATAAAATTGCTTGATTTCACATTTTCTTTCCTTTAGATATTCTGAAATTAGGATGACAAAAATACATTGAAGGAGATCATCAAGAGATTTCTCAAGAAATATTTCCCATATAAAATAATTAAATACACAATGATCACTGCATTACACAAAAGAAGCTGTGACAGATTCAAAACAGATTAATAGAAAAAGCACATATTTCTGAGTTCTAATCTCAAAACATGAAAACATTATCATACAGTTTTATAGTACTTTAAAATTATTCTTTAAGATGACAAAATTTATGAACCCAAGTGGAAAGTATTATTGGAAAATATTGGAGGGATTAGAACAGTAATCTTAAAGGCAAAATGATACATATAGTAACTACATTGTACTACTGAAGCATAATCTTTGCTGAAAACAAAATGCAAAATCCAACCACATTAATGAATGAAGAAGTTTCAAGACAAAGTGAATGCAGTGATAAAATCCTACATACAATTCAGACATATACAGTTCTACTAGACAGATTCCTTAAACAGTAAATTAGAGAATAATTTTTCAAAACTTATTTATTTTTAAATTAATAATTAATAGGAAGTAACCTATATTTTGGTCAAAAGTAAAAATGAACAAACAAAATCAGTAAAGAAAAAGCACCACAAACTAGTGATTTATTATTTCTGTTAAAGAGAAAGCAAAACAAGTCCATTAGAGATCTGAGCTCAGTGCAATAAAATCCCCAGGGCTGCAGTTGGTTAATGTAGCTTGAGTTTTCACATGTGAAACTTCCAGTGCCTTAGTGAGCATATTAAAGGCTTTAGAGTTTCTGAACATCAGAACATCTGTCCATGCTAGTTTGTTCCCATATCTAAAAAGGATATCATACTTGTAGATTGTCTTTGTTAACATATGTTGAAAGGTTAGCACTTCTCTTCTTCTAAGCAACGTATTTTTGAAGTCCATGGCTTCTTTGTGTGGAAAACACTTTTCACATATTACTTAATAAAATTATCTGTGTGGGGAAAGGTGATAAAAATTGTGGTATCATATTTATAGAATTTTCTTAATGGTAGAAGTGTTCACAAAAAAGGAAATGACCATGTTGTCATTTTAAAAATTATCACTACCATTAATTCACTCATTGAAGATTTGAGATAGGGAACATGTGCAAAAATCTCTCTAATAGTGGCAAGCACATGCTTTTATTTATATATTTTTTGAAGTTTAATTTGAAGACATAAGAAGCTCAACAGCGGTGTTTGGAGTTGTACCCCTCGTTGATGGCCTGTTCTAAACACACTGCTATTACATTCTAATTGAAGAAATCCCACAACCTAGATTTTTGAAAGGTTTAATATCTTCCTGCAGTAGGTCTTGTTTTCTATATATTCTTTAATAATTGTGTGCCTTTATATAAAAAATATAATTGACCCTTCTCCCCCTCCCCCCACTCCTCTCCCCCGGGAGGAGGTGGAAACTTGTTTTTTGTTTATGTTTTTTTTTCTTCTTTTCGCAATAAAAAAAAACTGAAAAAAATATATATAATTGAGAAGGTTCTTCTTCCTTATAGCATGCATGCCTTGACCTTGTTATAGCCATGAGGGCACAGATTTCTGAGCTGTCACGAAGCAGTTTCATAGCAATAGACAAAGTACTTTCATTAACACAGACTGTTTTCTCTTGTGAGTCTTATGCAATTATTTTGCTGTCCTTATTGTAGTTACTTCGTTATTTGAACCATTTAGCTCTGAAGTACCATTGTTTCCTTGAGTTCCTTGCTTTATACTGAATCTCAAGGCTCAATTTAAACTAGATGTCATTCTAAAGGGTCTGAGATACAAATTTCTCTCAAAATCAATTTGAAACCAGAAAAAAATATCTAGTGTAGGATTTGGAATAAATATTACTTCAAGTCAAAAATATCCATTGATGAAGGCAAAAACTAATATTCTCTAAGCAACCTGCACTTTGTAGTCCTAAATAAATATTGTCCTCTCAGTTTTCAGAGGCAGGTTGTCCATGCTTCAAATAGCAAAGAATCTTGTCTCAGGAATATGAAAGATGAACTGTCCAGAAACATTTTTTTCACAAATTTTGGTATATGTGCAATACATCTCGTTCTTTTTGCAATACAACATGTTTATTTCCCAATATTTTATAATCTAACATTGTGATCAGATTTTTCTCTTGTTCAGGAGTGCTGTCTTTGCTGAGGCAAATACTAACATCTCTAGTATGTGTGTATGTGTGTGTACTACCCTAAATCTGAGAAAGTGTCATAAACTTTTTTTAGTGTTCACTTATTTTTTCCACCAGAAAAAAATTTTGTTATTATTCTAAAATGGATAAAGCACTGTGCACATGGAAATCAGAGAGTCTTAAGATACTATATCTGAGAATAGAAAGAACCCCTGAGTATTTAAGGTAGACCAGTAATGACCATCTACTAGGATATCAAGTATTTGTTTGGAAAGAATAAACTCTGAACAGAATTTTTAATGACCAAAACCACTCAGTCATAAGATCACCTGGAAGATAAATTACTTGCAAGAACATTTACCCTTTCTTAGCATTTATATAACTGTGTCTTGAAATCATTTTCACATTTTTGTTATCTTGTACATGTATTTCAACAAATTTGTCTCTTTCACATTGACCCAAGACCATATTCAAGCCCACATATTCTTTGATGGAAAGGATTTACAGTGTAAGTTTTAAGTAATTGTACAGATTTTAAATCCTCTTTCTCTAAGTTCACCTTTTTATAAGTAAAATAATCAGTTCATATTATACCATTACTATTTATCTTCTGATGCAGGTGGTACTCTAACTCCATTATCCAAAATGTTATCTATTTTCCAAAACATGCCAAAAATGACACTTTCTTAAGCTGAGAAAAATGAAACAGCTATTTGCTGAAAACTGTTTCTTTTATATATTTTCTTTGGTTCATTTTCTGGGAAAATTTACATACAGATAACCACAAAGACAAATATATCTATGATCAATATTCTCATTGCTCCAAACTTCACCTCATTAAAAACATTGTTGATCTTTAAAAGCAAGCACTCATGATTAGCTTAGGTTAGGTTATCTTCGTCCTTCTTTAGATTTTCTATTTCAAAATGCTATGGAGTTTTTTATGCATATTTTCAGAGTCATAACTTCTTCAACCTATGACTAGGAGAGTATGCATTTATTTTACTGTAGATTGACAAAAATTGTGTTACCTATTTTTCCTTTATTTCTTTAAAAAAAGAAAACAAAGTATCTTTTTCATTTTACATATCAATCCTAGTTTCCACTCACTCAATGCCTCCCATCTACTCCTCCTCCCCACCTCATCCCCCATCCACTCCTTAGAGGGGGTAAGGCACATTGCTTTGTGGAAGGTCCAAACCCCTCCCTGCTATAGCTTGGCAGAGAAAGATATCCATCCAGAGAAAATGGGTTCCAAAAAGCCAGTACAAGCGGTAGCAAAAAATCCTGATGCCATTGGCACTGGCTGTGCAGTCTACCGAGCCATACAACTCTCACCCATATTCAGAGGGCCTAGTTTGATCCTATGCTGGCTCCATCCCTGTCCAGTTGTAGCTGGTAAGCTCCCATTAACTCAGGTAAATTGTTTCAGTGAGTGTCCCCAGAATGGTCTTGACCTCTTTGCTCATTATTCTCACTCCTTCAACTCTTCAACTGGACTTTGGAAGTGCTCCACTGCAGGTTTCTGCTTCTGTTTCCATCAGTTGCTAGATGAAGACTCTACGGTGACATTTGAGATATTCATCAATCTAACTACAGGGCAGAGCCAGTTTGGGCACCTTCTCCACTATTGCTTAGCATCTTAGCTGGGGTAATCCTTGTGAATTTCTGAAATTTCTCTAGTGCCAGTTTTCTTGCTAGCCACATAATGACACCTTTTATAGAACTGTTTCTTACCTTGTTGTCTATCTCTGTTCTTCCTCCATCTCCACTCTCCTGTTCCCTCAAGTTCTCCTTCCCCCTCCCCTTCTCCCAACATACTTCCCCTATGCCCTCCCTTCTCCCCCACCCCCATGCTCCCAATGTTTTTCAGGAGATACTGTCTATTTCTCTGTCCCATGGGATCTATATATGCATTTCTTAGGGATCACCTTGTTACTTAAGTTCTCTAGGGTTGTGGACTATAAACTCATTATCCTTTGCTTACAGCTAGTATCCACTTACGCGTAAGTACATATTATGGTTTTCTTTCTGGGTCTGAGATTTTTTTTTCTACTTCAATCCAATTGTGTGCAAATGTCAGGATGTCATTGTTTTTTTAATCAGCTAAGTAGTACTATATTGTGTAAATGCACCATGTTTTCTTTATCCATACTTCGGTTGAAGAGTATCTAGGTTATTCCTAGTTTGAGGCTAATACAAATAATGCTGCTATAAATTTAGTCGAACAAATGTCCTTTTAGTATGATTTTGCATCCTTTGGGTATATGCCCAAGAGTGGTATTGCAGGGTTGTGAGGTAGGTTAATTCCCAATTTTCTGAGAAATCACTATACTTTACAAGTTTACATTTCCACCAGAAATGCAGGAGTGTTCCCCTTACTCCACATCCTCTGCAGGATAATATATTATCCTTGTTTTTGATCTTAAACATTCTGACTATTGTAAGATGGTATCTCAAAGTAATTTTGATTTGCATTTCTCTGATGGCTAAGGATGTTGAACATTTCCTTAAGTGTTTTTCCACATTCTTCTGTTGAAAATTCTCTGTTTAGATCTGTACCCCATTTTTAATTTGATTATCTGGAATTTTAATGTCTAATTACTTGAGTTCTTTATGTATTTTGGAGATCAGTCCTCTGTCTGATGTGGGGTTGTTGAAGATCTTTTCCCATTAAGTAGACTTTCCTTTTGTCTTATTAGCTATGTACTTGGCTTTACAGAATCTTCTCAGTTTCAAAAGGTCTCATTTATTTATTATTGCTATCAGTGCCTGTGCTACTGTTTTTATATATAGAAAGTGGTCATCTGTGCTCATGCATTGAATGTTACTTTCCAATTTTTCTTCTATCTGGCTCACTGTGGTTCGATTTATAGAGAGATCATTAATCCACTTGGACTTGAGTTTTCTGCATGTGGTTAGATATGGATCTATTTGCATTTTTCTACCTCTAGACAACCAGTTATGCGAGCACAATTAGTTGAAGATTCTTTCCTTTTTACATTGCATAATTTTAGCTTCTTTGTACAAAGTCATGTGGTCATTTGTATGTGGATTATATCTGGGTCTTTGATTTGATTCCATTTGTCAACCTCTCTGTTTTTATGAAAATATCAAGCTCTTCTATTACTGTAGCTCTATAATAGAGCTTGATATCAGGGATGACAATGCCTACAGAAAGCCCTTTATTTTACAGTACAGGATTGTTTTGGTTATCCTGTTTTTTTTCCCATCTAAAGTTGATTATTTTTCTTTCAAGGTCATGAAGAATTGTTGAGATTTTGATGGGGATTACATTGAATTTATAGATTACTGTTGGTGGGATTGCTATTTTTATTATGTTGGTTCTACCTATCCAAGAGCATGAGAAATATTTCCACTTTCTGAAGTCTGCTTCAATTTGTTTCTTCAAAGACTTAAAGTTCTTGCCAAACAGGTCTTTCACTTCTGTGGTTAGTATTATTACCCCAGGATATTTCATGTTATTTGTGACTAATGTGAAGGGTGATGATTCTCTGATATCTTTCTCAGGTTTTTTTTTTTTTATCATTTGTATGTAGGAGGCCTACTGAATTTGAGTTGGCCTTGTATCCTTCCACATTACTGAAGATATTTATCAGCTGTAGTAGTTCCCTGGTAAGGTTTTGGGGTCATGTATATATAATATTATATCATCTTCAAATAGTAAAAGTTTGATGCTTTTTCCAATTTGAATCCCCTTGAGCTCCTTTTGTTGTCTTTTTGCTCTAGACAGATCTTCTAGAACTATGTTAAAGAGATATGGAGAGAGTGGACAGCTAGTCTTTTTCCTGATCTTACTAGAATCATTTTGAGTTTCTCTCCATTTAATTTGATATTGACTGGCGGCTTGTTGTATATTGCTTTTATTATGTTTATATGTGTTCCTTGTATCCCTGATCTCCAAGACTTTTATCATGAAGGGGTGCTGTATTTTGTCAAGTGTTTTTTCATCATCTATTGAGATTATCATATGTCTTTTTGTTCTTTTAGGTCACTTATATACGGTGGATTAATTGATAGATTTTCATATGTTGAACCATTGCTGCATCTCTGGAATAAAGCTGACATGATCATGGTGGATGATTTTTATTTATGTATTTTTCAATTCAGTTTGCCAGTATCTTACTGAGTAATTTTTCATCTATGTTCATG
The DNA here is from genome assembly GCF_018167655.1 of Microtus oregoni. Classification (NCBI taxonomy): domain Eukaryota; kingdom Metazoa; phylum Chordata; class Mammalia; order Rodentia; family Cricetidae; genus Microtus; species Microtus oregoni. The sequence continues at coordinate 665,794 of NW_024543208.1, read as the reverse complement.
AGTAAGACTGGTCTGTAATTCTCTTTCTTGGTTGAGACTTTGTGTGGTTTTAGTATCAGGGTTACTGTAGCTTCAAAAAAGAGTTTGGCAATGTTCCTTCTGTTTGTATTATATTGAAAATTTTGAGGAATATAGGTATTATCTCTTCTTTGAAGTTCTGGTAGAAGGCTTCACTGAAACCATCTCACCTTGGCCTTTTTTGGTTGGGAGTCTTTTGATGACTGCTTATATTTCCTTGCAGGTTATAGGTCTATGGTGTGAGATCCCCCTCTGTATGCTGTTAATACCATTGGTTAATAAAGGCTGTATTGACCTGATAGGGTAGAACAGAGCTAGGTGGGAAAACTAAACTGAATGCTGGGAGAATAGAGGTGGATTGAGAGAGAAGCCATGCAGCCAAGCTGAAGACAGATGCTGGAAATTTACCAGGTAAGCCAGTGCCACATTGTGATAAACAGATTAATGGAGGTGGGTTAAATTAAAATATAAGAGTTAACTAATAAGAAACAAGAGCTAATTGGCCAAGCAGTTATTTAAATGATATAGTTTCTGTGTGATTATTTTGCATCTGGGCTTCCGGGAAACAAGCAGCTTTCCTACAACAGGTCTATTTAAATTGATCACCTGGTTGATTTAATTTTGGTAAGTGATAACTATCCAGAAAATTGTACATTTATTTCACATTTTCCAATTTTGTGAAGTACATATTTTTGTGGTATGAACTATTGATTTTCTGGATTTCCTCAGTGTCCATTGTTATGTACCTCTTTTTCATTTCCAGTTTTGTTAATTTATATCTGGAATTAAAGATCAGTATTTCCAAATTAAAAGCCATTAAATTATCAGAAAGTCTTTTATGGAGCATAAATATAGTATCAATTATATGCCCAAACCACATATATATGTCCTATACAGGAGAGCACATAGTAGTTTAGTAGGTACATAGTAGTTTTGTAGGTGGCTGCATGATAATTATTTGCAAATGATTATGAATAAGATGTGTAATATGCATATAATTTTTTCTGGTTAAAAGAGAAAGTTATATGTGATTATAGAAGAAGAAACTGAAGAATGGAAACCTCAAGTGAAGGTGTAAGCAGTTGCATAAGTATGTGCACATGTAGGACATGCGTGAAAGTGAGAGGGTTGGTATGAATAGAAGGGAAGGAGAGGAGAGGCAGAGAACTATAAACAAAAAAGCAGGTGACAGCGTGTGTTTTTCAGGAGTTCCAGGCAAAACTTGTAGTGTACAGGGATCATACACACACACAGTGTAATTTTATGAAAATGGATGCTACATATTATTTAAATGAGAGCATGGGTCAGGTGTTCTATATAATCTCAATCAGTGATCTGAAAACTTTCAATTCTTAAAGTACTGCTCTATTTTTAAAACTACATTCTGTTTACAGCCTTGTGCATGTGTCTATACCAATTTTTTTTATATTCTCAAATATTTTGTCTTAAACTTTCTGTATTTCAAATATTCTTAAGATAGCATAATAAGTTTACTTAGTATGAAACAAAATTATAATTCTCTGTAGTCAAACTTTTGTAATATTTATGAGAAAAATAGAAGGGATGCATCAAGACATAATAAATTCACATTTTGGAGCCTAAACAAAACCTATATTCAACAAAAACAGTTATCAAGTGAGAATCACATTGTAATTTCCAGTTTACTGTATTGACAAGTTCAGAAAAAAATTTCTATTATATATCTTATCCTTGTAATTCTAAATTCATATGCCTAATTTAACTTACATCACAACTAATTAACACTATAAGTCTGACTATTTAGTTTTTAACTCCATCAAAAACCCCAGAAGGATGTAATATTTCCTAACAATGCAGACATCAACCTTCCTGGACAGAAGATTCCATTCCTTCCATTGTTGTCCTGAAACATTTAAACATCTGTCTTTGGCCTACAGGACTAATATTTGTGACAGAGACTTCTGAGAAACAGAAAATTTTGAAGGACTTTGCTATCTTGTTTTGACAAAGCTTGTCAGTCACTTTCTTTTCTGTTTTATTTATTCAATTTGCAGAAAATATTTTCAGTCTTTGAAGTAAGGGAAGTTTCTTGCCCAGATGACTAGCTTTTGTATTGAAAGTAAGCTCTATACAGAGGTTCTATGATGCCCATAATCTTCTCTGAAGTAGATTAGATCTGTCAGGATCAAATGTGTCTGTCATGCCAAGTTTCAGGTTATTAAATATCCTAAATTCTGTATGTCTTTGAATCCTTTTGAAGACCAACAATCTCTCTAAATATATCTGTGTAACCTTGAAAACATACCTAGTATGACCACAAGTTTTTTATTATAGATAACTAACTACTAATCTGCATTTCTTAATTATAAATTATATTGTAAAGAAACTCCATAAGTACAATACCCTCCAAAAGAGTATATATACAGTATAACAAAATCAATTTTATATTCATATCAATAATCCAATATTCATACCAGTGAAAATATTTTGAGATTAATAGTTGGTTTTTAAATTAAAATAGATTCAATTATTTACTTTTTATCATTCCTATCTTCTCAGGGATTTTTTTTTTCAGAAAGAGATCTTTTAATCTCTTTGTTTAGCTTTTTTTTTTAACCATGACCTATAACAACTTGTGATCATCCCCCTAAAACATGATGAGGAATTTTCATAATACATCTTTTGAGAATGTGGGCATTGTTCCCCTTAATTTGTTTTCTGTTGTTTAGTGGCACTGACATCTTTTGAAAAACCTTTAGAAAATCAGGAAAATGGTTAAATCTTGTTGACAATAGTCTGTGTGGCTAGAATATCTCAGTCAGCAGACTTAAAGCTCTTCCGTATGCAGATCTCTATGAAAACTGCAACAGATGTGCTCTGAAGTCTTCAATTACCTGGGCCATCAGTTTTTTTATTGGTGTCTGATCCCCTTGTTCTGAAAATACTTAAACTTTTAAAGTTAACACATATATCTGTTTTAATAAAAGTATAAGCTGTGTGTTTTGCACAAGGTAGGCAGAGATAATTTTTTGTTTTTACATTTGAGTAGATAAAATATATATTTCATGCCTTGTAGTTTTTCTAGGCTTTTTTTTTTATGTCTTTAGCCAGAATTTCCCTGGGTGCAACCTGGTCCTCGTTTACCTTGAACCAACCCACAGTCTTTTATTTTCCGTGGGAACAAAATCACAACCTCCTTTGCAAATCCACATATCTTTTGACTTTCATTTTGAAGTCAAGACATTTTCAAAATATATTGGTTGGCTTAATCCAATAGCCAGTAGGTACTGCCAGCTCTGCAATAAACATACAGAGACTTATTAGCTTTATATGCTCAGGCAATAGCTCAATCTTTTTTTACTAAGTAATTCTTAGAACTTAAATTAATCCCTATTTCTTATCTGCAGTATATGATGTGGCAGTACCTTTTTCCAGAAGAGGATGTTCCTCTCCTAATTCCTCTGCATCTGAATGCATTTTTATTCACCTTCTTTTTGGTATTCTCTCAGTTTAGCTTTGCTACCTAACCTCTTCCTTCCAAAGTATTTCCCAATTACTTCTTCATTAACAATGTGAAACCAACACCTATTCATAGAATTAAATAGGATTATTCCATGACATTTCTTCCTTTTTGCTTAATTAAAAAGGAAGGTTTTTAACTTTAACATAGTGAAATTATATAAAATAAAAAAACTTATTTAGTAAGAATTACAGGTACAATATTCAGTCCATTTGTATTTGTTGTATTTAGACAGAATATCCTGTTTTATAAATTAATTAATTCTTTTCTTGATATTTAGTTTCACAAATTCCTCTATATTCTAGATATTAACACTCTGCCAGATGAACACCAGGTAAAAATGTTTTTTCTCATTCTAGAGCCTGCTTCTTTACTTGGATACTGTTTTTTTTTTCCCCCATTGGACAGAAATCTTTTTGGTTGCAAGTCATTCAATTTGCCATATGTCTTAATATTTATATCAAGGTCCCAGTTTGAAAAAGCTGTTTGTGTACATTCACAAAAATAAAACACAAATGGCTGAGAAACATTTAATAACATGTGCAACATCTTTAGACATAAAACTAATTTGAAAATTCATCTTAACCTATACACAGTTTCCAAGATAACAACAACAACAAAAAAAAAAAAAGAGAATGACAGCTGTTACTTGCAAGGATATAGAAAAAGAGGAACATGTATTTACTGTTGGTTACAGTATAAATTATGTTGATGACTAAATCTAAAAAATTGCAAAGATTGAATATTTTCTTCTGAGGAACTCATATTTCGTTGGGAAATAGAATTAGAATTACAAAGAAATATGTGTCCAGTAAGAATTTTGAATTTAGAAAGATTTTTTTTCTGAAAATAATATAATGAAGGAGAATGAAATGAAATAGTTATAAGCTATGTTTTTAAAACAAAAAAATTAAACATTTTGTTATTGGCATGAGAAATAATTGGATAATGAGAATTCATGTTATAAAATAGATTAAATTTCTACTTTTTCTTTCCTTTTTTATTCATTTTGAGATATGCTCTCAATATGCAGCACTCATTGTATACATTGTGAGACTGTACAAAGCCGCAGAGCTATACCTGCACTGTCCGTATTGTTTGGACCAAATGCATGAGGAACCATGGCCTGAAGATTTATATATCTCAATGTAGACATATTTCCCCCTATGAGTGATTCCATCCTACACTGCTTTTCTCTCTAGCACATGATGATTTACTTTCAAATAAATAGCATTAATGGAAGAAGCAATAATCATAACTGGAAAACAATTCTTTAACAAGGGAATCAAAGACAGCACCCACAGTACAAACAGTATTGAAGTCTTCACCTAACAGAATATATTAAAAATGGCTACACATACCTGTGATTTTCAGCTATAAAATCCACTATGCTTGTTTTTAGGTAAAAGTGATCAGATATATTCAAGTATACAGGTTCACAGTAATACTTACACATTATTTGGAATAAATACTATGAAAGCAAGATATTATTAGAAAGATTAGCCTTTGGTATATGAAATTGTCTATAATATTTGCTCTAGGTTTTTTTGTAAATAAAAAATATCTCTGATATTTTGAGTGAACTACATAGACGGAAAACTGCTATATTTAAACTAAATGTAAATGGATATGAAGTTTAAAATCAAATTCAATTTATTAAACACAGAAAAATGTGACCTAATACATCAGTATTATAGAAATTTCATGATCTAAAATGATTTTTAAAACATCACTCATTCTAAATAGCATAGATTGTAAGAAAAATCTGCTTAATAATCTTATACATGTATTTTTAAAATAAACAAAAATTTGAATTAAAAACGTTTAGACATAAGTTACAGGAGTGATGACAGAAAATATAATAGTGCAAACAAAAATAATTTAAAAGAAAGCATTTTAATAATGTAACAATGGAATAAAAGGCACAAAGAATTGAGAGTACAGACCTTTGAACTGATAAATAATAAAAGTAAAATAATACTTTGTAGGTTTCCATGATCACATATCTTTAATCCATATGAATATAGTATCAATTCCATTACTAGTCACAAACAAAATGTCCATTTATATGTGTTCTACTTTCATATTATCTCTATATTATCTATATTATAACAAAACAAAGTTAAACATTTCTAAGGGATTGACCTGTCTGATTTTTTCTTGATTGATATGTGTAAGCACATGTCATAGTAGGTGGACAGTGGTAGGTGGTCCCAAGTGGTATACAAAAATAGCCTGAGCAAGACAAAGAGAGCAAGCCAGTTAGCCAGTTAGTGCTGTTCCTTCATGGTCTTTGCTTCAGTATTCCCCTTCAAGTAGCTGCCTGAGTTCTTTCCCTGACTTCCCTTACTGATAGGAGTGCGACCCGAGTGTTCTAACCTCCAATAAATTTCTTTCTGCCAAAACTGTGTGGTATGTTATCATAGCACCAAAAATAATATGACATAAATCCACGCCTTTAATTATTTTGTAGTAAATAGAAATATTTGAGAATTCCAGAAGATTTCCAACAATGAGTGTTTATTAATTTATAATAACATTTGTAAAACACACATTTAAAAAAGTTCTTTCCATGTTATGATGTAATTTTTCTGTGGATGAACTGAATGAATAAAATGTGTGATAAGCTCTTTGGTGCCTATAAAAATTAATTAAAATTCTTGATATGTTTATAGAATCCTGGTTCTTTTGGGAATACCAAAGTCTATGAAACAATCACAAATGGCAAAGTACCTAGGACTTGGAAATGGTAACCAAATGACATGATAAAATGATGTAACTTATGCCACTTTCTATTCAGAAAAATAAAAATTATAGACTTTTTATTTAAAAAAATGACATTTTTTTTTTTTTTTGGTTTTTCGAGACAGGGTTTCTCTGTGGTTTTGGAGCCTGTCCTGGAACTAGCTCTTGTAGACCAGGCTGGTCTCGAACTCACAGAGATCCGCCTGCCTCTGCCTCCCGAGTGCTGGGATTAAAGGCGTGCGCCACCACCGCCCGGCAAAAATGACATTTTTATTATGAAGCTAAAAAGATAATTTGATGTTACATTGAAACAACATTTACTAGTTTATCTAGTTAAATTAAATCAATTTTCTTCAGGATGTAAGATGAAAACTTGCATAATTGCTCCTCGCTGTCTAAGCAAATCAAAATTTGTTAGTCCTTTGTAATTGTCTGCCTAGATCAATTTTTCAGAAAAAAAATGAAACATACCCACTTAGACCTTTGAAGATAATGACCTAAGTATTGCAGTCTCTCTGCAGGGCCGATGTTGTGTTGTTCACTCTATACCTCTTCCTGCTTTAGTGAGTGCCTTGGGCACTTCATAAATAATGTTTACTTCAAGAAAGTAGTTTCCATTTCAAGGAGTAATGCCTTATATATAAGATTCCAATTGCAGGATGAAATATTTTTATTGAGATTTAGATAGTTGTCTACATTGTTATTATTGCATTAGGAAAAATATTAGGATTTTCCACATTTAGTTCCAAATTTGGATCATTATAAAAAGGGACAGAGACTCTCTTCACAATGTTTACTTATTTTATGTCTGAATTTTTTGACATGCATTTAAGTTCTTCACTTATTTTAGAAAGTTAACATTTGCCCACTAGCCCAAAATGAAAATCTTAAATATAAAACAGATTTTAAGTCTTTACTAGATGTTTTTAAGTTTTCAGCACCTGGGACTTAAAAGAATGGACCTTGATGCTAAGTTTTAAAAGGTGATAAAATTAAAGGTCATTTTAGAATAATTGTAGAAAAGTAAAGTTAATTTTCTATTATCTAATAATTTTTATTAAAAAAACTTTTGAAGGTATTCTGCAATCAAATTAGGAATATTTTCATAGATCTGAATTGATTTGCCTTGTATCAATATGCTGTTTTTTTCTCCACAAAAATAAATATTAGGAAATAAAATAAGAGAAAAGAAATCTAATTAATATTCAGTATTTTCTTGTGTGAGTAAGGATTGAACTATTTGGATAACAACAACATAGTCATTCCAGTTGAGAACAGCTGTGATATTATAATTCCTAAGTATGTAAATATTTTTGTTTTATCAAAAGGAATCAAAATACCATATTTACAAATTAATTTATTGGTAGTTTCTTACTATCCATGAAGGAAGTTAGGTAACAGGAAAATGTGTACCTCTTTCTCAAAATATGTACACCTCATTTTATGGCAGAAAATTTATTTATTTTTACTTTATTTTTTAATTGAAAATTTCCACCTCCTCCCCTCCTTTCACTTCCCTCCCCTCCCCCACTCCTTTTCCCACTCCCTCTCCAGTCCAAGGAGCACTCAGGTTTCCCTACCCTATGGGAAGTCCAAGGTCCTCCCTGTTCCCCCCAGGTCCAAGAAGGTGAGTATCCAAACAGACTAGGCCCCACAAAGCCCGTCCATGCAATAGAATCAAAACCCAGCGCCATTGTCCTTGGCTTCTCAGTCAGCCTCCACCATCAGCCACATTCAGAGTCCGGTTTGATCACATGCCCCATCAGTTCCAGTACAGAATTTTGTAAAGAAATTAAAAAAAAAAACACAAAATAAAATTTGTTAACTAGGAAACACATAAAAATTGAAGATTTTATATTAATATGATACTCTGAAAGATAATAAAATATACAAAAGATCCATTCTAATTTTCAATTTAGAGTATTTTCTCTTGTGTGATCAATAATATGTTCAACATACTTTTTGATTAGTCTCTTCTACTGTTGACAACAACATGAAATGGTCCTCTGGAATTTCTCCAAATGCAAAACGAAAGCAACCTTGATTCAGTGCACAAGAGAAAGAAACTCCTTGGACAGGCAGTTGGTGAGGAGGAGAGTGCCCCCTTCCTCCAGTGTTCTAGGTCGTCTGACCAAGTCTACTTTATTTTCTCTGATTGTCACACCTGTAGCACACCTAAAACTCAACCCAAAGCAGAGTGAGATATGCATTTTATGTAAAATAAAAAGCATTGATGATAACACCCCCACACAAACACACACGACAATGAAAATAGTTCATGTTATTCATTAGCTCCTGGCAAGATACTCAATCAGTTTGAAAGGAGGAATTCTTTAAAGCGAAAGCACGAGTTTTTAGAATTTCAATAAATTAGTTTTAGGTATATCTAACCAATTATTTTGAATAAAATATTAAAATTTAATTTAAAAGCATTTATTAATTTACATGAAATAAATAATTCATCAAGCATTAACATTATATGTATTATTTGGTTATATTTTAAAAAGAAAAATATAGTGAGAATTTAAGCAGGGCAAACATTTTTTGTCAATATGCATAGAGGTTGAATTCCTCTTCCATTTAATCTGTTCTTTCATGTTGTTTTGATTCAATATGTAACATTTGTATATATACATTAATATTGGAGAAATCTAAAGCATCATTTGGCATTTCTCCTACTCTAAAATAAATGTGTCTTGTTTACACATGATAAACTTTAAAAGAAAATATGCAAAACTCTTTACAGAAGACAAAAAGACAACAGAAAAGTGAGGTATTTTGATGGTCAGTGACAGTACGTGAGAAACAGAAAAGAACAAAAATGATAATGTTTACAGTATGTATATATATGAAAATATTCTTATAACAGAAGGGTGCATTTAATATAACAGTATCCATAGGTGATTATGTTAGGATCATATTAAATATTAACTTTATGTAACAATAGTGTTAATACAAGTAGATACATAGGAAAGATTATTCTAATGGAACATTCTAAGTGATGTATCTGAGACCCAGAATACAGGCACAGTGTTGTTCTCTATGTGTAATTGTTAACTTTAAATCTTTTGGTAGGTGTATATAAGTTATAGTTCTGTGTTTATTAATTTTGGTCAACTTGACACAAACTACAGTTAGGGATGAGGGAACCTCATTTCAGGCATTGTATCTATCAGATTATGCTGTAGGTATGTCTGTGAGAAATATTTCTTGATTAATGATTGACGTGGGAAGGCCGAGTCAATTGTGGGCAGTGCCAACCCCAAGCAAGTAGACTTGGCCTGTATAAGAAAGGTAGCTGAGCAACCCTTGGAGTACAAGACAGTAAGTAACTTTCCTCCATGGTTGCCACTCAGATTTCTACTTTCATCTAATGCCTTGGCTTTCCTCAATGATAGGCTCTATCCTGTTAGAGGTAGTAAACCTTTCTTTACCTAAGTTGCTTTTGGTCATGGCATTATATCACAACAAAAGAAAACTAATAAAACAAGATCAGGGGACTAAAAAAGTACCATGAAATTGGGGTGAGGGGAGGGCAGGTAACAGAATTTAGGAGGTATGAGGTGGCAAAGGCAAAGAATAGAACAGGAAAAATTAAGTGGGTTGTTTTAGACTGTCCTCCCATCTAAGCACTAAAGTTGTTTGGAAATGTTACATGGAAGCATACTATTATAAATATACATATGAAATTACTCTATTATGGGAGAATAATGATGTTTCCCATAAGTTAACAATTTTCAAGCTATTAGTTTGTGTGGTTCCATAGTTCATCCAAACACCATAGGCTATTAGAATTTCTTTTGATTAATCTTTAGAACTTCATGATAAGACCTTATTGCTTATCATAGACTCTAAGAGACAATCACTTACTAATCATTTTAATGAGGGAGATGTATTAATAATCTTCCCTCTAAGTTCTAGTCTTTATACCCACTGACCACTGAATCTCTCACTTCTCAGCGGAAACTTTTGTTTTTGCTGTAGTGATTGGAGCTGTGACAAAAGAGGTAAGATTATAGAGAGATGAGTTATAAATGTGACATCTCCATCATATCTTCCTCTTCCAGGTTTGGGGATCATTTTAGAAGAGTGGGTAGAAATATTTTTTTTTGTTTGTTTTTTTGAGTCAGGGTTTCTCTGTGGCTTTTTGGAGCCTGTCCTGGAACTAGCTCTGTAGACCAGGCTGGTCTCAAACTCACAGAGATCTGCCTGCCTCTGCCCCCCGAGTGCTCTGATTAAAGGCGCGCGCCACTATCGCCCGGCCAGATAGAAATATTATAAGAGTCAGAAAGAATAATCTTACTTTTGTACTCTAGAACTAGACAGATGCGCCCATTCTCCTGAGATATCCTAGATTATGCCTAATGGAGTAACTGTTAGTGTTCTGCCATAGTTGTTGAAAGTGCGTGAAACAACAAAGCACTGGTATTGAATGAATAGGGAACCTTACTTCCTAATTTCTGTTTTCTTTTGTTGAATTTGTTCTTTGGACAAATTCATACTAACACATAATACATTTTGTTTAATGTCATCCTAACTCTCTTTTATCCCCTCCCCCAACCTTGACCTTAAGTCTCTCTCCTTTCTTTATTTTTTAATTTTGTTTTGTTTTGTGATCAATGAGTTTAAACATGGCTATCTGTGTTCAGTACTATTCGCTGGAGTGTAGTTTGCTGTTATTTGTTGACAAACAGCAATCTCATTAGTAATGCACTAATCAAAACAATGCCTGGGCCCAATAGCTCCTAATTCAACAAGAAAGAATAAGGCCGCATGGGTCTCTCCCAGTTATGATTAACTCCTAAGAGGCCCAGTCTTGTGAGGCCTATTTCCAGCAGCCATCATTAATAATCATGAGTGCTTTGGCTGTGCCATGCCTACAGGAAAACATTTCATTGCTCTTCTGATAATTTTCCAGTTCTGACACTCTTCCTACCTTCTCCTCTGTCTTGTTTAGGACACAGCAGTAAAACTGCATTTCCATCATTTTGAGAAGCATGTGCAACTTTCATTGCAAAGGATTGTATTTCTAATTAAGAATGAGAATACCACTTCAGTGGGTATAAACATAAGTATTTAGAAGACAGCTAGGTATACTATCAAGTTAGCTAAATAGAATTAGCAGTTTTCTCTAAGGGCTTAAAATTTCTGTCACAGATATTTAACTAGGTTTATAATACTAGAAACAGTATCTTTTTTTCAGACATAGACTTCAAAACCAATCAGATAATTTTGTTACCTTCCACTGACCTTTCTGCCTAACAATTTATAAGGACTTATCTCATATCTGGCATTGAGATATACATTTAATAACCCATGTTTATGGGGTGAAGCATTATGAAACCAAGTTATCAACCTCCCAACTTTAAGTTGGCCTCAGAAATAGTAGATTCCCATTTAACTTTTACTATCTTCCCTCGCTGTGGTTCACACATCCACTCTATCCCCAACCTCCTCTATTCTATACGTAATTAGTGATCCTATCCCTAATTGTGTCCCCCTCCAAATTCACATGTTTTGTTTCCTATCACCTATGTTCTGCCCTTCCTTGAGGTACTCTCTCTTATCTAGCTCCCTGGCTTATATAGCTACTTTTAACTAAACACATAGATCTAATGATTAAAATTAAGATCCACTTGTGAGAGAGAACAGGTAGCATTTGTCTTTGTGGCCTTGTGTTATCTTAATAACCATAACCTTTGTCAGTTCTAGCCATTACCTACAGATTTCATAATTTTGGTTTTCTTTCCACTTGAAAAAAAAAACTATTGTTTGTATGCATTTCATTTTCATTAACCACTCACCTGTTTAAAGGCGGTTTGAAAGAACATGTCCCCCAAAGGAAGTGATACTCCCTTTGGAGTGTGGCCTTGTTGGAGTAGGTATGGTCTTATTGGAGGAATTAAGTCACCATGGAGGCAGGCTTTGAGGTCTCATATATGTTAAAGTCATACCAATAGCTCTGACCACTTCCTGTTGCCTGTGATTCAAGATGTAAGAACTCTGTATCCTACTCTAACACCATGTCTGTCTTCATGCTGCCTTGCTTCCTGGCATGATGATAATGGACTAAACATATGGAATGCAAGCAAGTCACCAGAATTAAATATTTTACTTTATAGGAGTTTCTGTGGTTATGGTGTCTCTCCACAATAACAGAAACCCTAAATAAGAGAATTATCTAGGCAAATTCCTTTTCATAACTATTACAAAGAAGCCCAAATTATTAATCATTCTGATAGATACTGCAAAAGGTGTCATATACACCACTGAAATGTCAAGGATTTCTTTCATTAGAGCATTGAGAGACAGGTAATGGTCTCTAGAATCTGATCTACCCTTAAACCTCAGTTTACAGATGTCACACCTCAGGGAAAATCTTTGTTTCCAGCCACAGAGAGCAGGCTCCTTCCCTGCGAGCTCTTCCCAACCTGAGCCAGCCCTTTGCTTCCTCAACCATGAACACCTGGCTCTCTGTCTTCATATTTTCCTTCCTTGGCCTGCCCTCACTCAGGACCTTGGCAGACCTACCTGAAGGTGTCCAACCTGTGGATAATCTTGTATCCCAGTCCATAAAGTAGATTATTTTTCCACAATAGATTCTCATGATGGTATCTGACTATTGTGCCTAAATTATGCAGTTTGACAAAATGGGATTATTCTTTCCTGCTGGTCTGAGGCTGTTGACTAACATCAGCAATTGAATTTGAGTCTCATAAGAGCCATGAATGTGCTCTGAGGGTAGGATTGATCAGATTTCTTCTAGATTATTAACTTAGAGGCAGCTTTTAGGCTTCACCTCTTACTGCACACATTTACTATGCTGATGTTCATTGAAGTTGATGTTGTGTATTGCTTGATTGGCAACATGATTGCACAGGGTTATCCATGCTCTTCTCTACCACCCTTTAAATTCTTTCCCAGATATTCAAAGCTTTACCTCTGTTTCTGTAGTTGGGAGCAGGTGTTTAATCCCTTTATGGTCCCTCACAGTACCAGCCCCCAATTTTTATTATATATACTTATATAAAAGTTATGAAACCATTTCTTATATGAGCCTTTTTGATAACAACAAACTTTACATCACAGTATACTTATAAATCATACAGACTTAAGGCAAAGAGTAAATATCACTAATATCCTATATACCCAAGAAGAAATGGCACATACTCATTTTAAAAACAATGACTGAAAGACTATAAAGGTAGTTGGGAGCTAAATTTACATTGTTAGTTAAATTTTTCCAGAAGCTTAATCAAAAAGGGCAACATTGAATAAATGGGACCTACTAAAACTGAGAAGCTTCTGTAAAGCAAAGGACACTGTCACTAAGACAAAAAGGCAACCTACTGACTGGGAGAAGATCTTCACCAACCCCGCAACAGACAAAGGTCTGATCTCCAAAATATGTAGAGAACTCGGGAAACTAACTTTAAAATGTTAATTAACCCAATTAAAAAAATGGGGCACTGATCTGAACAGAGAATTATCAACAGAAGAAGTTTAAATGGCCAAAAGATACTTAAGGTCAACCTCCTTAGAGATCAGGGAAATGCATATCAAAACAACTTTGAGATATCATCTTACACATGTCAGAATGGCTAAAATCAAAAACACCAATGATAGCCTTTGCTGGAGAGGCTGTGGAGGAAGGGGTACCCTCATCCATTGCTGGTAGGAATGCAATCTTGTGCAACCACTTTGGAAAGCAGTGCTTCGGTTTCTCAGGAAATTCGGGATCAACCTACCCCTGGACCCAGCAATACCGCTCCTGGGAATATACCCAAGAGATGCCCTATCATATGACAAGAGCATTTGTTCAACTATGTTCATAGCAGTATTATTTGTAATAGCCAGAACCTGGAAACAACCTAGATGCCCTTCAATGGAAGAATGGATGAAGAAAGTGTGGAATATATACACATTAGAGTACTACGCTGCGGTAAAAAAACAATGACTTCTCGAATTTTGAATGCAAATTGATGGTAATAGAAAACACTATACTGAGTGAGGTAACCCAGACCCAAAAAGATGACCATGGGATGTACTCACTCATAATTGGGTTCTAGCCATAAATAAGGGTCACGGAGTCTACAATTGGTGAACCTAAAGAAGCTAAATAAGCAGGTGAACCAAAGGAAGAACATATAGTTATCCTCTTGGCTATGAGAAGTAGACAAAATTTCCGGGGAAAAAATTGGGATCTTGGGGGTGGGGTGGGATGGGGGTAAGGGGCGATGGGGAGAGAAAAGTGAGAAGGGAGGATGGGGGGAAATTGGGGAAAAAGGATGATTGGGATAAAGGAAGGTTGGATAGGGGAGCACAGAAGCACAATTCTTAGTTAAGGGAGCCACCTTAGGGTAGGCAAGAGACTTGAACCTAGAGTGGCTCCCAGGAGCCCAAGGCGATGTCCCTAGTTAGTTCCTTGGGTAGCTGAGGATAGGGAACCTGAAATGACCCTATCCTATAGCCATACTGATGAATATCTTGCATATCACCATAGAACCTTCATCTGGTGATGGATGGAGATAGAGACAGAGATCCACACTGGAGCACTGGACTGAGCTCCCAAGGTCCCAATGAGGAGCAGAAGGAGGGAGAACATGAGCAAAGAAGTCGGGACCACGTGGGGTGCACCCACCCACTGAGACAGTGGAGCTGATCTATTGGGAGCGCACCAAGGCCAGCTGGACTGTGACTGAAAAAGCATGGGATAAAACTGGACTCTCTGAACATGGCGAACAATGAGGGCTGATGTGAGGCCAAGGACAATGGCATTTGGTTTTGATCCTACTTAATGTGCTGGCTTTGTGGGAGCCTAGCCAGTTTGGATGTTCACCTTCCTAGATATGGATGGAGGGGGGAGGACCTAAAACTTACCACAGGGCCGGGAACCCTGACTGTTCTTTGGACTGGAGAGGGAGGAGGAGAGGAGTGGGGGGAGGGGAGAAGGGTGGGAGGAGGGGGAGGGAAATAGGAGGCTGGGAGGAGGCGGAGGCTGGGAGGAGGCGGAAACTTGTTTTTTTTTTCCTTTTCTCAATAAAAAAAGAGTATAAAAAAGTGATTATCATGTGAATATGAGACTGTTTCAAAAATGCATTTAATAAGTAATATTAAAATGTTTTTTTAAACTGATTTTTAAGTTGTTTTGTGTTCTCAGAGGCTGCTAGTTTTTTTCCTGACTACCCTGAAATGAAATAATCACACAGAAACTATATTTCTTGCAATACTGTTTGATCAATAGCTTAAGTGTATTTCTAGCTAGTTCTTATATTCTAAACTAGGCCATCTCCATTAATCTGTGCATCACCATGAGGTCATGGCCTACTAGCAAAGTTCCCAGCTGGTGGCTTGTGTCTTTCTCTTCTGATGGCTGCATGGCTTCTCTCTGACTCTGCCTTCTTTCTCCCAGAATTCAGTTTAGTTTTACTGCTTAGCTCTATTCTGCTAAGCCACTGGCCAAGCAGCTTTATTCATTAAGCAATAAAAGCAACACATATACAGAAGAACTCCTCCTATCATTTCCCCCTTCTCTACCTAAATGAAAAGGAAGATTTTAAATTAACATTGGAAAACTACATATAACAAAACAGTTATCAAACAAGAATTATAGTTGTCTACTTTATCTTTTATAACTAAGGAAAACAATAACTATCAATTCTTCAACTCCATCAAAGACTACAAAAGGATATGATATTACCTAAGAAAACAGGAAGTGCATTGCAAGCAACTTCCAAAACTCTAGAATTGACAGAGCCATCTTGTTGCCTAGACAGTCACCTAAAGTTTTTGGAGCATTCATCTTCAGACTACTGGCCTAAAGTATCTGGCAGAGTTTTCCATGAAGCAGGAAATTTCAAAGACAGTTCTACCTGTATTGGCAGTTTGTCAGTCCCCTTCTTCTGTGTCCTGCAGAATGCCTGGAAGACAATTTCATGAAGCAGAAACAAGAAGGGAATGTCTCACCTTTTTTTTTTATATTTATTTTTTTTTTAAAAAAGAAAGCAAACTATCTTTTTTCAATATACATACCAATCCAATTCCCACTCCCTCCCCTCCTCCCAATCCCTCCACATACCCTCCTGCCCCACCCATCCAATCCTCAGAAAGGGTAAGGAACATTGCTGTGGGGAAGGTCCAAGGCCCTCCCTACTATATCAAGACTGAGCAAGGTATCCATCCAAAGAGAATAGGTTCCTAAAACGCCAGTACATGCAATAAGAATAAATCCTGGTGACACTGCCAGTGTCCCTCAGTCTGCCATAGCTATACAACTGTCAACCACATTCAGAGGGACTAGTTTGGTCCTATGCTTGTTCCTTCCCAGTCCAGCTGAAGTTGGTAAGTTCCCTTTAGCTCAGGTAAACTGTTTCAGTGGGTGAACTCATCATGGTCTTGACATCTTTGCTCATATTCCCATTCTTCCCACTCTTCAACTGATTTTGGGAGCTAAGTATACTGCTATTATGCAGGTCCTTTCCTCTGTTCCAATCAGTTTCTGAATGAAGCTTTTATGGTGATATTTAAGCTATTCATCATTCTGACTACAGGGTAAGTCAAGATTGGGTCCCCTCTCCTTTATTGTTTAGAGTCTTAGCTGGGGTTATCCTTGTGGATTCCTGGGAATTCCTCTAGAGCCAGATTTCTTGCTCACCCTGTAATGGTTTCCTCAATCAAGATATCTCGTCCCTTGCTCTCAACTCTGCCCTTCCTCCATCTCGACTACCCCATTCCCTCAAGTTCTCCTTACCCCTCCCCTTCTTCCCTCCTCTTCACCTTCCACCATCTATTATCTCCCCAGGCTCCTAATTTTGTCAGGTGATCTTATCTGTTTCCAGTTTCCAGGTACATCTATATATGTTTTTCTTCCAGTTCACTTTATTACTTAGGTTCTCTAGGATTATGAACTATAGACTCAATATCTATTGCTTATAGTTAGTATCCAGTTATAAGTGAGTACATACCATATTTGTCTTTTTGGGTGTGGGTTACCTCACTCAGGATAGTGTTTTTTAATTCCTTCCATTTGCATGGAAAGTTTAAGATGGTATTGTTTTTTTTTTAATCGCTGAGTTGTACTCTAAAATGTAAATTGCCACATTTTCTTTATTCATTCTTCAGTTGAAAGGCATCTAGGTTGTTTCCACGGTCTGACTATTACAAATAATGCTGCTATGAATAAAGTTGAACAAATGCCTTTCTAGTATAATTGAACTTCTTGGTATATGTTCAAGAGTGGTATTGCTGGATCCTGAGTAAGGTAAATTCCCAATTTTCTAAAAAAACTGCCATACTGGCTTTCAAAGTGGATGTACAAGTTTGCGTCCTACCAGCAATAGATGAGTGTTCCCCTTACTCCACATCTTCTGCACAGTAAGCTATCTTGAGTGCTTTTGACCTTAGCTATTCTGACAGGTATAAGATGGTATTTCAAAGTTATTTTGATTTGCATTTCTTTGATGACTAAGGATGTTGAATATTTCTGTAAGTATCTTTAGGCTTTTGAGATTCTTCTGTTGAGAATTCTCTGTATATTTTTATGTCCTATTTTTTAATTGGGTTATTTAGAGTTTTGATGTCTAATTTCTTGAGTTCTTTATGAATTTTGAAGATCAGTCTTTTGTCTGATCAGGTTGATGATGATCTTTTCCCATTCCTTTGGCTACTTTTTTATCTTATTGTTTGTATCCTTTGCCTTACAGAAACTTATCTGTTTTAGGAGGTCCCATTTATTTATTGTTTCTCTCAGTGTCTGTGATACTGGGGTATTTGTTGGTTATACTTGTCTCTGTAGTTTCTGTTCATTTATCCAGATATTCCATATTTAGAATTTCAGCATTTTGTGTTTTCTTTATTACCTCTATTTCAGTCTTCAAGTCTTGAATGGTTTGTTTCATCTCTTTGATTGCTTTTTTTTTTTTCTTGGCTTTCTTGGGTTCCTTTGATGGATTTATTAATTCTTCTAAGTTTTTATGTGTCTTTTTCTTCATTTCTTTAAGGGAGTTTTTTTTTTAATTTCCTCTTTAAAGGTCTCCATCACTTTCATAAAGTTATATTTAAAGTCTTTTTCTTTTGCGTTAGGATAATCAAGTCTGCCTGTTGTCTGACCACTGGGTTCTGGTGTTACCATGTTGCTTTTAGGTTGTTGGATGTATTCTTGCATAAACACCTATCCAACTCTTCCTTCAAATGAAGCCAGCAGTGTTTTTGCATTTTTATCCAATGTGTGCAATGGCTGTCTGAACATTTGGGAGTTTTTCTTGGTCTGCTCTGTACTGTTAATGTCTGTGTCTCAGGAAGCCTCTGAGGTCTCTGTAAGTCTGCTCTTTTGGTCTTTTCTACTGCTTCACTCTCTTGGTTTTCTCTCTTAGTCCCCTCAGTGTTGTAGCAAGTTCTTGGTCTCCTCAGTATTGTAGCAAGCTCTTGATTCCCTCAGTATTTTAACAAGCTTTCAGTTCTTAGGTGGGGTGGGGTAGTGTTTTGGAGGGTGGGTGGATGGGGTTAAGTTTGGAGGGAGCATACCCACAGGAAACTCTCCTACTGGCTGGCCAGGGAATCAGAAGAAGTTGGGGAGGGGCCTGGGGTTTTGTCCCACTCTGGAGGTCCTCCAGAGTACGGTGTCCCACAGAGTGGCTGTTCACTCACCTCTTAAGTCCCCTCAGTATTGGAGCAAGTTTCAGAGTTCCACGAAGGTTGTAGGTGAATAGTCAGGTTTGGGTTCAGGGTGAGGCTAGTAGTTTGTAGGGGCCGATGGATGGGTTTGGGTTTGGGGAACGCCTACCTTAAGAAAATTCTTCTGCTGAATGTCTAGAAAAGCCAGGTGGGTTTGGGGAGGGTCCAGGGTTTTGTCCCATGGTTGAGGTTTGAGAGAGTGTGGTGTTCTGTTGTGTGGCTGTTCACTCACCTCTTAAGTTCAGTCAATACTGGAACCCTATCTCACCTTCTTTAGGCTGCTTTAGCAGTCATTTATCTGTGGGCCCTTCATGTCTTATCAAACATCTCAAGAAAGAGCACTTTATCATTCTAATGTTTAACAAACTCCATGAAGAGCCTCTTCAATGTCCATCATCCAGCATCTTCAGTGCCCATCATCCTCTTGAAGTAGATTGTTACTGCCAGGAGTAGATATGTGTCACTCTTGTGGAGAGTCCCAAGTTCTTAAAACATTTTAAATGCCATATTTTGAAGGTCTCTGAAAGATTTGAAGCATACTATCTACGTTAAATATATCTCTATATATCTAGACTAACTGACATGACTATAAACTTGACTATTATAGATGACTCTCTATTAACCTATATTTCTTTTTTATACATTACATTTTAAATGAGCTACACAAACAAAATATTTTAATCAAGAGCATACATATATATATATATGTGTGTGTGTGTGTGTGTGTATCCAAATTGATCTTAAATTTATATCAATAAACCAAGATCCATACCAATGCAAATCTCTACAGCATATTTTCCTTTAAATATAAACAAACATTTATAAACAATATTTGGAAATTTTGGCATAGTTCTTTCCAAACTACTTTCTTCTTTTTGCCTTTTGAAGTAATTTTTGGGGGTGTTCACAGCTACTTTTCATGGCTCTTTGCCCATCAAACCACGATAGTCTGGAACAGATCCGCAGGTTCTCATCTTCTGTGGAAACAAAAGAAGAACCTCTTTTCCAAAGCAACTTATTCTAGACCCAAATTTTGAAGTAAATATACCTTCAAAGTATATATACAATGAAATGTCTCTCTGCACTTAGCTCTTTCACCATCAAAATATTCATAGAAAACTCAATAATATACATAATTCAGACTCTTTGTGTATACTCCATCTTCATTTGGCTTATTTTTCTTACTCTGTTACTTTTTCTATAAGTTTAATGTTTATTTTATTATCTTTACTCCTTTAAGCTATGGCTGTCTGTATTCTTTTATATTACTTTTACTGTCTCTTTACTCTTCCCCCACTCAAACCTACATTCATTTATCTAACATTGTGACTCATTTAGATGTTTTTCCATCTGAATCTGCCTTTATTGTGTATCTCTAATCATTTTCTGACCAGGACAGCTTCTTAAAATGCTAAGTGGCTTAGCTAGGAGTAAGGCTGCTTTGCCTTTGGCTTTGCCCAGTCCAACATGGCAGAAGTCTGTTCACTGCTTCTGAGATTGCCAGATTGGAGTCAGCTTCACCAACTCAATTCTTGCAATCACTTGGCCCAAGTTGCCACCAAGTAACTTGCAGTATGCTGTCCGTAAACACCATTCAGGTGCTCAGCATCCTGAAATGTCCAGAGTTCATGCTAGCACCATGAACTAGGAAGACATTTTTTAAAGAAGTCATGCAGTTTTTGCCACTAAAGCTGAGTCAGGAAACCTCTTAAAGCAACCATGTCTCTGCTTGCCACCAGTAAACAGAGCCTATCTGAAAGAAAAATGCTAGTAATTTTATTTTTATTTTTATCTAGTATTCCTTTCCAAGCTCTATCAGGTTTTATGTGGATTTAGGTGGCACACGATGGAAAGGGGTTTCTATAATATTTTCATCTTTTTGAAAGATTTATGCAAGTAAATGCAGTTAATTCATGAATTAAATAATCTTGCATAGTAACAATTCCAACTCTAGAAATATTTCAATTGCTAAGAAATGCAATTCTACACCTGAAGAAGAAAGCTCAGGATTTGGTTTGAACATATGCCCATTACTGATTCTTGTTTTGCAAGCAAGTTTCCATCTACAATCTCCAGCATTAAATATAAAATAATTCCAAAACCATCTTGATAAAAAATATTATTACAGCCTGGTGGTGGTGGCACACGCCTTTAATCCCAGCAATCGGGAGGCAGAGGCAGGCAGATCTCTGTGAATTCGAGGCCAGCCTGGTCTACAAGAGCTAGTTCCAGGACAGGAACCTAAAAGCTACAGAGAAACCCTGTCTTGAAAATAAAAAAAAATATTATTACAGAAAACTATAAAAATTACAATGTTCCTAAGCTTTCAAACCACAGTTTCTTTTGACTAGACTCATAATGCATTGAGAAAATTCAGATAATCACTATTTATTGTGATGTTCAGATTCAGAGTAGATTCCTAAAAACCCTCCATAAAATATTTTTACACCATGTTTTAAAGAAAGCAGTTGTGTTCAAATATGCCTTTAGGCTGTAGATAGTAAACATTATTCTGGATTGTTAAGATTTAATATAAATAAATGATCTACCTTGTAGTGTTTCTTTCTGTGTTAGTGTTCCATGATATTCAATTAACTGAATGCTACCTTCCCTTATACCCGGCAAGGATTTTCTAAAATGATTGTTTATTGTTGAAATTCGGGGGGAGGGAACTTGTAGGATACATTCAGAAGGAATTAAAATCACAGTTTGCCATGAGTAAGTGGTTGAAGGAAATCAATTATTCCTCATTATAGCAGATGCCATAGTTATATATGATTAGTTCCCCCACTTAAAATATATACTCAAAAAATAAATTACATAAAGACTACTTTTACTTCATATTGTGTCACTGTATTTTAGGTGATTCTCTGTAATTCCAATTGTTCTGTAATAAAGAAAAAAGCTCTCTCTATGTTCTCTGAGAAGCAATGATATGAGAATTAATCATGCTTTCAAATGAATGTATAATTACATATTCTGAATACTGCCAATTTCACAAGGGAATTCAGAAAAAACAATATTAGAAATAATTAATGTATTTAAACTATTGATTTCTCTATTAGAGCACTTATAGAAACACTTTTAAAAAGTTTTCCAATTTCATTTACATAGATATTAAACTATTTTAGTATCTTATCCAGATATTTTTATCCTCTACTAAGTAGACAAGGTTCTTTGACACATGTGGTTTGATAACTTTTGTCTGAATAGGTCAGATAAGCAACTTCCTTTTTCTATTATCTGTCTGAGTTTGTCAGTTATTTGCTGGTTTGATCACATTCTTGTTTGCTCCTTTAGCTAGTGACATACTTGAAAAGCTCCTATCTGGAGATGAAATGTTTTCTAATGCCTTGCTAAAGAGGCAACTGTTTGATGTGAGAAGAATTTTGTTCTCTGCCTATTGAACCTTGGCCTTTCCAATACTAGAGATTTGACAAGGCTCTTAAACCTGTGGTAACCCCTGATTGATTCTTTTATAGGAATTGGTGTCCCTTAAGAATTAGGTTGAAATTGCGATTTCATTTCTAACAAACCCTGGATACAAACTAGATTGTCATTCTTTTAGTGAAAATGGAGCAAAGTTTTAACTTACAACTACATTTGAACTATTCTGTAGTGTGTACCTGCATATTTTACTATGTTGATGTAATTTTTTAATGACTCCTGTGTCCATGAACTTTCATTCTATAAGTTCCAGTTTAGAAAGAAGTATACTACTAATGGGAAAAAAATTCTCCATTTCCTTGGTTTCACTCTAATAGTCTCCATCAATACTTTAATGAAATTCAAGTCACTATCTCACGTAATTCTAAAAAATAAATCACTATCATAATACTGTGAAGGAAGACACCAAACTTTGAAAACAATTTTTAAAATATTAACATATTAATTGAGAACTACAATGTACCCAAAAGAGTGAGTAGTAAAGATCTAATTTATTCCATTGATTTTACAATACCTTTTATGTAAAAGGACTTCCTAAAATTCACATTTTATTACTTATTTATTAATGCGGTAATATTTACAGTTTAGGTCTTTATGAATTGGTATAGTTGTAATAAAATATAATCACAAAAAATATCCTAGTGGTCATCTTTGAATTTCAGTCTATCTACCATGTGAAGGCAGTGTTTATGGCCTTGAGATGAAGGAGTATTAATAGTATCATCTGTCAATTAAAATCAATATCTATAAACTGAACAATTCAAACCTTGATTTCGTACTTTCAGACCCTAAGAAGTTTCCATTTCTTCTTTTTCCTCCTGAGCTTCATAAGACTTTTGAAACATGTTATCTCCTTATTATATATACATACAGTGTTTGGGATCAGATCCACTTCATTCCTTCCAACGTCCTTCTAAATATTTGTTCAGTATATGTGCTCTGTACAAAACTATAGAATCAGCCATTGCAATGTCTATGTCCTTTTCTCCCCTGAATAGCACAGTTCCTGACACATAACATGGATGATGCTTTGGGAGACTGCCAAAGAAAGGAAGATAAATACACAACGATGTAGAGTACTTGCCAGTCCCAAGAGAACCTTGGTGTGTGGAAAAGTCTGGAAGATTCAGCTAGGAGTAATGTAAGAGTAGTTTAGCTAGAGGGCAGATGACCAGTAATTTATACTGATGTTGGGATGTTGGACAGAAGTATGGCAGGTCCAGAGGAAAGAAAAACATGAGATAGTCACAGCAGAAACTTCTCAGAGTTTTGCACAGAGGAATGAAAAGCAAAGAATTTATTACAAAAATAAATCTTAATTTTCATTCACATATGAACAGACAGAGTGTCTTTGAGAGGAAACAATTCAGTTTGGAAATATACATTAAAAGAGGGTGCTGATGTACTTAGCTTAAAACTACCAAGGTTCCTATCAGAAGTGCCTCTACTAAAGGCATTTTGTCTATAGTTATGCTATTGGTAAAATAATGAAGTGATTGGTTAAAATTATTTAATATATACATATACATACATACAAACCCATAGATACAGAAACCTAAATATGTATGGGCATATATTGTGAAATATTCTCTTACAAATGTGGCTTCTTTTAAAACTAAATAGCATTCATAGAATCTGAGTTCTGTTGGTCATACTAGTTCTAATAAGCTGGGATTTACAGGATTTGAAGATGGCTTATTTCTTAATTATACCAGCACTAGGACTGTCTTTAAAATTTTCTTTTTATAAACCTATGATCCAAAAGTAGTAAAGGGTCTTTTGATACCTCTGCTTTAATATCTACTTGTGGTTTTGTTGTTGTTTGATTTTTTTTTACTTCCTCAAAGGAGTACTGCAAATCTATTCCTTATTTCTATTGCCTATTATTTTTTTTCAAGAAAAACTCTACCTTGTCTAGTGTATTTGAAGGGATTTCCTTTCTGGTAATGAGGTCATGAGGCCTACAAGACAGAATTAATAGCAGAGCCCAAATGCTTCGCTTTAAGCTCTGGATAAAATGCGAAGGAAACACCGATTCAATGACTCAATCTCTCTTCAAATTTTCTGCTTCCCAATGGCCAATTGAGGATTATAATAGTGTTTGCTTTGACATTTCATATAACCAAACCTTCCAAGATAATGTTTAGACTACAGAAATTGCTTCATATTCTCTTACAAATTTTATCCCTAGAAAGAGAAGGTGAATATTTCTAAACGTGCTTGAAAAATGATGCATGATATCATGCAGAATGAGGGCGAAAATCAAGAAATTTAAGAATAAGATACCAATGGCCAGAAAACTTAGATAAACTATTTCAAAGCCTTTTTTGTGTGGTTTAAGAAAAGAGTCTATGACAGAATATAGTAACGTCAATAACTAATTCTAAAGGCATAGATATGAAATTATTAAAATTGGCATAGATATCTACAAAAACTGGGAAGTGGTAAAACAATAATTTTTTTCATACATTGCAAACAATGCATGGAAAGTGAATATTTATTGATAAAAGGGAGACATATCATTACATTGACTTTATACTCAGCTGAACTAATGCTGATTATACAGCATAAATGTTGCTGGCATTATGAATGTTAACAAATTTGAATTCTAGGTTATCTATTTCTATACAATCTAACATTGTAATGTACTGTATATAGTTCTGTATGGTACATGTCAGCCTATTTATACTATTTTAAGCATCATATTTCACAGCATTTTAAAACATAATTTATGACAAAATAATTTACAATATATTGTAAATATATATACTTAATTATAATATAAAGTAAATTGTGTTTTAAATTCTCATTTAAATATGCATATAATTCAGCATATTCTTCTGTTTAAGAAATAACATTGCCAGATTATTCTTTCTATATATATATGCTCTACAAGAATTCTTAATATACAGTTCTAAGGTTACAACAAACTCTGGAAACTCCTCTGTAGATTTAACTTCTTTCCACCATGATTTCAAAGAAAGCCAGAATAAAGGAAGATTATGTGCAGTATTCATGTTGCTAATGAAGTTTGTGACCTGACTTATACATATAGCAGAAGTCACAAACCTCTAGTTCCTCTAAAGTCAGAAACATGAGTATAATATTCTAAAGAACCATTTCTAATTTTAAAATGTGAGCAATTGCATTATCTTCTCCCTGTTATTAATATGTGCCTAATATATTATGAGAAGACTGAAGAAAATGGGAGATGAAGATGAGTTAGCCCAGCGCATAAAATCTCTTTTGTCTTCAGGTCTTATCCTAAAGTTTGAAAAGTATGTTTTGTATTGGTTTGTTTTTATATTACGCACTTACTCATGCTTTCTTACTGGCCTCTCAGTGAAAGTTGGCTCTCTTGATTTGCAATAACAAAGTGAAATGTCTCTTTTCTTTCATTAGGTGATTGCTTACATAACCCATGTCTCATTTTAATTATTCCAACTCTTCTAGAACAACAATAATCCTCCAGTAGAATACCCACATGTCCATCCTAGAGCATTAGCCAACTTTTATTCATCTGTTTTTCTATTTAAAAATACTTTTTTAACAAAGAGCCAGAATTCTAGTTGATAAAAATTGAGAAGTTAAAATAATTACTTATTTTCTACATATTTATCTGTTCTATATTTGGTATTTGAGATGATCTTATATGTTAAGGTTATTCTCTTATTCTGTATAAATAAGCTAGCTTTGAACTCCAGATACTGTTATGCTTATATCCCAGATGCTGAGATTAGAAGTGTGTGCCATCAAACCTCACAATTTTATTTTACTAATATATTAGCTGACATTTAATATTGTAATTAAGTTATTTCCTTGGAATTAAAATGTAACATGATGGCCAGATAAGAAAAATAAGTGCATTCTAAAATGGAACGTTAAATGAGAAAGGGAAGGAAGAGAAATAGGAGCACTAGGAGGCACAGTTTACCCTAAGGGCCATTGAGCAGTCATAAAGAAAACAATAATAGTAGAACTTATTAAAATATTTACACATATGAAAAAGGAAACTAAATCAAATAGTGGGATAGACAAAACCCAAACTACACATCTCATATCAATACCTGGAACACGTTACATCTAATTTAATTATTAGTTAAAGGGCCCACATGGAAAATCCCAATCAAGTTGTTGACAGATTTATTGGATGGTCTCCAAAACCTGATGGTAATCCACTATTGCTCAAGATGACATTTTTATATGTCATTTAACATATCAAAGTCTGGCTGGTTTCCTACAAAGAGCCTTCACCCCCAATTGCTAGTGTTTATGGTACTGGGAAGGTACATTTTTTACTTCTAGAGAAGAAAGATAAACACCACATCCAAGTACAAATCATTTCATCTACAATGATAACTGCCTGTATGGCACACTGGCACGATAGTATCACAAAACTTATGGGAGGAGCCAAGTAATAACTGATAGGATTTAAGGCCTACTGGATGAGCTAGAATCAATGTGATAAACTTTTCCAGTTGCCAAGAACCTGGGACTTGATAGATTGTATACTAATGGAAAATCAAAAACTATTTTTTTTGGCTACAGAAATATATTAATAAAATGGGTCCTAATGACGTTATTTTATAGCCATATATCTGTGTTTTACTCAGTCATTATCATAGAGGCTTCTTGGTGAAGTAGATGGGAAATACTACAGCAACACACAAATGAACAATATGTGGAGAGTAAGGGACCTTGAACACTAAATTCTAAATGGGACAGCTTTATCAAATCTCTCCCTTCCAGAGAAAAATGAGTCAGGAAAATCCTAAGAGTCAAAGGATGTTGTAATATCAAAACAACAAGACAGGCTACATAGGAGTCTTACTGTGTATAAAAACCACACTTTTGTCTTCAGATCTTAATTTAAGCTCTCAGCTAAGGCCTCTGCATTATACCTCCTTGACTGCTGTCAAAATCCCCTCTGAGATCAAGTACTAAACTTTCTAAACTGTAAGCAAATCTCTAACTATATTCTTTCTTCTAAAGAAAATATCTTAGTCGTAATGTCTCTTTATAGCAATAGAAGAGTAACAAAGGGGCTTGATGTTTTGATAGCTTGTTTTCTGGCCCACTCTGCAAACACTGAACAAATAATCATTCCTTAAATCCTGAGAGCTAACTTTAATAGTATCAGAAGGTACTATGTAGGCTACAAGTGAAGCCAAAAACCATTGTCCTACTTAGTTCTGATGCTATGAACTACAACAATCACTTGCATGGTAAATTATCTCTAAAGATACAATAATAAATTTAACAATTTGGCAGCAAGTAATGGTTGTAAAATTGGAATGAATGTTTTTTTTTCTTTTTTCTTTTTATTGAGAAAAGGAAGAAAAAAAAAACAAGTTTCCACCTCCTCCCAGCCTCCCATTTCCCTCCCCCTCCTCCCACCTTTCTCTCCCTCCTCCCATCCTTCTCCCCCTCCTCCCACTCCTCTCCCCCTCCCTCTCCAGTCCAAAGAGCAGTCAGGGTTCCCTGCCCTGTGGTAAGTCCTAGGTCCTCCCCCCTCTGTCCATATCTAGGAAGGTGAACATCCAAACTGGCTAGGCTCCCACAAAGCCAGCACATTGCGTAGCATCAAAACCCCGTACCATTGTCCTTGGCTTCTCATCAGCCCTCATTGTTCGCCATGTTCAGAGAGTCCAGTTTTAACCCATGCTTTTTCAGTCCCAGTCCAGCTGGCCTTGGTTAGCTCCCAATAGATCAGCTCCACTGTCTCAGTGGGTGGGTGCACCCCTCGTGGTCCCGACTTCTTTGCTCATGTTCTCCCTCCTTCTGCTCCTCATTGGGACCTTGGAAGCTCAGTCCAGTGCTCCAGTGTGGGTCTTTATCTCTATCTCCATCCATCACCAGATGAAGGTTCTATGGTGATATGCAAGATATTCGTCAGTATTGCTATAGGATAGGGTCATTTCCGGTTCCCTATCCTTAGCTGCCCAAGGAACTAACTGGGGACCTCGGCTTGGGTTCCTGGGAGCCACTCTAGGTTCAATTCTCTTGCCAACCCTAAGGTGGCTCCCTTAACTCAAGTCTAAATGGATTAAAGACCTCAATATCAGTCAGAACACATTGAACCCAATTGAAGAGAAAGTGGGAAGTACCCTACAACAGATGGGCACAGGAGATCGCTTCCTATGTGTAACCCCAACAGCACAGACTTTAAGGGCAACATTGAATAAATGGGACCTACTAAAACTGAGAAGCTTCTGTAAAGCAAAGGACACTGTCACTAAGACAAAAAGGCAACCTACTGACTGGGAGAAGATCTTCACCAACCCCGCAACAGACAAAGGTCTGATCTCCAAAATATATAGAAAACTCAGGAAACTAGACTTTAAAATGCTAATTAACCCAATTAAAAAATGGGGCACTGAACTGAACAGAGAATTCTCAGCAGAGGAAGTTCAAATGGCCAAAAGACACTTAAAGTCATGCTCAACCTCCTTAGCAATCAGGGAAATGCAAATCAAAACAACTTTGAGATATCTTCTTACACCTGTCAGAATGGCTAAAATCAAAAACTCCAATGATAGCCTTTGCTGGAGAGGCTGTGGAGGAATGGAATGAATGTTAACAAGAAATATCTGACCCAAGTTGGTTGGAGCTCACTCATTGACTTGTGGCTGACAGCTCGGGAGCCTGTATAGGACCAAACTATAAATAATCTCTAAATGTGGGTGATAGTTGTGTAACTTAGGCAGTTTGTGTGATCATTGGCAGTGGGATCAGGATTTGAAACCCATTCTCTATAGAGGGATACAGAGCTCAGCTTAGATACAGGGGGAAGAGCCTTGGTCCTGCCTCAAGGTGATGTGACAGATTCTGTTGACCTCATAGAAGAAATCCTTTCAGAAAAGTAAGTAGAGGGTGGGATGGGGAGAGGGTGAAGGAGGGGAAGGTGAGGGGTGTGGCATAACTGTGATTTTTATGCAAAATAAAAAAGATTGTTTTAAAAAATGAAAAAAAAAACTTCTAAATAAACTACAATTAAAGTAATATTCCAAATAGGGCTTGTGGGTTCAGCAGAAACTGCAAGCATGGGCTCCTACCTTTCTGGTGCTCACAGAACACTGCCAAGCCTGAAAAAGCTTTAAGAAAGGAATTGAAAACTATACACAGTTAAGTATGGTTGTGTGGACTGAAACCAAAAGTTGTTGGTGCTAATGTCGCTGTAGTAATAGATATCACAAATATACTTTAGTGGGCTTGAATCATGATTGTAAATTTCAACTCTCCATAACATACAGAAACATCACAAGGAAAAGAATTCAAAACCTTTTCCACCAAGAAGGAAATTATAGAATGAAGTAACCTTTTAAATCAAATGTACAATCATTATACTTTTGTTGTTTACTGAAATTTTTTTTAATTACATATTCAGTTATTCACAAATGCCTTGCAGTGGTCTTGCTTTAGCTTTTATAATGCTTTATCAGGTTATTTGAGTCATTTGATGTTTATTCCCTCATTCTACTCTCATATACTATCTATAGTCTTTCCACATTACAATCCACATCCTTTCCTATTCTTTTCTTCTTTCCATCTTTGCTGTTACCTCCTCTTTTTACTTTAGTATTATTAAGGATTGCTTTCAAAAATATTAAAATATCTTAATTCTTAAAAAATATATATCACATTATTCTGGTTTGTTTTTTTTTCTTCAATAGTTATTGATGCTCATTGGATACCACTTTGAATTGAGTAGTGAGACTTTTGTGTGGTGGGCTAATCTAATAGTTGGAATTGCTTTTCAGGGAGTATTCTACTCTGCCCATTACAAATGAATTTTATGGTGAAGATTAAACACAAAGGCAAAGAGGTTAACTTCAGAACTGCATATCTCAATTTTACCACTACATTGATCTTCTCATATATTGCAAGTAAGTCAACTGATATAGCACAAGTATAAAAATTCGAATCAATGAAATCATCCCAGATGTGTATGTCTCAATGAAATATTTTAAAAAGCATAAAAATATGAAAGTACCATATATCCCCAAGCCACCAATTACACAGTAATAACTCTCAGTGAGAATGAGTTAAATAAACTCCCAGAGAAGCAATTTAAAATATGACTATATTAATATGTAATGAAATTAATGAGGATAAAAGACACCCCTAAGTAAAGCAGAATAAAACTATAGAGATGAATTAAATAAGAAAACCTATACAATAATAAGAATTCAATAAAAAGAAATGCTAAAAAATAAATCTGAGACTTTAGAAATAAAATCTTACCAACTCTAAATACCAATAAGTAGCCTCAAAATAGAATGGTTTAAATAGGAGATACAATATTGAGTGTTGAAGACAAGACAGGTAATCTAGAGCATTCAGGAATGGACAAAGTTTAAACAGTAATAAAACAGTAAAAAAAGTAGAAATAAGAATAAAGTAACGAGGGGTGCACCCACACACTAAGACAATGGGGATGTTCTATTGGGATCTCACCAAGGCCAGCTGGCCTAGGTCTGAAAAAACATGGGATAAATCCGGACTAGCTGAACATAGCGGACAATGAGGAATACTGAGAATTCAAGAACAATTGCAGTGGGTTTTTGATCCTACTGCACGTACTGGCTTTGTGGGAGCCTAGGCAGTTTGGATGCTCACCTTACGAGACCTGGATAGAGGTGGGCAGTCCTTGGGCTTCCCACAGGTCAGGGAACCCTGATTGCTCTTCGAGCAGATGAGGGAGGGGGAATTGATCGGGGGAGGGGGAGGGAAATGGGAAGCGGTTGTGGGGACGAGGCAGAAATCCTTAATAAATAAATAAATTTAAAAATAAAAATAAAAAAAAAAAAAAAGAATAAAGTAAATGCATATGTGTTCCATAGTAAAGTAAGTGCACATGAGTCCCATAGAACACCACCAACACATTAATATCATGAATGACTAGGGCAAGAAGAAGGTCAAAATTTTAAGAGGAAAGAAAAAAATATATATAATTTAATAAAGTAGAATAAAGCAACAAATGAGTACACAGACTCAGGAGACACAAAGAAACCAGAGACAAGCTTAAAAAGAAAACCCTGACACATATTACACTTAAAAATCTAAACAAAATATAATAGAAACTGGCACTAGAAAAGGATTAAGTGTTATACAAAGTCATTATTATTGCAGAATTTTACTCATAATACATAAAACCCTGGGAAATGTGGATAAATTTATTCCAATAACTGAACAATAATTATCAACCCAGATTTTTGTACCCAGCAAAACTATCTATCATAATTTATGGAAATGTAAGTTTTTATGATATAAGCAGAATCAAGGAAATTAGAACTAATAAACCAACATTACAGAAATTATTCAAAGGAGTCTGTCAGAGTAGATAGAAATAAATATTCAGGAGTCTACAAGAAATAAGAAGCCATATTCTAAATATAGCTAGAGAATAAGCATACATCCAATGCTACAAAATCAATAACATGACAGTAGCTGTAACTGCTTCCTTAAAATAAATAAAAGAAATCTCAATAAGAGAAATTAATAAGTTAATGATATTCCAAGATATTGGAAAGAGAGCAAATCACACTCTAAATCAATATAAGAAAAAATAATGAAGATTAGAATTGAATTATGGAAATAACAAGAAATACAACATAAAAAGGAAAAATTATTGAAAGCCTTAACCAAACTAAGCAAACGAAAAGGAGAAGCTTCATATTAATAAAATAAGAATAGAATTAGACTCATTATGACAGAGGCCAATTATAGGAGATAAGTAGGATGTCCATTAATAACATAGTACACCAAATTGAAAAATAATAGGTGAATTTTTATTCTGTACCAACAATAAACCATGCTGAAGTAAATACTATGATTGTTTGAATAAGAATGGCCCCCATAGACTCATGTATTTGAATGCTTTGTAAACAGAGAGTGGCATTTTTAGTAGATGTGGCCTGGTTGGAGTAGATGTGGCCTTGTTGGAGAAAGTGTTTAAGCCTGTCACAGAGTCTCTCTCTTTTGCTTCCTGCTGATTGAGATGTAGAAAACTCTGCTCTGTTCTTCAGAACCATGCATGTCTGTCTGAGTGGTGCTGTGATTCCTGTTGTGCTTCCCACAACGATGATAATAGACAAGCCGCGAAACTGTAAGCTTGCCACAATTAAGTGATTTCCATATAAGAGTTGCCATGGCCATGCTGTCTCTTTAAAGCAGTACAACCCTAACTAAGATAAATATCTAATTGAGGCCATAAATAAGCAATAACTTTGAAGCAGTATTAAAAATTTTCTAACTAAAAAAGTCAAGTTATAGGCATATTCACTAAAAAATTATATTATAATATTCTATAGTAACTACAGAAACAGAAATAAATGTCTGTTACTGAGATACAAAGCCAGGCAAAGACATAGAAAGACTATAGATAAATATCTTGGGTGAACAGAATTAGTAAAAGTACACTTCCTCTTGAAAAAAAAATAAATTCAAGCAGAATTTCAAGAACATAGCAAAAAACGATTCATCATGATAAAATCAGCTGCATTCCAAAGATACAGTGATATTTCAACATATATGCCTTGATAATCATATATTTTCTCCTCTGAAGTACATTAATGATAAAATTCCTAAAGAAACTAGAAACTGAAAGATGATACCAAAGCCTAAAAGAGATTATGTGTAATAAAATTACTCACAAAATTATACCAAATAAAAACTCAAAAGAATTCTCACTGAAATCAAGACTACAACAAAGGCTAGCCACTATCTCCACTATCATTCAATGTACAGCTTGGGGTCTTAAAAAAGCAGTGAGACCCTTCCTTTATCCCAACCATCCCATTTCCCCAAGTTCCCCCCATCCTCCCCTTCTCACTTTTCTCTAGCCATCTCCCCTTACCCCCATCCCACCCCACCCCCAAGATCCCAATTTTTTGCCCGGCAATCTTGTCTACTTCCCATATCCAGGAGAATAACTATATGTTTTTCTTTTGGTTCACCTTCTTATTTAGCTTCTTTAGGATCACAAATTATAGACTCAATGTCCTTTATTTATGGCTAGAACCCAATTATGAGTGAGTACATCCCAGGTTCATCTTTTTGGGTCTGGGTTACCTCACTCAGGATAGTGTTTTCTATTTCCATCCATTTGCATGCAAAATTCAAGATGTCATTGTTTTTTTACCACTGAGTAGTACTCTAATGTGTATATATTCCACACTTTCTTCATCCATTCCTCCATTGAAGGGCATCTAGGTTGTTTTCAGGTTCTGGTTATTACAAATAATGCTGCTATGAACATAGTTGAACAAATGCTTTTGTAATATGATAGGGCATCTCTTGGGTATATTCCCTAGAGTTGTATTGCTGGGTCCTGGGGTAGGTTGATTCCAAATTTCCTGAGAAACTGCCACACTGATTTCCAAAGTGGTTGTACAAGTTTGCATTCCCACCAGCAAAGGATGAGGGTTGGAATAAAGGAAGGGTAGATATGGGATTAGGGAAGCATATATCTTAATTAAGGGAGCCATCTTATGGTTGGCAAGAGACTTGAACCTAGAGGGGCTCCCAGGTGCCCAGGGCGATGTCCCCATTTAGTTCCTTGTGCAGTTGAGGATAGGAAACCGGAAATGACCCTATCCTATAGCAATACTGACGAATATCTTGCATATCACCATAGAACCTTCATCTGGCGATGGATGGTGATAGAGACAGAGACCCACATTGGAACATCGGAATGAGCTCTCAAGGTCCCAATGAGGAGTAGAAGGAGGGAGAACATGAGCAAGGAAGTCAGGACCGTGAAGGGTGCACCCACCCACTGAGACAGTGGGGCTGATCTATTGGGAACTCACCAAGGCCAGCTGGACTGTGACTGAAAAATTATGGGATAAAACCGAAATCTCTGAACAAGGTGGACAATGAGGGCTGATGAGAAGAAAAGGACAATGGCACTTGGTTTTGATCCTACTTCATGTTCTGGCTTTGTGGGAGCCTAGCCGGTTTGAATGCTCACCTTCCTAGACCTGGATGGAGTGGGGAGGACCTTGGACTTTCTACAGGGCAGGGAACCCTGACTGCTCTTTGGACTGGAGAGGGAGGGGGAGAGGAGTGGGGGGAGGGGTAGAGGAGTGGGGAGAGGGGGAGAGGAGTGGCAGGAGGGGGAGGGAAATGGGAGGCTGGGAGGAGGTGGAAATTTTTTTCAATAAAAAATTTAAAAAAAGCAGTGAGACAAGGGTGGGAGATAAGGGGAAACAAGTGAAATAGGAAGATGTCGAAGAATCCTTGTTTGCACATGATGTGGGTTTTTACATAAGAGACTCTGAAGACTGGCATAGCTTCAGCTAATTAAATCTTTGAGCATAGCAATATACAAAATCAACTTGGAGAAATTTGATTTTTATGTTTTTTTATGTATTAATAGCAAATAATCTGTAAAAGAAATTGAAAAAATCTAATAACAATTAGTTTAATCCGGCGGTGATAATCCACACCTTTAATCCCAGACTAAAATGGTCTTTAATTACTCTTCAATTTTAAAAATGCTTACCTTTAAACTTTTATGAATATATTTTTCAGTTTTCTGTGACTAAAATGTAAGCAATGAAATTCCTGCCATCAATTACAAACCTATACTTAATTTTAGTAAATATCCACATATAGTAAAAGTGGTGCGGTTGGCATAGTATTAAATGCCATTCATCTAGACATTAACAAATGATGTTAATGGATATTTTACCCTATAATTGTAAGGCTATTTCATTTATGTAAGCGCACTATTAAGAATACACAGAATTTGTTTATATAAAAAAGTAAGTCTAGTTCTTTAGGACAATGTTTACATCAACATGTATCTCAGTGTGGATTTGTTTAATGCCTTGACTTATGCATTATCTCACAGCACACTACAGTTTGGACTCTCAGTTAGGCTTGTGCCAAAGACATTTCCTGAAGTGAAATAATTTATCCCTTCAAGATAATAGGTTTTTTCTTGGTTGTTGTTCGAATACCTAAAGAGGAGAGATGAATTTAACAATTGGAATTTTGTGAGAGCTGTGTTGACATAGAGGTCAAAAGAGGATCCACTGGAGAGAGAGTTAATACAAATACCCTCATCATGCAGACTCGGGTGGTAGATGCCTTATAGAGGACTAAACACTGGGTAGATGAAACCTAAGACATAATCTTTACCTTTTGGTGCTTTATTTTCTTCAGCTGTGAAACAGAGCTATTGAAAATTTGTTCTTTATTAGGGTTTCTGTAGTGATTAAATGTGATTATATTTGCAAAGTTTGTGAAAAATATCTTTTTGGTTATTAGGAACTCCAAGTATGCATTTAATAACAACTGCAAATTTATTTATAAAATTTTAAGTATGGATAAAATATGAAAATAGGAGATAGTATCTTTGCCTAGATTGCAATGTTCCATATCTTTGGCACCTGGGTCATGTACTGTAATAGGATATGCTGTAAGCAGGCATGGGTCAGTCAATCCCCTAAAAACCTCTCCAGAAGTGCCTCAGTTGTCATGCCTTGTTAGTTACATTAAACACACTGAGGAGGCAGCATAAGCTATCAAGACACCATGGGGTCGCCAATGTGTACAAGTGACATGTGTGTAGTTTAAGTAATTTTTCCCAGGTCAGTTCAGTTCAGAACACT